>NC_138659.1:29360833-30060421 GCF_964273445.1 Streptopelia decaocto | reverse complement strand
TATTATAGAACTTTCAGTAAAATGGTGAAATCTCAAAGCCCTAGGTTCTTGCCGATGAAGCAAAAGATGTTTGGATCAAGCCTTCCTATATTTATGTTGCTGGTTTACTTCTCTGTGGAGGATAAGATATCCCAGAAAATGGTTTTGCTATGTTTTTGACACAACGGCCCAAGTTTGATTAGGGTCATTTGAGTTAAGCCCATGGCTTTTCCCATGGGCTCTCAGCAGCTGCGATGAGTGAGGCGGGCACGGGCCTGTTGAGATCCTTGAACCGTGCCCAAGGTTCCGCTCCCCATGCGCTTCAGGCGTGACTATGCTAATAAATTTGCATTTCCTCCCCCAGGCTCCCATCCCTTTTGTCTTAACTGTAGCCTCTTGTAGGATTTGCTTCACTGGCTTGGAGCCAGCATCGTGTCCTGTGAGGCTGAGGAAGGAGTTACAGACAACACAACAAAACGGGACGCTTCAAACAGTGCAAACTTCCTCACAGAAAAACGGGCTTTTAATAGCCCTGACGCCACAGTGCCCTCTCCACTCTGCCACACCAGTTACGAATGACAATACATTGTAGAAGAGACTGATAAATTTGTTACAGTGCCCAGCCATCAATACATTTCACCAGCAGTAGTTTCTTTCCTTTTATCAGCCCAGCTGTGTTTAATAGCTTTGTACTCAGATGACAGTTTAAGTGATACTGGACCATTACTTTTGGATTATGATCCAGGGGCCTGATGAAAGAGAAGCTAAAGTGTTAAACCTTAGGAAGGGCAAACGCATACATGTCAAAAAGACACTGGGGCATCGCGTCCTGATAACAAAAATAACCACAAACCAAACATGAAACAGACCATATTATTTTTCACAGACTTTTACCAAGCAAAAGGTAGAGACATGTATAAGAGGCTTTAAAAAAGATCCTGTTATTTTCTGGAAATCTTCAGATGCTCACTCTGGGACGGTACTGCTGAGATCCTGAATTGCCTGTGTTACGTTGACGTTACTGGGGAAGCATAGGGTAATTTTCCTTCCATACCTACCTTCCAGGATGGATTGGTCCTTTCTGATGACACTGAAGACCCGCTGAAACTAAAAACCAACCTGACATCCTTTGAACGCAGAGCCTCTTATGGACAACACCTCAGTGGCTTACAGTGCTTGCACTGTCATTATGATACTTCATAATGAACTTCAGCTAAGACAACCTACTGTAATTTTTATGTGTCTGTTTACAGCAAGATACCTAAAAGGAGCTGTCTGAAGTTAGCATCTTAATTCTCCATACCAAAACCTTAAATATACCACAGTTTTTCAAAGTATACAAGCAGCAGCTCCTGTTTTTTAAAAACACTGTTTTTTGGGTTTTTTTTGGGTGGTTCATTTATTTTTTTGTTTTGGGGGATTGGTTTTTATTGTCATTCAAAAATAAGATGAAATTAGGATGATAATTATACAGTAAAATGCATTGATTAGCAGTGCCTGGTGCTGGGTACTGGGCAGAAATACACTTTCAAGCATCCAAGCAATTAATTTGGAGGTAACATTTATTGATTGTGTAAAAAGTTCCTATAAGTCAATCTAAAATGTGTCATCCAAAGATGTATTGTTATAAATACAATAGTGAGCTTTGTACTGGATGTGTAGTGAATGTTATGTTTTTTGAGTGATCTCAGTTGCATTATTTATGTATCAAGTCACCTTAGATTTCACAAAGATCTTTTCCCTGGAGGGCTGAAACCATAGCAAATAAAAGCCTGGCAAACCTAGCCCGTGATAAGGTGACATGATGGGGAGATCGCTAGAGATTTCCTTCCTCTCTGGTGTAGCTCTTTCATCTCCAGCTTCAGGTTCTCTGGGCCCCTCTCGCTGGGCAGGTTGGCACCATTCTACCCCGCCTGCCCCTCTCTGGAGTAATCTTTGCTTTCAAACCTGTCAGACACGGTTTAGAGAAGAGTGACTGCAATTGTGGCATAAAAAGATGGTGCAAAAATACCAATTAGAGTCTTGAGGCACTGATTGATGGTGTTGGAGAGTTGCCACTCTGAGGGCGCATTCAGTGCATTCAGTTGCCACAGCAGAATTGTGGTTCAGGAGTCCTTCGGGAAAGTCAGCTTTAGATTTCAGCCTTTTCCTCCCCAAAATATTCCTGAGGGTTAAAATGAGGATGTTTGTTCCCGTTACCTCTGTTATAGCTAGCTGCATTCCTATACTGCAGAATTGCAGGGATATCCATGTTTGGTGCAGCCCTTCTTGTTAGACTCTTAATGCACAGCCGAGAGCAAAGTAACAGCATTTAATCTCCGCTATGAAAATGTATTTTGGGACATTAGCGCACATATGGTGAGGATTTTTTAACCTACGTTACTGTATGTAACTTTGCAGCTTAATTAATCAATTAGGATTAGTGTAGTTTGTAATCAAGTCCAAGAGTGATTGATGCGTGCCGTATTAATTGCAACATTCACATGAAGCATGTCATATACGCAGTCATTTTACAGCTGGATTTCACATTGGGTTGCTCGTAAGCACTTAATGGCAGGAATATTTTAGACTTGCAATCAGGGAAATTGTATTCCACAATATGCTTTATATGTTGTACACCCTGCTTAGATAATAACTCCTCCATCACTGATGTATCTTCTTGCTCCTCCCTCCTGGTTCAATAGTTGGCAAAGTGGCCCATTTTCAAAGGCTTTCCTTTGCTGTGGAACAAGAGGTATAATTAAATTGTATCCCAGTAGTGAAGGTCCTAATGATGATGAGCCAAAACTAATTGTATTGATTTGTTTATTACTGGCTTAGGAAGCTCATCAAACAAATGGACTGAAACTATTTCCATATTCTTATCTGTTTGGTAAATGGGAAACAAATAGCACTTCCATATGTCTGTTGCATAGTGTTACAGCATTAATACTGATTCTGAAGATAGACGTGAGCACAGGAAGGGAGGTTGTCCCCAGTATAATGCTTCTACCTTTAAGAAATGCCACATTTTTTTCCACATTTGTGTCTTGGGATGAGCAAAATTAAGTTATTTTCTTTCTTTTTTTTTTGACATAAATGTTATTGCTGATGAAGCTTTTCTGAGTGCCAGAACTGGAGAGTAGCAGGCTGTGCCCAGGAGGGGTAAAAGACTGGGGCAAAAGAAAGGAGACTGGTGTGACGTTCTTGCCTCCCACACACATTTGCTACTTGACCTCTGTATTAAACAAAGTGGGATGAATAATGTGAACTAACAACGCCTATTAATTTTAATTTTAAATTAATTTACTTCGCACTCTTAGATTAACTCTGCAAACAGTCAAGCAATCATATCTGGTATGAATGTTTGCAGAAAGTAAATGTTGATATTTCATGTGTGAGGTTTTGTGGGAACGGAGCTTAACATGTATTTTTGCACATTCAAAAGTTAATGCTCACCTTGTTGTGGGCCATGGCCTATGTGAAAAATCACTTTTGTTACATAATAACTTAAAACTGCTGGGCTTTTTATTACTAAACATTTGTAATCAATTCTTAGAAGAAAAGGCTGCCCAGGTGCATTCAAACAGCTGCTGATCTGAAACTATTGAAGCCGGTGGTAGTCGCTCGTTGGTTTGGCTGTGGTTTAGATCTGTCTCCTCATGGATGCAGCTGAGAACATCCAGAGCTAGGAAAAAAAGACCAAGTTAATTCAATACATTGATATTTTAATTGAATTTGGGGGACTGTATTGACACTGCGAGAACGTGTATTCCTCCACAGTGACACATTGGCTTGGGCCGTGTTTTGTTCCTTCAGTAATCCAAGAAAAGTGTCTTCCCTAATCATTTTAGAGGCTGAATCCTCTTCCAGTGGAAGCAAAAGAAAGCCTTTTATCCTTAGGAGCTGGATAACGTTAGTGAAAACTGCTATTTGTACATGGGGAACCATCCCATTCATTTTCTGAAATACAGCTATCTTCTCTTTGCACTCGACTGTGTGTTTTCAATTACAAATGTTCACCACATCTGACATCTCTCACATGCCATAGCATATGACATGTTGTAGCAACTTTTTGTTCAACTAGCAGGTTTCGGTCCAAGGAGGATTCAGTGAAGTTGGAGGGTGAATTACCCTTACATCCCCCGAGAAGCTGATCCTGTCAGCTTGGCAGAGCGTTGCTCAAACTACTGCACTGCATATTATGTCTAGACTGTGGATAAGTTAATAACACTAGAAGCAGAGCTAAAGGTAGAGGGAATTATATGCCACAGTTATTAAACTTTGACCTTTATGATGCTTTAAAATCATAAAACATTTTAAAATAGCTATGCCACATCCAGGATAGCGCTCCTGCAGGGAAAACTACCTCTCAGCACAGCGCGTTTTTATCAGCACCTCTCATCATATTCCAATTCCTGTATGTTGCAGTTCAGGACTGGTAGCACCGCCTTCTTTCTAGTTGGGTTATCGGTGGAGAGCTGCTGTTAGAGGTGGAATCCAGCATGCTGTGATGTGTAGCGTCACATCCCACCGTTCTGCCTCTTGTCCTGCCGTTGCTTTATGGGACAGCTCTGGAGCCGGGGCATGGAAGGGGCACCAGCTCTTCCACTCTGCAGATGAGAAAACTGAGGCAACTGCCTTTTGCAAGGCACAGAGTCTTGTGGAATATGCAAAAACAGAACGGAGGGGATCTAAACCCCTGCTCAGAAACCTACATTAGGAGATTCAGCTTTCTTGCCCCTTCTGTATTCATTGGAGAGAAGGCCTCTTTTCACAGCCGTTGGAGTCCTTTTGAGAGTCACTGGAGAGGTGATTAAAAATAGAGGCCTGCTTAGGGGCCATAAGTTGCCTCGTAAAGTTCTCTCTCTTCAGTGGCTGTAGAAAGCCTGGAGAAAAGTGTCTCAAGCTGTGTGAATATCCTCTCTCTCCATGCTCTGTCTTCTGCTCTAATTATAAGGCAGACTTTCTTCCCTAGTTGTTGCATTGTTATGCATAGGGAAGAAACACAGGTGTCACAGAACAAAAAATTCAAACTGTAGATCTCTGATCTGAGCCTACCTGTCAACAAATATCTCAAAGTTAAATGGTTTTCAGAGCTGGGGATTTGGTTCATTTTAAAGATCCAAGACCCTATGCAAAATGAAAATGTTTCCTCGTTTAGATCTCATATATTGTTGTATTTCCTCATCCACACAGGGCAGAGTAAATATGTGCTGGTTTCTGGTTGTCAGAATTCACCAACACCCATAAGAAGCTGACATTCACAGAGGAAAAAAGGTGCTTTTTGTGGCAACAAACACATAGCACTTTTTTTCCCAAGCTGTCTGAAAACCTTCCCGTACATTTGTGCACACACCGTTATTTTGTTTAATATTTACAAAACTCGTGGAAGTTTTTGCATTTAAAATGGTAGGTGAATCAGAGGCCTTAAGAGCACTAATGAGCTAATCCTGAAGGCGCCATTTCCATATGTCATGTCATTTGACTGAAGTTTGAGTTCAAGGGAAAACAACCTCTCAGCCACTTAGTATGCGGACTTTCGCGTGTGCCCTCCAGTTGCAAAGCTTTGCTCCAAAAGTCAGCTCCGCGGCCCCTCCGTGCATTAACAATACAAACTCTTATAGCTCGATTTTTTCTTTCACCTTGCAATAGTAAATATATAAATGATGAAATTGTCGCACAGGTACAAAGCGTGTGCCTTGAGTGCTTCAGTTCCAAAGCAACAGAAGCACTCAGCACCAGGAGGGGAGCAGCCAGCACTTGCAAGATCAGATTTTCTGCACGTCGTTAAAAAGATCTACTGTCATTTCATTTCAGAGCTATTAGAAGAGCATAAAGCAAAACCTTCAAGCCTTTGAATAACACATTCGGGTTTTTTGCTTTCACTGTTTTCATTCTTTTGTATAGCTTTCATGTTGCACAGATGTGAGTGTTCGAGGGCAAAGCAGTTCTCAAAAGTACATGCGGCTATTCACCTTGCCCACTGCACCTTGGAACAAAAGAAAGCTACAGACAGTGTCTCCTTGTAATCCTGAGGAGCCAGAGCGACAGAAGTTTGTCACCTGCCAAGGCTGTGTAGCAGAATCGACCCTCTCTGTGGTTCGCTGCAG
The DNA here is from genome assembly GCF_964273445.1 of Streptopelia decaocto. Lineage (NCBI taxonomy): Eukaryota > Metazoa > Chordata > Aves > Columbiformes > Columbidae > Streptopelia > Streptopelia decaocto. The sequence goes on along the minus strand of NC_138659.1, from coordinate 30,054,350 downwards.
AGTAGCAAATATTCCAGGGAGGATCTATCCTGTAGAGCAGACATCACTGTGGACAAGATATGAGATTCTCACGGTGCTTATTCTGCAAATATACTTGGGAAGAAAAACCTTGGAGATGGGATTTACTCTCAGCAAAGGCTTATCAGGGCTGCCGTTAGTTAAGGGGTGGTTTTACCTCCCATTACACCGGCAGCAAAGTAAACAATCACCTGAATGCTTTTGCAAATCCGATGTGTTGATGCCAGAATGTTTGTAAATATGCGAACAAAGAGGTTTGTAAATATCCAAACAAAGGAGCAGAAGTTTCAAGGGACTTTCTTTATGAAGCTATTGACCAATACCTTTTGCTCTGTTTACTCACCTCTTCCCTTAAGGAGAAAATAGCTAATGTTAAGGATCTTTACAAAACCAACTGAAATTCTAATATAGCACCAAAGTCCAGGATTTTGTCTCTTAAATTTCATTACCATTGATAAGCCAAGCATAGGATAGTGGAGGAGACATGAGAAAACAACAGAAAAAAGCCTGACACAAGGGCAATTGGCGAGGGCAGACAGTGTTTTAAATATTAGATTGTTCTGAAAAATAAAACAGTTCAAGTTCATGGAAACCTGTGAAAAGAAAGAATCAAAAGCCACTATTTTTCCATTCTTACTGTCACAAAAATGAATCTTCAACTGCCCGTATTGTATCTACTGCCAGTGGGAACAATTCAAATTCCTGTACCCCGCAGATGAAGAACTCAAAATGCCTCTTCCTAAATACATCCTCATGGCTAACTCTAAAGCTTGTCAGGCTCTGCAAGGCTGGTGAGTGCTGTTTGCACAGTCACGAGTCCCTGCTCTAGGCCCAGTGATGTTTCGGTGTGCTCGAGCGCCCGTTCCCGGGGGATCACAGGGTTAGGGCATCGACACACACTGGGTAGCAAGGTGCATGAGGACCAGGCTGCTTCGGAGGTGACCTGTCCTCTTGCAAACCCAGGAGGATTTGCCTGCTTTCAGGGCAGCCTGTGCAGAACTGAAAACTCACTTTCCTAGTGAATCAGCCAGTGGTAATTCTTCCCCATCTAGCTTTTGCTGGCTTTTTCTGCAGAAGAGTGAACGCTAATGCTTTCTTCACCTTCCTGTCGCAGAGGAGAAATCTTGGCCTCAAGTCACAGCCACCTGCCTCTTTTCCTCTTTATTTTTGTTCTTAACCAGCCTTCTCCTGACAATTATCCAGCTTTGCTGTTGTAGGCTGAATAATTCAGGTGGAATGAACTGTGAGTTGACACAAGTAGACAGTGTTCCACCACTTGTCCACTTAGGTTACTCACAGATTGTCTTGAAATAGGACCTTTGCTCTGAATGTTAAATGATTACAGCGTTTCAGTTGGAGTTATGACTATATAGTAAGCAGCTGTGCTCAGTTTCAAATAGGCATGACATACATTAATTTCTTTTTTTTCCTTACTGTATTACTGAATAGGTATTATTTAATTTTGAGTGCTATTTTGGCCTGACACTAATGAGTCATGTCACTGCACTATAGTCTCTTAAGCTTTTTTTCTAATTTTCCTTCAGTGCACTTCATATTATTAGCTACTCCCATTAGTTCCACCTGCCATTCCAGTTACCAAGTTCATGTTGAGCCAAGTGATGCCTTTGAGTGTCATAGAGTCATTGTCTTGTTTTCTAAAAATCTTAACTTCCCCTAAACTTCCATCAATAGCATCTTTAAAATCCATTTGCAATGTAAATGACTCAAAGTGTAATCCATCTTGCTGTGTTCCAGAACACTTCCTTCTTACTTAATTGCCATAGACACTTTAGTTACTAATTAAACTTTATTGTTTATGATGTTGCATTTCATTAATAGTTGTGATAAAAACTGCATATTCCAGCAGATTTGTGCATGTTAATGCCACTAGTGGGGTAGAATGCAGAATTGATGGGAAGGAGTTCATCTCAGAGGTTTCAGGATTGCAGTTTACAACCATGTAGTGAAACTGCCCCACAAGCATGACCTTGGATAAAGAGGGTACACGTTTGGCCTGTAGGGTCTTTCCGTTCTTGTGTGGTGGAACAAGTTAAAGCTTCTTTAGTTGTAATGAAGATACTGGAAATGTAAGCACAGTCATTTGCAGAAGAAATGTTTCAGATTATATACACATGTATAAGTTTATATGTATTCGAATGACAAAGTGAATGATTAGAAAAGTTTTGGACGTAGTTTGAGCGAAGAATTTTTTAGGCTCAGGAGCTGTTAAGCTCATTCACCCCAAAACCGTGGTTAAAGATGTTAAGGAAAACATAAGGCTGAAGCTTTAGCACTAGGTGCAGGAAGAGAACAGGAAATATCTTTGATGGAGAGCAACCAAGAAGTCACTGAATACATAACTCAGCTCTGTGATGAGGAAGGTACCTTAATTTCTGAATAGGTGAGTTTTGCACCTCCCAGTACATGGATTCAGGGAAAGGATCATTTAGGTTCTGAGGGCTCTCAGTCTGGGACCTCCCCGTCCCCACCGTTTCACCTCCCTCTGCGATACCTGGATGGCCCATTAGCTTTAGTTCTACCTCTAGTAGTACTGAAATAGCATCTGGCCTGTGCTGGATCACCCAGAGAAAATGGTGCACTGCAGTACTGCTGGTATTTGACAGTACAGAAAGCCACACTGATCCAGGTTACTTTTTTTGCAGCAGAGCATGGTTATAGCAGGATTTTGTCTTAGCGAAGCTATGCTTGCTTCTGTGTGCGGAGCAGAGACCCCGTCCCTTCTGAGACTCAGAAACCCTCAGGGATGAGAGCAGCACTAATCGCTGGCTGCAAGCTCTGCTGCTTCCCACCCTGGAACAAGCAGCTTAAGCAGAGTTTTCCTGGGAAGACCCTTCCTCGGTGTTGGATGCAATTACAACATATTGTCTCATTTCCAAATTTCAGCTGCACCTGCACTTGAGTAAACAGGGCTGTCAATCTCAGGAATTATTTCTTGATGGAAACTGATCCCTTCTTGCAAATATGCCAGGTAGATGCCTCCCCTAAGCCGCCTAAGCCAAGTAAAAGTAAAGAATACAGTCAAGGGAGACAACTAATTTTGTATCCTTATTCATACACTGTTGCTCCAGACCTCAAGTGCTCACTAGTGGCACATTCAGCACCATTGGTGAGATGCTAAACAACTGGCACAGTGCTAACAAGAAGTTTCCTTTTCCGGATCCAGAGTAATTCTGTCAGGTTGAAGCTGTATTGAGCTGATGGCATGAGCAGAGCAGCCCGGTGCTGGGCACTCTGCCAGTCTGTGCTGTGTACAGAACAGGATTTGTCCTGCGGCTAAATAATAGTTCTCCTTCACCTCTGCATCTCTCCTGATGCAGCCCTTTCAGCTTGGAAGGGAACCTTGGTGTCCTAATGATTTGCAAGCCTAAGTTCGCTGTGTGATTAAGAATTATTTCTTTTGTGCTGTAGCAGAAAAAGAATTCAAATAGAAGGGATAATGGTTTTGCATTCAGCATGTACACATCATTGAATGCAAATGTGGAACAGAATGTACGCCTGTCTCACAAAAAATTACCTTTAAAACTTGTTGCTACTTCGTTGCTTTTGTAACAATGCTTCGACCTCAAACCCCGGATCTCAACGTAAATATGTTGGTGTTTCGCACAAAGGAGCCAGAGAACATCTATTATCTTCCAAAAGCTGGGAAATTCTGGAAGGTGCGTTAAGACATGATGGGAGTCTTCCCCTTGTGACTCCAGAGAAAGTCACAAAAGAGATTGTTTTGGAAGAACTAACTTTTAGAGAACACTTTATGTGTCAGGATTATGTCATGATGGGGTTTTTTTTGCACATACTGGCAGAGCTACAGGTTTCCTGGAAGAGGAAAAGAGGGAGAATTGGGAAGAACATACATGCTGGATTAGGAGATCTGACTCCAGCATTGCCCAAAAGAGATAGTGTCACCGCATATAAATAATTATTTTTCATTTGTCAGCCGTTTTGTATAAAACACAGTGAAAATACAACTAAGATTTTCACACCTAGGTACCAAAGGTTAGATGTTCACTCCAGAGTTTGACAGTGATAAGGTTTCCCAAGGTAGACTTGGTATTTCTGTTCCCATAACTGCATGTTTTCCTTGTGAAAATCTTCCCCTTAATAAATAGCTTTAGTTGAAATGAATTCTGAGGCACAGCAACTTCACTGGTAGCTGCTGGGTATTCATTACTTTAGAAGGTCAGGCCACTTGGATAGACATTTCTTGCACTGTTTTATTACTATTAGACAGGAGATATGGAACTTGTTTGTACTTCACTCGTCTAGCTAAAGTTGAATATCTGTATTTTGCATTGCACTGCTTTGTGCTACACAGGTGTATCCTTCATTCAGAAAAGCAGAAGAATGCTGAGTATTAACCAGCTGTATCCACTTTGTGAATGTAGCATGAATCATCTTCTAGGTCATGTTTGCATTTCTCTCGAAATAGTGAAATAGTGAATAACAGGGTACAGAATTAAGCACGCGTACTTTCCATGCTTAATACAAGCACGTGTACTTTCCATGCACATTTGCACGCGTAACTTTCTGTGCTCAATACGAGCACGTGTATAAATTATTTCCTTGCACAATCACGAGTGTATTTTCCTCCCGAGCTTCCACATAAGCACGTGTAATATTCCGTGCACATTTGCACGTGTAAGTAAATTAACCCTTGCAGGATTGCGAGTGTATTATAAATTTACCCTCGCACAATCGCGAGTGTACACTTTCCATACTCAATACGAGTACGTGTATCCTTTTAAAATAACCCCACACCGTGTTTAGGCAAGTGTGTGCTCCTCCCGTACTCAGGGCCGGCTCCGGCTTTGTTTTGGGTGATGAAGCCATGTGCATGCACTCTGTGGACCGCCTGTTGTATTAGTTGCTGCCCCTTAATAATTTTCCTCAACTGATATCTGAACCTGTATTCAAGTCACTTTTGGAGTGCTAAAACCCTGTTTCTCAGCGGTTTAATACAAGTTGTTTTGGACCCTGTTGTCCCTTAAACTACCCTCGGGGTGCCTCCGTGACACAGGGATCACTGCTGTTTTACTGGAAAAATAATAAATGAAAATTCAAAACTCACTTTGAAATGGAAGTTTGAGGATAAAAATGGCTGATGACATAGCTTGTAGAGTTCTGCTTTGGAAATTATCTCTATTAGTTTGCAGTGAAATTGAATTTCGGACTGTCAAAAATTGTCATAAAATGAACATCCAGTTCTAGCCCTGTCCTTTTGTTCCAGCACATCCTCTGAAGCAGAGTTATGATTTTTGCTTTGCTTTGTGCATTTCAGTAGATGTGTAATGAACATTTAGGGAGAAAGAAACACAACCTATTTTTGTCTTAATCCAGCTACTCTGGTAGTGAACAGAGTAAGATGTGTTGTAAAGACACCCGGACCATATGTTATACACACATTTGATAAAATTATTCTTTTAGGTCTAAAAAGATCCAACAAATTAGTGAGTTGAAACAGAGAGGCTTTAAGCAGGGATAGCAACACATGGATGTCCTTATCCATGCATGTACCAAACACGGTCTTTTATCCTCGAAGCTGTATTCTGCATCAGCTTGCGCTAAGGCAATTTGCTAATCTGAAATCCTCACCAATTCAGACCCCTTCCTATCTGTGCACCAGCTGGTTCCAGCTCCCCACACCAGCCATCCTCTGCCACCTTTCCTTGCTTGTAGTCACGCTTTCCAATAACTTCCAGAAGGAGATCCTGTGGGATACGGGCTGTCCTGACAGTAGCTTTTCTTTTTCTTTATGGAACAAAGCGCCTCATCTTCTTCATGCCTCGGGCTACCAGTATGGAGGGTCCCCTGATGCCTCCCAAGGGCAGTTCGGACGGGGTTAGCGGCTGAGCCGTTAGACTGACAGCACAAACCAGACTTTTGTTTAGACAGTATGAGAAGTGTGCAGTGATACACAGTAACCTCCTGAATGCAAATATGGGTGACATTTTCTTTTTTGCAGTTTTCTGAGGAGGTAGCAAGCCAGGTCATTGTGACGAATTGGTAAACATCAGGCTGTATTATATATGAAATTCATCTCCTAGAGCTCAGAACTGCGGTGTTAATGCAATAGTACCCACTATGATGTTTGCTTTGTGATATTGGTATGACGCTGGGTTCTAAATATTTGTATCCCAGTCATCCTATACCACTGTGTTATTACCCTCAATCTATGAAGACAAAAAAAGACTGGGAAGAAAGTTAATTTCACTTTTGGTTTTCAATTCTTGTGCACTGTAACAGAATGTGAATAACCTCATTACTATACAATTTTTGTGTGTCACATTATGACCTCTATACTAAAGACCAAAGTTTGCATAATTGAGGAGAGACTCACCTACAACACTGCTGGAACTCATTAGCATAAGGCTGAAATAATGCTAACAAAATAGCATTTGGCGTCTTCTTCCCTATGGACTTCTTAAAGGTATATGCTTATGAAGGGGAACATAACTTGTCTTGCTGAATCTGGCAAAGAGTGAGAGATGGTCCTGCAACTCATCAGCCATTTACATAACAAATGGAACAGGGCTGTTCTCATGTAGCTCTGCAGTTTCTTGCAAATATCAGTGAAATACATGTTACTTAAAGGATTTATTTTTATAGGCGATGTGTTCATATATTTATCTTGACTTTTAAGTGTTCATCGTTCATGCTAGGCTCTCTGTGGTAATTAAAATATACCATAAATCATACCCACTGTAATTACCAAAATACACTGTAATTATCTGTTGATCTTTTGCGCCTATTAAAGAACTACTGGGATGTTTCAAAGCTGAGTTATTTTTTTATTCCTTGAGACAAACCTGCTGCAAAATGTTGGTAAGTAATTCACTTAATATTGCAGCATAGATTACATCTGGAGTGTTTCATATCTTCTTCTCTCCCCACTGCAATGTTATAGCAATTCTATTGACTATCATTTTGTTAAAAATCACATTTATGAGTGACACCTGAATGCTCTTCCAGCTGGTGACAATATCCTGCTGTCTGCAGTTACCGAGGATCACTTTGCAGGCAGATATTCCTTTCATCCTGTACTTTGTCTTTACCATGGCTGCAGACAGAAATGTTGCATGAACTGAGGCAATTCAAACCCGAGTTGAAAAAGGGACGACTCTTATCTGAAACCTGCAGGTAGTTAAACCTGCTTCAGTGCATCTGCTCAGAATGAGAGTTGTGAGCCCAATGGTAATAAGCACAAGTGTACAAAAACAATCTGAAAAATGACAAAATAGTTCTGCTTACCTTCACTGGAGTTCTAGGTGTCCATGTACAAATGTGTGTATTGTAGTTTTTATGAGCGAGCCTTGGGACAAATTCACCTGCTGTTGCTTACTGCAGCATTTCCCAAACTTTTCCCTTTTCTCAATCATTAATTCTAGCTAAAACACAGACACCTTACCGGGTTTTTTTAATATTAGCACTTTCGTGATTGTATGAGAAGCACGAGGATGCAATTTGCTGTAGTGTTATATCGGAAATGGAGGTGAGCCCCAGTGGAATTATATAGGTGTCAGGGTTAATTTTCCTACTCTTCATGGAAAAGCCTTGTATCAGTTTCCTGCAAACTTGAATTTCCACTGGTAGTAATATCTTGCAGCTACAGTTACGTGTAATGTAGAAGTGGTAAATTCTTGTCTTCAGAGATTTATGGAAGTCATTATTTAAAAATAGAGATCTAGGAGTCACAGCTGGCTAATTAATCTGTACCAAGGAAAGTGAGTGCCTGGCCTTTCAGGCATCCCAGTGATGGCTGAGTAAGCTTGCAATCCCATCAAATTGTCAGTTCTCTGGTGTTTCTTTCTTTCTTTTTTCACCCTTTTTTTTTTTCTCTATAAGAAATAGGTGCTGAAACAATCAGCTTATTGCAGACACAGTTTTCAAGTAATTTTATGGATCTAGTTCAGAATTAGAAATGAACTAGAAATTACCGGTTTACCTCTCTACACAATGTGCTGAAGATTTGCCATGCATAAGCCTGACAGGAATGTAACCAGCCAGGTATCACATTCAGAATGCACATGGTACAAACTTACCAGTATAGTAATTCAGCCTTATTACCTGATATTACCATGTTTTGCTTTCAGTCTTGGCATGCCATTCCATGGCATTTATTGTCATATTGCAGCTAATTTTAACAGCCCTATTGCAAACCCGAGAGCTGCCCAATTGTTAAAATAAGACCAAAAGAAAGGTATATTCTGTGTATGTCAATGCTATAGTAATTCATACTATCAGTAATAGAAAATGTAAAAATCCTGTGACCGTAATAGCTTGACTGGAAAAAGTAATTTCCTTTTAATGACTGATAGGGTGAGTAGCAGTAGTCCCCAATTCCCTGTAAACCCAAGTAGTAAGTAATCAAATGGCTGAAGTCCAACTAGCAGAATCGTATTGGTTCAAGATAATCCTTTGCAGGTTAATAAGCAATTAATTATTGTAATGGTCATAACAGGAATACTCCAATCTTCATTTGGTTGTAGCCTGAATGACACATTGTTCCTGCCGTGCCAAAGGAGGGATATGCAGTTCACAGGAGCGGATGGATTTCCTGATATCCCTCACAGCCTGGAATACAGCCTCTGGACTCCAAATGCACTATTACCCATCATTTGTTTAGTTACCAGTAACTCTAGTGAAGAATTAAATTAATTATGTTCTTTAAAATGTATGCATCTATAAATTGAGGTTATCAGTCTCTATGTTAGACAGGAATTACAGTATTTAGTATTCTTCCATATGTTTACTACAAAGAAAGCCCTCTGTTTCCTGTAAGCTCCTCCTCCCCCCAGCAGAGCTGGCATAACCTCTGTAACAGCCTTATATGTTCAACATATTCCAGTACATTGACTTTCCAGATGAAGGCCAATGTATTTGCTGGCCTCTATTCCCAGAACTGCTTGGAAATACAGTATCCCTGGATCAGTACGCAAGAAACAACAGAGATCTTACACCGTACGGCTTCTATGATGCAGAAAAGAAAGATGGTGATGCTCTTAATTGGTTCTGTGTCTAGCAAACTCAAATGACAACCCCTCAATAATTGCTAGGTTTTAGTCTTTATCTGAGCAGCATGTCTTGTTTGTCTCACATATTGCCAGTCTTTCCAGTAGAAGACTGAGACACTGTTATCTTAGTCAATTTAAATGATTCACATCATACAAATGGCTTGTTCTGAGGCACATCTATGTGAAGACTGCTGTTTATACCCATGTTATGTCACTGAGCAGTGCCAAGTGCAAACCATAACCAACTACCATTTCAAGATAATTTGGGTCATATAATTAGATGCAATTGTTCATATGTTTTTTCTTACGCACAGTCTTAATTTTTAAAGTGAAGTGTAGCACACAGAGTTTTCCTGCATTTCAAATCAAAATTTTGAGGTCTGCCTTCAGTTCTATCAGCAAAAGTTGTCATTTGAGTCAGAGCAGTTTTTCAACATACAATTCTTTAGTGCCAGATGAAAGGAAGAAAATACTTCTGTAGAGGTATTTATGGACCCATAAGGTACAAGTGAGAATAATACTTGCTCTTGCAGAGGAGTACTGATAGGCATTGTGCTAAATACAGTGTGACCATAACAATCTATAGGGACAAAAAACCGATGGGCAATGCTAACAGGTATCAATAGTTTCCTTCTGTATGTGCTTGTGGTGGGTTTAGTCCTATGTGTCAAATTTGGTGGAAGGAGACTCCTTAACTCATGTGGGAATTGGATTAGACGGTTCTTGCAGTCCAAGGCAAACTTGCCTCAAACTGTGCTTCTTGTGTCCTGTATTAGTATTTGGGAAGATTTCATTCCCTCACCTGTCTGTGTACCCTTATGACATTTTTATGATATTCTTTTCATCTGGTCTCCTGTGCGAAATTCTGTGTTGATGATATCTGGATGTATTGAATGAATTCAACTGCAATATCACATTTTCTAAAAAAATCCTGTGGAGCAAACTGGGATGCTTGTCTTTTCTAAAGTGCAGGAGGAATACTGATGCACCCCTGGCTGCCCAACATAGGCAGATATATTGTCTTTTTAACAGTAAATCGTATTTCTACCTTCTTTGAAGTTCAGCTTTTATCTGATACAGCTGAACCTTCTGGTGGAAACACCAGGGTGGCCTCATAGGGAAAAATTATTAACTCAGTTATTATGACTGAGAAGACTGACTTACTGTATATACATTCCTTCCATTCTTCTCCTGTACTTCACTCTTTGCTCTGGCCCCTTTATGGTGAGTCTTATGTAGCCCAATGTAAATGATTCTGAGCCCCAAAAAGCAAGAACCGGGCACAAATAGTGTGCAGAAAATCTTTTACCAGAAGTAAATGTGTGCATAAATATTATTCAAATTCATAAGATAAATCATGACCTGTCTCGATCTGTTAGTTAAAAAGCATTTTGTGAAATTAACATTTTAAAATTCATCTTAATGGAGAGAGATGCAGAGACTCCTAGAACTTTTCCTGCCAGTGGATAGAGAGCTTAGAATGACCTCTGGTTACATTTGTTTACTTTCCATTTGTGAAAAATGCAGGGAGGAACGATACAAAACTCTGAGGAGTTCACTCCATGATTAACAGTGACGTAATTGACAGAGGAAAACAGCAACAATTCATACAGCTGGTAATTAGTCTCTACCTTTATGGCCTGCATTTGCCAACTGTCTCCGTGTTTGACAGAGAGAGTGACTTGTGGAATGTTTAATTTCCTCAGTGACAGCTAAGGTATGAAATCAGATTTGAAGATAAACATCTTATGTGGCTTCTGCTTACAAAAAGAGTAGCCAATTAAGTACGCTTGCTTAGTTCTTGCAAATATTTGCCATGGGATTGACATAGGAAATAGAACATTTTTTCCTTTTCTAGGTAGGATCTCCGCTAGCTGCTCACCCCCTGCAGTATGTGGTCAGGAGGATTCCTTGTTTCATGCACATGAACCATGCAAAGTATTTTATTTTAGTTTTATTTTCTTCTTTTCTCGCCTCTGTGTGTTAAGGGCTAAACTACGTGAGATACTGAATGTCTGTGCTGAGGAGCTGCATACCCTCACGGACACGAGCGGTTTGATGTATCCCAGGAGATGATTTGCACCTCTTGGGACTGGTGAAACAAGAGACTCGGAGATCAGGCGGTGACTGGTTGCAGTGAATTCTTTCCAGAAAGATTTTCTTCATGGAGTGAGGGGAAAGATTTTGTCTGGATGGTGTCCGTGAAGAGGCAAACTTGCCTTTTTGCCCCACACTGCGCACTGCTGACCTGCAGGGAGAACTTCGCCACTCTGCTCCCCCCTGAAAATCCGAGATGCTGTTCACATTCTGCATCCTCCGGACCGGTCAATCTGCAAACAAACCGGCAGCTGCAGCCCAGCAATGAGCCAGGAATTTTACCATAAAAAAGAAATTAAACTAGCGTCTTGCTCACCTGCATTTGATTTTTGAAGTAAATACACTCGAGGTGTTTCCCATTTAGTACTATTGAAAGGGTAGTTTCTTGACACCATTTCATATAAAACAATCAGGAATGTGGACTCAGGCAGCTGTATATATAACGGCACTGTGCTTGTCAGAATCTTCTTTATTAAGTTTGAGTCGGTAAAGGAAATAGATCTATTTTTTTTCTTTAAGCTTTAATGTGTTTTTGTTTTGAACTTGTCATTTTGATTTGCCCGTGAGCTTTGTTTTGATTTTCCTTGAAGATTTCTGGTAACAATAATTGTGTGCAACAGGAAGATTCATGTGAGCTGACTTCCATTTTAGACTTCAATTCCTATAAAATGAACGAGGATTGCAATGTGGATGTGAGCAGAGAGGACTGATGCTTCTGTGCAATGCACTTCTGCCCCAACTGTAAATATATTTTCATGATTAATAAAAGGAGAGTACAAGTCATTGTACTCTGTTAGGGTTTTATTGATGACTGCTCCCCAGAATACTGAAAAGATGCTATCAATACTCTTGACACTCTGCTTAATCAAGATGTGACCCTCCAGTGCAACCAGACAGTGTGCTTGCTTCAGACATAGAACAATGCTACCGGTTAAGGGGAGGGGTGGCTGTTGCTATTTTTTGTTAAGGTTTTTTTGGAAATTTTACTGAAATGTAATCAGTGCCATTAAATAATATTTAATGCCACTAAAGTACTGTTGGACACAAATAGGAAATCGATCAGCTTGTTCTCTAGTTCAGTGGCCTTCAGCCGGGTGAACTGCATAGGTACCTCAGCGGAACGGCTGCACCTTGCACAGCAGACAAAATCAGATCAATAATAGTATGTTAGGTTTAGTTTTTAAAATTGCTCTTGCTTGGAATGTGCCAACAGGCACATTCAATATCAGATATCTGAGCTTGGAACAAGAACTTTTCAAGTTCACCCTTAATGTTTGCAACTTGCTAAGTATTTTTGTTCCGTAGGTGCTGCACATCAAAAGCCAAAATGATAAGAGTGGAGGTTCCCCTGGGCAGGCTGGAAGGACTGTGCTTACTGTCAAATATACAGCATGATCTTAGCCCAGTGGTGGAATTATTTAGGCATGCTCCTTGATGTGCTTTAAAGTTTGAACAGTAGGTAACCTTCATTGGTTCGGCGCATTCGGCCCCATTTGTGTGCAAAGATGCATTGGTAAAGGGCGCCCTAAGAAATATTGTGGCAATTGAGATAAGTTGGGAATCAAACCACACTCTTGTCTCTGTCACCGCCAGTCCCTGGTGGGTTAATGGAGTAGGATGGTTGCCTCTGAAGGATTTAAGATGATCCCATTAACTGCAGTGGATATTTGTTCACGTTCCCTACCTGCGAGGGCAGGGGAAAGGGATTACAATCAGTAGCCGCTGGCAAAGGAGAGCTCTGCTGACTGTTAGTAATGTCTTCATAGGACTGGGCAAAACGGAGCAATTCTGTAAAATTTCAAAAAACCCTGAGCAGACACTTGCGTCTTCCTTCAAAAAGTCTGCGTGAGGTGAGTTTTCACATGAACTCAACTATTTCAAACACTCCCGCTGGCTCTGGCCACAATGCATTTGATGATTCCTTGCAGCTGTTTAATTCCAACATAATTGCCTTTGAGATTTCCCTCCTAATTTTTCTGTGTAAGACCCACTACGCTATGCAGATAAGAAGCAATCTATACATTCTGCGTTTAGGAGTAAATCAAAGAATATCACGCAGATGGACAACAGCAAGCAAAAGACTCAGTTCTTGTAATTTAAAATACATTGCAATGTGAATCCCACTGAGCTGAAATATCTCATTTCCAAGAATTTCCTGGGGCAAGGAAGCATGAGGTCACTTTATGCTGCACCAGTCACATCCGTCTACAAATTAAAATCTAATGAAACATATTTGAAACAATTACACACACCTTTTGTGAGTTCTTCACGTGATACATGTATATAAGCCATCCAACAACTAGCAATTGTTGCTGACATATATGATAATAGTTAAGCATGGTGCTACATAATTGTGCTGAAAATGCAGTTTTCTTCTCTGAATGCACAAAGATGGCTTAATGAACTTTCTGTCATCTATCAGTGACAGATGGAAGGAATTACTAAGTCCGTCCCCTTTGGATGTCATTCCCCTTGATGTTGAATCCTCCTCTGCTCTATGTGTACTTTAAAACCTTGCCTTACCAGTGCTGATTCTAATTGTCTTTTTCAAATTGATCCTAAATCCTGAATGACACTTTAAAATATTCTTGCCAGGGCCTTTGAGCACTCACCCTGCTGGAACAGAGCCATGGGCTATACAAACCATTCTATTACGCATCTGGCCACTGGCAGGTAGAGTTGGGAACTGTTGAATATGATTAAAAAAATAAAAGAAGAAGAAAAACAGGGAAGGAGGGAAGGAGGGAAGGAGGGAAGGAGGGAAGGAGGGAAGGAGGGAAGGAGGGAAGGAAGGAAGGAAGGAAGGAAGGAAGGAAGGAAGGAAGGAAGGAAGGAAGGAAGGAAGGAAGGAAGGAAGGAAGGAAGGAAGGAAGGAAGGAAGGAAGGAAGGAAGGAAGGAAGGAAGGAAGGAAGGAAGGAAGGAAGGAAGCTCAGATCAAAATGAAAAGGATCATGTTAGTGAAGAGGAAGAAGTGAATACCTCGCATCCCCAGCTCAGCTATATCTAATCTCTGCACTCCTCTAAAGAAAAGCAAGATGTGCGCGGCGTGCAGCTGGAAGAGCTATTCAAACCATGCCGTATGAGCACGTTGCTCTGTTTTGTGAATTTAGCTCCTCACACCATCTCCATCCCAGCATGAGAGAAGTCTGTAAGCTCAGTGCAATCGTATCATAATTTGGATCTCTACAGGAGGCTGAACTCGCATCACCAGAATGCATCAAGCCAATGGCTGTGTCAGTGCACAGTTATGTACACACACAACAGTTCCGGGCCCATGGTGACATTTTTCAAACTAATATATTGACAGGAGTGCCAGGATATTTTTTAAACATATCCAGGAGGAAAAAGAGCATTACAATGAGGAAGAAAACCTGACAGAATGCTGACACCCAGGTACATTACTTAGTGTGCAGTTGCATTAATGAACCATTACTTCAAATCCCGGGTTTGCCAATAGTGTCACTGTTCGTTTATCAAGGCACAATCATCCTGGATGTGAACAGAATGCCTGTATAATAGATAACTTCTCAATCCTCCCATACCATACATTTCCTTGAGCACATTACGAAAGATTTATTTTTAAATTGGATTTTTTTTTTTCCTTTACAGCTGGACAGAATGAGACTGTTTGTTGAACAAATGATGTTAAAATCCCCAAGGGTCTGACTTACTTCAGTAGCAACCAAGACTACTGCTTGAGCCAGCTGATGCTCTTTTAATGAGCGCTGCTTGTCAGAGGATCATATCTGCAAGTTGCTGTATAAAATAACCGTTTTCCATGAGTTCATAAAGCAGTCTCTCTTTTGAAATGGATGAGGTGTTGTACCAATCTCAGCAGCACAAAACAGACACTTGTTTGAACTGGAAGAGGGGGGAAAAACAACCCAAAGCACATGACAGGGGTTTTGTTGTTGTTGTTTTTTGGTTGTTTGGTTGGGGGTTTTTTTATTTGTTTTGTTTGGTTTTTTCTTTCATTGTTGTTGTTTTCCCTTTCTATGACAGTTTTGTGCTTGTACACAGCAAGCTCAATGGATTCAAGAAGAAAAATTATGAAATATGAGCTTCAAAATGAATTTCAGCTTTGACCTGAGCGAATTAATACAAGCATGACAGGTCGCTTACTTAGCAAACTGGGTGGACAGTAGGATAAAGCCTTTTCATGTGACAAGACATCCCAAAAAGGTCTCTCTTTATGCCTCGTAAGGTTTCTCAAGGTAAATCAAGAAGAGATTCTCAGACAAATCAAAATGACAAATTCAAAACAAAACACATGAGTGCTTTTTTTAAAGGGAGATCTTCCTAATACCAAGGCCAAGCTTACTAATGTTGCCTTCTGTCAAGTGCAACCATGTCAGGATTTTACTGAATCTGTGGACCTGATTGCTTTAAAATAAAATTGTATCATGTAACTACTGTTCTAATACTACTACCAATGGATTCAAAGCTAAGATCATGCAGTAAAAGAACAGTATTTCGTAGCCCTGACATCAACCTGCTCTTTTTAATATATGTGTTATTTATGACTGCAGGTCAGGTTATACCCTTGAATATCACATTCCTCACCAGAAACAGCAATGAGTAATTGGGTACTGTGGGGTTTAATGTGCAATACTGAGTCATTTTGATTAGACCCACATTTTATCACTTGTCCTATTAACATCAACGATTTTTTTAAACTACAATACTCTATACATTTGGTTTTAATATGAATTAAGGAAATCAGTTCTAACGTACTCAAGTGCCTTAGGGTTTTTTGTACCATGCTTATCGAAACAGCCTCAGTTCCTGATAAAATTCAGATTACACTTGTGTACAAACTAACTCTGTCCTATGAAAATGAGCCACTGAAGTTAACTCAGATTTGTTCAGAGCCTTGAACTATGCAAGTAATGAATCTTTCAAACAGTTAATTCAAGCAGAAAAGAAATAGAATCCACTAAAATGTTTCTAGTGCTTGGATTGAATCGTACCAGGCCAGATGGGTCTGAAGATGCCAGCCTTAGTGGATGAGATCTGCAAATCCTGACTTTGACCACAGCAAAGAGAGAGGTGATGCTTTGGTCTTTGTTTATTCAATGAAATACCTACCCTAGCTTACTTTCTGACCAGAAACATAAATATATAATTCTATTTGGTCTCAAAGTCATTTTTGCATTTTGTAAACCTTTCTCCATTTTGCAGATCTTCCATCCAGGCTGATAAAATCATGAAGTGGGAATAATGATTTCTTGCACAGAAAAATGTGTATGTTAGAGATGTTGCTTGAATGTTTCACCTCTATTAACCTCACTTCCAAACCAGCAGAGAAGTGGGAATATTTACTTATCATACTAATTCAAACTAAGATGCTTTTCCTGTGAGCAAAAAAAGCTCCTGAACTTTGTTTGCAAGGGTAAAATCTTGTGTGGTTTGCGGCATGTATTACCCTCACTGTCGTTTTTAAATTATTTAGTGTTCTTAATATTGGTCAGATAGTAAGAAACACTCTCTCTGGTATTTAACTTTTCACTTCAAAACTAGTTAAACTTTAATTCTTGTCTGTGCATCTCAAGTTGTCACAGATGTTATGATGCAGGCTCTATATATGATATTTAGAATGCCGCTTCTCTTTAGCATTCCAGGTTACACAGAAAACAGCCTCCAGCATGTTAACTACCTGCTTCACCTGAAGTAAAACAGGAAAGCATTTTAAAAGATAAGTTTTCCCTTGTCACCTTTCCTGCTTGCACTGTAGATTATAAGAGCCTTTTCCCCCTCATGTGTAAGCAGAGGCAGATATAGAGAAAAATGTGTTCTTTAAACCATGGGAACATTTTTCTTTGCTGTTCTATTAATATCCGACTGAAATAAAAAAAGAAGAATTCTGAATAAATGACTACAGGCTTCTTAAAATCTGTTAAATGATTTTTTAAACAGGACTTTGGCTAACAAAAATGGGATCTGAACCTGTGTGTAATGAAGCCAGACTCGCAGAGGAAAATGAGAATTTCTTATGTCTGGCACCTGTCAGGTTTCTTTAAGAGTCTAAATGCATGTGTTATCACTGGTAACCAGCCTTACTCCCACATAGACCAATCAAAGCCTAATTTTCAGAAGTAAATCTTAGAGTCCTTTCGTAGTCAAATTTCCAGACGTGATCCTGTGTTAACCAAGAGAGGCCATTATCAGCTAGATTTGTTTGCGCCAAGTGTAGCTTTGAAGTATAGTAGTGGTAAAAAATCAGAGAGAATCTCTCTTCCAACACAGAACAAGGGGTGATAACAGCATCAGGAGTAGTACTCATCCTAAAACTTGTCTCTCTGCTGCAGTGGTTTTACACCAGGAGTTAAGAGACGATACTCGTAGCCTCACAGTTGCGATTCTGCTGAAACCTACAGTAAGATACTAGGAGCAGCGTTGAGAGCAGGTAGTCATCATATTGCCCTATATATCATGATTAGTCCAGGACAAAGAACAGATGGCATGAGAAGGAGATGGATTCTGTGAATATGGAGTGGGTGGCAATTGTAGCTGGTCCAAGCTCTGAGACCTGGGAGACTGGTATTGGTAAATAGTGATAAATGGGAAGAGGTTGTTTCCTGGGTATTACGAGCTACAGGAAGACAGAATGGAGTTGTCAGCTATCTGACAACTAATTTTTATACATGAGGGTTTTTTATGGCTGCTTTTATTCTGTGATGTGTTGTTTCATTTGTTTGTTTGCTGCCAGGCATTCACTGTGAGATTTTAGGATTCCCTGCTTTGTGTGGAAAAAACTTGTGAGACCAACCAAGGAAGCTGCGGTTTCACACTTAGAGGAGAGGAATTCACAACTGGTAGTGAATGCTTAAGCCCTGTTTATTGGGTAAATGTGCATGAGCAAGTACATTTGACTTGCCTTCGAGTTTTGGTGCTTCCTTTTCCGCTCTGTAGTTACTGTATCGGGAAAACGTGTGCTGTGAAAGCCAGACAGAAGAGGAAAATACTGCAAAAGAAGCTGAACTATTAGTCTCCTGAGACACCCAGTCTATAGGTTTCTTGGGCTTATGAAAGACATGTCAGTCACACCTCCATTCGGGATCAAGTCTGGCCTTTTTCTGAGACTTAGTGTCGTTGGCAGCAAGTAATAACTCTACAGTACAGAGACGTCATGTTTCAATGGAGGTGCCAAGGTGTAAGCATGGATTAGTTCAGCTGACCTTCTCTTTGCACATGCCTTCAGAAGGTACAAAATCACTCAGCAAAACTCTTGGGGAAACATCCGGGATTTTAAGGATTTTATTCCTCTGCCCTTACAAATTAATGAATTAATTGCTGGTTTTCATCCCTCTAATCACTCATTTTTATTCCGGAAGAAACCAGAAGGGTAATGTTGTGCAGGTAGATTAGAAACCTTTAACTAGATTGTTTTCTTGCTGTTTTCTTAGGAGAGTTTATGTCTGTGCCTTATACATATTTTAGAGTATAATAGTAATAGAGTTTCAGAAGATTTTTACTTATCCTTGCAGGAAAAGGAAATGGGTTTCACAGTTCCTCTCAGGAAAGCTATAAAATAATTTCTGCTTCATATGAAAGAAATATTTGCAGTATTTACAATACTTGCACTGGTTGGTTGGTTGTTTTTTTTTTTTTTTCTAAATAATTCCTGTCTTCTGTTAGAACTTGGAGAAAGACTATCACTTCATTTTTTCTTTCAGCAAGACTTCATTTATTTCAGGTGAGGCTCAGGCTCATTCATAGACACCATATAGGTTAAAATGAAGATACTGCTTCTGAATAGATGATGTATAAATTCTGCAATGAAAACTATTTCTTTTCCTTGGGCTTCAAAGCTGATTACTTGCCCTTTCCAGAGCACTTCATTTACATTTCTGAAGATTTATTCAAACTTTATTGAAAAGGACATTTTGGAAAAGGCGGAGAACAAGAAATACAAAACCACCAGGAACATCAGGTCAATTTATTTGAAGGGATTCTGCATCATTTTGGGAGATCAGGTTGAACAATGTCTGTCTCTTTTCTATTTTGTCTTTGTAGGAGCCTGGATTCCGTGGCATGGCAGTCGTTTTGATGTCTGTTTTGTAGCACAGTTGTACTCGTTAGTGGGAGGAATGTGCAGGGTTGGCTGAGAAAACAAATCTCTGTGGGAATTTGAGCCAAAGAAGGATGGCACTCTGGGAAATAAGCTACCCCATATTTCAAACCTGTGTTTAGTGAAAGGACAGTCTGCACAGCAAGGCACAATGAAAGAGGATTTACTGGGGCTTAATCTTGTTTGAAATTCTGTACTTTGAAAAGTTCCCTACACATTCAAGCCAGGATGAAGGGTTTTCTTTGCAGGCAGAACCTAAACATACATCCCACTTATTTATGATAAACTGTGGAATATGTTTTTCCTAATCAGGCATCATCAGGTTTATCGGGTCCGCTTGAGATTCAGGGGCAGAAGCAAACAGGGATTTTCACTTTTTAAATGGGGCTCCAGTTGCTTTTCCGTCGCAATTGCATGGTTACTGGCACATTGCCCGCTGGTAAGGGAGATATTCAGGAACTGCTGGGACAAATAATATACAGGTACTCATGTTGCAAATGCCTACATACCCTTGTGGGATGTGCCGTATTAACTGTTGCTTCGTGCAACTTGTTTTTGCCAAGCACATTGCCTTCCTGTCGCCCTGTAGTCTACTATGTGTTATTAATGCAATTGATTGAGAATTAGATTTATGGGTTTTTTATTTGCTGCTTACTGTGGGCTCTGCCCTGTGACTCTGAAGACAATGAGAGCACTGCTGGTGGTTTCAATGGGAGCAAGAGCAAGCTGTTTGGACATCTCAGCCAGCTTCTGTCTGCTTCAGTTAACAAGGCAGAATACCTACTTAATTTACAGGTGTGCTAATAGATTAATTCATTTTGCTTTCAGGAAGTACTTTGAACAGAAACCAAAAGATTGATATTTATTTTGGAGCACTCCAAACTGTGAAGGCAACTTAATAATTCAGTACAACTTTGTGCAAATGCTGATTTTGAGCACTTGGGCAGCTGAGGCCATCAATCCATGAAGCCATTTAGATATGAGCACAGTACAGTGTGATGTCAAACCCAAAACCAAAAGACATCACAAAGAACATAAATAATTTTACACCTTCACTTTTTATGGCATTGTGGAAAAAATATCGTTCAAATTGAAACTTTTTGTTTTAGCAAATAGGAGTAAAGCAAAAGATCGTTTTCTAGAAAGTGCATTAAACTCATCTTCTACCTGCTTCTACTGAACGAAAATCCATAGTAATATAAGCCTCCACCTAACTTCTCTGTCAAATGTGTTTTCTGCCTACCCTCATGATTATTTTTGAACAAAGTTAAGCGCCTAAGGCAAAGTACTGAAAATCTCTCAGCATTATTTGCTTAAGGAGGAGTGCTTTACTAGTGGTCTTGTCTCAAGTTGGCAATATTCTGGTTTTGTTGTATAATATTTGAATTGTGAGGGTTTATAACCACTGTTCAGGTAAATAACAACGTGGTGCCAGACAAAAGATACAAAGAGGTGAATTGAATTAGATTTAATCATAGCTGTGTCTGCTATTCAGGCTCCTGGAGTGGACTCCTGGAGTGGCAAAGCAATTACCATTACAATGATGATCTTTATATGTGGATACTAGGCATACTTCAAGCCAGGCTTGAAAAAGATGTTGTTCCAATAATGGTCTTTGCAGGTACAAAGTCTTTTTGAAGGTATTTACTTGCCCATAATCAAAATATCAGATATTTTGTTCTCCTTAGATGCATTTTTTTTCCCAGTTTCCTATCAGTAGAAAATTCTTAGGAAGCTGCTCCATCAAAACTCATGAAGCACATTTCCAGAGGGTCAAGACACATGTTCCTGGCTGGACTGGTGTGAGACAGAGCCACTTCCTAACCGCCCAGCATGGTCAGCTACCTGCTGTTGTGCTTCCCATGGGTGCGAGTCGGTCTACTCTGGTTATTTTACACGAACCTGCATCCTGTGCTACCAGAACTGTGGGATCCGTAACCTCCAGTTGTTTGGTGGTGAGAAACAGTTGGATCAGTAACATCATCAACCACACAGCTCGATTGTGCCGTGTCTGACAGGCTGCTGAGCACGACTGCGGGTGGTACTTGAGCTCAGAATAGATTTAACTGAGCTGTGTAGGTCTGGCTTTGTCCACCCAAGTCTTAACTTTTCTGCTTGTTGGTAATATCTGCCCTTGCATACCTTGCATAACACTGTGAGGTCTCATTTACTTGCAGTATTAAACTGCTTAGAAAGGAGCATGTCACCAATGTATATTTCAGTTCTGGACCGCAGTGTAAAATGCATTTTTCCCATGGTTAATTTTCACACATTCATGCAATACAGAATTGTATTTCATGCAGTTCATGCACTAGTGAAATAAGTTACCAAGAGGAGATAATTTTGTATTTCCTATGCCTTCATCCCAGACTCTTTCCTTAAAGAGAAACTCAGAAATCTTCATGGGAGAAATTAGTTTTGTTTTATGTGTTCATTTACCGTGGTATTTGAGGACTGAGTGAGGTAATATCTAGCATCTTTTCAAACACTGCTCTGTGCAAAACACTTCCACTCCAGCTGCTTCTTATAGCCTCTATAAACTCTGTTTATATGTTATGGAGGCTCTCTAGTCTGCATTGGAGTTTGCAAGTTAGAAACAGGCAACTCATTCCACAGTGTGTGAAAACAAGCATCCTTTCTAACTAATCCTTTGCAAGCACTTAAAGAAACCAAATAGAAATACAAAGGTAAAACAAGAGTGAAGTATCATTCAAGGCCCAGAGGAGAAGTGACAGTTCACTAATTGAGGAGCAGCTCTCTGGTTAGGCTTGTACAAGTAGATGGTAAACATGAATGATCTCAGCTGAAGATGTTCTCTCTTCTTCCTCCACCTGTGGTGTTGTTCTCGGGTACCTACAAAGGCTTTTGCTCTTGAACAATTGCTGAAATTTATTGTCTGAGTCATTTTAAGGAATGGCCTTCATAAAGTAGTCTAATTTATATTCCTTCCCCCTACCAGTAAATTTTTATTTCTTAAATCCTCCTAGGAATGAATGGAGGGAAAACAAAGTCATAATATCACCATTGAAATCATTCAACATTTACAAAGAGTGAAGAGCTTTGTTATGTAAGCATGAGGAATACCTGTGGTAGACCTAAGTGCAATGTATGTCTGTGGTATCAGAAAATGGGTTAGCTTGATCTGTGCATATCTGCAGAGATAGTGAATAAAAAAGCGCATAATAATGAATACTGCACAATGGAGGACAATACTACGCAGCATAAAGATAATGACATTACTCTAAAACAGCAAAGCCCTGAGCAATGCTTGTAAATCTATGAGACATAAGATCTCTGCGTTGTTTCATATGGTAATAAGCTGTGTATCCATGTATTTTTCATAATGATAGATGGATATAGACTATTATATGAGCAGTTCAAGAATAAATTACCTGTTTATATTGAATATGAATAGTTTAGGGTTGTGGGTTTTCTTGCTTGGCTTTTCTGAGATCTGAAGTTTATTTTTAACACTGGCTTCTTATCACAAACTGCAGCCATACAGCCCAATCTCATCAGATCCAACAAGTTCAACATAGTCAGATCCAGTCAATACTTCGATGAGCAATTTCCAAGGTAATTCAAGGACGCATTAGGAAACTACTCCATATCAGTATTCCTCTCGTGACAGCATTGCACAAGCATCTCCCATGCTGTTGGGGAGTTTACTTGATACACGGACCGTCATCCTAAATTGTCCTTTGTCGTTGCCATGCTGTTAAACACCTTCCACATTCCCTTGCAAGTGCAGCATTTGTCAGTGTGTATGCAGTCTGCCATGAACCTTTTGGGATGACAGGTACCACATGAGCAGTGGAGCCAGCTCGGGTGGTATATTTCATATTAGCTTTCTGCATCCCTGATTTTAGTATACCGCAACAGAAAGTGGATTTTCATGCACCATTTAGGTCAGCCTTTGACTGGAGAGTACAGAGCACTGTTTCCGTGTCAAAAGTTCTTATGCAGAATCGGGAGAAGTGCTGGCATATACTTGTCAGAAGGGCAAGATACACCAGCATTTCTACTTTCATCTTCTGTGAGATAAAACAGAACGATCATGGCTGGTTTTTATTCCTTCATAAACTGTGATTTAATTGGCTTATTGGACTTAACTGAGAGCTGTACCCTGACATTGCATCTGGAGTTTTCTGTTTGCTTTTACTGTAAGCCAGTTGACGTAACATTTCTTGATCTGACTGAACACATAAGGTGAAATCTCACACTGTGTAGACTTCTGTTTCTTCTCAGTTTTGTGTAACAGCTACAATTCTACCTCTCTTGGAGAAAATGTAGGGGAAATCCATACATGAGGACTGAATATTATAATAGCTAAGAGCTATGATAAAGAATACCAGCTCACTTGTAATCATCAAGCTGTAAGATAGCTTCAACACGAAATGAAACAAGTGGCTATCAAACCTATTGCCAGAGGAAAATACAGATTAAATACAAATAAACACAAAGACAAATGAAAGATATGAGTAGGCTTGTATAATAAGAAAGAGGGACCCCAACAAGCCAAGTAGCTTCTTTACTGTTTAATGCCATACTCCAAAGACAAATATTACAGCTAATTTTTCAAAGAAGAGAAAGTCATGCTTTTCTTCATGAAATCACAGAATGGTTGGAGTTGGAAGGGACCTCTTGAGGTCCTCTAGTCCAACCCAGCAGGAGGTTCACCTAGAGCAGATTGCATAGGAATGTGGGCAGGTGGGTTTTGAGCGTCTCCAGAGAAGGAGACTCCACAACCTCTCTGGGCAGCCTGTTCCAGGGCTCTGTCACCCTCAAGGTAAAGAAGTTTCTCCTCATATTCAGATGGAACCTCCTGTGCTTCAGTCTGTGCCCATTGCCCCTCATCCTATCGTTGAGCACAACTGAAAAGAGTTTGTTCCCTCCTCTTGACGCCCACCCTTGATATATTTATGAACACTGATGAGATCCCATCTCAGCCTTCTCCAGGCTGAACAGACCCACTCTCTCAGTTTCTCCTCATAAGAAAGGTGCTTTAGGCCCCTAATCATCTTCGTAGCCCACCGCCAGACTACCTCCAGTAATTCCTTGTCCTTCTTAAACTGGGGAGCCCAGAACTGGATGCAGTACTCCAGATGAGGCCTCACCAGGGCAGAGTAGAGGGGGAGGATCACCTCCCTCAACCGGCTGGTCACACTCTTCTTAATGCACCCCAGGATACCATTGGCCTTCTTGGCCACGAGTGCACATTGTTGACTCATGGCCAACCTGTTGTCAACCAGAACTCCCCAGTTCTTCTCCGCAGTGCTGCTTTCCAGCAGGTCTGCCCCTACCCTGTCCTGGTGCCTGGCGTTATTCCTCCCCAGGTGCAGGACCCTACACTTGTCCTTGCTGAACTTCATCAGGTTCTTCTCGGCCCAGTCCTCCAGCCTGTCCAGGTCTCGCTGAATGGCCGCACAGCCTTCTGGTGTGTCAGCCCTTCCTTCCGCTTTTGGAAAAAGAAATATTTTCCTAAACTTTCTGGGTACATTGGAATATGCACTTTTGCATTATTTCGTTCCTCTGGTGCTAAATGAGGATGCTCATTTCTAAAACCTCTAAAGCATAGACAGTTTGCCTACGACATTTAAATTCAGATTGAAGTAAGAAAGTCCAATTTGTACAAGCTTGGAGAGGTTTTGTTAATACCAAGCATATCTGAATATGCCTGTCTTCGTACCTTTGCAGGATTTCACATTGCCTAATATAATGTTCGTCATGGTTTTAATTTTTCCTCAAAATGGATCTCTTTTATGTCTGCTATTTACCATCCTTGCCAGAGTCGTTGAGCACAAGAAATTCAGTATATACAAGATGCAGGAACTGCTTTCTTCCTTGTACTCATGTAACAGGTAATGGATGGTTTTAAGAAAGGATCTTTACTCTGTGCTTTACCTATTCATGTGTAGGATTTTGATTTCATTTGAAATGAAAGGCGTAAACCTCAGGTCTGAAAACTAATAGAATTTCTGCATTTACCTGCTGATCCATAGCCTTTAGGTTAGATTGTGTGTCAGCCAGCCGTCGGCTTGTTGAATGAAGCAATACTTTAAAACTAATATGAAAAGATTTCTGTTATATGTAGCCTGACACCAGATATGAAGGCAGATTTCTGGTGGCTTATTATTGGAAATATTTTCCAGTGTGTCTGATAAGCAAGACTGAACAAGCCGTAGGAAGTAGACCTAATCAGATAATGCTGACTTGCAGAGCAGAAAAAAAGAGAAGAAATGTATTTTGCCTAAGTGCTATGCCTTCTCTTGTCAAATCTGAGGACAAAATGGCTAGTGGAGTGGCAAAAGGCACCACAGAGATCAAGGGGTAAAACTGCTGGTTTGTGAACGTGGCTGTTGCATCTATTTACTTGTATATATTCATTGTATGTACTACAGAACGTTTATATCTAAGTGCCTGAGTTGGAGCTCTGGAGATGGGGTATATAAAAAAGACAGGGACAACATCAAACTGGATCAGCTATTCATTTTTCAGTAAGTCTAGGTATTTTTTTTGAAACTTCAAAGGAATTTAAGATAGAGAGTTGTGAGGAAGCTCCCCGTGAAGGTTCAAATGCTGTGTTCTGCTCAGACTGTCAGTCCATGAGCATCCTTCGTAGAAATACATTTGAACACTGGGGATGTTCACAGGACGAGCAAATTCTCAATATGATCTAAGGACCATTCATGACGTTGCAGGGTGGAAGACGAAGGTCTTGTAGAGACGCTTAAAATGAGTTCCCAAAGAACTGAAGCAAAAAGATTCCTTTGTCATTTCCATGCCTAGATAAGAAGCGATAGTTACCACAGACTGATATTTAACACAGCTTCATATTCTCTCATCTCTTCAGATTGCATGGATTATATCAGCAGCACATTAATATTGCATAACAAATGTTTGCACTTTTACTTGTTGGCCTGGACACTTTTTCTTTTAAACTATTGTTGGAAGTTCCTGTTAGTTGTAGGTTTTCCTAAAAACACCTCAGCTCTTGGCTTTGTACCTTACAGCAGAAAAGAAATTTAATTGCATTAAATGTATTCTGCACTGATTTTTCCAAACAGCTATTGTGACCTTAAAGTTTTAATGGATTGTCTCCGTAAATTTATTAACATTCATATATGTTGGGAGTAAACATACTATCTGAGGCTTCTGCTTTATTTTTATTATTGTATATTTGGAATTCAAAATAAGGTTTATTTTGAGAAGAAAAATCAATAAATCATTTCAGTTGTCCCACATTTTCTATAAGTAATTTTAATTAGTTTAATGTCTTTTCTGGCAAAGGCTTATCAGGCAAATAGCATGAAGAGAAAAAGAAAAAGCCTCATAAAGAATGATGTTGTTTTGTAAAGCTAATTGTGATGCTATCTCCACTACTGTGTGTGATTGAACTCTTAATTTTTAATCTGGTATTCCTTCCAGCAATGTAGTTACTGGTGTGAGCCGAGGTTCTCTGTGACATTACTGTACAACAGATTTTTTTGCAGCTTTAGATTTTATAATTTGGTGCCAAAAATATGTAGTCTTGGGTCATCTATACTGTAACAAGCGGGCTGCAGTTTCTAGTTGTAATGAACTAGTTTGTTTTAATGTTTGATGTGCAAAGCTTATAGACAAGAACCCGGTTAAAGGTGACGTCCTGAGCTTTGATGGCTGAGGAGCAGCAGCAGCCCCTCTGGTGTGTGCTGGCAGGTGCCTGCGGAGCTTCCCTGGCAGCACAGCTGGGCCCCCACGTTACAGCTGACGCTGGGAACCACTGAAAAGATGATGACACTGAGAGCAATGAGTTATGTGGAGGAGAAACCAGAGCGTTTATTTATAAAGCAAAGGACCACTGTCCCGCTTCATGAATGTGCTCTAGTGACTTTGGTTCACTGGAAATATCGAATCCCTGAAGCTAAATAAATTCTTCACCATACTTGGTAACTAGGCATCATGCTGACAGTGAGCTGGTGAGATGATCAGTCTGATAGTTCTCGTGTTGACCATTCTCAAAAAGCTGGATTGTGGAAGACTTAGAAAATAAACTGATTTGTTACTTCCACTGAGAGCAGGGAAGCCATAAAAATTCTCTTTTAGAGCATTTCACTGTCATTTTAATAAGCACGGAGATTTTTCCTCCTCGCTTCCATTTGTATGAACCTTTTGCAGTCTATTCAATGAATATGGGAAGGAAACAGCCTGAAATTGTCTGTTGCTGAACGAACTGTGCAGTGGGATAGAAGGGAATCTACTCTGAGCCACAGTTCCTCTTCCAATGAGCTTCTCCGGGACGTCTTCTGCTTTTCTAAATAGTTTGCTGTATCATGCTTTTTTCTAAACGCTGCCATCTGAGAGAAGAAAACGCACCGTTCTTTGCCTGTTCTGCTGAATATGTCTGTCTGCAATCAAGGTGGTGCCTTCACTGCGAATACTTGTGTCAGTGGCTTTAGGCACCTGGCCTTCCAAAGACCCTGCTGCACAAATGGTAGTGGCTCTTGGTGGACAGAAGGGGAAAGACAAAAGGTAGTCTTGCATGTCCTGAGGATTTGGGACCCTCTGCTTCAAGTGGGGGCTTTAATTAGACCTCAGACGACTCTGTCCGATGTACATCAGCAAGGGGTGTCCATCAGAAAGCCAGCTACTGTGCGAACTGAGCAGTGGAGAAGATGGGGAAGATTCAGTAGCTCAGAGGCTGGGAGAACTTGCTTCTATCTAGATAGCTGAACAGATGTGAGTTAGTTAAGAAACCAGTGAAAGACTAGAGACGTTTGCATAGAATATAGAGAGTAAACAAGACCCTAATATTGAAATTAAACCATAGCATGTTACCTATAAATGTGTGTATCTTTCATTAAACTATATGGTTGGTTTTGAGTTGGTTTTTTTTTTTTAAAAAAAAAAAAAAGAAAAGAGAAATATTTTGTTCCTTTTTTACTTTAAGGAAAAGTTAATCTGGAGAAAGTCACAATAGTAAAAGGGAAGGCAACATCTGTGTTAATTAGCAGTTCATCTTCGAATCTTGACTGAGGGGTTACATTATGGCCTCTTGCATGTGAATTAAAATTCAAACCCACACAAGTTCTATTTTTATCTCCTTTTCTCCACATCAGAATAATTTGTCTGGATTTAAGATTTCATTTTTGCTAAAAATATTGATGTTCTGTAATCTAAAATGAACTTTTGGTTTGTGCAGAGAAGAGCACTGTGGCTCCAGATTCAATTTCAGAGAATGTGTCTTTATAACACAATGCAGCATTGGAGGAAGTTTCTATGGAGCAGTACTAAAAGGTCTTGCATTTCTTTTATTCTATTCTACCTGCTGTACTTCATGCAGAGACTTTTGTGTGCATGTTAAATTACTCCAAAGGTTCTGTTTCTCGTGATCGACAGCTAAGCTCTTTGGGGCAAGGACTGTCACATGTGGGTGTACAGTGCCTTGCACAGCGAGGATTTGCAGTGCTGCCCTAGTCTAAATAATCAGTGAGTAATTTAGCAACAATTTAGGATTTAATTTTACAATACCTGGCAACATTCTTATGGCTACCACAGCTGGGGAGACACAAGTCATTGATAGAGGGATAGGCACCCGTGAATGTCTTACATGTGGGGTGCTCTTTTCTCAGTGAATAATTTTGTTTCGTAAATGAAACTTCCCATTAGGATTATGACTGGCCCTCCGTAAGTCCATAAGCTTTTTTTGGATGAGCATTCATCTTGGTGAAAAGCACAGTTCTCAGATAAATGTGAAATGCGGGGAGAAAAATGTAATACTGCCTTCTTTTCCATGTTACCATCAAAAGAAGTAGCGATTGGATTGTAGGAAATGTAAGAGGGTATCAGCTAGATCCACATCAGTGTGGCTTCTGCCAGCTGAGTGTTCCGCCCACTCAAATAAATAGTCCAGGTACAGTCTCATGATAGGTGTTGTTTTATTTTCACCATAGCAGTAAACCAAAATACCTTTATAAAAGCCTCTGCGCGTATCCCAACGCCACAGACATGCAATGTGCACCTTTAGAAAATCATCTCATATTTTTTGCTTTAAACATAAAAAAAAAAAAAGAAAATGTTTTTATGACAAATCCAAGCTGCTTTCAGACAAGATTAGATGAACTCTCTCTAGTATCTTGCCTTGACAAGGTGAGAGCTAATCAAGAAATTACTTCTGTATTCACCTACAATAGATTTCAGTAAAATATGCAGCTAGGAGTAGTAAGTGCCCTGTAATACCAAAAGAAAAGGGTGGGAAAGCCTGCTTAATTAATTCTCTTTAGGGATCCTGGATTAACTGCAGCTCTGTTTAGTTTACATCCTCCCTGGAGAAGAATGTGCAGACCCAAGACAGCAAGTGTTGATTTAAATGTAGATGCAGGAAAAAAGTCACTGTTGTCTTTTTTCTTGCGCTCGGCACGCTTTCAAATTTTGATTCATTTTTTATTACAAAGGATGAAAATCTAAATCCTTCTCTACTCCCTTTTGTGCTGTGGGAAAATATTGAACCAGTGCTTAGTAAACTGGGTGCAGGTACTGGTGAAGAGGACAGCACAGAAAGTTGCCCCACAGAGACTGTGGCACAGGTTGTAAAACCTGTGTCAAGGTTTCAGCCGTCACTCCCTTTGTCAGAGCCATCAGGGACTGCAGTAAGTCTGACCTATTAATAGTATCACAGTATCACAGTATGTTTGGGATTGGAAGGGACCTCAAAAGCTCATCCAGTGCAATCCCCCCATGGAGCAGGAACACCCAGATGAGGTTACACAGGAAGGTGTCCAGGCGGGTTGGAATGTCTGCAGAGAAGGAGACTCCACAACCTCCCTGGGCAGCCTGGGCCAGGCTCTGCCACCCTCACCAGGAACAAGTTTCTTCTCAAATTTAAGTGGAACCTCTTGTGTTCCAGTTTGAACCCATTACCCCTTGTCCTACCATTGGTTGTCACCGAGAAGAGCCTGGCTCCATCCTCGTGGCACTCACCCTTTATATATTTATAAATATTAATGAGTCACCCCTCAGTCTCCTCTTCTCCAGCTCCAGAGCCCCAGCTCCCTCAGCCTTTCCTCACACGGGAGATGCTCCACTCCCTCCAGCATCTTGGTGGCTGCGCTGGACTCTCTCCAGCAGTTCCCTGTCCTGCTGGAACTGAGGGGCCACAACTGGACACAATATTCCAGGTGTGGTCTCCCCAGGGCAGAGCAGAGGGGCAGGAGAACCTCTCTGACCTACTGACCACCCCCTTCTAACCCACCCCAGGTACCATTGGCTTCCTGGCCACAAGGGCCCAGTGCTGGCTCATGGTCACCCTGCTGTCCCCAGGACCCCCAGGTCCCTTTCCCCTACGCTGCTCTCTAATAGGTCATTCCCCAACTTACACTGGAACCTGGGGTTGTTCCTGCCCAGATGCAAGACTCTACACTTGCCCTTGTTATATTTCATTATTTTTTTCCCCGCCCAACTCTCCATTCATATACATACATACATATATATATAGGCTGGAAAGTAGGGTTTACAATTACAATTCTTTAGCCTCGTTTCTTTTTTTGTGTGCTTTGCAGTGAGCTGGTCCTCTCTGATTACCCTTGATAAACAAGAATTCTCCTTTTCTTCTCTGAGCTGAGCAGCAAAGGCATCTGAAGGAGCCCTCTCTGCCTGAATGAAATAACTTCCTTCTCTCGTTGCCTCGGTTCACGACTGAGCTGTGTCAAAGTCAGGTTAAGGAACCAGAAATAAGGGAGGTACAGAAGCCTGGGCAGCAGAAGTCAATTTCTTTCAGCTGCCTTTCCCCCCCCCCCCCACCCCGCTCCCTCCTTTGTTTCAGGTTTACATGGATATTTTGAGTAGAGCAGAGAAAGAGAGGAAAGAAAGAAAACAATATGCACACAACACAAAGATTGGAACTATATGCATAAATTACACACCCAAGCAGATGTCGCATGGATTTCAGTAATTGCAGTAGCAGATTCTTCATTATTTCTAATATTGTTTTTGCCTGTCTTGCCAAAAATCGTAAATAGTAAGTCAAATAGTTGTATTTTTTAATTAGATGCAGTTAAATAGAAAGCCTTATTTTTCGTGTTCCCTTTTGTAATCATTCAGAAGTGTCCTTGCTGTCTTATTTTTCAAGGCCATTTGACATAGGATTTATTAATTTTCAAAACTCTTTTCAAATCAGATTATGGGGAGAGATTCTTATGGGGTAGTTTGTGACTTAGGAGTAGCTTTTTCTGTGGTTTTATAGCAAATTCAACCGAAACAGATTCTTGTCCTACGTGTTCCATTGGTGCAGTATTGATATAGATAGAAAACTCATCTTTCTGGAGATGACTGGCCAGTGTGCCACCGGACTGCGGTTTATTTTCACAGTAAGGATGATCTGCCAAGAGTTTGGGCTGGCAGGGGTGCATCCCTTCTCCATTCCCAGGTACATCTTGCTGGTCACGGCCACTGTCTGAATCTGGAATGTGGTCCGTGCTGTTCAGAATGCATTCCACTTGTTTAAGCTTTGCATAAAACCATACATGATGGATAATAAAACATCTGTCCATATATAAATGTTTCACTTTTCAGAATGACCTGAAGCACCGTGTGGGCTTTTAAATGTGTGAGACAGTCTGCTCACTGCTAGAGGGGCATGGGTGTTTATTATTAGATGTCCTGCATGGCTGTGGAATGCAAAGCAAGCACGCGCGTGCATACACACACGTACGAAACAATGAATAATTATGAAAAACAACCGCTGAACAGGTATCTTTATAATGCAGAAATAGCAACCGTTTTTACCAAGTGAAATCAATTCTCTGTGCTTGTGTCTCCATTGCTCTTCTTGTGCTATTTTTTCTGCACAAAGCACATAATGAAATTATTAGCAACAAAGCACTGAGTCTTACAGAAAACCAAATTACATCTAAGCTAGTGCTCACATTCTTCAGCATTTAGACTCTTGCCCTTCTCCTGTACCAAATGTACTTCATTTTTTTCCTCTCAAGAAAACAGTTTTCTGGCATGAGAAGTACATGTCCTCCTCAGAGGAGAGGTGCTAGGAAACCAGCCTTGCCATTCTCTCAGAGGTGGGGACATTCTCCTGTCAGTTCACTCTAATCTGTCATTAATAAATCTACTTTTGATATGAAGAGGAAAGCACAGACCAAACTCGGGGAATGTGATTGTTTAATATGGCAAAGAAGAAGAGTTGCTCAGCAGATATATTCAGAGATGCTTCTGCAGAAGAAAAAAATACATCTCAGTCAACGTAGGTACCGCGATAGCACTAATCTGGCAAGTATAGAATTAAGTAATGGGTCACCAGTTTGTGCTGGTAGATAAATTTCCAATTTTTTTCGTTGTAAGGGAACACCATTATTCAGCAATGCAAAATCCTGCAGTAACCCAGGGAGAAGAAGAGCTGGTTGTCTTTAACAAGGGAGCATGGTTGGGCCATGGACCTTCTACCCTCATTGCCGAGGGTCGGTGACAGACGAGGCTGACACGGGGCGAGTGGCAGGGGGCCGGCAAAACCAGAGCGTGCTGACCCCCTCCCAGGGGATCCATGGGGTCGCGATGCACTGCGGATACAAATTCCTCAGTGCCACAGACATGTCTACCTGAATATGGTCTAAACTAATCTTGACACAGTTCTTGAAAATATTTCTATTCATTTGGAATCACTTTGACAAATCTTTTAGCATGCTGGAAGGACATCTCACCTGATGAAGTCTCCGCTCTGTGGATTACAGGTCTCTTAGTTTGTTTAGACCCATATACTTACTTATAATTCTTTATTAATCAAGGGGCCTGGCAAGCTGCTGCAAATAAAGCTGCTGCTGATTCAGTAGTTTGGTAGGAGGGTCATCTGAGAATTAGAGTCTATAAACAGCCATTTTGAAAAGATAATGTTCTTTGTCAATCAATTGGTCTGGAGAATCTCATCATTTCAATCTGTCATTGTTGAATTTTATTTTCCTGCAATATTTTGAAAAAAAGTAAAAAAGGCAAAGTGTCTAGTTAATGCTTTTGGCAAGCTCTCTGTTACTTGATAGCTTCTTGAAGTGCTACATTTCTTCGTTTTTCTTCTTAATTAACACTCTTAATTGACCTTCTGTGCTCTAATTTATCCCAGTAAATAATTAAGGAAAAAAAAAAGGTTCTGAATTCTTTTCTGCATTTTCATTGCTTGTCTACAGAACATCTCTGCCTCAACAAACTTTTGGTTTTTTACCACTGAAATCCCCACTGGAAATTACAGCCCATTGAACCATAGAGCTAGAATTGATTATGCACATTAAAAAATCCTGGAACTATTGAACGAATAAGAGAACTTCCTGGAATTCGATGGTAAAATCAGAACTCAAGTGACAACAAAACTTTTACCTGCCCTGGATCAGGAAGAAAATATTTGATGTTCTTCTGTTTTCCCCTGATAAGAGAAGGAACCAGTTTTTCCTTCATTTAGCCTCCATCAAAGCACGGTTATAGATGTCAAAGTAGATGAATTTCAGTCGCCAACATTTTTATTGGGCTCTATCTATCCCATCTTATTTATATCATTTATTATGCTTTTTTACAATATCGGAAAGCTAAGGCTGAAGAACCATGTCTAATTGCTTTTATTTTTAATTAATTCTTTATGTATCACACATTAGCATTTTAGCAATCCTAAATATGTTTTTTATAATTTCCTTCTAAAATGTAGAACGCAAGGCTCCTTTTTAAGGTGTTGTGAGAAACTATAGTCAGTTCTTTCTCTTGGACTTATGGAAAGCATTACTAAAAATGCAAATCCTATGTTTTGAGACTTTAAACTTGCAAATAACTATGAATCTTGGAGCTTACTTTTATATTCTGAGATGAAATAATGACAGTTTAAGCACTTAAACCTTCACTAAGAACAAGATAGGCAAGAATATACTTTGTTTCAAGCATCTTAATTAAGTTGATTCCATTGGTCTTTTCACGTGTTTAATGTTAAGAATACGCTTATGTACTTGTCTGAAATGCTGGATGGTATTTAGCAGAATGAATTACATCCCAATAACTAACATTTATTTAAGAAGCCAAATGATGTAGGAAGTATGCAAAACAAGCTTTCATTCTCAAGATAAACAGACAAAGTAAGTTTTTGTGAGAATTGCCATTTTATTGCTGCATCCAGTTGTAAATCATGTCTTGAAAGCAAAACCATCTTTTTAAATGCATTTTTTGAAAAACAGTGCATTGTTTTCTTCTGAGCTGTTCAGACAATTTCCTGCCTCGATCTGGTGCCCCATTAATTTTAGAGTATAACAAAAAGTCACTATGAGCCACAGGGAAGAATTTTGGATTTGCTGCATGCACATATATCACCATAGATTTGCCTATAGTTGTTTTATGGATGATGTTTAACAAACTCCTGCTTTCCCTGTTTTGAGATGAATGTCCCCCTTCGCTCAGCTTCGTGCAGTGACATAGCCTTACGCTACTCATACATGGAGGATCCTTTTCAGTGTGTAAAATGTGAAATTTGAATGCAATTACAGTAATGAGAGGAGCTCCTTCTCATGAGTCTCAAAAAGCCCTGGCCAAAATCCATGTAAAACTCTCCTGTAGAGAAAGAAATTGAGTGCACGGTGTTAGCATAATAGCAAGAGCTGAGACATTGCTTTGCACTACAGCTTTATGGGATGATATTTTTAAAAGTATTCAGAGATTTATGACTTTTTAGGGACATCGCAAATTGTTTTCACAGATCTAATATTGCTTTCATTAGAATGTTGAATGTATGTTTACGGTATCAGATTGAATTCTAAGGTGTTACCAAATCATCCAGAATCCCCACTGCTTAAGCATATTCCCTTGTATCCCTATGTATCTTCAAAGGAAAAAAATGGGAGCAATTTAAGTGCTTTGTTTTAAAGTACATAATCTGTATTCTGTCATGTACTTCATCTCCCAGGGAAGGTATCTGGGAACTCACTCTGCTGTTTTTATTTATCCTGCCAGTGTAGTATATAGATGAGAGGACTAAGGTCCAATGGTGTTAAAATAAGACATGAAATATTGATTAATTCTCTTTTAAAATTCCTTTTTCCTCCTGAGTGTAGCAAATTTCAGATGCTACTGTCAATATAGTACTCTCCAATAAACCTCCATTATCGGAAGGGTCCTGATCTTCACAGTGTTCTTATAAATAGCTATTATGATTTTAAATGGCTTTAAAAACTCAAGGCTAGTGTTCTTCTGGCACAAGAACAGAAAGCAAGTTAGAAACAATGCAGCTTTTTATCATGGCAGAATGTTACTCTGAAATAACCTGAATTGGACTGGGAATTCTCTTCGCTAGACAATAGCAGATCATTCTGTTTGAAGAAAGGAAGATCCTAAGGGGACAGATAAACACATGCACATTTTCATGGCTACAAAGGTGTCAAGTAAAGAAGCACAATCATAGTTGGTGTCCACCTAATGGAACACGGGTATTTGACACCCTGCCTTTTCTTCCCACTTGTCATCCTTCAGTGCCAAGTTAACCCTGTATTTATGGTTTCCAGAATGGTCCCTTAGGAAAGCATCCAAGGCAGGTAGTTAGGGGTCTCCCCAAGGAGAAGAACATTTCAGTAAAAGTAGAGATAGAAGTTTACACCAGCTAACCCATGAAGGAAGGTAGACATGGGCAAGAAAGAGAGGATTTAGCAATTTAGCACAAGCTCCTTTCAGTGTTCCTGAATACGGTAGAACTCTCTGGGAGCTGAGGTAATTGGTTTTCACTAAGAAAAATCAGTCAAGGTTCAACAAAAAAAGAGCAAGGAAGTAACACAGAATATGAGCCAAAAGCCACTGATTGGCAGATTTACCTGGGGGGCAGGAGACCATAGTACGTTCTTGTTCTGAACCAGGAAGAAACGCCGGAGTTGATTCCTCTATCTCACAGGAAAGTTGGGGTTTATAGGCTGGATAAGTTGCTATATGATTTATTTTTATTTTCCACATGAAAGCTTTATTCCTACCCCAGGATGAAAATGTTTTCGGAAGATTTTGTTGACAGGGATAACTGATTCGCAGATAGGCCTACCTGGGAGCTCTTTTGCAGCAAATCTTAATTGTGTGCAAACCTTAGTCTGCTTTAACTTATGATGGAGAACAGACTGCTCCCTGCTGTACCCAAAACCTAAGAGCTAAAAGATGTGGCATAAAGCTAAACTATCCCCTCCTCTCACTCACACCCAACTCTCTCAAACTGAGACAAAGCTGGGGCTCTATTAACATCACAGAATCGTATTTGGGGAACTCTGTTGACTCCCCGTCCCCTATGGTAACATTTGCATGAGTAGAGCGAGCAGGATTTGGTCTGTAATTAACGACGCATGTTTGCTCACAAAGCCGGTGTGTAAGCCAAATCCTTACACATGTCATTTGTTCTCACTCATGCAGGTAATACTTCTACACTGATTTAATGCAACTAGTTATTTCAGCAAAGGTTATCAATCTGGGCACTGTCTTCTGGTGTTTTTCTCTCTGCTATGTCATCTTAAAGAATGGTGACACAAACGTATATAAAGCAACATGCAAAAAATTTTGGTTTTCAAAGCCTCGTTTTACATGCTTTTCTACCAAAATGTCTTTAGAAGTTTCATTGCTGTGTGAATTTTCAAGCCCACTGCAGATCAAGGTTTTTCTTGTGGAAGGGGATGTTGGATATTCACGTGCACACAGCACAAACTCTGCCAGTAGTTTGCTTTCTGGTGAACTTTGTCCCGTTTTACACAGTCTACTAATTGCTGTCCTTCAGACATAAAAATGAAATAGTTTCTGTCTCAAGGGAGATGCATTGTTTGACTTCAGATATTGAATGGGGTATTTTTTCTGTGGACAATAGCTTGAGGCCCCAAGCTGGCAAGAATGAGAGTATATCTATAAATAATTCAAAATAATTGTATGGTTTTGACAGATTGTCAGGTTGCTTAATGCCTTTTGTCCCAGGTAATAGATTCTATTTCTTTGACAAAGTGTTGATAATTTCTCATTGCAATTTGTTTTGTGTATGTTGTATTTTTACAGAGTCCAGTCAGGTTCATATCTCAGTACGGGTTGGTTTACCTTAATTTTGGCTATGGATGCCTGCTATGGAATTCACGTCTATGGGATGATAAATGACACCTACTGCAAGTAAGATCACAGGAAATTATTTTCATACATCTACAATTCTGATGTCTTGTCAAAATTTTGTGATTTATTTTAATATCGTAAATCCAAAAAATGGATCAGGCAGTCACTTCCCGGTGTTTTGCCTTAATGTGACACTATTGTTAGCTCAGTTAGTCTTGATATGGCATTTGCTGTTGAGAAAATAAGAACATTTACAAAATCTAACATTGGATGTCATAAGTAACTGTTTTTAATGAAAGATCTTTCGTGGTTTCTGAATTAGTTGGCAACAAAGTATTTTCATATTCTTCTGACAAATGTACTTACTTCTACTGCTAAAACAAATCTATAGAGGAAACAGTAATTATTCTCTGAATACCAAATACACCGGGAAGTGAAAGGACCTGGTTAGCCCAGGGTAGTTACCTGAAATTACATTTCACCACCATTGAGCAACCTGCTTGAACTTTCAAGGTTATATATGGCTTGTTTTCAGTAGTAGGGGGTTTCTAATTAGATAATAAAACAAGTCCTGCGAGCTTTATCACAGTAAACTGACATAAATTCCAACCAACTACTGGTAGCGACCTCACAGTGACAATGGATTAATTCTGTTGTCAGAAGTAAAACTATACACGCAATCTAAGTTAAGTGCTTTAATCTACACTATATGGTAGCAAAATATAAAATGAAACTATTCCTCATTCAGAAAAGCAGAAAATGTCATAACCGATGTGTGATACTAGTACAAGTCTATTCTTCTGTAGCTAGGCTGGTTCAAGTCCTGCATGTAACCCGTTCAGTGGGTCCCAGGTTCCTAAAGTCAGGTCTTTGTGTGGACCCCCAGTCCACATTCTCTGTTACTCCTCATTCCTGGCAGACTCTTAAAAAAAAAGAAAATAGAATTGAGTCACAGCTGTTTAATTAGGGTATCTTAACATTAGAGACTGAGTTTTTAGAACTTGCAGATTTCACTGATTGAGTGAGTCATCCAGATGGAATGAACATATGTTGTTCTTTGTTTATGAAAATACAGTAGGCGCCCTGAGATGAGGGGTGGCAGGACTAAAGTTGTCCTCATAGAGTTCAGGCAAGTTGGCATTGCTTAGACCTGATGTAAAACCAGTTAACAGCATGATAGCTCTTCATTCTGTTAACGGCAGAGAAGGGCGGGTTTTCTTAAACTGCAGTTCTGACTGCATTGCTGACTTATATAATGTATATTCTTCTTATAACTGCTTTATTCAGCCAGTTCAAGAACCAGTGTCAAGAGAAGACTTTGCTTAGTGATGGAGCCTTTATGGGCTGAGTTCTCTCAGGCTAAACAAAATGTGCCGTACCTGTAAGAGCCAGCCCATCAGCTGCTTACTGACCGATAAGACCAGTGTGTGTTGAGATATACACTTAGTTTCGTTTTCTATAGGAAAATTCATACAAATCATGCTGTAATGAAAGCCCATACAATTTAGCAGAGGAGCTCAGGTGCTGACACATGGAAAGGATTTCAGATAATTCAGGTGCAGTATATATTAATGTTTTTCTTGGAAATAATACTTAAATGTATCTCTTTTTTTCCTAGGTCAGAAGGCTTTCGTAAAGTTCCCTACCACTATTACGAGCCAGGAAGAGATGAGTGTGAGGAATACTTTCTGCACGAAAATGCTCCATATGGAGGCCATCGGTTTATCACAGAAAAGAAAGTATTTGCTGAATGGGCCAAGAGGCACACAATAATATTTACCCACCCCAACTGGACAGTGTCTTGATATTGGTTTTCTTAACTCTCCCTTAACAGCATATTACAAAAATATCTCCGTTTACAAGAATTTTGCTTACATCTGGCTGGCCTTTCTCAGCGTAGGTAACACTAAACTGAAAACTAGAAGACAAAGAGGGTGATGGTTCAGCTGTTAAGCAAGATTAATCATCTGTGGAAGGCAGACACATTGTTTTTTATTTCTTAGGGTTTTACTCCTCACAATGCACTTTATACTTTAACTGGATTTTACTTCAAGGCAGTAGCAGTTAAAGACAGATGAGATTTTCTAAGTACAGGTGTGCACACAGAGAACATGGTGGTCCTTTAAAACTTGTCCATCACCTTAGTTAATTCAAATTAGTATTTTTAGCTCATTTGTGGTACTGCAGCACTAGTTCCATTTGTGGGATTAGTAGAAATTTTCTGCAAAAGAACTATGAGGAAAAGTATAGACCTCCAAGGTGTACGAGTGAGTAAATTCTGAAAAACACGTGAATACATTGATACATCTGAGCACCTGTATATGTGGTAAAATCAGAGATGAGCTAAATGTGGTTCTTGAACTGTAAAAAACTCTTGCATGAGAAGATACTGTTTACTTGAGGCTCTTGCTGATCCATTAATAACTTCTGAAATGCAGCGTCATTCCACCCTGGTCAGGCTGCACCGTCTTGGATGACGTGTTCTATACTTTCTGAGGCTGTTGTCCCACAGTTTGGTTCCACAGCATGGCATTTAGCAAAGACTGTGTTTTGCAGCCCATGATAAACCTTTGGCTGTTGTACCAAGCCTGCTGTTAGTACCCAAGCTGGTTAGTGTAAAGTTGTCTGATGAACATTTCCATTTACTTCAGGTGTGCCTTTGTGTTGCTCCAACATCCAGATACCAGTATTTTGACAGTATTTTCCCATCAAAATGTCATCCATCAGCTGCGAGGATTAATTTAAATCCATAAAGCACTTTCCTGATGAAGAATGCTACAGAGCATTTATTTATTCTTAATACAAAACCAACGGTACCTGTCTTTTATTCTTGTCGGTTGGGTATTTGAAGAGAGTGACAGTGTGTCTGGATCTGATGGCGAATTGTTCTGTGAATCCACTTTCCTACCAAGGATAATATGCAACACTGAGTTCTTTCAGCTTGCATTGCTTCATATGGAGTTGGAAGAACTCACCATCTCACGATATTATCTGCACATCAAGAGGCAGCTCAAGAATTTTAAAATATACTCATCTTTAGTTGAAATCTGTATTTCCAAGCTTACTCTTATGGAAAGTTTTCAAGTGCAGCAGACTCATTCATAACATGTCCATAATTCCACTACACATGTGAGTTTTATTTAAACCGTATTTAAATTAATGCTTTAAGTTTAACATCTGGAATGTCAGATTCAATACTGTAATAGCCAATACTGTGAACACTTGAAAAAAATACGTGTGGAACAAGACACACAGGGTTTACTCACACTACTTAAATATTAACCAACAGGAAACTTTGTATGCTTTTGTAAATCATGAAAAGGGGAAAGTAAAAAGCTATTTTTACATGTAAGTATTTGTATACTGACTATTTCCTATTGTATATTTGTATATATGAATCTGTATTTTCTATGTTCATGGCATATATATTCTCTCATCAGCAGCTGCAGTTCTTAGGATGAGGAGGAAATCTCTTCACCTGTGCTGCTCCTCCTGAGCATTGGTTTCGTGTTCCTGTTGGTAGGTGGTGCCAGGGTATCATCTCTCTTGCCCCTTCTACTGCAAATGCAGCTTTCTGATTTTATTTTTAATATAGCTCAGCTTTCACTGCTTACTTTAGTGCTCTAAGTGCTCATGCTGGTTGTCAGACAAAGACTGGGGCCATGTTTCTGATCCTGGATAAATATCTATATTCAAATACACGCTCTGTCCCAGCCTTCTCGTGTGACTTGATGTCTCACCTTCCTCTTCGGAAATGGAGAACAATAATATTTTCCTACTCCCTGTCTCGACTGACTTTCTTGTAAGCTCTTGAGACAGATACTCTCATTTGCAATGTATTTGTATAATGCCTTGCAGAAGAGGTGCCCAGAGTGTCTGAAGGCTACAGACAACGCTGTACTATGGAAATAATTTAAAGTGGCTGCTTCTTGTCCCTGGAGTTTAAAATCAATTGTAGGCTAATATAGCATGGGATGAAAACAAGAGGGGGAAGGGTCATGGATGGATGAAGAGTTGCAGTTGCAAAAGACAGTAAACTAGATTTATAGCCATATGCATATGCATCTTTTCGGTTCAGATGGATGGCTGGATAGATGGAAAACTAATAAAAAAACTGTAATGCAGGATTTGAAGAATGCAGGATATACGGAACTAGGGAGAACATTCCACGGATATTGTACAGCCTGGGAAAACCTATAGCTCCCCTGTGGGAAGGGGAGCTGAAAAGGAGAACATGGGTCAAATTGAAGTTGTATTTAGAAGGCCTTTGGATTAATAGAAAGTTGCTGTGAAAGTGCTGCATATGTCAGTGCAGATGGGCTGGACAGACTTACATCAGAAGTGTCCTCAT
Organism: Streptopelia decaocto; assembly: GCF_964273445.1. NCBI lineage: Eukaryota > Metazoa > Chordata > Aves > Columbiformes > Columbidae > Streptopelia > Streptopelia decaocto. Next base: position 30,012,723 of record NC_138659.1, on the reverse strand, counting down.
GAAACAAAGTCTTTCTCCCCAGCGAGCACAGAATAAGGGTTCTGCCCAAGCTGTGCTCACATGCAAGGCAGTTTTTAAGCCTGAGAAAGTTTTTAAGATAATTAAGACTTGCCAAATCGCCATAAATCAGTTGTGAATTATGTGTTTCATGCTGAAGCTCCTTGTAGGGTGCGTGCATGCCGTATGAAACAATATCTCATGCAAAGGCTAGCGAAGAAAAATACAGCTCTAAGAACAGCTAAATGTACAGCAAAACTGAGAACATCATTAGAGTGCAGTTGTCAGAGCAAAGTAGAAGTGTTGCTCTCTGCTTGGATTTGCAGTAGGAGCAGATCCACTTTTAGAAACATTGCAGCAGGCTTCATTCACACAAGAGTAAATGAACATCAGCTCCTTTATTTAAATGAGCCTGTCTTTAGCATAAACTAAACACATATTTGCATGATTTTTATTATATCAGTAAAGAACTGTGACCGCTGTGTTAAAAATGATTCTACAAAGAAATTACTTCGTTGAAATCTCTTAAAAATCAGCACTGTGGTACTGAAGAAAGAATCTCAGTACTTGGCTGTGTAGTGGGAGACCTCGATGATTCATCTTCTGAGAGCAGTTAAGACATCGGCTGAAAATCTTTAATTCTTTAAAATAAAGCCTACTAGAGCTTACCTGAACGTAATCAGATCCTAATTGCTTATTCATTCAAGTAGTCCTATTTTAATCAACTACTCATGTGTATAAAACAAGCAGGGAGTTTACCTGAGGTTTTCAAAATAGGTATTCACATTGCAGCTAATAGAGGAATACTCACAAGTAATTTGACTTTTTTTCTTTTTCCCTGTCAGTCAGCTAAATAGTCAGCAAATGTTTTATTTTATAGCTTAGTTATTTTTCTAAAATAGACTTTTGGAACAAAAAAAAAGAAAAGGGGCATTTATTGTTTGGTCTGCTGTAGGCTTGCTTTTAATGAACACTTAAGTTTTAATACACTTCATGTATTATGTTGCATTATTTCTGATTTAATTTTTTTCAAGAAAAATAAGTTTAAATAGGAGCAGAAAGTTTTCGAGTGGCTAACTACAAATCCACAGGTAATTAACTGAATAACATAAAAACCTGGCTTTTGTTTTTCTCAACAGACACAGCAGACATGATCCCAGCCTTCTCATTCCTAATAGACGGCCAGATCACAGCCCTCTGCTTACACTAAGGCCTCTTCACAGGATGAAAGAAAGTAGTCCATGTATCCAGCCAAATTCCCTTTCCATCTGGGCTGGGAGGCTCCATCTGCAGACTGCTTGAATCAGTTACATCAGTAAGCCAGGAGGACTGAGGAGGAGTTCTGCTTAGGAGCAGATGGTGTCTCAAGTTCTAAAAAATGCCCCTAAAGTGCTTTAGGAGAGGAGAAGCCATTTCTCTCTCCTGGAAACACTTTTCCAAAGTATTCTGTTTCTTCAAAGGTAGAACTATTGTCCTACTCTCTCCAGTAGGAATTACCAGCAGTGGGAAAACATGCCCTTTGCAGGAAAAAGCAGAGGCAAATTCTGTGTTGCTAAAGGTTTCTATCTAAACAACACCAGGGATGAAGAAGTCAGCCTAACACAACGTAAATTATCTGAAGACTCACTGATTTAGGAATCTCTGAGGACTCAGTTAGAAACTAATGGAAACCACTTTGGCAAGTTCACGACTACAGTGCCCACGCCAGTAAAATCTTTGCGCTCCTGGGTACTAAGGTAAGCAGTGGCTGCCTGAGAAGTACCATGTGCACACAATGCGTTGCACAGCTAATGGAGAGGGGCCCATCCAGCACTTGGAGGGCTGGTGCAGATGGTCTTTATTCACCAGCTCATGAGCTGGACAGAAGTAGGACCCCACACCAAGATAGCTGGCAGCAGAGCACAGACGTACAGCCAGAGCACATGTCCAGGTAAGTAAGATTTTAATAAGTAATCACTCATTAATTATAACTGGAGGGTGCCCCTAGTAAGTAAAAAATCAGAAGCACTTTACATACCGATGCTTATATTTTGCTGATATTTTTTTTGCTACATGTATCTCAAAAGTAGCTCACATAAGTCTGGGGTATTTTTATGATGAACCTTAGGGTACCCACCAGAGTGAGACTGTGTTAGTGCCAAAGGATCACACTGGAGCTGGCTGTGGTCATTTTGATGTACTGCGTACAACAGAGAGTCATGTATTTACCAAAAAAGGACTGTTTTTCCTGACTAGGCATAGTTCTTTTGAGGAGAAAGTGTTTGATTTTCAGCAGATGTGTCTCATTCTGTTCCTTCTTTCCTGAGAGGATGCAGAGGATGTGACTTAACCATGGGGGAGTGAAGAATGATATGGTAAATAGCCAACCACCAGATTCATATCTATTTTTCTAGCTATTGCTGTGATGTATAGCTAATGACAGAGAGAAAAGCAAGCTGCTTGTAAACTTTGTGTAATCTACAGAATTCTCATGTGTGTGTGTTCTGGATTGGAGTCTCCTAGGCAAACCCTCCAGAAAGGGGCTGAAGGAGAAAGACAGGGTCTCTCCACATTGAAGGACAGGGCTTCTATGGAAGCCATCATCATCAGAATGGCATCCCTGGGCCTGCTCCCCCCCATTGCCAGCCCTGTCGGGTGGCACACACCCTCCAGCTGACCTACGCAGCCTGTGAGCTGCCCAAAGTCTGTCCCGTCCTCCCCTTCCGTGGGGCCAGGGGAGCGGTGATGCTGCCCTGGGGGTGAGGAGTGATGGGTGCCAGCGCAGGGACAGTCCCTCGAACCAGCAGCATGGTCTTGCTTAGCGCACAGTCTCACCTCACGTGTTGAACTCCGTTTCTTGGAATGCGGCGGGAAATATTTCACTGGGTTTTGTTATTGTTTGTAAGATTGACTCACAAAGAGTGACCATTGTATAGGTGTCTTAAAGAGCTGATTTTGCGTCTTTTTCGCATTGCTTGCTGCTATTTCTGAGAATTCCTCAAGATATGCAGCTGTCAGCATCTGCCACTGCTGTTCTGATTTATGGGCCATAAAGAGACTGTAAACTTGAACTAATGCATGTTCTTACCATGTATTATGCATGATAGCATGTTACACGTTTTATTCTCGCACTATAATAAATAATGTAAGTTGTGTGTAAACTTAGTTGCAGCAACAGAAGTAGTGCTTTTTCTTCTCTCATATCATGTGTTACTCAGAGCACTTCGCTGGAGCTCTGTAAGTGCCATTAGCAGCTGGCAGCAAATCAATCATTGAAACCAGTCCAGAAATATTTATTACATTTGACAGTTTTCACTGGAATATCAGAAAAAGTTAAACTTCCTTTGGTGAATCTGCTCGAGTGCTCAGAGTCACAACTCTGTGTTCTTAGGAAATTCCACATCTGAGTGTAACATCAGGAATGACTTTATTGACATGGATAGTGTCAAGATGTTGACAGGGCAACAATCACAAATTTTTGACATTTATGGCAGTATCTTTTTAATGGGAATTGTACACGGAGTAAATGGGCCAAGATGCCTGTAGGTTTTTCATATTGTTGCTGCTGAAAGTCGTCTTTCTGGGGATGACTGGAGAAATAGAAAAATGGTGTGCTCACTGCTCTTCTGGCTGTTCATCTATCCCGTCCTCATACACAGACACACATCTGCAGGCACAAAAAGAGAGTAGAGGGAAAGACTTTTTTTCCAGGTAGTGGCAAGTAAGAACAAATAACATTAATCTCTTACACAGTAACTACAGGTTGTAGTACTCATTGATTCATGTTTATTCTGTACATTTCCAAAGCCTATATCTACACAAGGAAGGAATTAGCTCAGCTGGATCAGATCTGTATCCTGAAACAGCTGGTGCTAAGGACCTGATGTCCACACCATGCACAGTCTCTAGTTTGGTCCCATGGGATGGAGGCCACTAGTGGTTGGATCACCCAAAAGGAATCTAGTTCACATCCTCAGGACCTCTCCATTGTGAAAACTAAAGCTTCTGAAATGAGGGCGCTATACTGGACTGCCCCACAGGAAAGTGAAATTCCTGCTAGCCCATCTTTTGGCTAAATAAAAGCCTTTTGTTATTTCCCCACCACCCTTCCCCTCGGGCTTCACATGGGTATGTTTTTTTGCATTGGTATTTTTCTCTCAAATCTAAGATCTGATTTTTCCTGTCAGACCATAGGAACCAAGATTTTCCTACTCCTTCTAAGATTAACATCCAAATGTGCTCCATAAGTCAGGAACACGGTACAGGACAGAGTAATCCAGCGTGGAAAGTGCTTAGTTTGATGAAGAGTTAACTGTGATTCCACTCATGGCTGTGATTTTATCATGAACATGCCGGATGCTTGCTAATGCATGCATTGTTTTTATATACTGCATCACACATAAAAATTGCCTTCATCATTCTCCCAGGGTATTTTTGGTTTTGTGGCCTTCCAGTTGTAACTGTATATGTGTGCATATGTGCATGTGTGTACAGTATACAAATGTTCCGTTCTTAGACAGTTGCTACTATATGCTGCTAACATAAACTTATGTAGAAGGTTCATGTTAGACTATTTATGACATGCATTCTTTGGTTACCTTTTTGTAACGCTGACAACTGTATTCAGAGTAGATATCACTGTAGACTTAGAAAACTTTCATACTATTTCTACTTATTTTAGATGTTCTGCCATGTGTTTTCTTGCTATACGCTACTTAGGTTTTGCCCCCATTTGGAGAATGTGCTTCCATGTACTTGCAAAATTGCACCTGGGTTATTTTAAAATGTGAATAAATGTATACAGTTTTCCAGTTGTCTGACATAATTTATAAATTATTTTGTGCTAAACGCTTACTCTTTTTTATATGTATGTTACTATAACAATACTTGACAGTTCACCAAAGTCAAAGGAACTAGAAACTGTTCTAGAAATAATCTGCTGCACACAAACATGAACTTATGCCTACATTATTTCTTAATTGACAAGACTACGAGGAGGAGCTACGTAACTTCTCTTCCATCACGTGGTGGACCTCATGGCGCCGAGAGGAAAGCTGGAACTCCTCCAGCCTCTAACTAGCTTCTCATTTTCCTGTTTCACAGCCCTACTAAGAACGTGATTAAAAAGCAACAGGCTTCAACGTGTAAATTTTAGCTTGGTCTGTATGTGCTGAATTAAACGCATATAGACTAACTGCATTCATGAAAGGGCTTGAGATTCCAGGTGTGTTTGTCAACACTGGCATATATAATGCAGCAAATGTTACCATCTAATTTTGAGCCAGATTCTGGTACTCAGGTACTCATGGCACAGAAATTTGTTTCCTTTGCAAACCGGGCTGTTTTGTCAGCCACTGCAAAGAGCCGAAGGAAACTAAATAAAGGGAACAAATGCCATTCACACGCTCAGCTTTGAGGGTCCTTCAAATCTGATATGCTGCCAAGGGGCTTGTTAAGAATTTGTGTGTTATTTTTTCAGACATGCTCTCTGAATATACCGTAATGTTCCCTTCAGAACCATTACAGCGTGAGCTGTGAATGCATACTAATAGCATGATGTAATATGGATCATTTCATCCTTTTTCCATGCAGGACGGTTGGGTTTGCATATAACTCTTGAAGTACATTCATACTTAACATACTTAGTGGCATGGGATGTGAATATGAATTTATTTGATTATTTGTCATAGAACCAGCTAGTCAGGTAAAAAGAAATAGTTTAATTATTGAGTTATCCCCCTTGGACCTTTTCAAGTCCTTATAGAATAGCCAGCCTGTTCCCCTGAATTTTTTGTTCCTGCAGCTTTACATTTCCATCTTGTCAAATAGTGTCAATGATTTTTTCTTTTTATTACTAATTTCTCCCTTAATGACCGAGTCTTCTGCAAACCTTTGGGTTTTCCTCCAAATTGTTGATAACAATTTTAACTGGAGTGTGCCCAGGAAGCCATCCCGGCAGAATACCTGATCTGTGATCCTTCCCCATTTAAATTCACATCTTGAAATGTCAGTTAACCAGGTTTTGATTCATTCAATGTGCGACACGTCAGTTTTGTATTATTATGGTTTCTTAACTCAAATGTCATGAATACCACATCAAATGTCATATAGAATCAAAGTATATTAACAGTGTTGTGTTTTGCTTGTAGTCACAATTGGAAAAAAAGCCAGCAAATGTGTTTGACAGTATCTGTTTTCCATATTGCACTGAGATTGGCATTTACCATATTTCTCCTCTTTAATTAGTTAGTAATTGAGTCCCCTGTCAGCTATTCCATTACTTTGCTCCAGATCAATTTCAGACTGACAGGACTGTAATTATCTAGGTCATTAAGTTTATCCTTCTTAAATATTAACACAACATAAGTTTTCTTCCAGCTTTCTGGAACTTTCCCAATTGTTCCAAGAATTAGCAAAAAGCGGTAATAACAATAGAGATTCCTCTGTCAGCTCTTTAACAACTCTTGGATGAAAGTTATTGGAATTTCTCTATGCAAATATTTCTTACTTCAGTAGCTTCTATTTAATGGTTTTCTTTGAGGAGTTTCGTTGCCTGGTAGTTCATCATCCTCATAAAGCATCACCAATTGTGTGTCTTTTCCTTAAATACCAAACACAAATACTTATTGAACGCTTCTTTCTTGTCTTCATTACTCTTAACAAATTTCCACTTTGACCTGATGAAGAACTGGTACCATTGTCAGGATTGCTAATGTATTTGAAAAATATTGTCCTTAATTCTCTGGACATAAATTTCTCCTTACTACTTGGCTACATTTATTGGAGGAATTATTTATGTAATTCCTTACTTCTACTCTATATTCAGTGTTATCAACTTTCTTTCTTTCAGTGAGTCATACTTATGTAGAGGCTTTCATTAACCCTTTGAGCTAGATTTTTTTAAGCACAGCTTTCTTTCCTAATTTTTGCAGCTATTAGGTAAAATATTTGTATTTTCCAGTTATTGATAAGTTCTCTCTCCTAACTGATTCTCCTTTACAATAATTTTCAGCTTGGTAAAAAGACTGACTGCACCATCCATATTACTGTTTGGGCTTCCTTCTCTTTATGCCCATAAAGAGCAATCAAGCATCATAGCCACTAATATTTAGTTCTCTTATCAAGTCCTCTGATCTCTTTTCATTATTTGTGAGATGAGATCTCACATAGAATTCTCATTTGGGGAGAGTTTCCCTTTTTGTTCTAAGAAATGTTCATACATAATGTTCAAAAATACTGCAGAGGTTTTAGTACCAGCATCATGAAACTTTAAGCATATGCGAGGCAGATTGAAATCTCAGATGATAGCTCAGCTTTTTTTGCCCCTACACATTACAGAAGGTGCAAAGGCATCCAGTCATCCTGCTCTCTTCTATGATTTGGTGATTTGCAGACAGCAGCTACTATCCCATCTAGTGTTTTATCTGTTAAAGTATTGATCCATTGCATTCAAGATAATTTCTTTGAGCTGCCAGTGTCCTGAAAACAGACTGTCTTTTTGACTGTTGAGTTCCACCCTTCTTTCCCTTCTCTCTACTTGATCTTTCCAAAATAGGTTATAATCATTTATTTTAATGTTTTGGTTATGTAGTTCTTCCCAGACAGTGTCAGTAATATCAGCTACACTTAATTCATAAAGAGATAATTCTGATTCCTTTTTACCCAGATTCATTTGGACTAGTACTTCTACATCCTTGATTAATTTTGGTTTTGACATCTTGACTTCATGCTGGATAAAGACCCATGTGGTGTTTGGTTTGTTTTTTCATCAATTTCTCTTGTAGCGCTCTTTTTCAGCCTCTTCCCTAGCAGGCTGTTTCACAGTATCACAGTATGTTTGGGATTGGAAGGGACCTCAAAAGCTCATCCAGTCCAATCCCCCTGCTGGAGCAGGAACACCCAGGTGAGGTCGCACAGGAACATGTCCAGGCGGGTTGGAATGTCTGCAGAGAAGGAGACTCCACAACCCCCCTGGGCAGCCTGTTCCAGTGCTCCATCACCCTCACCATGAAGAAGTTTTTTCTCAAATTTAAGTGGAACCTCTTGTGTTTCAGCTTGATCCCATTACCCCTTGTCCTATCATTGTTCGCCACCGAGAAGAGCCTGGCTCCATCCTCGTGGCACTCACCCTTTATATATTTATAAATATTAATCAGGTCACCCCTCAGTCTTCTCTTCTCCAAACTAAAGAGACCCAGCTCCCTCAGCCTTTCTTCATAAGGGAGATGCTCCACTCCCTTAATCATCTTCGTTGCCCTGCGCTGGACCCTCTCCAGCAGTTCCCTGTTCTTCTGGAACTGAGGGGCCCAGAACTGGACACAATATTCTAGATGGGGTCTCACCAGGGCGGAGTAGAGGGGCAGGAGGACCTCTCTCGATCTACTGACCACCCCCCTCGTAATACACCCCAGGATGCCATTGGCCTTCCTGGCCACAAGGGCACAGTGCTGGCTCATGCTCATCCTGTTTGTCCTTCTGCTGAACAGGAGACCACCCAAACTGTGCCATCCATTCATCTGCATCAAAAGACACGTGCTGAATGTTCAGAATCCTTTTTTCCTGTCTTCCTTCATTCAAAGCACTCTTCTCCTTCAGCAATATACAGCGTTCCCTCAACTTGTCTATGAAGCAGAGTCACTGAAGCTGCATGTGTAAATCACTGATGATCTTTGCTCTCAGACACTGGACAACCGTTCAATCTTAAAGACACACCTTGAGTCCAGGAACACTTTATTGTTGTCTACTTTTTCTTTGCAAAACAGCCTTTCCAATCACCTTTGTATCTCCAGCCTTTATCCTAGGTTGGTTTGGCTACACATGATACCTTACCATCACACTTCTGCCTCTGGAGCGGGGGGAGATGGGGGAAAGCCATCTGTTTTCAAATGAAAATGCAGGCTCTTCAAACATTATCTGCTTGGGCCCTTCTGTTTATCATTGCAGAAAGAAAGCAGGATAGTCCCTGGGCTAGCAGCTCCCATCTCTCCTTTGGCTCGACAGAATTTGCTAACTACAGTCTAGGTTCTGAGATAATATATAAAGCGAGCAGAGGAACTGTCAAAAAATGAAACAGATTAAGAACAGGCTTGTTTTGTCAGAAGATTGATCAAAATCTGCATCTTTCTGTGGGAGATTTAAATGACAACCAACTAGCATTTTTCACTAGAAAAAGCAAAACATTCTACCAGAGAATTTCTGATTAACTCTTCTCCTGTCCAGAGGAGAGCTCTCTAAGTTAATTGTCTTTGACAGGTGAGGTCTGTCCTCATCTTGGCACAGGAGATAAGGTGCTAGTTACAATACATCTGGGTGGACTTGCACAGCTTTTTAATTACAACAAAAGCAATTATCACAAATGTCTTGTAAACTGAGTGGCAACAGTGTTTGGATTGCAGCTGCCTGGCTGTGGGGTTTGATGACTGTTAAATAGATACGATGAAACATTATCCTGCATTCTGTGACCACCTTTGCATTTAACCTGTTCTTATAGTGCCCATAGTTCACTAAGCACTGCTTCTCAGGCCTTGAAATAAGGCTAATCAAATCCATTTGGTTTCATGCTGCCTTTTTTTGTCAGCATTACGGAGAAGACGTTCAGCTCGTTTTTTGACACACTGCAAGTTGTATCACTTCATCATCTTAGTGACTTGAATGATGAAAGACACTTGATGTATGGTGATGTCACCTAGCAAAAAGTCTGATTGCTTCCTTGTCCTGTGTATTAGTTCTGCACAACCAGGAAGACAACTATGCAAATATGTCCCCTGAATATACTGTACAGAAACCGAAAATCCTCCAGCACCTAACTTCGCAGGATATGTCCACATGGTACAGAACAAGCCCGTGCGATGCAGAGATACTCTTGCTGGCTCTGGATGAACATGTCTTCACACAAATAATACACCATTTGTTACATGTTTGCAAGGGAAAAAAAAATAAGTTTTAAATTTGGACCGAGCACAGCCTCTCAGCACTTCTTAAATACTAATTTTCTATGGCCTGTGCCATGAACAAGAAGTTGAGTTACTTGGAAATGTGAGTCACTTTTGGTTGGTATTGTGTTGATTAATTCACACATACATAAGCACACACACACAAAATGACATGGTAAAAGTCTCATACACTAAACCGTCATAGATCAATTTACTGCCATGTATTTTTTTTTCTGAAAGTGGGAGAAGGAAGGAGGGAAGGAAGGAGGGAAGGAAGGAGGGAAGGAGGGAAGGAAGGAGGGAAGGAGGGAAGGAGGGAAGGAAGGAGGGAAGGAGGGAAGGAAGGAGGGAAGGAAGGAGGGAAGGAAGGAGGGAAGGAGGGAAGGAGGGAAGGAGGGAGGGAAGGAGGGAGGGAAGGAAGGAAGGAAGGAAGGAAGGAAGGAAGGAAGGAAGGAAGGAAGGAAGGAAGGAAGGAAGGAAGGAAGGAAGGAAGGAAGGAAGGAAGGAAGGAAGGAAGGAAGGAAGGAAGGAAGGAAGGAGAGACTGCAGAGTTTTCACTTGTGTCAAGGGTTTAGATTGCGGGGTGACAATAAAATCCTGGCAGATGTATTGTTAAGCTCCTCTCCCCCCCACACCCCCTTTTGCCCTTCCCTTCCCTCTCCCCCCTTCCCACTCAGGACAGGCGATCGGGAGGGAAAGAAGGACAGAGAGAAGAGAGTTGGGAAAATTAACAATGTTTTACTAATGCTACTAATAAGAATAGAGAAAATAATACAAAATATATAAAATCAACCTTGAAAGTCTCAGCAACTGCAGAGCTGGCACTCAAAGTCCTGGACTGGACTCTGCAGCCAACCGGAGCTGGATTCAGTCTGTCACTAGGCCTCAGTTCGCAGGGACGACTAGCAAGGTCCTCTCCTAATGTCGGCCATAAGGAAAAGGGACGAAAAAGGGACAAGATCCTCGTGATCTCCCACTTTGATATGAAGTATTCACGTGAATGGGATGTTATACACAGTTGGTCAGTTTCTTGGTCACTTGTTTCTTGTTGCCCCTCTCGCGAGATGTCCATCCGTGCTTATCAATAACTTTGCATTCCATTGCTATGTTTACCAAAACATGTATCTGGTTCTCCAGGAAAATGCAGGTAATATGAAGCTTTAGCTGACAGGCAAATTCACTGAAAGAGAATCTTGTTTTCTAACAAAACCAGGACAACTTGCACAACTAGCTGAAAGCTGTGTAGAGTAGGCAGCTTGAGTTCATCAGGTGATTGTGGAGGCAATTACTATGAATACTCTAATGATTTTATCTTTTGTTACTTCTTCGTGCTATCCTGAAAAAATAATTTCATCAGTACCTCAAAGATTATTCCCAAAAAACAGTATGAAGCAGACTGACAAAGTTTCTGAAAGTGGTTTCAATTACATGAAAGGAAGCAGTGGGAATTTAAGAAAAGCAGAGAAAAGAGTGAATATTTAAGCTAATGACATTTAGCCATAACATCCCAGTGCTTTATGTGCCACACTTCACATTGGCATCAGTGGGAGCACCTGCTTAAAGCTTAGTACAGGGTTTGAGCTTCACATCTGCAAATGGCTATAAAGCACAGGAAAAAAGAGGTTAGCCCTGGTGCCGAAGCCTTTGTTTTATCTTTCATGATACTTGAAATGGCAACCAGCCTTAGTGACAGTCAAGCAAGTGTCAGGATTCACTTTTTACAGAAAAAAGAAGGGCCAGGGAGTCAAACTATCATTTTTTTCAAGGGCAGCTTTGTATTCCTTGGGAATTTTAAAATGTAGAAAGTGCCATGTTAATTTGAGTGCATCGGTAGTGAATGGGACAATTTAATAGCACCTTCTGCTCTCAAGTATTTCTTTCCTTGAATAGATTATTAGACAGCAAGGGCTGAGAACACAAACCTTGAATCATGAAAGCATGTGTACATGCTGAAGAGGCATTACAATGAATTATGAGCACTGGTAATAGTTTAGGAGCCAAAGGGCTGGCGACCTTTACTTTTAAAAACATGCTTTAAATGTTATCATTCTACAGCAGGGTTTTCTCAACTCTTTATCTTCTAAATGCTTTTGGACACACAGACCATGGGATTAATTATATACTGCAAGCAACAATTCATGAATATTTAACACACTCATTTATACTTAATGAATAAATTTGCATTTTGACAGTGTTATTTAATGTGGTTTAAGGAAATACTGCTCATTACCTTTCAATTTTGTAGATTAGGAGAATGTAATTGGAATTATAAGGTAGGAGAGAGGCTGCACGATTGTTTGCACGGTTTATTTCACACGTTTTTTGATCAAAACAGCTCTGTTTTTTGGGGGGGAAGTTTCTGCCTGTCTCAGTTACTTCATCCTGGTCTCAGAGGTGAAGCCGAAGGGCGGAGGTGTGATGCAGCTTTTTTGGCGGGCTGTTCACCACCCGACACAGAGCTGGGCTTTCATTGGACAAGAGGGGTGTCACTCTCCAAAGAAGGCAAAGGATTGGCTGTCTGTTGCCGGTCTCTCGCTGAGGGAAGCAGCTCTGGAGAGCTGGCAGGTCTCCCAGCGGAGGTGTCGAGGTTCGATTGCAGGGTAACAATAAAACCCCCTCCCTCTCCCCGCTTCCCACTAAGGACACGAGATTGGGAGGGAAAGAAGGACAGAGAGAAGAGAGTTGGAAAGTTTAAAATGCTACTGATAAGAATAGAGAAAGTAATACAAAATATACAAAACCAACCTTGAAAGTACCGGCAACTGCAGGGCCGGTGCCCAAAGTCCTGGACTGGAGCTGGATTCAGTCTGTCACTAGGCCTCAGTTCGCAGGGACGACTAATGTCGGCCATAAGGAAAAAGGACAAGATCCTCGTGGTCTCCCACTTTCATCTGAAGTCTCATATGAATGGGATGTTATACTTGGTCAGTTTTTGGTCACCTGTTTCTCGTTGCTCCTCTCACAAGATGTGCATCCATCCTTATCAATGACCTCGCATTCCATTGCTATGTTTACCAAAACATGTATCTGGTTCTCCAGGAAAATGCAGCTAATATGAAGCTTTAGCTGACAGGCAAATTCACTAAAAGAGAAACTTGTTTTTAACAACACCAGGACAGGAGGGCAGACAAGGTGGCGGCTGTGCCGGTGGAGGGCAGTGGCAGCTCTGACCCGGCTCTGGCAGCCGACATGGGCCGGGCAGTGCTCAGGCCTGCTGGGAGTGCATTTATATCCCACCAGGGATTGCTCAGGAGAGTTCTAACCAGCCATCTTCACCCCGGAGCTCTGTGTGTGCAGAGCAGCTGTGGGCAACCGGCTGCCCCATTGCCCTGGGAGAGCTTTCCTGGCCCGGGCTTGGCTGGGAAGGATGGTGCCAGCAACACGGCGCCCTTGGAAAGCTCGTTCCTCAAGCTGAAGTGCTGAAGCGCTGCCATCTCTGCTGAGCATCTCCCAGCAGCAGGCGCTAGAATTTTCCAGAGCGTGCTGTCCAGCCTGCCCGGGCTCGCTGCTGCACAGCTCTGAGCTCCTGATGGCGTCACATTTCACAAGATTTCAGGATTTGGACATGGTTCATATGAGAACGTTCCTTGAAAAGGAATAAAAAAAAATGCAGTTCACCTTGCAGAAAAAACTCAGAAGTGATCTGTGCAAGTTCAGCAACTTGAAAGTGAGAAAAAGGTACAAAAATCACCTTCTTTTCTTTTTGCGTTCATAATTTTTAAGACCATATTGCGATTTTCATAAAGAGGAAGCAGTGGTGAAAAGGAACAATTTGGTGCTTTTTCTGTCAGCAGTACTGACAGGAAAACTCTGTTCCATTTAAATTTCCAGGATGTTGGGGGGTTTTTTTGCTGATTTTAATAAGACTAAATACTCAATCCCTGTACTTTGGTATCTTTGCCTTTTAAGCATGTATTTAAGCAGCCCAAACATTTCCGTACAGCTAGAGATACCTTACAGATTTCCTAGATAGTAGAAGTGAAAAAGTCTAAAATAATCAGACGTAAAATATAATTGCCCAGGACTTGATGGTCTCGGATATTTCTGTACCTGTGTAGCGATGTGCCCAAAAAAATATATATCTCACAGGTTTCCGGTATTTAATACCAAGGGTTGATTTTATACAACAGGTTTTTTTAAATTGCTTCCAATTTGCTTCTTTAACAAAGTCTATGCATTGTTTCTATTTGTCATTTTGAAGTGCCGTATGGTGGCAGATACTAATCCACAATATGTTGCCATAGTTCTCTCTGATCACTCTTGAAAACAACATAATTACCCAAATGGGGACTTGACCTTTCATTCAGTTTTAATGGACTGTTTTCTGAGCACATTTCTAATCACAAAGAATTGCAAGAAAAGTTGTCAAAGTTGGCTACATATATCTTGTTTGGGAAGGGAAATATCTTCAGGCCAGAATCAGGCCATACACCGTCTGCTCAGCACCCAGAGTAATGATGCCTTGATTCTCACCGGGAATTCTGGAAATAACTTCTATGTTACGCAAAACAAAGATTTGAAATGTAAAAAGTGTGTTGAGATCCTTCACTTCTGGTGAACAATGCATAAGCAAAGCTGGCCTGTCTTTGACATTCTCCTCGTCCTGTGGGAATATTCCCACACAATATTAATAGGGGTGGATATCTCAGACAAAGCTTGGATCTGTGTTTTGGTGTTTCTCTCCCTTAGATCTTTTTAAAGCTTGAAATCTTAGACATTGTTTTGACTGCATCTAGAGAGCTGAGAGTCTTATGATTTGCACTCACATTTCAAAACTGTCCTCAGTGGTGTTACAACACTGTGCATCTCCATATCAAGAATTCTATTTCATTCTGTCAGTGACTTAATGTATTTCTGTTTCTAATACACCAAAAGAATCCAAGCTCCTGGTGGAATGGATAGGGTAAATCTATGCGTATTCCCTGCACACTGTCACCTTTTTAATTCATATAAAATGCAAAAGGTCTGTAAGGGGCAGAAAAGGTGTGGACAGGCATCAAGGTCAGTTGTTTCCCAGAGAAGAGGTGCAGGCGTTTTGTGTGTCTGCAGTTAGTGCTGACGGGCTGTGTCACAGATGCTGCAAAGGACACCTGCAAAACTGTCTGTTCCTCCTGATGGGGAAGAGCGTTTTTAGCACCGGTTAAGAGTTTTTGTTCCTGTATTGCTCACAGAAATGGTTTATAATGTTGATAATCTGTAAACCAAAGAAACTAATGTTCATTCTTTTGAGTAAATTTTTGACACATGTATTACGCATTTGATCTGGAATTCGATAGCCTCCCTGTTTCTTTCCTCAAAACAGTTTTCTGTCTGGACAACAAAATAGATCTGGGCTTAGCATACTGCCTTAGCCATTCTGTTGGTAGCAGCAAATCCTAAAATATCTGAGAACGGCAGGATTGAGCCCTTAGTATATTTCCCAAGATATTTGTTGCTGAAAACATGTGTTGCTTGCCTCCATTTTGATAAGGCATTGAAAGCAATAGAAGTCCTATCTTTAAAACTTTTCCCACTGGGAAATCTTGAATTTGTGAATATGGTGACTGATTATATGCATCACAAAACAAAAATGCATAATTGAACAGCAGCAACTGTCTGAAAATAATTCACTGTTTCAAACAGTTGAAGGTCCCAGTATGACAAGTCACCAAGCATTTAAACTCTCTCCCTTTGATCAGTCTACATAATAACTAGATTAAATATATTTACTATGAAGACATGAAAGAAGCAGGTTAATTCCTCCATGCCACACCTTTGAGTATGCCTAGAGCCATGTTTCGTAGCAGCACCACCAATATGGGCACAATAGACAGTAGAATCAATGGTATCAGGCTCCACTATGAATTGCTGAACACAGCTGCTGCTTTTCTTTTTTCCCCAATAGTAAAGTTTAAAACTTCTGGAACTGAAAAGATACTTCAAAATAGATTGAGCTTGTTTTTGACTTTGGTCATCCAAATTTGCTTGCGTAATTTAACTCAATATTTTGCCTGAAAATACATGTGAACTGGGAGATGAACAAATAAGCAGTCTATAACTTTTCTCAATTTTTGTTCCAGATTTATCAAATTCTATTGAACAAACATATTCATAGAATATGTTTGCTTTGGATTTTCCAGAGCACTGGTATCCGTGACGAAGTTATACAAAATCAGAACGTTCTTAACTTGTAATGTAGAAAGAATAGTTAACGTCAACCTCGTTGGCTATAGGAATCAAGCCTGGGTGCAATATTTAATTAAACTCAGAGCCAGCCATGTTTCTTCTGTGGGCAAAGCAAGGTAACTTTTCTGAGACACAGAAGCCACCCTCATTTATTATATATCCTGTGCCAGGGATCTTTAAGCCCCATGGAAATTTTCCTCTCTGGAGTATTCTCCCTTCTGCTACTGTGTTTCCTCTTAACAAGATATTGCTCTCATGCTATTACTGTTAAGGAGAGTACTAAAATCTCTTAATAACAAAATGTTTTAATTAATAAGGACATTGCCATTGCTGTTCAGGATCAGCCTGATTCCATATGCAGAGATTTCTAGGGACAGACTTATAAATGCCTTTATTAGGCATGGGCAAGGGTCCTCTGTAAGCCCTGCACCTTCAGGGAACAGCATGAACACTGTAGTCAGGTTATTTGGAAAGATAGCACAGTAAAAGTTTTTCCAATAAATTCTGTATATTATCTCAACCTAAAAATGTTGACACCTGAACAGAGCAAGTGCTGATACACTCATTTATAGTGAATTATTAATAACTAGAGTTGCCTACGCTTTTGAAGGTTATGTGACTGCATTTATTGATCTCATTTTGCTGATATCAATAAAGGCTGAAGTTTCTTCTTACCCCATAAAGCCATTCATGCCATTGTCTTCCAGATTCATTTGAAGCTGTTGACTTTGATCTAGAAAGCTAAATAATCTGAGTGAACCCTTGAAGAAGCTCTGGCTGATATGGTTTCTGTACTTATTGCCAGTGAAGGGACATAAGCCATAGCCCTGTTACTAGTTTTGGGAGTAATGAAGTCTGGTTAAGCAATGGATTTGTCCTTAATAATCTGCATTTCTCCATTGATTTAGCTCCAGATTCCCCCATGTCCCTTAAAAATCCTCATACGCTGTGATATCTCTGTGTCCTCTGTCTTTCCATGCTCCCTCTATCCCTTTCATGTGTCCCCAGATGCACTTTCTCCTGCAGTAACTTAAGAAGTTAAGGTGAAAATGTCTCACCTGTTTGCTACTTCCTCCCAGCCTCTGGGCAAACTGAACATATGAGAGACAATTTAAACCCTTCCTGCCTTTCCTTCATTCAAAGTGCTAGCAGGGACTGTCTCCTATTATCTGACTACTGATCTTCATGAAACTTACGCCTATATCAAAGACTTTTGTTTTTCTGTGAAATCAATTTTGAATTACCTGGTGAAAGCCAAAGTTACTAGGTGGAGGCAGGCAGACTTGCAAACTAGCAGAGTGTCTGTGATCACATAAGCTTTGGTTAGATTGAGACACTAGGGTTAAACGAAAAGAAGTGGGAAGGTGGAGGCAGTGACTCACTGTTCCTGTGGACATGTTCACTGCCTTTCAGGACCAGTTGCTGGTTTTCCCTTTAGTCACGGAGATAGATTGGCTGAAAGGAAGCAAGAGGATTTTGGTGAGGCTGTTGGAGGGTTGTATCACATTTTGCTTTAGGTGTCTTTCTTGCTCCTATCTGATCATATGGCAAGTGATAGTCATTTGTATTTTAAGAGGTTATCTAGGTGCCTGGAGAGTTGGAGGTGCCTAATTTCTGATGTATTAGTATTAGAACAATAAATCGAAGGTAAGAATAGAAATAAGATATTCAAGGAGATATACTGCAATAGAAAACTATGGGAACAAATTTGGAGAGGTCTGGACTGCCCGCTGATCTGGAGGAGTGGAAGGAAAAGAGCAACCTGACCTTTCTCTGCTGCCCTTATAAGAGGTCAAAGGAATGAAACAATAATGGCAGCCTTCACTCTCAAAAGGGCAGCAGGAAGAGAAGGGCAGCAGCAGAACTCAGCTACTGCTGTATATTCAATTAACATTTGCTGCCCACCATCCCATAATTTTTCATGGAGTAGGAGCCAGGATAAAAGCCATCCTCTTTAGTGTCCATTTTGCAAAGTGAAATCTAATTAGTAAAATGTTTAAAAGTTAATGAAGAATACACGATGTCAGAAAATATGTTCTAATGATGTGCAGTCCTCTCATATAAGTACTTGTGCTGTCATAAACTCTTATTACGTAAGTAATGTCTCAGTGTCGATGCTAATAAAATCCTGTAAGTAAAGGGCCAGGAGGAGTGCCATGCAAAACGTCTGGCCATCTCTTTAGAGGTTCAACTTGAACATTAATAAAGACTCCCTGTAGACACATGCATGAAAGGATCTTATTAATTTCTGGGGTTTGCCTGCCATTCATATCTGTTACTGCAGAATGCTGGACAATAAACCCATGAAGATGTTTTATCTGGGCATGTGGGATGCAAGTACCATTTCACTTTTGGTTTGCTGCCTTCACATAGGCACAGTCAAACTTGAGATACTTCCCCAAGAAATTACTCCAAAAAAAAATTCTAAGAGTTGTCTGATAAGCTCCAGATATCACTGGAGTTCCCGAGGGGTCCAGCTGATAGAGCATTTATTTGGTAGTTCAATACTTGAATACAGAAGTTGGAGTATTATATTTTGGGTGCTGTAATATCTCCAGATGAAAATCTCTGATATGAGACTAAAATTTGATATTACATAATAAAATATTCTACCCCTACGCAGTGAAATTTCAGTACATTCATCTCTGGAAGAGTTTCCAGGGAATATTTTGCATCTGTGGGAGATGCACCAGAAAGGAAATGAGTATTGAAGGTCTTTGAGTTTGCACATGGAGGCTGAATAAAAAATTATAAAGCCAAGAGGCTGACACAGAGATCACAGGTCGCATTTTAGAACTCTTAGATGTAGGAGATTTTTTTTAGGTAAATAAAAATTGCTTGAATATTAACAAAAAATATGAATCGGACAAAGGTAAACCTCTTAAAAAGAGTATTGGGTGCCATAGCACTGCAGAGAACAAGGCCAGATTGTGTGTGGGAGTACATCAGCATTGCTCCATTGAGGCCAAACAGAGGATCTGGCCATGAATGTTGAGTCCTACGGATATCTTAGGTAATTTCTTCCTGAGCCTCTATTCTGCTGTCTGCAAGCTGGTCGATTGCACCTTAATAGAATCTAAATATTATCATTTCAAATGTGTCCTCTTTTTGGAACAAATATTCATGAAAATTAATTTCAAGCTTTTGTTATGTCATGATCTAAATACAAGTAATATCCAACTAGGGCACAAGAGAAGTATAGTGGAAAGGCTTTTCTCATTATATAGTTATCAGAAACACTCTAAAAAATGACAGTAGGAAAGACATTGTCTGCTATTTTGATCTATGACTAATTATATAAAATAGAAGGGTTTTTTGAGAGAGCTGCAGAATGATAGTTGTGTGACTTGAAGAGAAAGGAACAAAAGGTTGTCATTGGAAAAATTATATTTCTCCTGAAGAAAAAAATGTGAAAGAAAAATCAACCTCCAGCAAAGGAGCTACATGTGATTAGAAGAAAAGACATAAAACTGAGCCCTAAAGAGTGGAAAGTAGAAGAAGGTCTTCTAAGAGGTGGCTGAAAGGTAGGGAAAGAATCAGCTACCAGGCTTCTCTAGAGCAGTTATTCATAGGAAAATGCTCAAGAAAAATGAATATACTAGAGAATGGAAGTGTAATATGTATTCAGGCTCAGATAACTACATTTCACAGCCTTTCCAAGACTAGGTCCTGCGAAGATTTTAACACTAACCTGGTATCAGCTATTGGTGTTACCTTATTTCATACTACCTGAAGTAGGTTGTTTCTTTTTTTTAAAATTGGCAGCTGTGGTTAGGCTGAAAATCCTGGTGGATGAATTAGGAATGCCTCCTACTTCTAATAAGGTTCAGTGGATTTGCCACTAGGAGAAAATCTTATGACTGGTTTTGATTGAAATTTAATACCATTTTGTACTAAGTAGAGCACCAGAATCAGGCCATTTGGGGTGAGGTGGAGCCCAGGAAGGGTTCAGTGAAGATACTGCGTGAGGGTGTTTGCATTCCCACCAGTCCTTCATTCCAGGGTGAGTTCCTGTACCTTAGCAAGGATTTCCATGGCATTGTTTTGCCAGAACAACTAGCAGCGGTGCTGGGCCAGCAGTGAGCAAGCGTTAGGGCATGTTGTGAAAACATGAACCAGCACAGAGCTACTCCGTACTGCTCTCAGTTGAGTTAAATTGGAGCAGAATTAAGCTACTCAGTGTTGTATTGCTGTAGATGTGTTTACATGCCTTTTGAGAGTCTTAGTGGTACAGTACACAAAGACTGCTAGAACACTCCTTATAAACATGTAATGTTTACAGCATTTCTTCTGCTGTATCAAGAAACTCTGGGGATTTCATGTGTTTTTTTCCCCTTGGATGGTCAAATATTTTTAACAGTTTTATCATTTAGGTTGGATATTGAAATTAGGAAAGGAAAAAATGATTGGCTGAATGTAGCCACTTTTAATTGTTGAAACCAGCTTCCTCCCACAAATCAGGTAGCTTTTGTTAGTACATTTGTTGTTAATATATTGTTAACACATTTTCCTGTGGTATCCTCATGGACTTTTTACCATGAATAATCAACATTTGAATGGTACGAATGGATGCCTAAATCACATGGTGTTTTCCCTGTTCCTTGAGTGGATGCCCACAATCCTTTTAATCAGAAAGTGAGCCTTGGTAGGGCTTGTTAAGGGGTTTATTGCCTTAAAAAATGACGCACAGCTGCATAAAGGAGAAGGGCAGTTGGAAATACACAGGCAAAAGCTACAAACAGAAAAGCTTTCAGAGGAGCACAATATTCTCTTTGTGTCCCTGAATATTAGATATGAAGTAGTGAACGCTGCCTACCTATCCTTATTGTTAGCTATAGAGTAGTTGTATTTAATTTCCAGATATTTATCTTTAATTGTTCTCTCTTCAGTGCCCCTGCAACTTCCTCTAAGCCTTGCTTCTTACAGAGAATGTCATAGGTGGGTATATTAACTTTTCTGACATAATATCTATTTGTGTGTGAATATGCTTTTGAGGGTCCATGAGTACTGGTGTAAATGAGACTGCATTTGTACATACATAGAAATGCCCATCAGGAGGGGAAAGCAAAAAGCCCTTTTCCCTTATCTCTGGTCTCTGAGGCAGGACAACCTCACTAAGAACAGCCATGACAAGTGTACTTCTAAGATCTTTTAACAATGGGCAATTCATTCGTAAGGGCAGATTCTCATTTGGTGTAAACTATGTACTTCATTCACTAATCTTGCTATGCTGATTTTCACTGAGAATCATCTCCATAATTTTCACAGTATCATCCTCTCTGTTTCTTGCCCGGAGTGCCATCTCACAGGACGGTCAGATATGATGACAATGGATATGGTATAAATAGACAGGGACAGATCTCCGTAGGGATCATTTTGAAAGAGCCAGATGGCAACAACCACATTTATTTTTTTCCCAGCTTCACAAATATGATTTGCAGTAGGGCTCTGCCTTTTCATTCCAAATTAACTCAAACAAAAACCCATGTATCTTTTCTACATAAATTTCAGTTCCTTTGAGAGACGTCTGTGGGCCAAATTATACAAAGTCCAAGCATTTTTACAGATTTACCATCCAGGAAATACAATGACATAACCAGATTGCTTACAATTGTGGAGTTTTAATTGGCTTCCTGAAAAAAAAAAGCAGCCAGCAAGAAGCAGATTACTGATAGCAGGCCCCACGCGTACCACTCCTTTGCATGAATAAGCCTCTGATTAATTCTGAGATGCATTAAAACACAACTTAGTCACCCTAAAAATGTAAACAACATTTCTGTATTCAAATGAACATCCGCATCACTCATTTAGTAGTACTTTGCCTCTTATTTCCTCTTTATATTACTTCAGCTTCTCTGCCGATTTTCCATTCTATGTTGGTGTCACTCATAAGTTCAGACCCTCTCCTTGATAGTTGTGCATAGGAATCAGTAACTTCCATGTTAATGAAGTCAGTTTCTTTTCCCTTATTATGTCTATAACCACCCAAAAACATTTCTGTCTGTAGTGGGGGTAATACTGTGCTGTCCAGAGTATGTGTAATTTGGCACTAAGGAACATACATGCATCAGTTGAGTCAAGAGACTCGTTAACTGAGATGTTAACTACGCTCTATAAAATTCCAGTTTCTGGATGTATAAACTTCATACCAGACACAGGACTATATGCGTGCCTTTTCTGCATTTGCCAAGTTTTTACTAATTATCTTTAAGAAGAGCAGTACAGTTAGATCCAACATTTTTAGGATAAGTTGTCTTTACTGTTTTGTTTACCATTTTTTACATAACAAAAATTGCTATTTATGGCACTATAATGCAGCAGGGAGGAACTTCCTGATCCCAGATTCCCACTGAAGCACAACTCCTGTTTAGTTCAGAAGACAGAGGAAATAAACCCAGATTCCTTTCACCTGCCCTGCACTGGTGGTTATTTATGTTGATGCTACGGTGGGGCTACACAGCTAACTTTTGGAATGGATTCTCAGGGTTACTCTCACCCATTCTTGGTTGTGGGAGCTGCATTTCCCCTATCTATAAAGTATTTTGAGAGCTGTAATCTTATTTGGGATGTTCGTTTCTCCCTCTTCCTTGCCGTAAGTTCACATTCTCCTTTAATGAGGAGCCGTGCAGGCAGGCAGAAAGATGCTAATGCAGAAAGATAATAGAGATATCTATATTTTGCCAAGAAGGCTTAACACAGGCAGGTTCACTCTCAGACCCTCCCTTTCTCTGGCGCCCGCTGAACACAGCGAAAGTGGGACAACCTGAGCTGGGTAGCAAATACAGGCTTTAGACTTATCTTTGAGCCAGCTCTGTCAGGTGATCACACTATCAGCTATCTGATCTTTCAGTATGTGATACTGGCCTGAATGTGGTATGCAGTCATCTTCAAAACAAAGGAAAATCCACTTCATTTTATTTTCAAACTGTTGTCTGAATGGAGACACAAGTGATTTGGGGTTCTTTGTGTATTTTTATTTCTGTTTGGGGAAAGGTGAAGGCCATTTTTGATCCAAGTCTTTCTTATATTTGGAGACAGTTAAATAAAGGAAGCAATAAACCTCTGTAAATACAATTTTCTGGAGTACAGTGGCAATGGTACTGATTAGTGATAAGTGCACTGTTGTTCCCCAAGATCTCTGTGAAGTGGAGGCACAAGCATTTTACTCCCTGGTGATCACTCACTTGATGATAACTTTTGGTAGGAATTTATGCTCAGCTGTATTCTGCCCTATTTCCTGGTATTTCTGGTAAATCAAACTGCCACCTTCAGTACATTCGCCTTTGTACTTTGAATGGATTGTCATTTCAGAGATGAAAACTCCTTTATACAAATTTGAAGAATAACAAACTCTGTGTGGCTTTTATATTCAAATTTGTTTACAGAATGATATTTGCAAATAACTATTTAAGTCACTCTGGGTTTTTTTAATCTGATGATGCAGTCAGTAGTTTGTCTGTGCTTGGAGGTATATTTCTTTCATTATATTCATTATTCATGATGGTTCTGTAGTTATTCCTATGGTATGGGAATTTGCTGCGTTCGCTGAATTTAATTTCATAAAATTGATGGACTGCGGCTGGCACAAGTTTATCTATAACATTTTCAAAGAGAATATATCATGTATCCAGCTTGTAAGATAAGCTTATGAGTTTTACAAAGTAGGCAGTTTTATTATGCATTTCCTGTTTGTCTTGCTCTGTCCCCTCCGTTACTGGAGAGAGCACTTGCCTCCAAACCAAGCCAAGATGCCCAAAGACTCTTGGGAGCTACTGCTTGATTGTGCTACACGACTGAACAAGCTGCTGACACGCAGTGAGCGCTCTTCGGGATTTCCCCTATATATGACCCCATGCGTAGTTTTGGACAAACATGAAGTTTTCAATTCTTGTCATCAGTATGTTCTAACCTAATTCCTTCTGCTAGTTCTAGTAAGGGAAACTTCTTAATTTCTTGTATCAAATATTCTTGATGCAATTTCAGTGTTGCACATCCATGTCCCCATGCAGGAACTGCTTATGGTTTAAAGGTGCATAGACACTGCAAAATACAACTGATTTCGAGATCCCAAGGATTTCAGTTTTGTACACACCTATAGTGAAAAATGTTTGTTGCTATGATGGTCCAAGAATACAGATAAGGCAAGGTTTTCAAGAAAAAGTCATGTACTTTATTACAACAGCTATTATAATTGTTGAGGGGAGAAAAGCCTTCACCTGAAAAAGGCCTCGCACACCCAAAGCCAGTCTGTTTGTCCTTACTCTATTTGCTTGAATAAGAAAAGATCTCACCTCTCCTGAATGTCTCAAATTTACATTTTTCATAAAAGCTGATTTTGTATTCAGCAAGTTAAATTTTCTCATAGCCACTGCACTAGAATAATGAACTAAAGACTACATAGCAAGATCGTTATTGTAGTTGACAACACAACTGAAACATGATGGCTTCTGCAGCAATCACTGTTAAGAGTAAAGCTCAGATAGTGGGAAGTGCTGTGATCATCTGATTACATTAACGTGGGAGCACATTAGCTTAATGTATTGAAGGTCAGGAAGTTTATGTCTCAGTGGCGCAAAACTGGAAATCTGCAAAATGTAATATAAACAAGCAACAAGTAGCATAATTGATTGTCATTAAGAAATTAACTTAGACAAAGAGAACTATATCTAAGCAGTAGTGAAGAGCAGAAAGCTATAGACCTGTATGCAATTCTACAATGACCTTGTCTCAACCAATGTTTTATTTGCCAAGTGCTGCTCTTTCTGCAGACGCAGTTACAATAGGTTTTACTTACGTGTGTTGGTCACAAAAGTTACTCCATGAAGAAATCAGAAATAAAGGATCAGAGGAGATGATTGAAAATTGATGGTTAGCAATTTGGTGGTTTGTAGGAATTGTCATTCTATCCTGATTATTTTGTACGTCAGGCTTGTATTTCCTAGCTGAATCTATGCATCACTTAAGCAAACAGCAGAAGAATGCTACTTATGTTGGCAGGTATGGTACTGCAGGTTTATAGCCTCCAAAGAAATGTGGGGGCTTTGTCTGTTTGCCTAGAGCCTGTTGCTGTTGTGATCCTGCTTATTTTCTAAGACTGGAGGGATTACAGTGTCTAGAAATACGCTCTGGATTCCGTCAACACACATATTTACTTGACATTTCACAAATGCTAGAATTTGTTAGGCTGTTGTTTGTGGGATATGAACTGGCTTTCTTGACCTGTTCGCTAACAGACATAAGAACATACAAAGCAAAGAACAGGACTTGACTTGTTGTGCACTGATCTGCTAATGCACTGGAAGTCACGACAGAACCAGAGATCCTGGCAACTTCAGTACGTTCGTGGTCTGGTACTGAGGCAATAATGACAAACGCATGATTGGCAAAGAATTTATTAATCTTAGGGACATTTTCTCACAAAAAGCTTAGGGCACTGAAACTCTGAAACCATGAAAATTCTCTGTGATAGATCTTGCTTCACTCTTGATTCTCATTCCACTTAGCACCCTTGGTCCAAACAGATACCTCCTGCCTTTTCCTCTTCCAGCTAGTTTTGCTTACCAGCTACAATAAAATGGCTTTAACTTTTCAGACAGCTCCTGAAGCTAAGTTCAGGTAGACAAACTACAGCTTTCAGGGCAACCCACTGGAGAACTTCTTTCTCATGCAGGTTTCTTTCCAGAGTCCATTTAAAACCTTTACTACCAGAAAACTGTATTTTAGTGAGGAAGAGACATGTACAGTTGAGATCCCACAATGACTCTCAAGTTTGTAGTGGTTTACATGTTTTCTGTCTCCTGCCACAGTATGGATGGTTTAGTCCTAAATGGAGCTTGTAATGCAACAAGTCAATGACAAAACATTGCCTTTAGCTTTCAATACAGAGTTATGGTCTTTCAAAGTGGACAAGTCAGAAATGTTGATCTCAATGTCAGTATTTCTGAATGTTTTTTTTACAGTTAGCAACACTTCTAATAAATGTCATTATTCTGAATTATTGACCCAGAAGTTAAGAGCGCTTTAATTTTGTCCACTGTAATCTGAAACATGGTGTGTCAACAAGCCTATGGGATCACTTAGTTTTGGACAGGTGGAGAATTTTATACTGTAAATACTGTGCAGTGCTTTTCCAGGATTTACAACTACATCACTGGTGTATGCATGGCCGGTTATGATGCTGCTGTTTATTCCTGAACCAATCCTCAGCTGATCTGGAAAAGCTAAACTTCCACCTCATTGGTCTTCGCTTTTTTTGGTGTTCTTTTAACAGCCAAAATAGCAGCCTGTAAAATCTACTGGTTAGAAACATTCCAAGAGTAAAATGTCTGCAGTCTAACAGTTTCAAAAAAATATTTTGGAAGAATATACACCTGTTTTCCTTTCCCTTTCTTGTCTTTAGTCCAAAGGATGCTGTATTACTGGATATTTAGTACATTACTTTTTGTGGTATAATGCTGCTTAGAAAGATATGTAAGCAGTATAAATTCTGTGGGAATATGCAAATATAAGGCAATATGACAGCCTGTGCTAGGGTGGAAGAGCACAGGCCCTGGATCTCAATTTTATAGGAAGGTGGGGTTTGGTTCAGTTTGGGTTTTTTGTTTGTTTGTGGCTTGTGGGGTTTCTTTGTTCTGTTTGTTTTGATTGGTTTTTAATGAGGCCATAAGGCAGAATAAAAAGGGTATGACTTTTTTTCTTTTCCTCAATGCAAATGTATCTCTCTGATCTTTTTTTTTTGTCTCTTCTCTTTGGATGAGCTAGTTATAATAGGAGCCCTCAGAGTGCTTTGTATTTTTTTAAGCCTGCAATATTTTGCCATCTGTCATCTCAGAAATCATCTTTCTTTTCTTATAACAGACTTTCTAACCTAGCCAGAGCATTTATCTTCCTGGCCCGTTAAACTGTTTTTGCAGATCTATTCAGTTTGTCCAGTAACCAAACAAACTTGGTCTGTCACATTTCCCAGTAACTCTCCTACAGCCTGAAACACACCCTGCCGCACAACGCTCCGCTCATAACCCAGTGTGCAGACACTACCACCTGCTTCCCCGTTTCATCACTCACTGACAATTATGTGACTCATGCATGCAAATTAGGGATGAACTATTCTCTTGAAATTTGAGTTTACCCAAACTTTCTAAACATTTTCTGTTGTTTGCAGATGTACTTCAATTTTATGAGTCTTTGGGAGATGTGATTTGGTGGGGTTTTTTTGTTGTGGGGTTTATTTTGTTGTTAAAAAAACCCCACCTCTCTGTGCTAACTACGAAGATGCCAGTCCAGTTCTAAAGCACAGGAGAGTTCAAAAAGTTAAGCAAGTAATGTCCCTGTCTTCTAGTTAATACAGCCTAGTCGCACTCTCAAGAAATGTAACAGTGCATAAAGAGCTACATTCTACTGCCTGGAAAAAAAAAATCATCATTAAAAATATGCAAGCTATTTATTCATATTTATTTCCCCTGAGTAGTCAGAATTCAAGGGGTTATAAATTATTCCAGTTAGGAATTTGATGCTGTAGTCTGGCATCAGGGAATTTTTAGTCATGTTGACATGTATCTTACCTTGTGGAGTTTCTATCTTACAACTTAGAAACACCTACATAGATGTACACAAAGCCGCTTGGATCCAAAACATCTTATCCCGTCAGTATCTCAGCAGGGATTCTTAGCTTGGCCACAGGGCCACTTGATCAACACTATTCTACTTCCAGATCCATACTACGTCTATATGGTGCTTCTCCGTGCCTTGGGAGACCTGTCAAGTATTTCACTGCACAGAGCTGACATGCCCCAACGCAGTAAGTAGAATTTCTGCAATTTTTTTTGTGTGTGTAAAGAGAATTTTTCTTTGAGAGGAACCTCTTGGGAAAACAGGGCAAACCCTTGGTTAGCAAGCTCTCATACTCTGCTAACGTATTTAATTTAAAAGGTTACTGTAGCAAGAAGACACTTGTAGATAGTCTACCACATAATAAACCCATATTTGAAGCAGACAGATGGAGCTAAATGAACCAGGACAACCTACAGATCATTTAAAAAGGTCTGATGCTGCATGAGAATGAAAAAAAAAAAAGAGAGAGAGAGAGAGAAGCTTTATAGATAATCATTATCCTGACTGTCTGTCCCTGGTGTATTGACTGTCTGCATGGCAATTTTTAGAATTCAGGAAGTCAATTATATCACGGCATTCAAGAAGATGCGAAATTAACCAATCTGGCTTTATTCTTCTGTATAGTACCTATATTTTTAAATAGTGACTTTCTGTAATATTTGAAAGACAACCGTGCTGCAGAACGCACACATATTGCAAGAACTTTCAGAAGATATAAGAGCAAGGGCTTTGTCTCTGAAGGAGACTGAGCACAGGGGCACTCAGATGAATATGCACAGCTCGTAGAGGAAAAGCACAAACTCCTTTCAGCAATTTATGGGGAACAAGGACGTTAACAAGAAAACGAAATTTTATATAAACAGACTGTCTTACTCATACAAATGCTGAATACCAGCAATTAAAACATTTAAAAGATGGCATTGCATGTTAATGCTTCTTCAAAGACAGCCTATTCTTCTCTAGTCTCGTGTAATATGCTTCATCTGTGAGGAGCTGAGAAGTTTGAAGGGAGGTCTTCAAAGTACTGCTCCGCCTTCTGCAATGAATCACTCCTTCCAGAGAGAGTTAACTAATACCATCTATTTGCCATAAACCAAATGATAGCCTAAACTTGATTATAGTAGCAATGTGTTTTTTTCTGTAGCATCATTTCAAAGCAGAGAACCTGAGGATATGTTTATTTATTACTTGGTGAACAAATACATTCTCACCAGATGACAACAGACCATAACATCCTTCTTTAATGGCAATTTTTCATGGCATGGTTTTTTCCATTTTCCTTCATACTCACGTTCTTGGATTTTCTGTTTGTTACTAGTTTCTGATGCATGCATCAACACTAATCAAACAAGCTATGCTTTTAAAGCATGTTCTTAGTCATGCTTGGATTGAATGTGTGAAAACACTACCTTTCCAGCCAGAGACAGCACTGATACTTTACAGTCTAATAATTTAGACACTGGTAAAACAGCCACATTGATAGATGTACGTGTAATTTGCATGCTGATGCAATACACTGCTAGTCTAAGTGTGGTCTAAAACCTCTACAGCAATGTCTTGGGCAAAGATGAGGGAAACAAGGAGGAAGTATATGTAGGAAAAGAGACATCATTTATAGTATCATGACATTTTATCTGGTGGGCCTGCTTAGGGAGTGGTGGTGTAAGTGTCACTAACTTCAGGGTATGCTTTAAAGTAAAAAAGAGTATCTTTTTCAGGGGAATTATTATACCGTATTTTCACAGTGTAGCACCCACAAGTCATCTGTAAATATATATATGTATACTTACATATTTTAAGAATAAATAAGCAGCCCACATTTCAGAAGTAATGGAGTTGTGACTCTTGAAAAGTAATACAAGGTTATGTTCACCTGAGAACTCCTTAGTGGTCTTCTCTGTAACGTTCCTCTCCATGGCCTATATTGTCTCCACTCCTAAGCTTCCAAAGCCTGTTTCTTCCAGACTGGGAGCCCTCTCAGTGATCTGGGGACTCATTTTCAGGAACTGACACTTTCCGAGTGCAGTAAGCAGGGAATATGTGTACTAATGACTTAGTTCCATAGAGTAGCCAAATTATGTAACAAAAAAGTACCACAGTGCAAGGTGGATATTTGATACACATTATTAATAGCTTGACTTTCATTTCATGTTGCTCTTAAACAGAAACCTTTTAAAGTCAGTAGGTCAAATTTCGACATAATCCCTTTCATTCTCAAAATTAATTCCCATACCAGGAAACTGAGAGCCATAGCTCAAAGACACTTTTCCGTACCCATGTTCATGTACTGGCCTTGGGCCTCAATGACTTATTGAATAATTTAGACCAAACTGAAACATTTTTCTGGCCTCTTATAGCAGTTTTCCAGCTGCCTTGAGCAGCCACAGCTGCATAAAGCAGCTATGACCAGTCCCAGAACCCGAACCAAATACACACAGATTGCTGGTCATGCTGTTTAAGCCAAAAGTAAACCTAGTTTTGTACATATTCATTTCTGTGATGTCAGCAAGCTTAGGGCAAAACCTTTGATGAGAATTTTGTTAGTGCATAACATTTTTATTACTTTGGTTCCTGGCCTTATGAAGCTGTTCATAAGTCACTATTTTGTGTTTTCTAAGACTCTATTTCTCAATTAGTTGATCCTATTTTCATTGCCTTTTAAGGGCAAGTCTTCATTTATTTCTAACTATCCGCACCAAATGATAAGATATGGGCCCTGAGGCCCTTTCTTCAGTTGCTCTCACTGCCATCCAAATTTCGATTCATATTTAGGCTTTGAGCTCTTCTGTGGGAATGTATGGCTGAGAGCTGCAGTATAATTAATAAATCTCTTATGAAACCCTGAACAAAGTGGAAAGCTGATGAACACTGATTATTAGTTGGGCTTGAGACATATGTTTTAGGAACACTGCCATGACTTGGTGTGGAAGGTTTAACTTTCCATAACACTTAATGTAGAGTCACCAGTGAAGTCATTGACTTCGGGCAGGTTGACATCGCTGTCCTCTGAATTTCTGTCAGATTGCTAATGATGTGGACAAGTAACACATCGCGTATCATTTACTAACACTTTCATGGACCTTTTACCTGTAGTTGTCAATTCTGGCTATCTAAAGGAAACTGAAATTTCAAAATTTATATATTGCTTCAGTCAAATATTTCACTTCCATACAAGACAATTGAGGCTCTGTTCTACAGTCTAGCTTGTTTCATCTGTACCACACTTTCCATACACTCACACCCTCACTGGGATGTGTACAGCTGAAAACCAAGTAAGCCAAATAAATTATGTCAGAATCCCAACGTGGGAATTTTGTATGCTGCCTAATGGGTCTGGCACCTAATCTGTCTTGGTGGGAGACAACTAACATTTCACATTTCCATTCATGAAGAGTAGCTACTTAGACGGTACCTTAAATTTTTGCATGCTATTTATTTTTCATTTATGTGTGTTCTTAAACATCTTCCTCTGTCTGTTTGTTGGCTGATAAATCTAGCTGTTATAGTCTTAGTGTAGACATCATTTATACCTAGAAAAGCATATCTGAAAATACATTACCTTTAAATAGCAGGATCCATCACATCTGAGCTCCCCTGTCTGATAGCCAAAAAGCTCCATTTCATTTCGGAGGAAAAATTGCTTCTGTCAAGGTAAACAGAATGCATTATCCCCCTTTAATAACCATTTTTAAGCATGCTTCTGTATTACTTTTTTCACAGCTGTATTGCAATAAGCTTTAGAGTAATTGCCAGTTCTTCTGTCTAATAGGTTCATTATTCTTTTGCCATAATTGCAGCCATTAAACGTCCAATTGTTAAATTTCCACTCCTACATTTACTTAGTGTTACATTTTATAATGGTGTATGTCATTACAGCACCCCAGTGGCTACAGCTGTTGTTCAAAGTGTTTCTAAAAGTCAATGAGATCCATTTGAGATATGTCTGTATTCTTGATTTTTCACAGATTCTCTCCACTGCACAATGTGTGTCATCTTTTTTTAGCTTTTTCAAAGATAGCTGCATTTAGGTCCCCTTTACTGAAAGTTTAAGAACCTGGCCTATTCAGGAAGACATAAAGATGTGACTTTAATATATCTGAAGCACCATTTTTTCACTTTTATGAAATGATTCATATATAACAAGGTGATGGAGCAAAGATTTAACTAAGGGAAATTAACACTTATGGCTTAATAGCTTTTTGAGCGCACTGATTTATCTTTTGTCATGTTAAATTTGTTGGGTTTTCTTTGTTGTGAAAGAAGCCTAGCTCCTCATGTTAGCTGCAGTCGTGGTAATACAACGATCTATTTAATGCCCCTTGACATTTCTAGATATGTTAATAGGTACGCTAGGGTTTATTTATTTGTGTGAGAGGGACTTGTTGATTTGCAATGTTACACTTGGACCTGATATGTAAGTGTTATTAAAAATAAGGAAATCCCTTACAATTATCACTGACCATAATAATTAATAACAGTGTTTCATAAGACACTCATGATCTATATAGTTTGTGTGTGCGCTATCTGGTCTCAATTAGTCTTTTTATAATTACACCAAAAACTAGTTTTGAGCTACCTGTACTAACAGCTGTGTTACTTTATGTTGCTGACAAGCATGGAGGAGCTGCTTTGGAAATTGCTGGTACCAACAATTATCAGCCCCAATCAATTTCCTGGGAAAGCTGACACACCGTGCCAAATAACCCTATTTGTCAGATTATCCAGCCTCTTTTGGGGATATAACTGCATATCACTTTAAAACTCTCATAGGCAGTATGTCATTTTTATTACTTAGATTTCACATTCCTCCATAAGGGGTTGATTAAAACTGCATTTGAAATGTATATCACATAAGGGGGTTTTTTATATACCACATTTTCATTCTTAACCTCATTATCAAGCTATAATTTTTTCAGTGATAAACCTAAAATTGCAGCATTTCACATCAGTATATGCAATATTTCATAACTTCTACCTCATACGTTATAACAAAAAATACGGTATAGTGATAAATATATTTGATTTACAGAAAATAAAGATTTTTATTTAAGTACTTCGAAGGAGAAACATTTTCCTCATCCAAAATCCTTCCCATATTGTAGAACATATACAGATGATAGAAACAGAAAGAGGTCACCAAAAAAAAAGCTGAGGAAAGTAAAGCAAAGCCCTCATGATCTCTGCTTCTACATTGCAGTTCAAATCTACATCATTATCAAAGTAGAAAGCTGTTACCACATCATGTCTGTGTACATGACATTTATGTGCTTGTTATAATCGTGTTTTCAATACTGAGGTGCTGGGTAATTAATTCTTTCAGTGTCTGGCGCTAGATTACAGTTATACTAGATATGCCAAGGTGTTGAAGATGCCATTCAGATGTTTTGTTCTTTTGTGGAGGAGTTCTTTTTAAGCAAAGTAGATGTAGCAAATTTCTACTGTAAATGTCAATTTTACAGCTACAGAACAGGCTTCATTTTCCCTGCATTCCAAAACTCAAGGAACTACTAAAGCAGACAGAAAAAAATCCACTAGCCAGTGAACTGGAAGAAAAACAATCTTTTACAATGTTATTAGTGTTAATGTAAGCAAATAGCAGAAATTGTTGAATTAATTCATTTTACCCTGTTTTCAGCTCTTTGATGGAAGAAAAATGAAACATATTCTTTACTCACAATCCAAACCAAAAGAGAGTTTCATGGGCAGCAGGTTATCAGATAGTGAATTTCAAATATTTCAACCAGATGTACAATTCACATATAAATCATGTCATTCTGCAAGACGTATAACCTACTTAATAAATATAGTTTGTATTTCACAGAATATATAAATAATTCCCGTTTTGTATTACAGTAGTTATTAATACAAGTGTCATCATCTTCTCTCTTATATCCACAAATCATCATGGCTATAACACCACTATTGTGCAAAAATAACCTGTTGTGTAGTTTGATTGGTTCTTTCTGTCATCTTTCAAGGTTTGAGCCAATGCCCATCAACATTAACTGAATAAATATATAGGAGTAGTTACATTTATGCAGCCCTAAAATTACAATTGGCCCTTTGAAGGCGACCTCCAGGCTGATGTGGCCCCTGGTGAACAGGAGTTTGACTCTCCTGTTCTAGATCATTAGTTGAAAAAAAAAAATCCCCTGTGACTTGGGAGTTTAATGATTTTGATATGGTATCGGTGGTGTAGACTATGTAACCCACAGTGGGTCTGCTCCGGTTTTTATTGAAGTCATCCCAAAGTCATTATTACAGCGACTTTTTCTGACTATGACTGTGCTTTCATTCCTGCTGTTGTATCCTTTTCTTTGCTCCCAACCATGCACCAACATATCAACCTGAGCTTGAAATAATAATAACATTTTAGATAGTTTATGACACAGCCTTAACCTTCTTTAATAGCAGTTTTATGTATTCAATACGCTGCTGCTGTAGTTGGCTTGCAGTCTTCCAGAAGCATTGGTCACTAAATAAAATAAAGTTCATATTTATTGCTATGTGTCATCTAAAAGCAATCACTCAAAACAAAAATTATAAGATCTTCTACGATGAAAATGTTTTTATGATGGAAATTGGCACGGCCAATCTGTTATCATGAGGCATGGAGGAGAAAGGCCGGTGTTCCTGACTGTTCGGTGAATGCACTTATTTTCTTTTTGCAATTTTCATTATGGCAAATTGTTTGACCTAGCAAAGAGACATCTTCTCAAGGCTGGGATCATATTGTTTTGCTAGTATAATTCCATCACAGTCAACAACGGATATAAATGAAAAAATGAGGCTGAAAGGTACAACAGTGTAAGATGGTATGTTTTCAGGTGAGTAATCAGCGTCTCTTTAGAATAAAATAGAAGTATATGAAATTAGATGCTTTGACTCCACTTTATGAAGGTGAATTGAAGTTTTATTACTGGTGTTATGATCAAATGAAGGAAAAGATAGGTAGTGAAAAGAAAGCCATTTAAGCTGCAAGAAGAAAATACCAGTTGACATTTTCTCTTTGGTTGCTTCAATTCTATTGACTCCAATGGAGTTAACTGATAAAAAGATGCTGATCCAAAAAACATACATACCCATGATCTCATATCATGAGTTTATTACTGATCAGACTATCTGAAGTCCAGATGTTGTATGTATGATTCCTACAGCTGTTTCCTACATCTTCTTGCTTTAAATCTGATGTAAGCAAATAACAAACTGCAGACATTCAAATGAACCCCTTAATTCAAAGATGTTGCTTACTCACCTGTTTAATCTATGTACTATCTAAGTACACTGTTTAATTGAATTAATAGTGAGAAGAAAATCAAGCTTACTGGGGTGTTTTTTCAGTGTTTATGAGGCTGTAAATGCTGTGAATATACTTTTCTCAAATGTTAATGAGGATTCCTTGTCCTGTGCAATGGGCATAATCCAGATAAGTGTGCTCTCTGCTAATTTGCCATTATACATTCCCATCTGAAAGCAGTCAGGAGTGAACATTTGGCCTAGGCTAAAATCAATGTAAACAATCAGTTATTGACAATGTTTATCACATATTTTGGGAGGAAATATAGTATTAAATAGAGTAATTAAGTGTGGCTTCTCCATATCTTACAATGTACTTTTGCAGAAAGCTATTTATTTTAAGAATCAAAAATCAATTGAAATCATTGCATACTTCTGTCAATCCAAAATCCTACACCTTCCAAATTTGGATTCAATTTTATCTTCCTTTTAGGCTTCAGCAACAATGTTAGAGAAGCTGGTTATCTTCATGTTTGAGAAGCTTTTTTTCAATCAGCTCAAATTCTTTACGAATGCATAGAAACTAATTGCACAATAATTCTCAGTATTTCACTAATTGTGACAGCAGCACTTGTGACTAGATACCAATGGATGACAAAAGAAGAGTCTGTGCTTTCTATTTAAGTTACCATTGAGAACAGATGAGCTGTCATAGCATTAAACGACAAAAGTCACGTCCACACTACTGAGATTCCAATTAGCCAACTTTGAACACAGTCCATTTGTCAGATTTTAGGTGGTGAGCATTGCTGTAAGCTGGAAGCAAGAGACATTTCTCTACAGGGAAATCTATTACTGGCATAACACATGGAAATATTCAATTGTTCTCTACAAGCTGTGGCTTTTGCCTCATCAGCAAGTGTGGCAGAAAACCTGGCCAGGCTTCCTGCCTAACAATTGTAGCACAGATTTCTTTCATCTGATTTTGATAACTTCATCAGAGATGGGTAGCAGTGTCTGGATTTTGACATTGCCAATTTAATATAACTCAAAGAAATCTCTTAAACAGATTAAAAGACTTCAATAAGTTATGCCTTTTACATTTTTTTTGATCCATTGTGGGACTACCTCAGGGCACTATATCAATAATAATGTGTAAGGTAATGCAGATCTGTCTGCCAAAGCACACACTTCCCATTCTTTATCTCTGTTTTGTTTCCACTTGTTTTCTGTATCAACGGTGGCTGTTGAAGCCCAGAAAGAGACGTGTATCTACTGTTTCTCCATGTGTAGGTTTTATTTTCAGGAAAATGTCCACCAGACATTGTATGAGCTTCTACAGAAGTAAGATAGAAGCTGGTTATTTAATAAAAATTCACATTATAGTTTTTTTAAAAAATCAATAAATATAAATGGACTGCAGTTCAGCAAAATACTTAGATATACACATTTTCATAGTCTGATTTACATTTTAAAAACAGATTCAGAAGGTATTTCTGAAACAACAGGCAGTGGTAGAAACAATGGAAATACAGAGAAGTGATTACTTTCATAGAAAAAATTATTAATGTGCATTAATTAAAAGGGTAGTACATTCCTCTTGTTTAACCATTTTATATACATTCTCTGATACTCCATTCAAGTCCTGCATCGGCTACTGAAGTCATTGCTTTTTTTACAAAAGGCCAAATCTTGAAGGCAAGGAATACATGCAAATCTTCTATATCAGTGAGAGTGGTCCAGCAGACTGCACCCTGTTACCCAGGCTAAAATGGCACTGATAGCAAATATTTGCCTACTCATGTAGAGTCCATTCTTTCTCTTCCGAAAATCCCTGTGGCAGAAACTGAGCTCCGTTGTGCTGTATCAGCTGTGGCCAGTCTCTCCACTTAGTACCTCAGGCTGCTTTGCTTGGGATCGTGTTACCACCTGTATCCATTTTAGATTGTCAGTTCCTCAGGTGTTGTCCCCTTATTTATTTACAAAGCACCTGACACTCTTAGGGTGCAATCATTAAAGACATAATGGATAAATAACTGGCATGTACCAGTTGACATCCATCTCACCAGCAAAATCACTTTTTGATGAAGGAAGGGGGTATATAATGCATAGCTTTGGAATTTCATTTCTCATTTATTTGGTAGGAAGTTCTTTATTTCAAGTTGAAGCAGGTGAGCTCACCTTTATGAATATGACCTTGGCTCTCTTCCACTGAACGTACTATTTGCAGCTTTTAACTAAAATGAGTGGAATATTTCACAAGCTAAATGTGTAAATCTGTATGTAGAAATCCCAGCAAGTCTTAGTTCCACTGGACCATTATTCATTCAGTCTGAGACATATTTAATAGCAATTTTGCCCAACTTGGTCATCTTTCACTGCCTTCTGGAAAGGTTTACTAAGAGATCCTGTTTTTCAAACTCCATACTCCAAATTGCATCTGGAGCCTATTTTGCAACATGCTTAAATGAGATCAGAAGTTAGATAACACTGTGTCATAATGGTCAGAAGGTTCATTAAGATGACATGTATTTCCCCGCTTTTCTAGAGGTTCTCAGGCAAGTTTTGCTACTGCTGACAAAGAGGGTTTCAGAATTTCCTATTAGACATGTACCTTTGGCCATGGAGTTAAGAAGCTTCCCCTGGTGTTCTGGTTATATTTGCTTCTTTTGCCTTCATTTTGTAACTCATTATTATGATCCACTGTACAACTGAAAAATTTCACTTCTTCCTTGTCAAATATTTGTAGGTCTTATAATATTCCCTATAATCATTCCTTATCAAATCTTATTTTAATCCTTCTTCAAAAGCATTCTCTCTAATCTACACGTAATCCCTCAGGTTTTTCTCTAGATTATGTTTAGTTCACTGACATCATTCCAGATGTACAGAATTCTATGTGTAGTCTCACTAAAGCCACAAGGAGAAAGATGATCACCTCCTTGGGCTGTGCTACAGTATTTCTACAACCCAGAGTCAGCTGTTGTTCTGGCTGCTTCAGCTCTTCACTGTGAGCTTTGATTTGCCAGGCTTGGCTTTGTCTTTGGACCTTCCAGTATGTCCTTTCTGTAGTGCTTCCAGTGCTTCACAGCCTAACAAAGTATGGCTTTGGTTTTTGGAGAAAGAATTTAATTCTTCTTATTTTTACTCTCATTTCTCGCGTCTAGGAGTTGTTTTATGATTTTTCTGGTTTTGACTAGAATATAAAAGTGCCAAATTTGTTATGAAATTATATGCTGATATATGAACTTTATGAAATATGTATTTTCTTCTTTCTCTGAATTGTCACTGTTGTAGATAAAACATGCTAGCTTCCTGTTCACAGCAATTTTCGCTTGCATCCTGTTGCTAAGATAGTGATTGTATCCAAGCTAATTTCAATACATTTTTAATAAGATTTTGTGAGAGGTGTTTTGCTAAGTCTGTTGGTACATCAAACTCTGAAGACATAACCAATGGAATCCTACAAAACCTTTCCTATGTCCTGTTGTATCTGCATTTCACTGTTTACTGAGATTATGAACCAGGGCGGAGGCAAGGAAAAGACTGGACCAAAACATTGGGAGGGTCTGCAAGGGAAAGATCAGAATGATGATAACTTGGAAAAACATTCTGAAATCTGTAAGGTGACATCCGATACAGACAGATCTCTAGATGGAATCGCCATCACGCTGTGATTAACTAAGCAAAATCACTGCAGATAATTATCTGGCCATGAACTGAATAGGAGTCACTGCAGAAATGCGATACTGGATGAAAAAAGCAAATGTCATTCTGAAGTGTGGTCTAATTATGCCATGATTTTTAGTAACGCTGGGGCTGTCCAGGACCACTGTACTTGGTTTGCAATCTCACGCTTAAACATGTGGCCAATTCTGAGAAAGCTGAGAGAATGCCAGTGAGAACAGTACAAGGTTTAGAAATGAAAGGCTGGTAGAATTGATTGCTAAAGAAGGCAGCTGGATGTGATAATCACCTGTGAGAACTGCTGTAATGAAGAAGACAGTGATATGGGTTTTTTTATTCCCTTGTGTCTACTTCCAATAAAAAGGAAGAAATGGCTCTGTTTGAAACACAGCGTGTTGTTCTGATGTTAGGAAAACCTTTTGATTTATAGGATGAAAGGTTGGGAGCAGGCTGCCTCTGGAAGTTTTGCAAGCTTTTCCCAGAGGATTCTGGGAAAAATAAAATAGGCTAACTATTCCTGATTCTGTCTCAGAGGAGGAGTCTTCCTAAGGCCTTGTCTAGCTCCATATTTTCATATTTTTCTATGCATGGTGCTGTTTCCATCTCCCAGAATTAAAACAATACAAACTATCAGGAGGGTCTGACTTGATAACAAACTCCTTATTTTGTTCCCCAGCCAAGCTTAGGACCCCTCTCGCAAATGTTAGTGTAGGTTGTCATAGAAATACAATTAAGTCAAGTCTCATTGACAACAACCATTCATTGAAACTTTTTTCATTCAGCAAACTTTTCCTGAAGTGAAGGTAGAGATCTCGGGAAAACACACCTGCCTCCAGGTGAGTCTGCCCTAAGGAAGGGTGGTAAAAGTTTTGGCCTCCTGAGCCAGCCATGCAAAGTTTTCTTTCATACTTAACTGTCCATACCACCTTTTCTTGGTTTTTTTACAGACTAAACTTACAGAACCAACCCAAAACAAACCCACAGTGCAGGCAGCTCAGTCATTTTTTGAATCATTAGTAAGCGTCGTGTTTTAACCCCAGCCGGCAGATA
Source organism: Streptopelia decaocto (assembly GCF_964273445.1). NCBI lineage: Eukaryota > Metazoa > Chordata > Aves > Columbiformes > Columbidae > Streptopelia > Streptopelia decaocto. The sequence goes on along the minus strand of NC_138659.1, from coordinate 29,973,067 downwards.
AGCACCATGCAGCCGCTTGCTCATGTCCCTCCAGTGGGATGGGGGAGACAAACAGAAGAGTAAAAGTGAGTTGAGTTGTGAGTTGAGATAAAGACAGTTTAATAAGTAAAGCAAAAGCTGCGTAGACAATCAAAGCAAAACAAGGGATTAATTCACCACTTCCCATGGGCAGGGAGGCATTCAGCCATCTCCAGGAAAGCCAGGCTCCATCACATATAGCAGTTACTTGGGAAAACAAACTCCATAACTCTGAACATCCCCCTTTCTTTCTTCTTCTCCCAGCTTTAAATGCTGAGCATGACATCCCATGGTATGGAGCATCCCTTTGGTCAGCTGGGAGTCAGCTGTCCCGGCTGTGTCTTCCCCATGTTTCCTGTGCACCTCCAGCCCCCTGGCCGGTGGGGCGGTGTGAGGAGCAGGAAAGGCCTTGACTCTGTGTAAGCTCTGCTCAGCAGGAACTAAAACATCCCTGTATTATCAACACTGCTTCCAGCACAAATCCAAAACATGGCCCCATACTAGCTACTATGGAGAAAATCAAGTCTGTCCCAGTCAAAACCAGCACAGTAAGGTAATCCTCCTGATGATTTATTATCTGGTCTAATTCCTCATTAGCATATTCTTTTCTTCCTGATGACTTCAAATATTCTTTTATTTGCTGTTTCTTCTTTAACTAAAATTGCCTCAGTGCACATTAGGTTGCTCTTATCTTTGTCCAGCTCTGCTCCTTTATATATAATTCTCTCAATTTCCAAAACATTCTCGCTGCCGTCCATTCTTTGAGTAGACATTTGGAAAGCTGTACGGGCTGCTTGGCATTTTCCTTTCTTTATCAGCAGCATTATATTGTATTCTGATGCCTTTCAGGAGTCTGAGGGCTTCTTGCATTTTTGTACCAGAAAGCGTCCTTGAACTTCAATATCTACCGCTCTGTGAATCCATTCTTTAGCATGCACCAAAGGACTAATGGGCACTACCAGGGAGCATCCCTATTATTTAAAATCAGTTCATAGCATGAAGAATTGTAGTAATGAAAGTTAGATCCATGATGAACATTCTTTGCCTAGAATCTTTACTTTTATGACTCATGAAATTGTCTTTTGTATAATTTAATTTTCAGATTCAAACTCCATGAGGCCAGTTTTTTAATTATTTTTGCCACCTTGCAAATACAAAGGAGCTATATCCAGGCACATATAACCTTGTATATATATTCAGGAACTACAGCCAAGCCCTAGAAATATTATCTGTACATAGAGAAGGTCAGGAGAGGGATATTCCAAAACTACACTGCAGCTCATTTTAGCTGTCACTATTTTGTTGACATGGGTGATAGGATTCAAGTTAAAGCAGTATAAAGAGAGAGTCCACGGCCAGCTACCAAACAGGGAAACTGTGAACCCACCCTTTGCATTTTCACACTTTGTTTCTCAAATGAACAGAAATCAGACAACTAAATGATTATTCATTTGCACTAGTCATCCAAAAATGTTTGGCAAGCTTGAAGTGTTTATGTATCTGGTTACCATAATCCTCACTGGATCACTCCATTAATACTACAGATTTTATCTGAATTCTTCTGTGGCCACCTCCCAATGGCACTGGAGTGTCCCACGGCCATTAAATTTGTCTATCAACACACCAATCCCATGAGGACACTGTTATTGCTTTCTATATAGGAAAACTGAATGCCAGGTAAATGTCATGATTAAAGTCATAAAGGCATGCAGCAAATCCCAAGCCCATAGGAACCCTAATTGACAGTCACAAAGTGATGACATATCCAATACGTCTTCTGTTACTTCAGATTATGGAGAGTTGAAATACGTGAAGATGGAATTGAATTAAATAACTTTTAAGTACAATTAAAAAAAAATCCATTGGATGTAGCCACTGTGTGTCCTACTTCTGTCCCCACAAGAAGCAGCAGGTGGCTTCTACTGTTAATTGTAATGAAACAGAAAAATGGAGGTTGACAAAAATCAACAGATTCCGAATATCCTCCTCAACTTCGTTTTGAAACACCACCTTTTTAACACCTGCAGTCCCATTAATGAAACACTGTCAGTCAGTTCTGCAGAAAACAGGGTCCCAGCTAATAAAACCTGGCATTTGTTGGGACTGTAGGTATACAAGGTCATGACTGAGTGGTTTAGAGAGTCAAGTTTTTACTTGCCCTAGGGATCCATGAAAAGAGAGGCAGCAAGAAAAGGTGACACAGTAAGATGCAGAGGTAAATGTCATCAGGTACTGATGTAGTCATGGGTAGATGCAGGTAAATGGAGCTTCTCTACTTCCAATTTAGAATAGTTTAATAATAAAGCTTTTACACATTTCTTACATTTGTGCTTACCATTGTACCACTGTCTGCAAACTTAACACCTATAGTACTTCTGGAAATGAGGATTTTACAGCTGTCACAGCCTTCACTGTTGGGACAGTAGCCACATTTTGAACTTGTCAGCCTTGAAAATGCCCCTTGAATCTTTCAATGTATGGAAGTTATTAAGCTGTAGAAATGTGAGTTGGTATACAAGGGGGAAACTATGAACTGTTTTACATTCTTGGTTTACAAAAGCAAAGAAAGACTGGCAAACAGGACAGATACTGCCTGTGTGTTGTCTTATGGGAAGATCCACGTGTGTTGGATAAGGGAAGCAAAGACTGTAGTACCTCATCATCCACTTTTAAACTAGCTCTTGAGAACCATGTTACAGATAATGCAGCCAGAAAGAGCTATCTAGATGATAGCAGGAGATAGGGGCGAAAGGTTGACAAAGTCAGCTCATGAGCCATGACATTCCGTGTTCAGAGAACAGAGCTGAGACTGGGAAATGCAATACAGCAACAGAGCAAAAAGCATGTTAAATAGTTGTATGAAGTGAGGTGGACTTGCAATAACAAAAATTGCTGTCTATTTCTGATCTCCTATAAAGCACCTCTTTCTTCAGATTATCAGCTTTGCTACATTGAGAATTTTGTGGGTAGAAGAAAAAAGAGAAACTACTATCTTTATTGTGTACTCTTGGACTAACAGGAAGGAAATAACAGGTATGTTTAAATGAACTGTTGTATTTATTTTTCTTTGCATTGTGATGACAGACCACAGAGTCAAGCCACACATGAGCAGGTAGTGGGAACTGCAGATCTGCATTAGCTCTTCAATGTCTTATCTCTTCAGTTACACATATGACTGAAATGTCAGGTGCCCGTGGATGAGAATTAATTCTTAGTATATTACAAACTCAGAATCATCTAAGGCTAAACATAGAGTCCATGGGTTCCTGTTATTTTTAAATGAAAAATCTTTAATGTACAGTGACACAGGGAGCTAGGGCAGAGATCACTCTGAGTTTTTGCACTGCAAGGGTAAAGGGATATAGAGCCATTTTCCATGGACCCTTTCACATGTTGAGACTGCTACGCAGGAATGATGGAGCACGGAGTCACATAACGTGTATTGTTTCAGTATGGTCATAGGAAAACCTGTGCACTTGTGTTTAAGGAGTTCCCTTTTTCCTATTCCTGTCTTATTGCTCCCCAGGCCTTAGGGCTCCATCTCTATTATAGCACTTTGTCTTGGCTATTCATTTTAGCTATTATCTTCTTTTTTGTGTTCTCAACCCTGAAGTTATTCAGCACACTGGAAAGAGATCCCAGGCAGAAAAAATATATTTGTGAAAACATTAACTTACATTTAGCTGTGTCATGAAATTGGGTGCAGGAGCTGATTGTGGAGGGAAACTTTTCTGTCTATCTTCATAGCTAGCTTTGACCTGTTCTTTCCAGATCTACAGCCCGTGAACTCTGTAGATCACCCAGTGACTGTCTTCTAAGGAGCCAGGCTAGGTGTTGTCCTTCACAGCTGGGTTTCCTTCCTAATGGGAGTTCCAGATTTGGGATCAGATTACAGAACTGCCAAGGAAGTTGGCTTAAAAAGGACACTGCAGTTGACTGGTTGGTTACTAGATGAGGTTGGGACTATGATTTATAGGTTCAACACAGGTCCTACTACAGGAATGAACAAAGTAGAGGACTCATTCCTGTCTTAAAGCAAGATAACGACTGTGAAGATAGATACCTTTCTTTTCCAAATCTCTTGAGTAGACCCTAAATCAGTCCTACTAAGCAGACAGTAAATATTGTAAAATCTGATTAGTGTCTAAGCTGATGGATGTATAACACTGAAAAGCTTTAAGACCCATCTCTGTAGGCAGGAAGGATACCTTTGGACTTTGTCATGGACTACAGTCTATAGTTACTAGAGAAAGACTGACAGCTCAGAAAATCAAACCAGCAATTTTTTGTACACATGTATGTGTATCTATGTATGCATTTCAATCCATAAAACTTAAGAGAATACAAAAATCAACCTGAGTACAATGTTGATCTGCTCCTCTGCAGAATGCATGCGAGCAAAATTCCTGTTTGGGTCAGAAATAATGGAAAGGCATGGCAAAGTTCTGGTTTTAATTATCAGAATAACATACATTGCACTGTAGCAATGTATGTCCCTGGCTGGTCCATGTGCAAAACTCTCATATATATCCTTTATCTTTCTGCCAGAAGCTGAGTCCTGAGAAAACCAAGGTTGGCAAGTGAATAAAACTAAAATAATTTTCAAATGCTTTGTTATAAAGCAATTTATCAATATTTAGGGGCCAAAAGTAGCTTCAGCCTGTTACTGGAGGTCTAAGTCTGCTGAAGATTGTCACCAGGCTTGACTCGAAGCACATCAGTCATCCTTTAGATATAAATGTGTCTGCGAAATTTTAGAAAGTAAAATCTGTGCATTTGTCCTTGCAGGGTAAGGGCTTTGAACCATGGGTGAAACTTTGCAAATTGTTTTGTCACTGAATTGTTTTACAAGAGTTTATGAATCACCTTCAAGTACCAAAATGAATTCATTTACAGCATATGTTAATTGCAGGAGACTTTGCTCTTTACACAGGGCTGTGAGACCTCAAAGCATCTTAAACCAACTGGGTAAACAGTGTGAAAAGGATCCAAAATATTACAGCTGCATGCCATTCTTCAGTCATTTTAAAGCTCATTACTATTGCTTATCTATAAATCCCTAGAAATAGGTGTTTCTAATAGATCTTCTGATAGATCCTGAACCAGAATGACACAAATGGCACACTGTAATTAGATAGGGGGAGGGGGAATGAATCTGATGTTCTGCCAAAGCTCGTTAAAACGGCTTGTGCACTGCAGTGCACAGAATATTGCTCATGACTGGTAGCAGAGGAGCATACAGAGCTTGACAGGGAGAAGAACATGAAATTGCTTTTCTAAAAACTGAGGGAAATATTGGAGAAGAATGGAGAAGTAAAAAGAAGAGTGAATGTTCCTTTCAAGGACTGAGATATTGCTCTTCCTGACCATACATTGGTAAACTAGAATGCCATTGTGCTTTACCATTTATTAGCAAAGTTCTACTGCTTAGAGGTGCCAAGGACAGAGTCAGTGTCTCTATTGTCTAACCTGACTGGCATTTATTTGGCAAGGTGCACAAATTTCTTAGCAGATCTGGTGGTTCCACTTGCTAATCATGTACTATACATTCCTGTGCATTTATGTTTGATAGTATAAAAAAGATGTGTGTGGTGCCTGCAGCTGCCATTTCTTATTAAAGCTGATGCAGTTTGAGAAACCATTTGACTTTGGGATAACTTTTGTGCATTCTTACTCATCCTTGCTTTCTAACGGCCAGTTTTTGACCCTGAAGGATGCTCTTAATGTGTAGATAACACACATACTGCCTGCCACATCACCATTTGCTCCAGCCATGCCAAATGAAACACAAATTGCTCACTGGCAGCCTTGGCTTCACTGAGTTTACTTTGGCCAGACAGAACAGCCACCCTGCGTGTGGTAGCAGAAGAGAGGGGAATAATATTGTTGAATGCAGCAACTCACCCATGAAGCTCATTCTACAAACAAATGTTCTGTGGTTCACAGAAAGGTAAAAAACAGTGAAACAGGGCTGTATACAGTACAACACCCTTAGGTGCATTGAATAGTCACTAAAAAAAAATAATAGAAAGTAAAAGCTGTATAAAATACTAAGAAATGGTGATAAATGAGAGCAGATGTAAACTTCAAAGGAAGGGTTAGGGTATACTAGTAGCCAATTAATAAAATTAGAGTAATGAAGCTTTCTGTTAAAAAAGCAAGAATATTTCCCTTCTGCTGAGCCCCACATAAAAAGAAGCTTAGGAGAATTTGAAGGTTATTTCATAGCGCGTCAGGGCAGGAGGCCAAATTTCAGCACCTCTTCTGACAGGTCTTGAGGGAGAACATAGATCTTTAAAGGTCTAACGTATCTATTAAATACTTCTTTGGCTTTCATAAGCTTTGTCTTAGCCAGTATAAGGTATTATTCTGTAAATCCTATATCGAGGAAAATTATCATTCCCATTTATATAGGGAAGTTGAGATTATTTGTCCCCACTCAGATACTAAACATTTAGTTGAACTGAAGAACTGAACAGAAATATCCTGAGTGCTGGTTTGATGTTCCCTTAGTAAATGACATTTTCCAGCAAACTAGGTTTCGGACTCCTTGTTTAAAAACTGTTCCTATATCATATGGACATATTGTGCCTATATTACATGAACAATATTACCTCTATTCATTAGTTATTGATCAGAGACAATAAAACACCCTGGATCCAGGTCTGATTTCAGCTGTAATGCTATAAACCTATTGTAACAACAAAGCTGATAACTTCTTCTCAGCAAGAGAATCCAGACTGAAGACCTGCAGCCGCTCCTAGTCCAAATCATGAACAAATGACCACATAGTAACATGTCAGTGTAAGACTGTGTACTTGACTGTGTAAGACAAGGCACTGGCAGAAATGCTGATGAAAAACAAGCCTTCTCTATTCTGGAGAAAGTAAAGAGCAGAATCCTCTCTAAGCTTCACTTTGGTAGCTGCTCTGGAGCTGACGGCCTTACGTGAATTGACATTTGCTGAAAATACGGGATAGAGGTTCTTCTATATTCAGTAATTTGGGACTGCAGATTACAAACCAAGACAACTATTGAAAACCACGGCTATTTGGAAATGAAAGGTTTTCAGCGTCTCTGCTTCTGCTGCTGTGTTATGTTCTCAGCAACTATCATATCTGCCCTCAATCTGTGCCAATGGTTGGACAACCCTTGCAAATGCCTGGAAAAGCTTTCATTATAAAAGCCAGGGAATGGCATAGGAAGGTCATGGAAAAGGTGAATTTTCAGGCTTTGTGGCAGATATACCTGGTGAAATGGAGCAGTTAGCTGTGCTGCAGCAGCTCTGGGCTAAAAGATTGTGACGTTTTTATAATGTACAGCAGCATGAACAAGATGTATAACTTGTTTAAGGCATCATACAAATTCACATTTTGGGAAGACTGAAACCTACGATTGTTCCTAATACTAAATATATGAATTAATGGTAAAGCCTGGGAACATGTCCAGGCCTCTATAATACTTCTTATATTTACATTCTTCCTCCTGCACAGATAGTTTCTCTTTGTAAAGGGACGAACAGGTGTTAAGATGGCCTAGTAAAGAGGTTACAGAACATTAGTTGCTGCTTTGAAGTGTTATCTTTAGGGAAAGTAAATTAAAACATAAAGAAAGCAAGTAGTAAGTCTGTTCCTGAGGCGACAGATAAGACTTGCTTGGAGAACTGACATCAAGTGACCCAGCATTTTACTGCTGCTGAGGGAGGCAGAAAGTAAGACCTATCTGCCAAAGGCTGGTCTGTATCACAAGTGGCCACTCCTGAAGCCAGGGAGGTATTTAGAGTAGTACCATTTTCTTAATAGGGTCTTCTGAAGTGGGTAGTTCAGAGCTGTTACACTAGGTCTTCACCAGAGGACTATTCTTCAACTAGCAGAACCTGCAGATGTCCAGCTAAACAGGTCCTATAGTTGTTTTGCACAGTGTATCTGGAGACCTGGCATACTCTTTGTGTGGTCAACTTCTGTCCACATGGATATGTGAGAACTGCTTACCAGAGCAAACTCCAAGGATGCTTGGCTGCACCTCTGTCCCACCTGCAACTGCACCTTGAAGTTTACATGGCAGATGAGAGGCAAAGAAATACATCTCTCTGCTGAAGTCAGGAATACTTTTTCCATCAAATACAATGGCACTGGAAAAAGATTTTATCCAGTATATGCAACTCTGAGTCTTTGTTTTGATCACAGGGCTCCTTGAGCTCAGTTGTATGGCATGACCCATTCAGAATCAAAGTGCAGCACATCAGTTGTGGGCATCAGTTATTGTGATGAATCCCCAAGGTATATTTCAAGCTCTGGGTTGCCATGTTAGCTGTTGGTCCTACTCGGTCATTTTGGTTCCAGTCCTGGGATTTGACATTTCATATTAATAAATGGTGTTTGTGAGGCAGCAGGCATTAATATCAGAGTGGGCAGGGGCTTCACTAACCCTGATATTTGATAAAGACTTCATCTACCTACATAAATCAGCCTGGTTACTGGAAGACTTTGTGATGTGTTTATTTCTGAACAATAACACAAGCCAAACAGATACATCAGTAAAGTCAAAGAAAGAAAACGTAACAACAGGAGTCTGAACAGAAACTAAATACTGATGAGAATGAAACCTTATCTCAGGATGCAGGAGTCGGCATTCCCTGTTGCCAACAGCTTTCACAAACCAAAGGGAAATGTTTTATAAAAATTATGAAAAAGTTGGGACACCCCTTTAGAAAACTGTCCACCTACATGTAGCTGTCACTGAAAATCCAAACAGCAGGAATAAAAACCAATAAATGCTTATTCTTCAGTACAGCCAAGTGTCAGCCATGGGGCTCCAGTGAAATGAAAGTGCTCTGTCTTGTGTAAATATATATATTAATTGCTTGGAGCTGCACTATCAAAGAAAACCAGCTGAACAACAGAACAAGAAAACGAGCTCTAAGGCCTTCCACTGCCTACAGCAATACGCAGCTGAAGATGAGTACTCTGCTCATTTCCATTCTGAACTAAACTCCATCTTCAATGCCATCAATATCATCAGTGTCATTACTGCAACTGCTGCGTGAGTTTGATGCAATAACTATTAATTAGACCATTCTGCCCTCCTTCAAAAACAGACCTAGTGCTTCAGTTCCTAATGGAGTTTATCTTATTGTATTTTGATTTTGCTCAGAGTAGCCTTTCTGAATTCTAAGTTACTGTAAGGTAATTGAAAGTACAGCAAAGGTTATAGAATACCCTTCATACTTTACCAGCTCATCTGCTTCACAACATTACACATCAGCAGCATAAACAGCCAACTCAATAATGAAGAATGCTGACATAAAAAATAGCGCCCTACGGTCACACGCTCTAAGTCTTTTCACTGTTCCATTTGTCTTACCCCATGATGGTTGTCCTGTATACCTCTGATATTTTTGGATTAGACTAAATCTAATAGGTTTTTTTTTTTCTCAGCCTATTGGTATATTTAGCACGTTAGCTAACTTGTTGGTTTAAGTCTTGCCATTGGTACGTGACACAGTGTTAATTTGCATTGTAGGAGCATAGCTTGCTGCATCATCACTGCACAGGTAATAATGCACATCTGCCTGCACTGACTTGGCTGTGGCTTCTGCCTCCTTTAGTTATTTTGTAGAGATAGGACAAGGAATACATGTCTGTCTTTTCTTATCTAGCTCTGTCTCATCTGCTCCTTTGTATTTTCACAGTCCCCATCACAAACAGAGCTGAGCTGCTCTGCTTCAGCAAAATGAAAACAGAAAAAATCATGGTATCTTCTGAAAACCCGGCTCCTTCAGTCTGTTGCAGGAACCAGCCACAAAAAGGTTGCAAAGATTTCCCAATATTCCCACCAATGTTCAGCTCACTTTTCCTAACCTGTGGAGATTATGCTTCTTGTCCACTAATTCAAAAACATGTAAACTGATGTTTGCCTGTTATTTTGGAAGGGGACGATAGGTTTTACTGATCATTGCTATTGTAATCCTTGCTGTTACTGTGGGTGAGTTTCTGCTTCCTCACTCAAAGAAATCACCTGAAGAGCTAACCTGTCAATCAAGTAAGTTTTAACATGTATACTCACACATATAAATACCTACATATGTATATTCACACACACATTAGTGTGCATGTTAGAATCAGTTATCCTATGAAATTGCTCTGTTTCCTGCCTTTGGATTGAAGTATATTTTAAAGGAAAGCACATTCTGGTCAAATTTCATTTCAGAAAGTAGTGAGATATGTGGGGGTTGGGTTTTTTGAATGGAAAAGAGACTTAGATGGAACCTAAGTTTTCGAAACTGCAAAATGCTATGCCTCATATTTGGTTCCAGTTTCTGCTTTTCAGCTTTATCATAACCAGTAAGCCAACATATAACAGGATCACATGCATCTGATCCAGCAGCTTCTATGCAAGCAAAAACCCCATTGGCTCCTGCCGACTTAAGGAAAAGTTCTTATTGCTACTGATGATGAGTTTGAGTTCCTACAAGTGTGAAGCTTATGTCCAAATGTGCTGAGAGGCTTAAAAATATCCATGAACAGAACTACTGATAATCAGTGTGGCTTAAATGTCAGAGAAGTAACTCAAAAGTGTCATGATGCAGTTTCCTTATCACTGAAGTTATCCCTGAAATGGAAGAGAACTACAGGGGCTTTCATAATCTTTTTATAACATCATTATGGCCTCATCCCTTTAGAACACTTGATACTCTTGGCTCCCAGGACTGGAGCATGAATGAACACGTAGGATACTTGGCAATATCACACACTTGCAGTCCCAAAATCTTTGATTTTGAGGTTCGGTGCAAGTTGTGCCTGAGTGATTTCTGATGGTGCAAGGAAGGAGGCTTGAGGATTTCTCCCTGTATGTCTTTTGGGTTTGGAGGCATAGGTATTTAAAACTCCACTATTGTTCTAGTAAAGCTGTGTAATAATTTGATGAAAACTCTGTCTCCCTTGATTCTTAATGTCTACAGGATATTCCTTATGATAAATATTAATAATTTGCAAGGACATGGATGAATGCATTTTTATAATTATCGGAAAAAACAGACATACTGGTTTAGTGTTTAAAATTAATTATAGTAGGGAAACTAGCATTCCATAAGGGAATTACATTAACTCATCAGAGTGAGTTCATTTTGCCTTTCAATTTACCTTTGTTAAACTTTATTTACTGATTTTGTATTTAACTTCTAAGGACTTAGTGAAATCTCAGTTTTTGTAACTAGAGGGCTTTACTCGTAAAAGTGTGAATTGATATGTATTTAATTTACATCACCATATATTTAAAGCTGTTACAAGTCCATAAATAAACCTAACTTAAGAGAAGAAAAAGAGTAATGAATTTTCAAAAAGTTTCTCCAGTTGCAACACTCTTTCTGGTGTGAGAATGGAAAATTAGGATTTAAGGATTTTAGGTTTTGGTGTGGTTTTTGTTGTTGTTGTCGTTTTGGTTTTGTTTGTCTGTTGTTTTCCCTCTCTAGATACCTCAGTTTACCACATATTACTGAAAGGCAAGGGTTGCCAAGATCTAGTGGCAATTAGCCATTGCTGATTTCAGGGATAATTAAATGTCCCGTCACCTTCTGTGGTTCTCCTGTGTCCTACCATAAGGATCATACTCCACCCAAGAAATGTATTTCCTCAGCCATGCAGTGTTACCTGCAATCTTCTTCATAGTGGGAATGACGATCTGATTACAGTTAATTGCAGAAGCCTGCAATAAATTGGAACCAGCTGTTCAGTTAGTTTCATCAGGTACCTCTCAACATTTCACCTGTACTTTCCTGATTTCTTTGTTGCCATAGGGACTAATTCTAGCTTTTGAAATCACTGAGACTGCTGTGGAGGTTACAGGCTCCAGCTCTAAGAGAGCTGGCAGTGGAAGGACCTTTGCCAACACCCACCCACAAGAAGCCCCAAGCTCATCTGGAGGATGAGAGAACAGCAACAGAAACTAGGGATGGGAAAGATTCAAGGAATGGTTGATGTCTACTGGAGGGCATCAGTGTGGGACGGTGTTTTCTCAGCGTTATTAACGTGAACAGAATGCAGGAAAACAATACAAGAAAAGTCTAAAATATCATAGAAGGGGGTTCTGACATTTAAAACAGGGGAATCAGGAAGCCAGGAAAAGGAGGAAGAGCTTGTGCCACAGTTGCTCACATGATGGCTGATTTGACTGAACATATGTTTTTTCATGTTTGTATGGCAAATGCTGCTTCATTCTAATACTGCTGGCATACTTCTCTTTGACTCTTTCAGGACACTGAGGAAAAGCAATAAAGAAATTATATAGCCTCCTGGGAATTCATAAGGATTTTCCCTTTTTCTTTATGATGATATGCTTTACTGCAAGGGGAGGAGACACTTCTTCCTTATATTACTCCCATGATCCCAGCATGGGAGAACAGTCCATAATGCTTCTAGAGCATTCCTCCTTCAGAAAATCATGTGAAAATCCAAGCCTGGAGTAAAGCACTTTTTCATTTGAAGCCCCACTGTACCTCACACAGGCCACTGTGAGGGTCCTCAGACTTGTGAGTTTTCAGTTTAATGAGTAGCGAGGGACTCGCAGTGCTTCCATAGCTATCACCACTTCAGCTCCAAAATGTGTGGCTGAACCCTAATCTGCTGCATATCTTGGAAGTTATTTAGGAACTGTAGCTCCCTGGAGAATCTGTTTTAAAGTCTCCTAAGGGTTACTAATGTATAACAAAATGGGACACCATTTTAAGGGCGCTTCTGCAAATACAAGCTCTCAGCTCTAATGCATTCTACTTTAGAGTCTCCACCCAATCTCCCTAGTCTTTTAAAGACTGGTTTGCTTCCATTAGCAAAAATAGCACGGAAAGTAGGCACCCTTGACTAGTCTCCCTCGAAAGTCAAGATTGAGATAGTATTGTGACATTAGTATGCATCCTTGCTCAGAACAGTGTAACTGATGCAATACATTTACAGCAAATTTTAAAATTTCCATCATAGTAAAGAGAAACTGCCATTCAATCCAGTGAAATGCTTTCTCAGCGTCAAAAGATGCTATTACCACAGGACTGGCATCATTTTTCATCTTAAAGAGGATATTAAATAAGCACAGCAAATTCGTGCAGGTGAGCTTACTGTACTAAACATAAAGTAAAACCACGCATTGTTCGGGATGAATTATTTTAATGCTTGTATTTTGAGTCAATTGGCCAATAACTTTGCCAATTTGTTAATACCTGCATTTAGGAATAAAATGGACCTATGTAACCCATATTCCTATATGTTTTAGTCTGTTTCAGTGTTGCCACAATCAGCACCCTGCAGTCCCTGAAGTATCTGCTGGTCAGCACCTGCTTTGCATAATCTAGTGTTACAAAGACACAAAAACCAGCCAACATCAGCTTGAAAAAACAAAACAGTTCCATTTTTGAAATGTGAAGGCTAACCTTGTCAAATGATTACAAGATTTATGAACAATTCAATAGCAATAGACTAGAGAAGTGAAAGGTCAGTCCACATGTACACAAAGACTAAGCAGCTTTGGGTGAGATGAAAGATAAGACGAAGATCCAGCTTAGATCCAGAGCTGTATTTTCAAGATAGCATAGCATGCTGAGAAGTAACATCCTTATCTAGAAATATTTAGGTTTGGGTTTAGGAATGTGCTTTAATCACTTGAATTTGGATAAATGGTCTCCATCTTCATGGATCTTGACTTCCAAGCAGGATGAGGCAGAGATGTTATTTCCCTTTGCACCACATTTAGAAATGGCATTTCCCTTGTATTTGGGATGGTCAGAGAGCAGCCATTGCAAACCATGCTTTCTCTGTGTTCTATCATCTGTTTCCTCTGTTAAATCCTAATTGGCTGGCTTGAAATGTCAGCAGCCCAAGGCAGGCTTTAGGCCCTGAAGATTACTTTTCTGGTTGTATAAGTGAAACTGTGCAGATCAGACTTAACACTTTTATTAATCTCTCTTTTGACTGTCTGTGACAATGCCTAAGACCTTGTTTATTCCTGTACTGTGTCTATATTTGCTGCATATACTCCTTATGCCCCACTCTAATCCCTTCCCCTTCCTCTCTCACCTTCAAATATCTAAAGTTGCAAATAGGGCATTCTTTCTTCTGCATGTTATTTAATACTACCTGAACTGTGAAACTAAAACTTACAGTGCTGCATTTCTAATTAGTCAAAAAGACATGCTGTAATAACATAGCTACAGATAAGTAGCTGTGCTAGCAGTCACTCAGTGCTCTCTTGCAAAGTGACTTCCCAAGCAGACCCATCATTAGCCAGTTACATCATGGAGCTTTGCATGGGTTGGCTAAGTACATGGTGGAGTAGGAAAGTGTGTTAGGAAAGTGTGTTAGTGTTAGGAAAGAGTAGCCAGGTGGTTCTAGTTGAAGATAGGGGCAGCTGAGAAAGGTTTGTGGCAGGTGTTAGTGGCAGGTGTAATGTGTTGGGACAGGGCAATTTGAAAGTATTGCAGTAATCCTGGGCTCCTGGACATTTCTGGTTCATCTCTGCATAGTTTCTTGCAGGTCCTTGTGCCTTGCTGGCTGGGGAGGTGGTGCAAAGCAAAATGGGCTGAGCAAAGTCTCTGCAGAAGCTGAGAAAAGGAAACTGAACAGCAGAGCTGGACCATATGTCTAGTACATATGCTAATAGAGGCCGACCCAGTTTCTCCAGAAATGAGCCCGTGCATAGTCCATCCTTGCCTTTTGGGGAAGAGTGAAGAAAACACAATTTTTTCCAATAACCCATTAGTCTCCAGTATGTCTCATCAACTTTTGGTAACTGCTGATGGTAATTCAAGAGAGACTGTGAAGTTTCATAACTTATGGTAGCTAGAAATGTACAGAATCAGAGAGTCAAGCACTGTTCCAAGCCAGCATTTGCATGAGGTCGCTTTCTGCCCAGTTCTGTTTGAAACTTTTTTAACTATAAGCTTAGATGGGAGATGTTATCACAGCAATCCTCAAATGATACTGAGAAATAAGAACTCTTGGTTTTGAGAAGTCAAGAAGGTTCAGATTTCCAGAAGAGGCTTCTAAGTTTCAGTGCCCAAATTTAGGCTTCATGGGCTTCAATACCCAAGGTAATAAATATTCATAGCTATAAAGTGACAGCTGGAGTTGAATGAGCAGCATTCCTTATGTTCACTACACAACTATCTCCTGTAAGTAGGGACAAAGCCACATGGATTTTGTGAGGACCAGTTAGTGTGTAGTCAATGCTCCAAGATGAATAGTGCTTAAGATAAAATCTTTTGATGATTCTAAAGAAATTGACAGAGTCAGTGGTTTGATTAAAATGATTGAGCCAGCTACACAAAAAACACTGGCAGATAACTCCTTCTCTTCCAACTGAGGCAGAAAGCCCAATACTGCCCACACTTCCTCACCAGCAGAATATCCAATTATATACATTAATATCTCCAAAATCAGTGATTGAACAAACACTGAGCAACTATTACGTTATTTTCTACTAATGCATCAGTCCTATTGTTTTTACTTCTTTGGTAAGCTTTTGTTCTCCTGTACTATCTGCATGTTCTCGAGCCACAACGCACAGTGCTTCAACCTAGCAGACTGCTAGTGAGTAGGAGCTGATGTGCAGATGGACCTGAGCTCCTCTGCACAGGCTCCAAGCAGGGTGATGTGAGCCAGCTTCATCCCAGAAGGCTTTAGTCACACTAATGCAGTTCTGTGCCTGAGTTAATGTGCCAGTATATACGAGCTTTCAGATTCCAAGCTCCACATTTTCCAGACTGATACTGCTCGGAAGCAGAGAAGCTCCCATTTATCAGTGGATAGAAACTGAACCCGCCAAAATGGAGTAACCATTGTTGGAGAGTGATTCAGGGTTGTGACAGAGATGGAGCAGTAGGAGACTGAGCAGAGGAAACTCATACAATGAGCAAGAACAGCTTGTGTCACGTTACCACCTGTTCCTTTGACATCTGAATTTATGGTCTAAGCCATAAATGGCCTAAGGCCTCATTTATTTGAACTCAGGACAGAAACAGCACATGCCCTACAGAGCTTAGCTTCACATTTCAGGTACTGATCTTAAGAAAAACTGAACAAACCTTAGAGAATTTGGGGGCTTTTGGTAATAAAATTAGACACCATACAAACAGAAACTATTGTAGAGAAAGAAGGCATAAAAATAATCTCTTCCAAAGTAAAATAAACAATAAACAAAAGGGAAAAACATAGCAATTAAATAAATATGAGTGTTTGATTACAATGCTTTGGTCCCTGGAAAAATGAAGCAAAAGGCCAAATGCAATAATCAGAAGGCAGTAAAAGTACTGCGGGAAAACTCGAGTGTACGTTCCGGGCACTGTAGTTTATGGGAGACAATAGATATATAGTCATTACCTTGAATAAAATATTTACCGTGATTGGGAAAAGTACAAGGTTTTTTAAAGTTCTGTCAGTTGAATCAAAAGCATGAGGCAGGTGGTGGTGACAAAGGCCAGGGAATGTGATAACAAGTATTAATAGCAGTTCAAGGAAAGGAAGGTACAGCTGCTGCAGGAAATGCTGGATCCAGCTCTGCAGCTGATCTGAACTTGGTCCTCTGCCCTGAAGCATAAAAAAGAAAAATGAGTGTTTATAGCCATGGATTTGCTCTAATCCATGATTTGAGGATGCCAGAAGACACCCAAGATATCTATCCTGTATGAAACAAAGACTTGTTTTCTGTATTTGTGACAAATATCAATAATATGGCAGAAATGTTTAAACAAGGACACAGCACATCACAAAGGAGGAAAATCCATCTGTTTTAGCAGCTGGCTCGAAGCATTCAGTTAGGTATCTATCGCAGTGAAGAAGCTCTCCTACTGTTTCAGGCTAGTTCCTGCAATGCTTACTCATCCTGGCTAGAGTTGTCTAGTGTGGTTTGCAGTACCAGATTTGGACATAGGAAATAACTTTGTAGTCATTCTGTACTCTCCTGAGTTCCAGATTCTATGTTCAATTGCAATTAATTAAACAAACTACATAAACGTGGTCACTATCTGCATACTTTAAAATTACTGCAGCCTGGGCCCATACTCTCTGATATTACCCACTAGGAATCTATCCCCATCTGAATCTGCAAATGGCTAGAACCAACGCTTTCTTTAACAGGCAGCTCACTTGGATGCAGAGACCCTTCTTCAATTCCTGTCAGCTTCGCTGGGAAATGAGAGTGCTCAAGACCTCTCCGCAATAAGCTCAAAGCCACAAGACTTCATTTAGGCAACTGTTTCTGGAGTATGTTGACATGAATGGAAGAAATTTATACATAACAAAGGCGGCAACTCCGCAATTTCAGCAGCACATGGGACACGAGCATGAAATCGCTGGGCTATGACAGAAGTCACTGGCAGCTATTTTTACACTGTACGTTAATTGATTTATTGCTCTAAGTTTGCATATATGCTTATATAGTGATATATTACGTGAATAGTAAAGAGGGTTTATATGAACCTGTAGATAGGAGCAGTAGCTATTACCAAAATAATATAAATATATATAGAGAGCTTGGGCAATGAAGGACTTAACTTGATTCTCTGACTGTGCCTTTTCAGTTTGATGGTAATGGATGCCCTTGTTGCCATAGTTGTTGTTCAGCCTGTCATCATAAGTGATGTTTGTGTTCGTGTTGGTAATAGGAGGAGAGTTTTCTATTGACTCTCTAATAATACATAAAGAACTGCAAACCAATCCATAATGAACACTTATCCTTCTTTTCTTCCCTTTTTTGTTCTAATGTTTCATATCTGATATTTGCTTTATTTTTTTTTAAGAGATTATGTTCCAATTAACACTTTCACTTCCAGTTGGTGTAGTTTTTCTCTGCAAAGGAACAGACATATGTACACTGAGCTATTCAGGATCCTGTTGAGATCTCTTATATTATATTAAAGGTACCCCCGGAATATTCAAATGTAATCCAATCTCTTACCAAATTGTAGTAATCATGTCCTCAGTTGCTTTAGTCCATATGTTAAATCTGTGCTCTGTTTACAGAGGTTATGTATCTCTTCTTTCTTTTGTTTTGGTGGTGGATGGTAAAACTGAAGGCCATGAAGAACAGTTTCTGGTGATGACAAGTGGTACTGCGTACCCTCTGTCTGCAGCCTCCTGTGCTAATTTCTTAACCTGCAAAGTTGCTGACTTTAGACACGGAATTTTGAGTATGCTACATATTCCAGGATGCACCTTTCTCCCTCAAAAAAGTGATTAGAATGAAGTACAGTGTTTCACATGTGGTCTTAAAGCAGATTAGTCCATTCAGTTGAGCTAGACAGATGGTTTCTGAAGTATGCAATACCTTTATTTATGCTTCCTAGATTGCGAAGAAAACCAAGAAATAGAAAACAAAGCAACAGCAGATTCAGCAGATCTTATCTCACAATTTTCCCCCTTCTGTTTTCATTTGCACTTCTATTTCGATGCAATACTTCATTTTTTAATGCATCTATCACTGTTTGCTTCTGTCAGAAGTTCAAAGGCAGCCTGCTTTCTTAAAGGAGAGACAGTATTGACTGATCTCTAATATTGTTTCTACCTTTTTTTGACCAATCCTCAATGCATATTTCCAGTTTTGAAAAGCATTTCATGAATCACTGGGCAGTTTGAAAAATCTATAGTGTAAGCTCATTACTTTGCTGCCTGCTGAATCTTTTCCACTGGTGTGTTTGCAATGCAAAAATGCAGCCCTTTCTCTCAGGAAAAAAAGAGGTTAAAATTTTATATATACATAAATAATAAAACAACACATGGAGGTGATATCAGTGTGATGCATTTCATTTCCCATATACCTTTGACTGCCCCTCTGTCCATTAATTCACACAAACTTTCATCTTATTCCAACCTCCTTAGCACCTTTAGTCTCATTTTTCTAGCTAGTCAGACAAAAAAAGCTTACTTCTCCCCCGTGAAATGTGGCACTCCCAGCCATCCTCTCAAATGTCACTGGCTTGCGGCCCAGGACAAGCAATATTCTGTTTGATGCTAGTGATCGTGGTTTAAGCTCATACCTCATGAGGCTGCAGAGCTAGAAATGGGAGCTTTACACTTGCTACTGAGCTCCTTGCCATAGCAAGCAAAGAGGGTTAAAAGATGTATAGGGCTTAGTGGGGCCAAAGTTTTAGAGCTGAGGAGACCCAAGGCTTCACAGACCACAGGATAGAACAGAAATGGCAAAATGAAGCAACTCTAGCAGGAGTCATTTTAGATTATATTTTTAACAAATAATTTCTCATGCTTAGCCATGTATAGAATCTTAGTAACTCATAGTCTTAATTTCAAAGGCATAAGGACATCAAAGTGGTCTGATACAATTTACCTCCCCCCTGCAATCTATTTTAAGCACTTCTATCACCAATATTTTTCTGAAAAATATCTTCATACATATAGTGCGAAGGGAATGTAAGTGCTTTCAGCACTCCTGCAGAGAAACATGCAGAACTCACCCAGACTTTAACTACTTATATCACACTAGATACCTTTTCTTCTCACTCTTTTGTGAAGGGTAGTAGATAAACAAAGAAACCTTCATTTTCTTACTCTCTTTAAAACTGGGCACAGATCTAAGATTTCTAAAATATCATGGTTTGTTTGTTTGGGGTTTTTAAATTTTGGTTTATGTTTGGGGTTTTTTTTGTTTGTTTTGCTCTGGTTTTGTTTATTTGTTTGCTTTTGTAGCAAAGGAGCCACATTGCCATCAATGAGTCACAAAATAATTAAACATTTAAGACTGTCTGGGCTTTCATTCTGAGGAAGTGACAGGGCTGAAGAGCAGCTGCAGCTTCCAGTTTGGAGGCATTCTGTGTGCTGACCGCATACACAAACCCCCTGCCTCTGGTTATGGGGGAAAGGAGAGACAGCAAGATGTAGAGCATGGTTTGATGGAGTTACTCAGGGAAAACGTCCTGGCAAACAACATCTGGATCTTCAGCAGAAATATTGGCCATTACCCTCATCCTCACTTGCACTGAGTATTTTGGCTTCCAGTTGCTGAGATTCACTGACATAGATAAAGAGTAAGAGGCTCTTCCACTTGAGTACTCATTCCAGGCCAACCATAACGTGGAAAGTGTGCTTATAATGGTTCATTATATTAAGGTGTAGATTATGCTATTTTGTCTCTACATGAACTTCAGCCACAGTTTGGAAGGGTGTTTTATAGCTATACAAGGAAATCTCTCAAAGACAACCTGGGTTAAAATACGTTACAAAAAGATTATTTTATTTCATTCATCCAAACGACTCAGAAACTAAGTTGCTGTTTGAGCAGTTCTATTTAGGAATCAATGAAAGAGCTCTCTCACTGCAAAACCACTGTCACTTTTGAGAAGTTTGTCTCTACCTGGATCACTACTTCTTACATGGCTTCCTCACTCTACATGGATTTTTATTTTGGCATTTACAACCTAGGTCCTCCTGGAGGTTGAAAAACCTAACCACAGCTCTGCCACGCTTTCTCCTGGGCTGGGGAAAGCAGTTGTTCGTGGTTTAGTCTGTCTTTACCTCTAGCTCTAAGGAGGAACAGAAATGCATGGACAGTTCAGCATCCCTTGCATATTGAACATAAATTGAAGCAGGAACTCAGATGGACTTTAAGATGTTCTGTGTCTTGACTTGTTTCCAAGTTGATTAAATGCTTATAAGTCAGCCTATGGTCTTCTCCTCTTTGCAAGTCTAACTGTTTGGTATACAGATACATATCTACATGTATGTAGATTCCAGTAGTGTTAAAAACCAAACCTCCAGATAGCTAGAACTATTAATTCACATGAATTTAAAATTAAATTAAATAGCTGGGCTGCTTTCCAGATGATTTCTAAAGTTCCCATGCTTACACGCAGAAACCTCCACAGGCTTTACGTTACACTACTGTATTTGTTTTAGTGAGCATTTGACTGCCAAGAATACTGTCTATGACCATCATGGAAATCTAATTAAATATTTGACAAGCAGAAAGCTGGACATCATTCAAGTCAAGCTCAGCATTAAATTAGAAAATTTAGTTTGTCTCCTTTATCAGTAGATTTTAAAATCAGCCTGTTCTACCAAAACCCATAAGTTTAATGACTTTGGTCAGACACACTGTGAAACAGATGTCTAACATACAGCCATGAGCCTAAATCATAAAAACAATGTTTTGGTTTGCCACGGCAAAATATATTAGAAAGGCTTGGAAAGGTTGGTCACCAGCAACCTCCTTGCTGATGGTTAACACAGCCCTGTAAAATACATGAGCTGCCTTTTGTAGTCTCTTGCAGGAAGCCTTGGAGAGCCACAGATAATTTGCTTTCAATGATTCATCAAGTTGGCCCTTTGTTTCACTAATTTGAGTGTCAAGTGCAACCACATAATAAAGAATTACCAAGACCTGATAAGATTCTTCTTATATTGCTTCGTTTGTCTTAACAACTGGTACCATTGAAACCAAACCCACAAACTGAATAAATAGCAAGCCTGCGTGCAATACGGCATTCTTCTTCAAAATGATAAAGCATGTTTACTGCTCTATCTGCTGATGTACCATACATTCTTGTTTCTTTTTACTTTCTTATAAGGCACTAAATGCTGTATTCTGTGCCAATGCTCGAGATGGCATTTGTTTCACTGTTAGTCCTTCAATGAATTAGTAAAGATAAAAAATGGATTTCAATGACAATTCCAGCCTTGAGAAAGCTGCTACTGTGACCATGGTTGAGTTAGCGTGCTGATCGTTTTCTCCTTAATGTAATCTTTAATGTTATATAGCTATAGGTTAGATGCGAAGCCATATATTAGAACTATTATTTCCATGAGTAATTTCAAGAGAAATATCTTCACGATTAGGAGATAAGATTATTTTTTTAGATGCTATGCTGTCAGTTTAATAACTTTGTAAGAAAACAACCTTAAAATGGCTTGTTTTGGAACGGCACATTTATAAACATAGAATTCCCAGAGCAAGAAATCTATGTAATTTGAGGTCTGTTAATAAAGTTTTCACAACTGAACTGTACACCATTAACACAAAGAAGGAAATAATAAAAAACTTTAGAAGGCTGCTTAGGAAAGCAGAGTGGGAAAATGTCTGTCTTCCAAAACCAGAAAGGTGGCATGGGGAAGCAAGCCTGTGAGATTTACTTTTTACTTTTAAAAATGGAGAAAGCTACCGTCAAAAGGTTTTGAAACCGGTTTGGGGGGCTTGGGAAAGAGAGGGTGGTGGTAGCACTGCACGAGGAGTCGAGGGTGCCGATTTTTTTTTAATAACGTGAATTTAAAGTATTGCCTGAACGCTGCTAGTTTCAGGAAACCCAGCTAGCGGTGGGAGAACGGCGAATTTTCCGCTAAGGAAAACCACAAATAATGTAATGGAGAGTAGTGCCCCGGTGCTACAAGCAGGAGCGACGCCTGGGCCGAGGGAGAGAGCCCCCAGCCGCGCGCCCGGCGCCCACCGCGGGCCGGAAGGCGCCGCCCGCCCGGCGCCCGCCGGGGGCAGGAGCGGAACCGCCCGCCCGGTGCCGCTGAGCCGTGTGCTCGCCCGCGGAGCGGCGCGACCGAGGGGGAGGCAGAAGTAAACTTCCACCTGCCCTGGAGCCGCCGCTGCGCCGGCAGGAGGAGGCGGGGGCGGAGGCGGAGGCAGGCGGGGCAGGCGAGGACCCGGCTCTGGCAGGCGCTGAGGGTCCGGCCGGGTGTAATTCGCCCCTAATCCCCGCCACGGCGGCGCTTCCCCGGCCGAGCCATGTCTGCGGCTTCCCCGCCATGCCGAGCCTAGCGGGGAGCGGGAGGACTGGCGGCCGGGAGGCGCACAAAATGAAGACCCTGATGGTAAGTGCATTGTTGGCTCTGCTCATCCCGGCGGCGGGGAGGAGAGGGGAGGAGAGGAGAGGAGCGGCGCGGGGCTGCCCCGGGCACCCTGCACACGCTCCAGCCTTCCCCGGGCTGTGTCCCCGCGGCTTCTCGGGATCACGCGAAGGGAACAAAACCCCGGTGGCGGCGGCGAAGAACTTTCCGTCTGCTTTGTTTTATTTGTGTTGCTCGCGGGTTGGGGGTTTTGTGTGTCTGTGTGTGTCCGTTTTAATGAGCGTATAGAAAGCTGAGCTGTTTAAAGGATGAGGCTGTAGGTAGCTGTGCGAGCGGAGAGCGCCACAATCCCCAACACTCGTTAAAATGCACGAATAAGGTGCCCAAAGGGGAACGGCTGCATGGGAATGAGAGGCGCGGGGGAACTGGGCATGAGGAGGGGAGAAGCGGCAAGGAAGCAGGGCTGGGGGAGAGGGAGGAAGGCAGGGGAGCAGAGCGGCGAGACGCCAGGAGGAGGAAGGAGGGGGTTCCCCAGGTCTCTCCTCGCACTTTTGCCGGGTCTCTGGCGGCGTGAAACTTGCGGGCGCCGCGAGTGCAGCGGCGGGGAATGGAGCGCCCCGCTGGGCCCGCGGCGGGGGGAGCCGCTGCCCCGCGGCGCTGAGCCGCTTCTCTCTCTGCCCCCCGCAGCGCCACGGGCTGGCCGTCTGCTTGGCGCTCACCACCATGTGCACCAGCTTGTTGCTCATGTACGGCGGCATCGGCGGCGGCGGTGGCCACCCGGAGCCGCGGCGGCGGCAGCAGCAGCAGCAAGTGGCGGCGGTGCCCAGCCGCCCGCCGGAACGGGACCAGCACCAGCCGGCGCTCCCCGTCGGGGCCGGTCTCCTGGAGGGCTACATCAGCGTCCTGGAGCACAAGGTGAGCCTCCGCTCGCACAACCCGGCCCTCGGGGTGGCCGGGGACCCCGGGCTGCCGCGTCCTTCCAGGGGGGCACCGACCCCGCACCTGCAGAGCTCTCCTTCCTGCCCTCCGTGCGGCGGCGGGGCCCAGCCCAGGGGCATGGGGTGCCCTGGTGACTCGGTGTCCGGGCTGGCTTCGCTGCCCTAGTGCCTGGCCCTGGGTGCATGGATTAGCAGGATGCGGTGTCTAGCCTGTGGTCAGGCGTTTGTGGAGTGTTGGCTTTCTCTTCCCTTGCCCAGTAGAAGATGGAGGGTGAAGCGTTTTGTTTCTGATGCTGGATGCTAGAGGTGCGCTACAGATGTATGTTTATGACAATATTAGGAAGGGCTGAAGAGGGAAGTTTAGTTACTGGAAGGTAAAGTCAATAGGCAGGTGTATATTCTTAGCTCATTTTGTCTTAGGAAACTGAACTGCACAAATGAGCGTTCATCCTCCTCCTGGGAAGCAGAAGTCATCAACCATAGTCTCCATTCTAGAAATTGGGAGTACTTCTTTAACGGTGAACAAAATGATGTCCCTCCCCTTGACACAGGAATTACCAGTCTGGATTGTCAGACTGCAATACTCGTTTACCAGAGACAGGCAGAGTAAGCTTTGATATCTCTCAGGACAGATGTAATGACATAAAGTGAGCAAGGTAGCACATCCATGCTGAAGAGATACTTGAGCTTCAGTAATTTTCTCAGAAGGCAGATTCCTCTGCTTTTTGTGCAGTGTTGAGTTTGTTGCTTTTACCTGGAAACTCCCAAGGACCCCTCTCTGCCAAAACCCCAGATAATGTTTAGTACACACACTTCTTGCAGTAAATATTTACTGCAAAAAATAAGGAAAGGAAGTAAGGGTTCTCCACTTTCTCATGTTTTCATATCCAGACTGGCATCTTTCTGAAAGATCTGTTGTCAAACAAGTCACTGGGCTCAGTTTAGAGGTACTGTGTGAAGACTTTGATTCCTTCTGGCTTCACTTTCTATGCAGGAGTTATCTGTAGGTCTCTTAACATAGGAAAATAACTTGTGATGGTCCCTTGTAGACTTTTTATTTGCTTTATTACATGGTTCAGGAAATTCTCAAATATAGTGTCTGTATAGAAAAAGCAAGTTTGGCCATGGGGCTTCCTACTGTGTGAGGTGTTCTCTTGTAATTCTTCAGTTCTTGAACATAACTGTAATGGTTAGCTGTAGATAAATGTGCACACGATTTTTGTAAGCAGTAGTAATTTAAAAGGCATCTATGGGTTTTTTAGGGTGTATATGCAAGTGGCCCTCTGGCAGTGGTAACCCCTTACGTTGCTTTCTCCTGACTCCCAAACACCCTTCATTAATAGAACACACTTCAAATCACTATTCTGTCTTTATTATTTTCCAGAGTAATTTTAATGTTTCTCTGTGTTTTGGAGAAAGCTGATCCTCTGGCTTTTTAATATATTGTAATATGGCCCCAAACCCACATATACTCAATTTCTGAATTTCATTTCACATACCTCATGCTTCACAGTAATAATCTGCTGAAGGTTTAATAACTTTTCCACATAACTTCTGTGGGTCAAACAGAAGATTGTGCAGTCCCTGCTGTGTTTCCAGCTTGCTTTGTCTTCTTTTAATGCACATGAGATCATGCAGAGAGCTGTGCCACTGTGGTATACAGAGCAGTGAGGACACTGTGTTACCATAAAGAGATGAAGTGGGAGAGATGGGCTCTTAACAGTGTATTTGTTTTAGTAATTTAACAGACTCACATATATAACATGGCTTTACAATCCCAGAATACGTAGGTTTTCTGCAGGTGTTAATGGTTTGGAAAGAGAAGGATGCAGGATCGGTGATCATGAGAATAGGGAGAGAGATTGCAAGAACTGAGAAATAGTGAAAAATTTTCAGAGAACATGTTTTTTGGGTGGGACACTGGAGACTGCAGAGAAGACAGCTTGAATAGCAAGTCCAGCCCAAAGGGAGAGGAAATGAAGGAATCAGGGACGTTGAAGGAATTTTAGGAGATCTGCAAGAAGAGAGCATGATGAAATTCTGTGGCTGTGAGAAAGACATGGTATTTGAAAAGACAAGGAGATCTGGAATGAGATGAAAAGTACCTGTTGTTTGAGGACAACAGGCTTGGAAAGGCAAGGGCGGGAATGACTGCAGCCATGGTAGTTACTACTTTGATGGCACAGAGGTGACAGTGTGAAATGACAATGGATGGTAGATTTTTCACAATAGAGCTTCCTTAATTTCCTATATAGAGTTTTGAGATTACCGGTCAGGTTGAATGACCTGAAGCTGAATGACCATTATACAGAATTCATCCTTGGTACGTGTTGATGCATGAATGACAGTTAGAAGACTAAATCTCTAGATCATTCAGATCGAGGAGCTGGAACACCTTCTCAGCTTTGGAAAGACTTTGTTTCTGGATCCCATAGTTTGCTTTAACAGGAAAACCTAGTTTCATGTTTGTGGTGGTGTATCCATTCTGATGCATGTCATGACAGTATGCACATATATGCAGAAGCTATATGGTAAGTACTAAAGTTGTTATTAATCCGTAATTACAATACAAGAATTGACACATACAGAAGCTGTGTTATATGGTAGTATAGACATTTTTCTTCAGAGATAAAATGTAACAATTGTTTACATTGTGAAATCTCTTCTGTCACTACTAGAAATACAGCTCATTTAGTAGTGCTGGGTGATCATGTATGGAGACTGTTTGCCAGAACATCAAGATAATTAGTAAAGTATGAATTATTGTAAAATATAGCTTGCAATATTGTAATTACCAATTATTTTCCTCTTTTTATTTTATATTCAGTAAGAGCTGTAGTTCCTTATCTGTCCTGTCAAGATAAGCAGGCAGTCTCTGAGAGTACGCAATATTCTTTTTACCGGATTGAAGAGTCCTTTTGCAGGAGTCTCTTGTCACTTGGTCAGATTTGTGATGTTTTGTCTCTTAGTGCTTTGCCTTCATGGTTTTTGCAAGCCCATTTTTCCCTGACTCAATCAGCAGAGATCAGAACCCATGTTCTTATTATAGCTTTAACAGTCTTTCGCGGTTTAGCAGTGCAAACTTGGTTTTTGTTGAACTGAACTCCTAAAACAAGAAAATTCAGAAATGCATTGGATTCAGAGGCTGGTTTTTGGCATTTTGCCTCTGCATGTCCCAGAGCACCAGCAGCTGACAGTCATTGTTGATGGATGTTTGAAATGAATAATACCATTTTTGTTCCTAATAGCCGGATGTTTATATCCTAAAAACTCTGGCATTTGGAACAGAAAACATGGTTTGCTGATAGTTGCTATTAAGAGGTCAAGGACCAAATGAAGTGGAGAACTAGCAGCTACTGTTCTACTTCGAGGAGCTGTTGCTTCCTACAGAAGCACATTGGCAGAGTGTAGCACTACTTAGCTATTGCATCTGTTCTGCAATTAGGAAGGATGAGAGTCCCAGGCTGTCAAACTAACGTCTTTCATGAATTCTTTGAGTGTAATCTTGAAATGAAAGAGGTTTTGTCACTGGCATTGAGGGAAGCAGAGTGACACTGTTCCATGGGAAGGCATGGGGATAAGACTTTTTGTTGATTTATCATAGTGCTAGCAAGAAATTATGATGCTAATATTTTTAAGCAATGACTGAATACACATAAGAGACCATTAAGGAAATTAGGAAATGTAGCACTATTCCAGAACTTGCAAGAAATAAATATCTAACCGTTATATTAGTATTCTGAAATGAATGTGAGAACGTGCTTTTGGATAGTTAAAACACTTCTTACCCTGTGTTGACTCAACAGTTGGTACTGTGAATAAAATATGAGTTTGTTACGTATGTCATTGAATAATATTTCAAGCCATCAAGGATTTTGTTTCTTAGGAAAAAAAAAATCAAAATCAATATTGCAGACAAAATGTGTGATTTAGTAGAACCATATTTAAATACCTTAAGAGAGCATTGAGATCAACATGATAATTTAAGCAATCACAATGATTTCTTAATTTATGATAATGTAAATTATCGTATGCAAAGAAATCTTTATGATCCCCTTCAATTAATGCAAATCAGAGAACAGTGTAGTTAGTGAAGGGTTTGAGGAAGTCATTGTGCAAATAGAGCTATAGCTCCTTAATCTCTGAGACAAAATACGTTGTTCTGGGATGAAACTACTTTTTCTAGGATAGTAAACTTTGTGCACTTAAAATAGGGAGGGAATCTTGCCATGTTTTTTGTTATTTTAAATAAGTTTTAGATAGAGTTTGGAGTATGAATTTTACCTAAATAGTTAAACCTTTGATAGGTTTGGGCTGAATAATTTGCAGGGGGTCACTAGACCAACCTTCATAACTAACTAGCATGGACATGGGAAGGAATGAAATTCTTTTGAGGGTTTTAGTGTCTTTCAAATGAATTTATCACGGGATCATAAATTATCTTACAGCAAAACTTTTCTTGCTTGAGGTGGGATTGAGCCCACTGGGTTGAAGGAAACCGTGTTACCATGACTTCGTTACAAGTTTCTTTTTGCCTCTGAAATTCTTACCTGCAAAGGAAGGAGTGCAGAATTTATGATTCAGTTATTTGATGGAGCTTTTATTATGTGAGAGATCCACCAGGGGGAGACTTTATTCTAGAATAACTTTGTGGGAGGACACTTCGTCTGAGACCTGGGCAAGATGTGAGTCCAAAAAGCCCCTGTTTCAGTGTTTTCTGGTTTCTGAACTGTTGTTTGTTTACATACTGTAGTGATCTTATACACTGATAAATTGTAGGTTCATTAAAACCCTCATACAGTTGACAGAGTTAAAAAAGACCACAGCAGTCGGAGAACGTAACTGAATATCCACAGAGAGCAAGCAGAGACCATCGTTTTACCAGATTTGCGCAACATTTGAATAATGACCATCTTGTACTTGATATTTTCTTGCTTTTCAGCTGCTGCAGTAGTGTGCTTTTTCAGCCTAACAAATCATAATACTGGATTCATTCATTTTTATGACCCTTGTCTATAATTTTTAGCAGCTTCTGTGTGCGCTAGATGATAATACCTAGTGTGCAATATGTAGCTCACAACAGTGATGGGAAATGATGGTACATTTTTCTGTTTTCCAGGTTGCTTGGCACCTCTGCAAAGAACCAGTAATCCTAGCCCAGCACTGTTCCTCCTTAAAATATCTTGAAATATTTTCAGATGTTTACACCTAGGTATCAGTTAGCTCTTCCGTTTATGCATTTATTTAATGAAAAAGGCCATATTCCATAGCTGGACATTTTTTAATAGAATTCTGACTCCAGAACACAAATGTTAGCTATCAGGATAATACAAACAAGTAATATTTTACAGTTATCACTGTTGCCTAACTCTTTGTAAAATAAGTGCCGTTAAAAATGAAATTAACTAGTAGAGGTGGGACTCCAGGTAGAAGTCGGAATCCATTGCTTAAAAGAATTGTCTAGAAAGAGTACAGGTGCTATTAAATACTCAGATGTCCCTGAAAATGGAAAGGTGATTGGTATGCATCTAACACATGGTGTTATTGTATGTAACATCATGCATAAAAACCTACCCAACCACAAACTCGCCGAGTTCTGATCATTTTCTGGTTATTGAGAAGGGAAAGGAGAGGAAGTTACCATAGTTATACAGAAAACAGTGAAAGTATTGGAGTTTATGCCAGTTGGAGATGTTGCCTTATGTACTTTGTGACGTTTTGTGACATAGGTTTATTCCTTCCTAGCAAATGAAGCAAAAAGAAGGTTTCAGAGACTGTATCACAAAATCTTGATGATTGCTTTCGGTACAAACATAAATGGTGGGTTGATGGTCAGGTCAAGATAGTTAATGCAGAATTGTGGTTTAATTTTCTCACTTTTAAAAAAAGTCACATCTCACAGCCATGTCTTCTGATACAATGAAATTGGTCATAATATATTACCTTGTTTTTACAGTTGACTAAGACAAAGTATTTTTCTTCATAGAGGAAAAATTGCAGAAGCACGAAGATGTATTTATTTATTTATTTAGTGCTTCTGGTGTTTTCTTGATGGATTCTGGATTACAGGCTTTATCCTGGATTGTGGAAAGTGAAGACTGAGTAAATATACTCTTCCCTGTTTTATGAATATCCTGTGGGCCATATTTAATAAGTGGGTGCTGTCTGTTTTCCTTGTCTGCTGCTTCTTTTGTGAACATGCAAAATTCTTGATTTAATGGATACACAAAATACTTCCAGGCAGGGAATTGGTGACACTTTGCTAGTAAGATGTGCCTGTCTCTCACGTAAAACCCCTTAATTTTTTTTTTGTTTCATTTTCCTCATTAGTTTTAATGACCACATTTATATTTCTGGTGTGTGCTGAAGTATATTATGTTTGATAACCACTTAAAGTCACCATATTATGCACTTTTTGCACACAGCTTTTCACCATGAGCATTTTAGGCTATTTTCATCTTCCTGTGAAGACAAAGTGTTCTTTTGAAGGGTCTTAATCCTTAGTGGAACCAAGTCTGAACTAAATGAGATTTTCAATGACAGGAAATGTAATTTTTGTTCACAGCTGATGGATATATCTCAATAGAGTTCCTTAAGTTCTCCCTTTCTGCCTGTCCTGGGGCATAAGTGGATATTGAGTGTTATCCTAATGATGTGATATCCTCAGAACAATAGGCTGCAGTAGTTTCCTCTTCCTGGTGACCTTCCTTATTGGTTTAACCTGTATATTGCTCAGTAATGCTCCATATGCACATCCTTGCTGCTGAGGTGGCATTGATACAAAGAACACAGTGTATTAATTGAACTTCTAATTAGGGCAATTATGATCAAATCAGCACTCATTTGGTGCTGATATAAGCAGATGTGACAGCACAAAAGCTATTTCGAAGGTGAGATGAAGCATCATGATGTTTCACCTTACTCTGTTTCACCTCATCCCTAAGCAATCTTTGTTAGTCATCAGTCTCTTGCTCTAATAGTTAAAGCTTAAAGTGTTAAGATGAGGATAATTACTGAAGTTTGCTGTCATCTGGAAAAGGAATTATTTTCAGTTTGGATACTACTATTAATTGTTCTCCATTGTCATGCTGAAAATATCCAAATACAGTTAATAGCAAGGGTTGCACAGGAAGCGAAGGGACAAGTTGAAGCTGAAACCTTCAGTCTTTAGAGAGTCTATTTGCAACAGAAGTGCAAAATACAAAAGAAGTGGTGCCCCTTGATGGTGTTATATGAAACACAGAGTTGGGCGCTGAGAAACACGTACACATTCCTATAGAGAATATACCACATTTGAGCTGGGGTTAGGCAAATCGGGTAATACTGTTAGTGCCTGGACTGTATGCAGAGAGACATACAATATAAGAGAAGCACAGTATATATATTAACTGCAATAATAAATACTAGATTCTTACTGGAACCTTTTAAGAAAACTTGAGAGTAGGATTGGGTTATTTTAAAATGTGGAGGGGGAAAACCAATATATTTAATAGATTGCTAGAGTATATTTTCACACTGACAGTGAACTAGTGCAGAATGCTCGTAGTCCAAGAAAAGGGAAGAGTAATGGGCTTATATGGTATACAGGCACCACAGATCAGTTTTTCTTAATTCAGATTTAATAATCTGGACTGTTCTAAGTAATATAGAGCAAGAATATATAAATGTGTACTTCGTTGTTGAATACAACACATTAAGAATTCATTGCAGCTGTAGAAAAATTTCCACTACAGAATGGATGGCTTAGTAAGAAATAACCTGGAAAAAAGGATGAGCATGTTTCTCAGTAAACAGTCAGTACATTTGGAATATGTGCTTTTCTTTAGCAAATATTCTATTTTCATTTTACTATGTTATTAGCATCCTCGGGTATTGGCATGTTGTTAATATTGCAGAAACAAAATATTCTGTAAATTTTGTACTGTTGGACAGTACTAAATTAGACTATATCTTGCCCTCAGCTATAGCAGGTCATAAAAGTAGATGTAACAACACTCAGCAGAGCATCAGTCTGAGAGTTATCTCTAAGGAAAAGAAAAATTCAACAGTGCAAGTTTGTGCAAATGTACATCTGTCTCAAGCTCTGTGCACAGGAAAGTTAAAGGAATATTGTTATGCTTAAGAAATGGCTTGCTGAGAAATAGGCTTCCAGAGACTGCATTCATCACCAAACACATGCTACATTCCGGTTTGCCTGCATGAGGTTCAAACCTCTTCTCCCAGTTTGAGACACGAGGCTGTGCTTTTTAGATAGTGAGGTGAGTTACGTTCAAGCTCGTTACTTTCTAAGCTTTCTCACCTGCATTGTGTTCTCTGTGGATTGACACTTCTGCTCAGTTTCAGTGAAATTCACCTGTGTGACTTGTACAAAACACGAGCACCTGAGGGAGCACATAATCAGGCATCTGGCAGGAAGGTGGCACGTGGTTACAGGCTAATGAAGTGTGATGCAGAGGTCCCAAAGCTGGAGGAGGCCGGGTCAGTAAGTCTGCCTGGTATAGTTCAAGACATGCTTGTTAGCTTGAATTTGGAAGCAGAATAGACACAGTGTATCTGAGCACGTAAATCCTGACCTTTGGCAGGTGCGTTTCTTCTGTAGCTGGGCTGGCTCTGGGCTGTGCTTTCTGTGGCGTTCAGGGTTGGGACAGGCTGAAGCTACACGGGGTGCTTAGGGAATGGTGGTGCAGACATGCCCGAAACTGTTCTGGACAATTCTCAAGTGTAGTGCCAGGGATCAAAACTGCAGCTGAAATACTAGCTCTTCTTTAACTTCAGCCTTCCAAACTACATACACCTTGTATTTGCAGAGATTGACCATTTGGCCACAGCAAAGAAACGTTTAGAAAACATAATTTGCAAGAGTTGCCCATAATCCTCATGAGAACACTTTCAGCCATATCGCGTGCACAGCAGTGCTCCCCAACCTTATGCTCAGTCTTTATGTGGAGTGCAGAGGCTCATGGGGAGTATGTGCTGTTGTACAACCTGTGCTGTCCCTTCCCTGCTCTGCTGTACCTTTCAGTGTGGCATCTTTGGATCAGTCCTTCAGACACTTGGATAAGTTTCATCCGTGAAGGTTAGAATAATTACAAATGTGCTCCTAAATTTTGTTGTTGTCCATTTTAGTCCTAATGCTACTGTAAAAGGGTTAGTTTTACACATCTCAGCATATTGCTTGGCTAAAATAGGAACATAAAACCTCAAAATACAGCAGCTGCCAGAGTGATGCAGAGTTAATACTGCCTCTCCTTCCTTAACTCATCTGCCTGTGCCTGCACAATTGTAGGTGAAGTCTTAAAACATAACAAAACACTTTGTTTTATTTAGATAATTTCTTTATTAACACTTACATTCCATAAAATGGTCATTCCAATTAATATTAAGGATGACTACCCAAAATACATTTTACAAATTAAAAACTTGTGGTCAAGTCACTGCTGTTTCCATTTGTTCATCTACTTACATATTCTCTTTGTAACACTGCTCTGATTTCTTTCTGTTTTTAATAGTGATTTATGAGCCTTACGAAGACTGAGACAGTTTGTTATAATATTGCTCACGTTATCCATGAGAACTACCTTGGACATCAGTGGCACTGTACATAATAACCAGCACTTCAGTGAGAGTTTTGCGCTCTTGCCGAGTGCCAGCTGACATGATGTCTAAGCATATGTCTACGTGGGATTTTGCCAGCAGACGAGAGCGTGCTCTGCCCTCCCTTTGAGCTGGCTGGAGATGCACCGTCTCTGCTTTGGCAGCTGAGTAGCTGCAGTTAGCATGTTGCTAAGCCAGAACTAAGAAGCTTGACTGAGAGGCAGGGCTTTGTCATCTTAGGCTTAGCAGCATCTTTAGTACGATTACGTAGTTTATACCATAGAGCTTGTCTGCGTCCTACAATCTCGACGCACAGGCTGTCGTGTTTGAGATGGACAAACGACATAGACCAGGTTCTTCCAGGATGAAAGTAGTAGATGCCATTTATTGTCACAAGTACATTTTCATACAGTTTTACCGATTCGTGTGTCTCCTCGCTACTGGTTACAAGTTACAGCAGTAACATATGGTTGGCTAATTTTGCTGTCATCAGTGTTACTCTCTACTCCCTTCTCGCTCACGAGTACACCTTAATATCTCCGGATACTCCTTTACTCCCAACTTTCTCACAGGTAGGCCTTAGTATCTTCAAGGCTAATTTCTGTTCCCGTGCCCTCCGTCAGGGAATCCACGGACCCGCCGCAGTCCCCCACAACACGCAGAGTTTGCTTGTGGTTGGTTGTACAGAGCATGGTCAGTTTTTGCATCTCCTTGCAAAAACCTGCTAGTCCATATCCTGATGGCTTCCTAACCCTGCTCTGGAGGAATGTTTCCAGCCCTCTGCTGCAGCACCAAGAATTTCTTGCCTAATACGATTGGAGAATATAACTACAACCTACAGGTTTATTGTACAGTTGTACGCTTCTTGGTGTTCAGCCAGAACATTTACTTACGTGCCACACAGTACTCTTGTTGCTGAAATTTTGGTCATTGCATTGCCACATTTTTAGTACACTTAACAAAAAAAGACTATTTTTCAGCATTTCTCTTTTGTACAGCAGCCTAATATGATAGATGATGTTGTGGATCAGGTTTTTGAAGTTTGAAATAAGACCGTAAATGAAGTTCACAGAGCATGATTTAGAGATCTAAGTCTCAATTGTGACAAAAATCTGCTGTTTTCACTGGGTGCATACTTATCAAAGAAAACATTTTAACTTGCTCTGCTTTAGAAAGGCATGGTTGAGAATGAAGCTAAGAGTCTTTTGCTTGTGACACGTCAATTTCTATACACATAGGTTATTTTTGTAGTGTTTGTGTTTTCATTTGTGTTTTCTGGTATTCTTACCATGTATATTTCTTTGACTGACATCAAGATATAGTCACCAATGTTTCCAATGAAGAATTTTTGCCAATAGGATATTTAGTAAGATCTTCACTACTCTAAGACTGCTGAGCCTTAATGGTATTTTTTATGTATGCAATTACCATGTTAATAAATTTAATTTTATCTTTTTATGAATAGCCAAAAGCTCTGGTTTCTTACAAGTAGAATCAAAACTGGGGCAAAATTCTTCACTTTTGCTGTGTCTGCTTTGTGTCTCAGTAGCAGCACAAAGAAACAACGAACCTAGTTATAGATATGCTGAATATTCTTTCTCAGGAGTAGTATTGGTGTATCCCTGATGGTTAAGGGCACAAATGAGGTACTTTGTGCAGCTGGAAGATGTGGAGGGGGATATCAGGGCCAGGAGGGTATCTCTGGTATGACTGTGTCTGATTTCTGCCAGCACAGTGATCCCTTTTGATCTGCAGCAATTTGTGCAATACAGAGCAGCGTTCAGTGTATTTATAATTATGCCTGTGGACATTTTGGCCTGGAAAGTGAAATGAGACTTCAGAATCACCTTTCACTCCCAGCTGTGCTGATTTGAAACTTTGCACAGCTTGTTACCTACCTGTAAGGATTGTTTCTGCTCTCATGAAAGACACCGTATGTGCAGCATCCTGGGCTTCAGTAGAAGGTGCAGCTCTCTCTGTCTTTTCGTCAGAGCTCTCACTGCTCTCAAGATAGAGTAGCAACAAACCTTATATATACGTATACATATAACCTGTAATAGCACGTATCTTCAGATCAAATTGAGATGATTAACAGGACCTGAAAACCTGTCTCTGAGGTTTCATGTTGATATGGAATACAGTGAAACGGCTGTGTTAGGAGCACCTTAGAAGCAGAGTTTATGCTAAAAACAGACAGAGCCATTATGCTTGTATCAGTGCTCTAAGACACATATGGAATAAATTGATTGATGATAAGATGCATCAGTTCTATTAAAGTTTCTCAGGAATGATTTTTTATAATTAAGCCACTTCCCAGGGATATTTTTCAGTGTGTTATGAAGATGGCATATCCTATTTGCAGTGCATGGTGTGAAGAAAAATCATTTTAACATGACAATTAGTGTCCTAACATTTGAACTTTCAGGTACAATGGGTGAATTTTCATGGTCTGTAGCAAATAAAAAAAAAATACATAAATTCTACTTGAAGGTGCAAGAGGTGATCTCAGCCATATCATACCAAGTTGAAGGACCAACAGTTGTTTAAGTTCTCAAGACTGTTTTAAATGGAGTGCAGTGCTCACAGGGAAATGCACAAAACCCTTGTGGCTAAGATCAGGGGTAAAACCAGCCGTACCCCAGCAGTGTGTCAACCCGTCGGGCTGAAATTGTAGTCCCACCACCTCTGGATCGTGGATGATGAGGTTGCATCTGCTCATCTTTTTTTAATTGGAATTGCTCATTTGTGTACTAGTCTGTGCAAAGCACCGAGACTTTGAAATTCAAAACAGAAGTAATCTTTTAAAAAAATAGTAAGTTTTCTAGTTCCTTTTTGTTTCCTCTGGAGAACAAATAGATCTGTCAGTTTTGTTGCGTTTCATACCCTGTGCATTACATCAGTAAAACTAATAAAAATTACATTACACTGTGTTTATTAAAGTTGTGCTCCTACGCAGTAATACATATAAGACATCTTATGCTGCCTTAAGGATTAAGTTAAGCTCCTTTGTCAAGGCTGTTGGTATGGCAGGACTCTTAATCTTTAACTGTCAGAGTCTGGTTAGATCCTTCTTTAGACTGAGGCCGTGTCAAAGTGCAAAGAAATAAAAGCGAATGAACTCTCCTAATATCAACGCCTTCATATTTTTTAACAGAGTAATCAATAAAAAAGAAGCTGTGTAAGACTTATTTCTATAAGAAGATTGCATTTCAAGCTCTTATTTAGCAGCATCATAATTTGCTTTATGTTTATGCTTGTGAAATATGAAGACAAAGTTGACAAAGTGTTCAAAATATTAAATTCATGAAAATAAGATGGGCAGTGGGTGACAGCTCATTGAAAGGAGGACAGGGGATATTTTGTGGACCTACATCTCCTAATTAAAATTCTGTAGAGTTGTCCACAGTACACTCATGTTTTATGACATCGGTAATTACTCCTACATTTTCCTTTCAAATTACAACATTAAGTCTCAAAAGAAGAAATGTGCTATAGTTGCAGCATATTTAGTCAAGGCAAGACTTGAAACAAAACTGTGTGAAAAGAATGGTGAAGATGAGAAGCCAAATTAAATTCACAGTGAAAGATTAAAGCTGATGTTTTTGACCCAACAGAGTATAAAACTGTTAGTAAGGAGCCACAATATTGTGCTATAGGTAGCAAAGGTTTACATTTCACTGTGAATGTCTGTGCCATTTAGTTAATGCTGTCCGAGCTAAAACTTGTCAAGATGAATTTTTAAATAATTGTTTGTTAATGGCCAACTAGTGCAATTTGTGTAAAAATTCATTCAGCACGGTAACATAATCATCTGATGAAGCGATACAGGTTGTATGTTGAAGCAGTATGTAACATGTACTACAAAGAAGCTTTTGAGTGTGGTAAAAGCCTAAATTCTACTTTTCCAATCAGGCTTTATTTTTTGAAATAGGAGCAAAAGAAACCCTCAACAAGTAAAAATTATGTTTCATTCTCCTTCAAAGGTATTTTTCAAGCGGCTGTTTTTGTATTTTACACACATATAACCTTCCCGTTTTCTGAAACAAAAGGTTCTTTCCCTCAGCTCATTAAAAAATAATCCTTCGTACTTACATATCACCTCACTTCTGAGGATTTCCAGGTCCCGTAGAAGCATTAAATAGAGAATTCTGCCTTAAAGTACAGGAGTATTAATTCCTTATGACATAGGGGGATAGTGAAACAAAAGAGTTCAAACCATAGTTTTGACCTCAAGTGTCCAGCATGAGTTTCAGGTAGGAGTTTGAGAAATGCTGAAGTGTCAAAAACCAAGGGGACTCAACCTCAGCAATCACTTGAGATACCTGACTTTCATGCATGGCTTGGAAGTGAAATATTTGGTATCTGTTTTAGATTGTGTTGTATTATATTGTGCCATTGTTACCTATGATATAACATGAAATAAAAATACATATTCTGTTCAAAAAGCAAAACAATAATTTCAGTGATGGGGAGAAGAATCATGATAGCACATCTCAGATTGTTAAATTGTTTTCTCTTTGCATTTTCAAGTAATTCCATCATATTTTAGTGTAAAGAAAAATAAAATCCTTACCTGACTGCAGAAGACGACCAACAAATGAGATATATTTAAAATATAGTTGAATAGGAAGGTTGTTCTTGTATAAAGTATGAAGTGTATCACAATCCTGTGAAACAGAAGCAGTTTGGGAGGAGCAGGAAAAATCTCGCCATATACCTGGAAAGATCATCTTTAAGAGCAAAGGTAGAAGTAGTCTTGAGACTGCCAGCTCAGTCCTTAGCCTCTCTGAATGCTCATTCAGAGTTTCCTGGGACATTGAGTTGTGGCAAAATCATTTGTGGGGTGACTGTATTTGATCTAGTAGGTGAAAACAGTAAGTCTTCTGAAATTCTGTGAACTGTAAGGGTATCCACTGTATGCTTGGTGTTCAGACAGCCCATGGTTTTTGCCCAAAATTTATGAAGTCCAAAGAGAAAGTACAAAAATTATAAATACAAGAATATGGATTCAAAAAGTTCCAATTATTTTCTGTATAGCAGTAGTGGGATATGAGCAAGTTGGTACAAAAATACAGGATTTATGGAGTATTATCTTTAGAAAAAAATAAAGGTTGTCTTTCAGGCTTAACATTATGCAGCTGAAATCTAAATGGCCTCAGTTTGCTTTCTGTGGATTAGGAATAAATATTTTTCTCTTTGCTTTCAAAGGGTAGAAATAAAGATAACACAATTCTGTTATTCTCATTTAAATTGGGAAGGTTGGAGAGGAGAACTGCAAGTAGCGAATCCTGTTATAATGGATAATGAAACTGCAATAAAAGCTGCACTGCACAGTTTTTGGAGAGAAAGTGTACAGACCAGGCTATTCTGATTAGACACTGAAATACACACATTCCTGCCATGACGTTGTGCTTTAACCTTGATACATGACACACAAATGGTGAACCCTGACAAATAATCCATCAAGTGATATTGACGGTCTGTCAGGGAAGGCAGACTCAAACAACTCTTTTTTTCTTTATTATAATCTATCACTTCTTGTAGTGCATCTCCTTACGGTCTTATGTTGGCAGACATTCTGGTAACTCTTTTTATTTCTTGGGGGAACAACAGCATAGCATTGGGTGACTAAGCCCATTCCCACATGCTGCTTTGCAGAGCTGGGAAGAAGCACACAAGGTCAGGAAATGCTACAAATCAAATATTGTTATTCAAAGAGCCCAGTCTTGGTTCTGGTAGAACTCTGTGGAATTCTCCCCTGGAAGTCAGCAGGAGCAGGATTCGTACCCAGGGCTGCAGCCCAATCAGTTGTTATTAGCAGAGGCTGCCAGTGCTGTGGGCACAGGCCTGTGAGACGTTAAGCATCGTAGAATCATTTTGGTTGGAAAAGACCCTTAAGATTATAATGTCCAACCATAACCTAACTCTGGCACTAAGAACCTCATCTGCGCATCTTTTCAACACCTCCAAGGATGGTGACTCAACCACTTCCCTGGGCAGCCGGTTCCATGGCTTCACAACCCTTTCTGTGGATAAATTTTTACTAATATCCAATCTGAACCTTCCCTGGTGCAACTTCAGGCCATTTTCTCTTCTCCCGTTGCTTGTTATGTGGGAGAAGAGATTAACACCCTCCACGCTACAACCTCCTTTCAGGTAGCTGTAAAGAGCAATAAGGTCTCCCCTCATCCTCCTTTTCTCCAGGCTGATCATCTGCTGATCACCTCAGAGAGCACCTCTCTTTCCTAGTTCTGCTTTGAAATGTTGAAACCTATAGATCAATAAAATTTGAAGACAGAAAGGGCAAGTAGCATGCAGGGTCAGGCCCTGTCTGTCAGGTTCACATAGATAAAAGAGTGTGAGGCTACAGTCTTGGGCTAATAATTGTTAGGTCCCAAATACTTCCTACACTGAATGTTCCTAAAAATCTTTGTATAAGAGTCTCATTGTTAAAGGAGCATGAGAGCTTACAATACCACAGAAGAAGTTGGACCTGAAGTGTTCATACAGAATCAGGATTGGGGAAATAATTATATTATTTTTAAACTTTTTTTTAGGATTCTCTGCATTAAAGGGTGTCAGTGATAGAAAGTGACACTTGTTTTTCTATCAGCAGGTCTAGGCTTTAATGAAGTACAGACTTTGGCAATTCTTATTGTCATATGTTACTCTGATAGTGTAATGCAATGACCATTTGTAAGGAACTTCTATTTGAGGCCTGATGTTTCAGTGGTCATCCTCAGATCTGAAGAAATCTCTATGGTTTTATGAGTGATGCCAGGATTCTAGTATTGAGGGACACTGAAATTCTGTCTTATCATTCTTGAAACTAGCACTGTGCTCAAGTCCCAGTGGTGCCCTGAAAGGCCAGAACTTCCTTTCATAAACCACCGACCTTTCCTCTTGATTATCTTTGTGAGCTGGTGCTGTCTTTCAGTTAATAGGACTTTGTAATCGGAGAGCTAAGAGGAATAAAATAGAAGTGACAGTTCTTGCTTCTGGTTACATGTCAATTTGAGTTCGAATGCCTTTTATAAATGTTATTCTAAATCTGAGGAAATACAAAAGAGCACTTGCATGTATGTCCTGGTTTTGGCTGGGGTGGAGTTAATTTTCTTCCTAGTAGTTGGTGTAGTGCTGTGGTTTAGATTTAGAATGAGGATAATATTGATAATACACTGATGTTTAGTTGTTGCTAAGCAGTAACCAAGGACTTTTTCCCTTCTCACATCACGCACCAGAAGCTGGGAGAGGGCAGAGCTGTTGACAGCTGACCCTAACTGACTAAAGGGATATTCTATACCATATGACATCATGCTCAGTATATAAAGCTGGGGGAAGAAGAAGGAAGAGGGTGACGTTCAGAGTTGTGACGTTTGTCTTCCCAGGTAACCATTACATGTGATGGAGCCCGGCTTTGCTGGAGATGGCTGAACACCTGCCTGCCCATGGGAAGTGTTGGCTGAATCCCTCATTTTGCTGTGCTTGTGTGCGCAGCTCTTGCTTTACCTATTAAACTGCCTTTGTCTCCCCCATGAGTTTTCTCACTTTTACTCTTCCAGTTCTCTCCGCCATCCCACTGGTGGAGGGCGAGCAAGCAGCTCCATGGGGCTTAGTTGCCACTGGGGTTAAACCAGGATAATTTATTTAAAAGCCTAGGAAAACAATAAAACAACCAACCCATTTGTCTGCTGAGATTGAAGATTGCTCAACTTGAAACTGGAGGTCCAGGTAAAGAAGCCTTTCATGAGTGCAAAATACACTGCCGTCTTATACTTTTGTATGCTTTTTTGAGAGATTTACTTTTTAAAATATAAATCCTGTCTTTAAATATTACTACACTGCAACTGACTCCTGGTTTAATCCTGTAGCTGAGACTGAAAGAGAAATTCAAACAGCAAAATCTTTCTGGAACTGGACTGTATCACTTGTGACCCCTGGTGATAGTTAGAGCAGCTCCATGCTGTCTCTAAATTTATTCTTTCTGTTTTGGTATTATCCATATTTAAAGCAAAGAGGGTAGTTCAGTTCTAAACCGTTTGCTGCAGCCTAATAGCTAAGGGAAGGGTTGGTATGAAGCCATTCTTGGACACTTCACAGCATCTGCCCACTTAAACACTCCGATGTAATATTTTAAAAGAATGAAATGGGCTTAGTGTAAAATAGAACCAGGCTAACTAGTCTTAGTTTGAAAGTTTTAGTTTGGATATTAAAACCCCAGCATTTCAAGAAGAATCTGTGTTTGGATGTGCCACAGGTTTCAGAGAGGGTACCCCCTCCTAAGAAAATTAGGGCTTCACATCCTGAGGTAGTACAGGCTTTCCATCAGTAAGGTAGAAAGCATTAGTATATTTTAGGTGAGGACTGAAATGGTGTTGGAAGCTTCATGTCTCTTAACCTTTGCTGTAGCTCCCACTTTTAAACACTCAACTCTCATTCTTACAGAGGCCGTTGAGAAGCAGTGAAGATATAGAACAACTGCTATCAGCACCCTCATCTGACCACAAATTCAAGAAACACAAGGAGTGCATATTCCTGTGTTAGTCAAATTGTTCAAGCGTTTCTATAAACACTTGCTGTGGACGTATTCTCCTAGGAGTGATGTTTTCTACAGGATGCACCTCCCATGAAATGATGTTTACCTAATTCTTTGTATCGAAAGCAGAATTTAAAGAAGGCAAATTATAATTTGGCTTTAGCGAGTGATGTTTGGCAGTTCATTTGCTTTCTTAATACAGAAATGAAAATAGTGTGACAGTATGTGAGAAATTGTTTATTCAAAGCTGTTCAAGAAGTAGACTGCTACAGACCTTACTGTTGTTCCTGCAATGAAGTAATTGGCTCCAAGGGCAATACAAGCAGGACACGGTTACAGAATAAGGTCTTTATTTATGTTAACGTTATTACTTTACGCCTTCTTGCAGAGCAGGCTCTGAGATGCCAGATGCTTTCAAAGGGCAAGAAGGCAGTCCCATTCTCTTGGTTTTAACATGACATACCTAGCTCGTGCATAACTCTTCCGAAAAGTGCTTTGGGCCCTTAGGGGTAAAGAACTGATCAGTGTTGTGACCCCTATTTTAAAGATGAAATTCAAAGTGATAATTGGACTATAAACAAGGCAGCCTATGGGTTCAATGTGATCCACAAGGCCGCCTCTTAGGCTGAAAGGCAGCCTGTGTTGTTTGCTTGGGATTTCTCTATTTCTTGGCCAGTGGCTGAGTGGAAGGATCCTGATGGCTGATGGAGAGATGCAGCCTGGCTAGCTAGAGTAGGACTTACCCAGTTCACACCTGTACCCACATTTGCTGGACCTGCTGCATGTCTGCTGTGATTTGATGAACAGCAACAAATTCTTATTTGTTTAAAGGGGGGCTGACTTGCAGCCGTGAAATGTGATAGAGAGTAAAATGAGATGTTTTCACTTTTGTGTTGAGTTAGTGTTGGTTGCTGAATCCCAGTGAAAAATCCTCATCCTTGGAAAACAACCAAGTGTCTGTATTTGGCATACAATTGTCATGTTCTTTTTTTTTGTGGAATGGTTCAATTGTGTTAATTTTTATTTTACCCCGTGTAGCACATCTAACTGCAAAAGCACTGGGCATTCTTCGCTGCCTTTGGAATTTAATCCAGTGGGGTACGTGAAGTCACCGGTTTTGAAGATAGGAGGGAGGGGACACCAGATTAAGTATTTCCTCACTGATAAAGCTTTTGCAAAGATTCTTCCAGCTTTTGAAATGGCTCAGTTGTGCCAGTTCAGATTTGCATTTCAGGATGGTTCATCTTATTTGCAGTAAAAGTGAGGATATTGATGGAATATATAGTGTTGCAATATGGGATGGGATACAGATGGAATATGGAATTCACCTGTAGTGACTTTGTGATACACAGTGGATTTGGTTTAAAAAAAAGAACAAGTTTGTGCTTTGAAGCCCAATGATGACAATTTAAATTGGTTTTTAGTTATATCATAGCTGCTTTGGCCTCAAATAATTTTGAAACACCAGTGCTAAAGTGGAACATAGTAAAACATTTGTTCTGAAGTCAGAGAAACTAGCTCCTAGGTCTTCTTTCAGTAAAGGTTAAATCCTGTATGGGAAGAACAATATTCTCAAAAATGCCAGTTGTACTTTATATATCATCTCAGTGTGACTTTTTTTTTTTTAAGTTCTTTTTCCTGTGTGTTATTTCCTCATCTCGTTGCATCTCAGTGCAGTCCGTTGCTGTGCATTCAAATGAAATATACCATTAAGATATATAATACTGAAAGCCTCTGCTGTGAAATCCAGTGAGACCCATTTTCCCTTTTACTAGTAGATAGTGATAATGTAAGTCTCTAATCTCATTAGTTCAGAGGAACCACCCCATAGCACTTGGGTGCTTTAAAAAAAGGTAAGAAGTAGAAGACATTATTAAGTTTGTAAAAATTGAAGGAAAATGTTCCTTTTGAGGTAACAATACACTTGCACTCTTGCAGTATTAATGTTCTGGAAGACAACGGAAGAGTCTGTGATTTTGAAGCTGATTTGCCGGTATCCTGCATGAGAAAACTTAGTATTTTGCATTGGTGTGTTTTTGATACAACTACAAAGTGGCGTGTTGGTATTTTTTTTACTATTTGTAATTTGCCTTTCTGTCAATATTCTTGATGCTGTTTATCTTCCCACCCTCTGTGAGGGGAGCTGGCAACTCTGTTCTCAGGTGTGTGTTGCTACTCTTGGCAAATAGAGAATCTATCAGCTCTTCATAGACATGTTTAGTAAGTAGCATTATTGTTTTATTGAAGCATTTAAATTTGACTGATGAGTTCATCTATATGATTTTTGCAAAAGTCTGTTAGATCCATTTGTTTGTTAGTCGTATATAATTGCCTGTGCTCGTGTTAATGCTGTTTTACAGAAGATTAAGCAAATGCCATAGAATCTAAATTCCAGTTTTTGAAAGAAAAGTGCTGATGATTTCAGTGTCTGATTTAGATAGAAAATTAAGCTTGGTAGGGGACAGACAAGAAGCAAGTGGTAAGAAAATAAATGTCAGATCAACTCTTCATGTGTTAGTTATTCCCCTGAGCAACTTTACTCTCTGGTTTGTAGGTCGATCCCATGCTTCTGGATGCCACATGTTTCTTAGCCCTTTGTGCTACTCTTAAATGCAAATCTCATCTTATATTTGTTTCTCAGCCTGTTTTGTTGAAAATATGGACAAAGGCTAAAAGGTCAATCATATTTATCTTAATCCAAAGTATTTTCAGTAACTGTGTTTTCATTCTTCATTTGTTCTAATGAGGCAGGTGTTATACATGCCCTAAAATCAATATAAGGTGCAAAGTACTATTTATAGAATTATGAGTTAAAAAAAGAGCAATGTCCA
This sequence comes from Streptopelia decaocto, assembly GCF_964273445.1. Lineage (NCBI taxonomy): Eukaryota > Metazoa > Chordata > Aves > Columbiformes > Columbidae > Streptopelia > Streptopelia decaocto. The sequence goes on along the minus strand of NC_138659.1, from coordinate 29,928,369 downwards.
TTGTGATTCATGTAATGCTGTATGTGTTTTATCAGCTATGCAGTGCGATTTATCAGCTATGGTACATTGAATCACATTAGAATCAATGAGAAATGGATATGTGACTATTCACCATGCTCATTTGTTATAATGTTTTGGTTATTTAGAGCTGCTAAGGGTTTATTATCAAAATTGTATTTTTGTGTGTACTGCAGTTACCTTTAAAACTTACCAGATAAATTAGCACTGAGAATGGAATAATTTGTTATAGCAGCATTTCTGGTAGGTGTATCATGTCATGTCTTGTCTTTCCTCCTGTTTCATCCTGTCACATACACAAACACACATACACACACACACATATATATATATATATATATATGTCGCATAGATATGCATTTGGAGAGTGGTGATAATGATGGGGTTGCACATGTGTATTAATCTAAGTTTGATCTACACGCTTGGAGTCTTGCTGGGAGAAGAACTTAACTGAGCTGTAGGTAGTGAAGCAACAACCTGTAGAGGTCCATGGCAGCCCATCAGACTTATAGATGTCATCTAAGAGATTTATGGTAAGGATGAGCCATATTGCAGAATGAGAGGAAAGACAATCAGTAATCCTAGGTTAGTACCATCACTTTGAATTTAAGTAGTTATTGGCTGTACACTCCTCTCCAGAAGGACAGATGCTTATTTAACGTATCAGGTTGTAGAGAACTATAACACTACCTGGGAGTTACAGTCTTAAACCTGCTTTTTCTCCTTGGCCTTTTGCAAAGCTTTATCTTGTGACTCTCTGAAAAAATTGGCCTCTAAGTACCTTAATTATTCATATCTTTTGATAGGAATGTGTATGGTGCCATATTCTAGCCCCGTGCTCCACCTCCTCTGAGATAGTTTGCTAAAATTCAGTGCTTTTCTAGACTATCTACTCAAACACATCCTTCAGTAGTGGCGGTGTCTTCTGGAATGTTAATGACTAGTTCTTCCTTAGGGTTATCTTGGTTTTCATCCTGAATGTCAGGTAGCCCTATGTGGTGAACACAACATTAGGCATTCCAGGAATGTAGACAGTGCTTTCATCTTGTACTTGGTTAGAATTTATTTAATGAAAATGTCTGGTGTTGGATTCTGAAGTGCTGGAGTCAATACCAAATTCATCAGTGACTTCTATGCGGCATCTTAAAGGATAGCAATAAGTATTGAAATATGTTCTGTGATAGTTTTCTATTATTTATGTTATTGAAAAAATTCTTTGTTTTGAGATAGACAATCTCTTATCTCCAGGAAGCTAGGAGAGATGTTTCCTTCTGCTTTGGTTCTGAAGAAATTCAAGTTATGTAGAATCAAAAGCCACAGTCCTGCTCCCATGTATGTGCAAGTTCAGATGTTCATTTGTTTGAATAGTTGTATCAATATTTTATTTGTTATATCTGTATGTGACCGACATCAGAGCTTGTACTGCAAACCCACAGATGTAAAACCAAAGGGTGCTGTAGTAGGAGCTAAAGCACTGAGTTGCTCTATCTAGATTGAGCTGTGACAGGCTGATACCTATGGTAGTATTTTCACTGGACAGCTATATGGGGCTATACTTATTAGCTGTGATAATGTAATACATTATTGTAATTTGCACACTGGAGAAACTGTTTTGCTTCCTGGAATATGAGAAAACCTGAAATATAGAGGAACTTGTGTCATGAATCTTAACACTATAGCGTGGGGGTTCTTGAAATAGAAACTTGACTTGTTCATGTACCATCTACTTATAGCTTTTAAGTGAATTGATTAAATGCAAAGTGCATTGCCTGTTTCCTATCTTTTACATTTATTAGCATAACCTCTGGCTTTTTGAAAGCAGAAAATATTTGAGGTTTTGTAGTTTTGCTTCCTTTTGGAAAAAAACTCTGTGTTTTTGCGTTGTTTGCCAAGTTTTCAGTTTGAGTTCTCAGCTGGTCTGGACACAGTTTAGTATCATTCAGTCTTTTGAACACTTCTCCAATATTGGTCAAATGATTCCTACTGTCTACATGTGGTTGGAACTAACACAGTTCCTATTTATTACTCTGTAAGTCAGGTCTTTCACTTTGGGTGTAAGAATTCTAAGTCATTTTCAATATTCTTACGTGCTCTCTGCAAGATTTCATTGTTATTACACAAGTGTGTCTCTGAAGAGGTGGTGTGCCCTCATACTAACATAGTTCTTTATATTTTAACTCTCCATAAAAAAGTGTCAGACAGGGTCTGGTTTTGTGCATAGATTTGAGGAACAGAATATAATCCAAGCACTTTTTAATCACAGAGTGTAGTTTCATTACCTCTAATAGCTCATATACCCACTGATGGATTTGTATTGTAGGAGACCAAGTGTGCCCTGGTCCCCTCCCGCAGACGCCTTCTCTCCCAGAGGCACCTCGCACTGTGTTGCCTCTTTGGCTATCGGTGGAGTTGCTTTTCATCACCTTCCTTTCTTAAGCAGGGTTTGATGTCAAGAAGAAAGTTGATGAGTGTTATTTTTACCGATCCTCTCTAAATACCAGTTAAAATACCAGTGTTTGAAGGACCATGAGTTGCGTTCCCACTTACTTACCAAAGTTTTTGCCTACTCCAAAAGTGTAGGTTTCTTTCATATTACAGTGTTACATATTACATTACATATTACAGGCCCTCAGTTCCAGCAGGACAGGGAACTGCTGGAGAGAGTCCAGCGCAGTGCAACAAAGATGCTGAAGGGAGTGGAGCATCTCCCGTGTGAGGAAAGGCTGAGGGAGCTGGGGCTCTGGAGCTGGACAAGAGGAGACTGAGGGGTGACCTCATTCATGGGGATCAATATGGAAAGGGGGAGTGTCAGGAGGATGGAGCCAGGCTCTTCTCGGTGACAACCAATGGTAGGACAAGGGGTGATGGGTACAAACTGGAACACAAGAGGTTCCACTTAAACTTGAGAAGAAACTTCTTCCCGGTGAGGGTGGCAGAGCCTGGCCCAGGCTGCCCAGGGAGGTTGTGGAATCTCCTTCTGTGCAGACATTCCAACCCGCCTGGACACCTTCCTGTGTAACCTCATCTGGGTGTTCCTGCTCCATGGGGGGATTGCACTGGATGAGCTTTCCAGGTCCCTTCCAACCCCTGACATTCTGGGATTCTGTAAGGCTCTTTATGAAATTTCTCATTTTCTTGCCTTTACTCCTTTCTTCTTCTTTGCTTTCTACTTGCTTAGTTAATCCTGTTTCATGTTTTGTTTTTCTTCTGCCTTTCAATTTTCCCAGACTTGTATCTTTGTGCTAGGTACATCTTGGAGGCTTATGGTACTAATCAGGGCTTACAAGGCTTGTTTTGCCCATTATATATAATAAGGATCAATAGCTCAGCTTGACTGCACTTCACACGTCCATGTCTTTGAACAGGAGTTAGGTTTGAGTCCCATAACTGCCTAATGCTAGACATCATGTCCATAGCCAAACTGCTGCAGACAGCTTACCTGTTCGGAAACAGATGGGGATTTGGAGAACTGTAACTCCTCCGCATCCACTGTCAAATTTCCTGATACTCAGAGCTCAAAAGTCGTGCCTGTTTGCAGTAAATCCAGTCAGGCATCCAGCCTGGCGCTGTGCAGATCTTCTCAGTCATATTTAATTATGCAGGTTTACCTTTAAATTGTGTTTCTGCAGGCCCATTTATTTTGTCACAGCCTTAATCCTAAAAAAAAAAAAAAAGGTGTTTTGAAGTTAATCATTGAACAAATTCATGGTTAATTACCTCCCCAAACTACACAGTAATAAAAGTGAAGTTAAATTTCAAGCTAGGCACCCAAATCTTTGTATTAATTACTAAACAGAAGCTATCCTGTACAGTCAGTTATTTGCAGGTGCAAATATTCTTTGTTGTTATTTATTGGGTGTTTTTATTGGTAGCTTGTTTGTTTGAATACAATTGTAGATATGTTCTGACAGCTGTGAACATGCATATTTCATATGTAGGTGATTGCATGGAGAAAAAACTTGCCTTCTAAAGAACTAATGATATTGAATGTCTGAAGTATTGCACAATATAACAAATGTTATTTTAGCTATTTATTGGATAAATTAATAGCCTGTACCTTTGCACTTTTTAATGGGCATTCATAAATAACCTCTGGGAGAGAGGTAATCCTTGTGAGCATTGCTATGTGTTCTCCTAAAGTGAGGCTCTGGTTTGGTGACCATGGTTGAGTGTACAGAATTACTTTAAAATGCAGTATATTTCCCTGTGTTTTGAAGATCAAAGAAGGCATAAGCATGAAAACAAATAGGATCTATTTACTTATTTCGCTCTAAGATAAAAAGGAATCCCAAGTGAAATTAAATTTATTTTAATTACTGATTTAACATCAAATAATTTGCATGGTAAGAGTGTTTCTTCAGTTGTTTTTAAGTTAACGGATTGGTTATGAAAATGTTGCATATAGCTTGTATACTTTATGTGTTTACCAGTGAGCAATATTATAATAGTAATGAGAAGGCGAGGTTTTTTTGCCATTCTTCCATACTATGCTGTATATAAAGGGACCAGCCTTATAGAATTGGATATCAGTATGTGTGTCTCTTAGGGAGAACCTACCTGAAAATGAAAGCATTTTAAAAAATATATATTAAAGTTCTTTCATTTTAGATATTTGGAAAACAGATTTTCATATGTTATATTAACATATTTTGGTGCCTGGAAAACTGTATTTTTAAAGACTATGTTGCATTTTAAAATGAAAAAAATGCATTTTAGTAAGACCAAGTAAACCTAATACTGAGGGAAAACCACTTTTCGGGAAGCTTAGTTTTGTGTGTGCTTTGTTGGGTTTTGTGTGTGTGTGTTTGTTTCTTTTTTAATATTAACAATTTTCAAAACAGAGGGGTTTTGAAAGGTTTTCTGTGGAGAGAATCTGTGTTCAAATCGTGACCATCATCAGTATCTTGCTTTTCTTCTAAAGGAATCGGTTAGTAATGGTTATGGTGGGATGTTAGTTTGAGAGGTAAAGATGGGCCATTAAGAACTTTTACTTATCCTGCCAAATCATTCATTGCCTTTCACAGTACTGTTATGACATTGTAAGTTTGACCATTAAATATATAAGTGAAATATTTACCTGCATCTCTAAATTTTTGAGGCCAGATTCATCTATCTGCCTCCTAGCAGCTGTTTCTTCCCCTCAGTTAGTGCCATCAGTGTGCAACTCCATATTCTTAAAAGAAAACAAATCCCTGAAACCCCCATCTTCCTATATCGCCTGTAACATTCTGTTATGAAGAAATATTTAATGCAGTAACGCAAGTTCCAAGTTCCAGTGTCAGTGCTGCGTGTTACAGTGTGTCAGGGGTTCAGTGAATAATCAGGGCAAGTCACATTGCTCTGTAACAAACCTAGCTGCTATTTTCCACTGTACCATACTTTTCAAACTTTATAAATGTTTAATGATGGCACCATTTAATTATGTGTTCGAATTACAAAGATTGTGTTTATCATGAATTATTTACTAGGATGAAGATTTTATTCAATTTTTTTGTTCAGTATGGAAGATATTAGGAAAGGGGACTTCAGAATTGGTTTTAATGACTATTTAATGCCTAACTCATTTTGCCTTTCTATTGCTTTACAAGCCCTTGGGAAGGCATAATGTTTAGTCAAATAATGCATGCTACTGTATTTTAGGAGCATCACTGCATTGGCTGTTTGAATACTCAGTGATATTTCATGCTTGGGATAGAGCAGCATGTGAGTACTAACTCAGATGATACTGAGAAACTACTCAGTGACTCTGCTGTTGAGGCCCCCTCCTCTCAGCCACTGTTCTAAGTCTTAATCCAGAAATGTCCATGTGCTTTGGAGAATATTTAGCGATGTTGAAAGATACTGGCAGGAAAAATAGACTATAATTACAGCTATATTTCAGTGAGGTGCGTAAGCATATGAGTTCATCTGTTATTACAGTGAGAATAATGAAACATTTAAGCACAGGCTTATCTATGGCACTAGTGAAGGCCACAGTCATCAGTGCTGGACTCCTGCTGGACTCCTGCTTATCCCAGTTTGATTCTGAAATGACATCGGTTTCCCCCGGTGCATGTGAATGTTGTCAGCGGGTTCAGGAAGCGACAACCTCTTGTGAAGTGACCTGGTACCTTTAGGAATACGTGGCTACTTCAATCTGCACGTGGGTAGTTTTTGGTTAGTTACTATCAACATGATGCCATCCATAAGAGTGGTGTTAGTGCTTTTGTATCTGGAACGGAATGAAGCCCTTAGCATAAAAAGGCCTCCTTCTCCCCCACTTTGTTTAATGCTGTACCTTAGTGATATGAAAATGCGTGGATTTTTGCGCATTTATGGTCAGAGTCTGTTTGAAAAAGATCAGAATTAGAAACAGCGTCTCTTGGTTCGACCAGAGAGATCAGTTGTTGCTCTGTGTAAATCAGCACACACTCCACAAATCCGAGAAAGTATAGATTATAGAATGGGTTTTGTTAAGGGTGGTTAAATTCTACTTATTACATTTGGCTGTATGGGTCAGCGATGCTGAACTGCTCTTTCTTAAATGCAGTAGTTTGCTGTGAGTGGAATGTATAAATTTGCATTGTTTTGGTCAGAGAACTAGAAAGAAATGAGCACTGAGACATTGTTGGCCAGTAGTGTCTCTAGAGAATTGCAATAGGGAACCTTTTCTGTTATTGTGTATTTATTTTAAGGTCCAGGTAGGGAACCAAGCCTGAATATGCCAGGAACTCTACAAATGTGTAATAAATAGATCAGTTGCCAGATCTGAAGAATTTGAGGACTAAGATGAAAGGCAATAGGTAAGGCAGGAAGATGCAAGGTAAAGCATAAGGTAAAAGCCAGGTGACTGTTACATTATACTTAAAAAAACTCCTTTTAGTTCAGATGTAAGTGCTACAAATGTAATAGGCACTATTTATGTCATATTGGTACAGTTATATACTAATTTAAACAAATAATGTAACTGTGTCAAGCACCATAGAAAAGTCAAAAAGCAAGCTGAAGCGTCACAGGATAAAATAAGGAACCGAATGAGCTACAAATTTCTGTGCTGCCTGTAAGTGCCGCTGCAGTGGAAGGTGGCCACAGTACTGCAGATGTTTTGAGGGCTCTAAACTCCTGTGATCCAAAGTGATCTCTCTGTTAGTAGACATCACGTTCTCAATACACCTGTGAGGATAAATGCCTGTGTGTGTCACTCCTGGTTAGGCTGAATATGTATGGTAGCTAGAATGAAATATTTTACAGTCTTTAAAAAATACACTAGATGAGATTAAAATTATTAACTACTTACTTGGCTGCAAAGCGAGGTTGAAATATTTCTTTAGAGCACTGGTACCAAAGCAACAGACCTAACGCATGTGAAACATCCACTGTGAGGATTACCTCATATATCAGGTACATCGTTCAGTTCACGTCTGTGTGCCTATTGCTCTCTCACATTCACCATCTTGTGTCCTTATATTGGTTCTGATCCATTAAGAATACAAAAGGCCACATTTGTCATAGTACTTCAGAATGTGTAGAAGTGCCACTGCAGACACACAGTGAAAGTTGGATATTTTGGAGTACACAGGTAGCGGCATCTGAATATTCAGGAATTTTGGTATGATACAGTTAATCTTTGAAGTATATTCTGAAGGAGTAAGCTTAATATTTAGTAGAATGTATTCTGAAAGAAAGATTCTGCCTCATTTCGGTTTGCTGTTGTGACACTGTGCTCATCAGCTGTGTGACACTGTAAGGTACTTCAGCATCTGTCAGACTTGTAATCTGATGAGCTATACTTGGAATAAACCTGAGTTGATGAAACAATCAGTGAGCCTTTGGCACTCTCAGAACTGATTAGTGAAAATCCAGCCGGTCTTTGCTTATGTGACACATAACACTGCGCTGTATATATTAAGGCTGAATCATTGAGATTTTCCACTGTGACTGACCATTACTTAATGCTAATAGCTGCTAAGGGCATGATCGCCTCATTTGGAGAGATCACATATCCTTTCAAACAGGGTAGAATTGTAATTATGTAGATATTCGGTATTTGTTAACAGGTAGCCACCTATTGTGGGGCTTCTTATTGATATTCCAGACAGCTCTGGTCATTTTTATGTAGATATCAGTAGTGCAGTGACTGCTAAGTGCACAAAAATGATTGATTCAAATTTATGCATGTTAATTTTTAGACTTTCTGTCTAGACTCTGTAAATTTAACCAGTCATCCACTGAGATATAACTGGATTTCAAGGTACTGCTTGACAAACTGTATTGACAGCTCCTGTGACACACCCCCACAAAAAGCACTGACTACTTGCTACTTAGCTGATATATGACACGTACAATACCCTATTTGTACTTAACATGGTTCAGGGAAACAAGTATGCACTTTTCTATTTGAGAAGGATTTGTACAAACCAATTGATGTGATTACTCGCATGTATCAGATTATGGGATTGGCCCTGAAGACTGGATACACTTGAAAGTACAGTCAAGGTTTGTGACCTTTGTCTGCAAGTAAAGAAGAATACTACAAAATAAACATATATATATAGTGTTATACTGAGATATTTGAACCAAAATCTGTCTAATAATAATTCAGTGAAATTTCTGTGAAATTCAGGAATGTCTTTAGCACACTCTACATCAAGTAATTATCTCCAGCTAAGATAAAATGAGGGTGGAGACTGATTTTGGCTACTAGAGCTGGAGTGTTGCTTTCTTTATTGAATGTGGTAATTCAAAGCTGCATAAGGAAAAGATGAAAAAAAAGAGATTCTCCAGAATGAATTTTGTAGTGACTTTTTTGAACGACTGGTCACAAGTTCTTTTTAGAAGTTGAAGGAAGGCTGTTTGCAGTTAACTGCATGTTGGTTGGATGGACACAAGCTTCCCTAAATTGGTACCAGCTGACTGCTTCTGGTGTTGAAATTGGTATCTCACATTTAGGTCTTTTAAATGGAAAGATCTGATCTTTTATTATAAAATGATGACAGCAGATTTATAATTTAGCATTTTGTAAAACTCATCAGAATGATACGTATGGAGAAATATCGTAGCCCTGGTGTCTTATCCTGACATGCCTTAGACTGGTAAAATTGTAAATGATGCCACTTGGTTAGTGTGGGTTGGTCTAGCCACAATGTCATGGAATCACTGTACCAAGGAGTGATGGGCAATGCCATCAAAATATTTTTGCCTGGCACGCATAAATATTGCAAATACTGTAAATACTCTTTGACCTTATCAATCCTTTCTCTGATGCCTAATTTCATGTCTTTAGATCTGAAACTGTCATGGCTATGGGCTGGGCACTGCAGCCCAAATGGGTGCTGGGACGTTCTTGCCCAACCTTTCCTGTATGACAGGGCCCTTTCCCTGCACAGCTCTCTTGTTCATCTGTGTTCTCCTCAAACCCTACACATACTTTTTGCATCAGTTGCAGAGCAGCTCTGCTTTTGCTTTGGAAAAGGATGTGAACAACTCTACCCCCCACTCCTGTGGGCCCAGGAGCCCCATTTCAGCCCAGCCTGAGGCTATCAGTCCCAGCCCCAGTGACGCTGGCACCAAGGCTGTAGGCTTGCTGGCCTCCAGCTCTGCCGCAGCCCAGCCCGGCTGAGCCAGGCCTGACCCACGGGCTGACATCCTGGCCTGGCCTCAGCACATCCTTGTCCCTATGGTGCCCAGGGCTGGGGCTGTCCCTGAGCTGTCCCCAAGCTGTCCCACTCCCTGGCTGGGCTAGTGAGGCTCTGCCCTGCCAGCTCCTGGGAGCCCCCACTGCACCCCAGGGAGCTGCTGGACCCGACTGGCACACAAATGTCACGACAGCATGGTAGAACCCATGCCTACTCATTTTAGTACAATTCAGTATTTTGTGGATTTACAGCCCTGATCTTGCAGTGATACCAGCATATTAGCCATTGTGGTAGGAAGGGATCAGGCTGCACAGAATAATATTAGTGTTTGAAAATGTTCAAAATTTTACTATGAGATTATTCTCTTCGGTGAGGAGGGTGCTGCAAACCTCAGCTGATGGATTGTGTGACTAAGCCAATTTCTTTCCTGTGCGAATACATTAACGGAGATAATAATATCTTGAGAAATCCAGAGGGCCAGTTTTTCAAAAGTGGTTTGATGAAAATTCTCATTTTATTTCAAACAAATTTAAGTGTCCATGTATTTTAAAGATCTAGGCCAAAGTATTTTAAAATCCACAACATTAAATAGGAATAATGGAAATGAACGTCTTTTGACTGCGACTCAGTCGCAGGTGAATGTATTGGTTAGCTGTTCATCACTGCTGTGGTTCTCACCTAACTTTTTAAATTGATATTTGTTTGGAGGTTTGCTGTTGTTAATCCATTTTTCATAATAGCCAGTGTAAATACAAATATAGAAATATATTCTCAGTTGTTTATGTTCCTTTCTTCTAGCACAAGAGGAATGGTTTAGAGTATGAATTTGCATCAGAATAATTCATAAAGTAGCGTTTCTTTCGGGGCCATTTATTTCCTCCCAGGCCCTCTCACAAAGAAGCCGTAGTAGAATTATGGATATTGTGATCTTTTTGTGAATTACTTGTACAAGTGCCCCAGGAGGCAACCTGCTACTGGACTGTGGTTTGGTAGATTGTGGAGGCAAGTTAGGATTGCAGGAGGCATTGCCTAAGAACACAGCAGGAGGTAACAGTGCTCCATGTTGGGGACAACACAAAGGTTATCACGGGTTTCTGTACTCTGTAGAGTTGTTGGAATGATCCAAGCAGAGCAAGACGGTGTATTCATCCTAGCACATCGCAGCCTGTCTCAAAGCATTCTGTTTCAGCTAGTGGGGAAAAAAAGTACATGTATGTTGGTGTCACAGCAAGATGTTTGGAATGTGTTGATATCTGCAATGTATCTGGCCACAGTAGGGGAAGATGATGTATTTTTACATTAAAAATAGTTGTAGTTGTAGTCAGGAGTTAGTTTGATATTTCAGAGGAACATTTCTGGGTAGCAGGTAGGATGGTTCTGTCAGCATGAGACGTTTCTGATTTTCCAGTAGATATTCCTGCCTGAGTGCCCGTCCTGCCAGAGGTCTGTTGCTCTGCTTCTCAGGCAGTTTTACGTTGTAAACATTTTGGTTCTTATCAGCCCTGTCAGGAAGCAGACAGTCTGCTGCTCTGTCTCTACATTAAATTGAATTCTGAAAATGGAAATATTTGGAACACAAATGCTCTGAATAAATATTCCAAACAGCAGAGTGATACAAAGCAGCAAAAATAATAAAAATGCTAGGCTCAGACTTGCAAAGTGATAACTCCATTGAAAACACCTCATAACTGTGGGTCTATTTCCATTTTCTATAATCACACAATGCGGAGAACTGTTAGCGAAAAGTCTGTATGTGCAAACCCTGAGGAGGGCATCAATGAGAGGAAAAGTTTCCTTTGTGTTGATAATGGTGTGCTTTTGATGTACAAACAAAAGATAACTGCTTTTTAATGCTTTTTGTATAAAGAACTCTGTTTTCCCCATTTCTGTAAAAATGTGCCCTCTTTTGTTAGGACTGGTCTATGTGCAGTTTTTATTCTATTATGTTCACATCCTGCATGGAAATAGTCATCTTCTGCCATGGGCATAGATGTACAGTGTCAGGATGCCCTATCCCAGTAATGCCTTTTATTCTTGTTTTCCAAGACTAGCTTATCATAGAACAAACACCTTTATACCACTAAGTCTGCATCCACATTGACACAATTGTACCGCTTTAATTATACTTTTATAATTAAAATGATACGACTTCTACGTGTGCACTATAGTTCTGGAAATACATTGCTTTTGAAATATTTTTAAAGATACCCATCTTATTCCTAGCATGTTTGTGTATAATCCTACCTCTCACAACCAGTAGTCTATTATGTATATCTAAGTCCCTGATGGTGCATTGTATCCTCAAGTCATTTCTCTGTTCGTAATGATACCACTGACCCCTCTGAAGCAATTCCTTGAAAGGAGATAACAGTTTTTCCCCTGCCCTTGACCAGTAGCTGACTGTTGTGTTCAGCTCTCCTGAGGACACTGCTCTGTTTCTCTCAGGAATACAAAGAAGTAATTTCCCCAGATAACAGCCAAAAACCCAATTAAGCTTAGATTAAAGAAAAGGAGGATTTATTGGCGTTTTATGGAATGGGGAGAAAAGGAAAATAAAAGATAGGAGATATTAAATTGCCTGAAGTGGAGACAGATTCTGTCCAGTTGCTAGCATTGCTCTTCAGTTTACAGAATAATTGGTGGATTTTTAGCTGGTTTTAACTGTATAACAGGAAAACATTGGCTTTTCCACAGCCCAAAGCCATGTCTGTCTTTTTCTGTCAGAGCTGGAAAGACTGTGACACGTAGTCTTTGAAACTCTCTGGGTGGCTGGAAAGCCACTGACTTGGTTTCTGAATTTGATGTGAAGGGGTCAGTTGTTACAAAACATGTTTATTTTCCATTGTCTTCTCATCACCTATTTAAATGGAACACTAGGTACTTTGTAGCATGAAACACAAAACAAATTGTTCGCATATCTTTAATTAACCCTCTCTTTCGGTAGATTAGGATTGCCGTTAGTAACTGTCAGGTTACTTGGCCAGTTGAATAAACAGCTTCTCGCATGCATTTCAATTACTGCACTTTTGTATTGCTAATGAGACTAAGCAACAGTTTCTTGGAGGCAATCTTAATTTAGCGATTTCATTCACATTTTTATACAGGTAGAGTGTTCCAGCTATGTAATTAATGGTGCCATCTCAGCTTCAGAGGTGGATAGAGAATTAAAAATCAGCATGACAAATACATCAGGTATAATTCAAGTTGTGAAGCCATGTTATAATTTATCTTAAATTATTTTTGTACTGTAGAGTTCCAAACTGCTTTACAGAGCATATGCAGAATACACATAGTACAGACCATTCTGTCCTCAAAGGGCAGCAGCCAAGTGGACAGTATGTGACTCAAGAAGGTTTAGTCATGGCCAGAACACAACTGTTGTGGATAAGACATGCCGTCTTCATGACTGGGAGCAAGCAGGACTTTTATGGCTTTTATGACCATTTTAGGAGGGTTTCCTCATGGCGAAATGAGTGGACCTCACAAGGTAAAGGATTGAAGCCAGTGTTGTTAGTACAGTCAAATTCCAACCCAAACCGGTGTTTGTGTGTACAATTGCATATTTTGAAGTTTCAGCAGCGTTCGGAATGCTCTACAAGCAAAGCTGTGCTCTGATGGACAGCTGCAAAAGCAGTGGGATGAACGATACTAGGATGGTTTGTAAATGAGCCTTAGGTCTTTTGTAGTTAGGCAGAGGAAACTTGAAATAATTTTCACTACACTATTGAAACTACCATTCAGCTTTCTGGCTGTATTACTTCAAAGAGGAATTTGGAGCTATTGCACTAGGAAAGCAACCAGTGATATTCCAGGGTCAAGTGGTAAAACAGCGTCGGGAAGGTCAGAGGGATGCATTTGCAAGTTGAGATGACATTGAAGGGGAGCTAATTATAGGCTTAATTGCTGTAGGTAATGACAATTCAAGCTACTATATTTAACGTAGCCTGAACAGTATAATGGAGGTCATCCAACAAACGAAACAACAAATCCAAAGCAGATTTTCAAGAAACATTTAGAAAGGAATGGAAAGTCTTAGACCCACTGAAGCCAAGAGGACTTTTATCAGTGAATTGATTTTTCCAGCAGAGCCCCGATTTCATCCTACACATAGGACTGTGGTTTTGTTTCAGGAAATATCTTGAATGTGATTATTCATAAATTTTCAGTAATGTATATGCTCAGCATTTTGCTGGAGCGGTGCCCACGATTCGCTGCGGGTTTCTGAGCTGTCAGCTGAGCCGCGTTACATGCTATGGTCCTATTACCAAATCCATCACTGGCTTGAGTGGTGACTTTGGCTGAGGCACATGTGAATGTTTATGATTATTTGCTCCTGAGTCTCTCCACATCTAAACTACCTATCTGTCTTCATAAAAAGCTTAAACATCAATGATGAATAGTGCTATATAAGTGCAGTAACTTGATGTTTTCAAGGAGGAGACAAACAAGGGCTGGTGAAAGAGTTGACTGGGTGGGTGAATGTAGCTGTATTGTCTTCATTCTTACTTGGCCATATTTGTAGTTCACAAAAGCGGAAACAATGTGGTATTAATTCATGGTCTATAAAACAAAATCACATTTTTAGTCTTGCATTTCAGTCGGTCTCATTTTTATGAACTTTGCAGTTGTGTTTCACTTGGGATGTGTTTGGCTGCTTGACAAAGTGACTGGAGATTTATAATTCCTTATTAGTAACTCAGGGCTCTAAAGGGAATAACAGAGTACTTATTTACTTTTCTAGGTCAGACTCATGATGTAGGAGTTTAATGAACTTCTGCTAAACAGGAATTGAAGCAGAATTAAAATCTCAGAGTGCATCTGTCCAGTAAGGTTATTTTCTATAGGTTAGATATTTTTTCCTTGTGCAGGCTGTACTTTCTAAGTAATCAGCCAAGAAGATGAGACTCTCATATAGAACCTGGTATTAAGTCAATGCACTGATGTGATTTTGCTCTGAAATTACGTTATGTCAGATAACTGTATTTATGTAACAGTGTTCAGAGCAGCAAGATCCCAGTTCAAATGTGCTGAAAAAGAGTTTGTGATTCATGTTAGCAGTTAAACTACTGGTGCAGTTTTGATGCCTCTCAGATATTGTTTGAATCAATAGGGTGGGCACTTCTCTGTCAAGAACACATTCAAATCTATGTTCAAGAAGAATGGTTCAGTATCTGTGCTTCCTGTAAATGTGGAGGGAATACAGTGTTTCATATTCTCACAGGAGATATGCAGCAGGATTTACTTGAAATTACAAAATTAGTGATGGAGATAAAGATGCATGGAAGAAACACAAAAACATGTTACATAACCACAGCCATGCTTTTCACTGGGCTCATACTGCAGGAAAAAACATCTCTTTATTGAAGAGTTTGTATTACATTCAGAAATGTCTATGATGAAATGTGTAAATCACAATAATATATTTGAAGATCCTAAGCATTTCAACACATACTGTTAAAGCCCTGGAGGTATAACTGTATGGACATAAAATGGCAAATCTCCTTGGGTTCTGCAGTATTTAATAAATATACACCCATTAAGATACGTTTAAGAAAGTATACAATTATCTGGGGAAAACAAACAAAAATACAAACCAAGAGATAATAGAAAACATTGAATGAAAGGGGTTTTTTTTGTCTTGAATATCCTATCTTCATGGCCCGGAAGAAACACCTTCCTTCACGCCATCCTAAATGCCGATCTTGAAATAAGCTCTCTGTTCTTTTCTTAAACATCAGAGATGAGGGTCACTTTTTTGGCTGGACATGATTTACAATTCTTACTCTAAGGATACAACCCTAATCTATAAATTACAATCTAGCGTGTGGGCCAGAGTACTTTGTACTTATTGGAGCTGTGCCTCTAGGCACAAAGAACTGAGAAGTGGGTGTGTGAGCCAAGGGAAAGGGACCTGGGAGTCCTGGGGACAGCAGGGTGACCATGAGCCAGCACTGGGACCTTGTGGCCAGGAAGCCAATGGTACCTGGGGTGGGTTAGAAGGGGGTGGTCAATAGGTCAGAGAGGTTCTCCTGCCCCTCTGCTCTGCCCTGGGGAGACCACACCTGGAATCTTGTGTCCAGTTGTGGCCCCTCAGTTCCAGCAGGACAGGGAACTGCTGGAGAGAGTCCAGCGCAGCCACCAAGATGCTGCAGGGAGTGGAGCATCTCCCGTGTGAGGAAAGGCTGAGGGAGCTGGGGCTCTGGAGCTGGACAAGAGGAGACTGAGGGGTGACCTCATTAATGTTTACAGATAGATAAAGGGTGAGTGTCAGGAGGATGGAGCCAGGCTCTTCTTGGTGACAGCCAATGGTAGGACAAGGGGTAATGGGTTCAAACTGGAACACAAGAGGTTCCACTTAAATTTGAAAAGAAACTTGTTCCTGGTGAGGGTGGCAGAGCCTGGCCCAGGCTGCCCAGGGAGGTTGTGGAGTCTCCTTCTCTGCAGACATTCCACCCCGCCTGGACACCTTCCTGTGTAACCTCATCTGGGTGTTCCTGCTCCATGGGGGGATTGCACTGGATGAGCTTTCCAGGTCCCTTCCAAGTCCCTGACATTGTGTGATTCTGTGGCTGGGAAGAGCTTGGGCTCAACCCTGCTCCTCTTTCTGCGTATTATCCAGTGACCATTTTACACAGAACTCACGAAAATCCTCAGAGCATCAACTGGCGTCTTCAGCCTTCAGGCAGGTGTCTTGTACAGTCTCTGTTCACCATTTCTTCGCGTTACTCACATTAGGTTTTCTTTGGCTGATTTCTGTATTAAGTGATGGAAAGGAGTATTGAACTTTGAATTCTTTCTGCCTTACTCTTCATCAACTAAGTTCCAAACTGGCAGAGAGTGCAGAATCCTAATTACTCTTTGTGATGTAAGAAAGAACGTAGCGTGACATTTGGATCCCAGGTGCTAAGAGTCATGTGGGGGAAAACCAAAATGGCCTTTTTATTAAAGAAATACGATGTGGAGGAGAGGGAGGAGGGATTTTTTTATTTGCTTTTCTGGTTTTGACCAGAAAATATATAAACATTTCTACCTGTAAGTCTTGTAAAATTTGGCTTGATTGTGGGGGGCGATGCAGCTTGCCTAGTACAGAGCACTTCTTTACCATGTACCTGTATTCCGGATAGGACTGCTTTTTTGGCATAATATGCTTGTTTTGCTGTAACAGTAACATGCCACTAGAATAAGAATGACCTAAGAATGAGAAGAGCTGAATACAGAGGAAGAGCATCTCTCTCTTTGGGAGGGGTCGATGAGACAATAATGTAATAATAGCATTCCTATCCTATTCATTGATATGGATTTTTTTTCCACTAAGATATAAGAACTACCTTGAAAACTGGGTCAACTTAAATGCTGTCACAAATGCTCATCACCAAGCGTATATTGCTGCATACCTGTCACACTCGGTAGCTGGAACGAATTTCATGAAGAGACTGGGGTAAAAGGTGAAGCTCAGCAGGATTACTGGCTGTGAAGGAATCACACTTTTGCAGTTTGTCTGGTACAAAACAAAATAAATGGGGCAAAATTGTGCTTAATACTGATAAATACCAATAGTATTTGTCTTTTTGTTTAAAACTGATATTTTTGTTAGTCAAATTTATTTGCATACATTTGGTAAATGCATTATTATTCCCATGGTGGATTATTCTTGCTGCTTAAGAGACTGAATTTATTGACATATTTAGACATGGAAATTTACTGGGAATTGCTTGGAACCCTTTAGGGGTTTAAAGTTCTTTAAATGGAGTTAGTTTCAGTGTAATAATGGGATTGTTGGTGATAAATTATAATATTGCATATTTACTGCTAACCAAGGAAGAGCTTTTTAGAAGATGCTCACACTTTTATGCCAAAATGAAGTTACATGGATGAAAGCCATGGTGTCCTCTCATGGCATATCTTTGCTCCAGCAGTTCTTGATGATCGTAGTTCACTGTAGAAAATGCAGGATTTGTGATGGAGAACAACAGCATCTCATCCTAGTTGAACTGTCTGGCAAAATAATGGCACATACGATGGATGTGCCCCTGTGTTGTATGTACGTAGGCAGCTTTCCAGCCTGGAGAGAGCCAGCATGAGGGCTCCAGCCTGTACTTTCCTCACTGTGTTAACACAAGCTGAAAGCATCCTCTGAAATGCATAAGCTTCCCTGTGCGGGTAGGAAAGTGGTAGAGAGCAGTTAAAGCTCAGGCCAGCTCTGCAGCTGAAGTTGCCGTAGGAGTAAGTGACTCTTACCTGCATGTGTATCCGTGCAGTCATTGGCTTTTTCACTTGACAAAGCCCTCAGGATGCCAAAAGGCAGTGGTGGCTTTGTGATGCAAATCAGCCCTGCCAAGTCTTACTTACAAAGAAGGTGACTCATTTATTTGGGATCAGTTTTTAAGGCAGCTTGTAACATCTCTCTCACTTGGCATGGGGATTTTGGAGAGTGCTTCAATGAGACAGTTACAATCTGACTCAAAGTATATACATATATATATATATGTATATTTAATTTCTTTCATTCACATTGTCACTCTGAGAGTCATATGTGAGTGCCAAGAACTGGACAGAGAGACTGAAACACAATGAATTCACTCTCACAGGGTGAGGGGAAATTTCACCTGCAGGAGTGAGTTGGAAGAGTCGCTGGGTTTTCCTCGGGAGGAAGGCAAGAGCAGAGAGGAGAAGAGCAGTCCAAATGACCTTGCTGTTTTTACCAGGACATACAGCAGGTGCCTCCTTAGTGGCTTGTTTTTCAGAAAAAGTGGAGGGGAAGCAGCACAATGGAGTCTTTTGCCAGTAAAACAACTAGAGGCTCCAGTGTATCTGTTGGAGAGGGAGGGAGTAGGAATAGACTTGCTGAAATGTGCAGCATGTCCTGGAGAACAGAGATGGAGCCAGCAGCGAGGTGGCCAAGCAGAGAGGAGTTGCGGTGATGCCGAAGGCATGTTACCCTGCACGAACTGTGCGTGTACAGGAAATTCTCAGGTCTTGCTGCAGAACTGATTTTGGGGAGGGGGATGTATTAAACGGAGGCAGAGGAGATGCCGGGCTAAGCTGGTTGGAGGCAGAGTACCTGCAGTACTGTTCTCCAAACCCCTGCTGGGAATCCTGACACTTAACAGGGTTAAAGAGGAGAATGTGATGTGACACTTCCCAGTTAGGACTAGTCAAACTTCTGGTCAGAGGGTAGTTACAAATTAAGAAGTAGTATCTCACTTGTAATAACTACAGAAGTCTGAAGTGAGCATATATGATCGTTGTTCACACATTCCCTGGATAACATAGCCATTGACAATTCGAGTCAAACAATCAGAAATTATGTCCAAATAATATATTGGTTTAAAATTTGTATGCTAGAAATGCTAATATTATATTTTGGGTTCCTTTTTTCCCTTGTTTTTGAAGTTTCATTGTGTACTAAACTTTACACTTTCAAGTTTCTCAGATGCTCTGAGAAGCTTGTTCTCTTCTAATCCCATCAGCCTGGGAGCTGGAGATCTAAGCAAGGCATGCAGTATTATGAAACATGTCGTAAAATTGTAACAACTGGCAATATGGTAAGAAGAGAAAACAGGTGATCAAATCTAAGACTACTGTATGTACTAATTCATCTAAGTCAAAAAAGGCCTTATGTGGTCACGAGAAAGGAGATTGTAAGGTCCAGAAATGCTGTTAATTTGCAGGTTTAAGTCATAAGCAACTGTCACTGTATCCCTGAGAAAGATAAAAACAACAGAATGTAGACCCTGAACTCGTAAATATATTGAAGTTACCAAAATGCACTTTACTGAAGTAACAGCTGTATGTTTTTAACAAGCGACCAAGACATACAGGAAACACATTTTGCAAACTGTCCACAGGCTGCAGTTTGTCCATATGAAGTCTTTGGGAACCCTATGCTGACAGCAAATACAAAAGAAATAGAAAAAACACTGAAATCCATAGCATGCCCAGCTAACTTCTATAACATCCTAAGATTCACATTCACATCCTCAGTTTCAGTGGCCTCCCTTCATCTTTCAAAATGGGTTTCGGGGATGTTTCAAATATGTTCTTAATTTACTATATGTACTTCATTTATGTTATATCACTGCAATGGTGTATATGTGGCATAGACATTTTAGCCTAGAAAATAAAGATGTACCGTGGAGTGAAAAACCGTGAAAGAAAGGAAAAAAAACACTGAAAAAAAATGGTGGAGAATCTTGGTGCAAAGGATGCAGCCTGGATTTGAGAGAGAACTCAGTGACGCCAGCCTGCCTTTGAAAGCTTGCTGGAGTGTGTTAGTTGAAAGCAGAGTTGTAAAGGGGTAATTTAATCCCCTTCTTAGAAGACAGCGAAATTTAACTGATGCTGGATAAAGGGGAACCTCCTGTGATGCTGTATGGCTAATTTTCACTGAGAATGTTTAATCCTTTCAGATATTGCAAGACTGCATTTGCCACTTTAGTAAACAGAAATTG
The DNA here is from genome assembly GCF_964273445.1 of Streptopelia decaocto. NCBI lineage: Eukaryota > Metazoa > Chordata > Aves > Columbiformes > Columbidae > Streptopelia > Streptopelia decaocto. Next base: position 29,908,286 of record NC_138659.1, on the reverse strand, counting down.
CTGCTTGTGAAAATCCATTTAGTAAATGTTATTTTGGAGGGTGTTGGCATTTTATGCAGTACTGAGGCTTCTTTATCTGCTTTTTACCTGGCCTGCCAAACAACTGCAAGTTTTCATTCAGTAAGGTTTAGCTGAATAAAAACCCCTACCAATTATTAATAAAATAATCAGATAAGAAAAGACATGGTATTTAGATGAATGGTTAATAAGTGGAAAATTATTCAAAATAGAAATATTCTGCCTGCAGTTCCATTAATTTTATCAGTGCATATATAGTGCACAGTTGTGGTATGTAAGAATTACATACACCCGTGTGCAGTAGACTGTATGGTATCTACCGAATCTTTACGCTGTATATAATTTACATTTATTGCCAAGCAGAATCAGAATTTTCCAATCTCAGAGGAAAATAAAGTCTTGTCAGCCCATCATGTTGTCATTATTACTGAATGCCTGGTAACCATCTCCACAAATGTAAAAGTCTAGACATCCTACCTCTTCTCGGATGAGATCAGTTGATTGATTCCTGGAGCCAGTTTGCTCAGGATGCAACTGTCGTTCTCAAACTTGACGTAGCATTTGCTCTGGGTGAGAAGAACAAAGAGAATTCTAGTACTTGTTTGTGCTTTGGGCTAATCTGGAAAGGGTAGAATATTTTATTTTATATTTTATATACCCCCTGCTACTACACTTGCTAGCAGGGAGAAAGGAGGCGTTTTTCTACCATGATACAGTGCTTAATTAATACTCACCAGAGCTAAGCCCTGTAGAAAACCACAGATAAGGTTTTTTGTTCTTGAAGAGAGAGGGCGACTAAGACCCAGATTGCCATGGGTGACCACAGGGAGTATGCAGTTATTTCTGATGAACATTGCAAAATATTGCGAGATCATGTTAGATAACTGATCCTCACATAGGATTAAAAGGCACTGTTCAGAACATAGGAGGGAGGCTGTTTCAACATGCAAAATGCACAGAACCAGATTGCTTCACACCGTATGCATCTGCAAATAGTAAATATAAATGTAATTCACATTTCCAGAGTAAGAGTTTTAACAGAGCTTGCATAGCCTATGCTTCACAGGCAAACACCGTTGAAGCAATTCAGGGTGGCAGTCAGTCCAACTTGTGTCACTACCCTAATCTAAAAATCCCATTGACAGGGAGTTCAGTTGCATAAGAAAGCTGGTTTGACATTCGAGTTCAATGCATATGTTTTAATATATAGCTTGCCTGTGATACAAGTGCTGCGTCTAATGCAGATTTCCTCTCTTAAGAAATACGCACTTCAAAGTGTTTTGCAAACTGCTGCACTACACCAGCAGCCATAGCAATACACCGCAGCGTGTCCCAGCAATGACACACACCTGTCGAGCACAGGGACCGAAAACACAATCGAGTGCTGGGATCGCGCTGGTACAGTATTTTCTGCCAACTGAAACATAAAGGCCTAGGACAGGGCTGGTGTAATGTCCAAAGGAAGCGTGTTGTGGACACCGAGCTATGGCACTATGCTTTTAACCTGCTGTCAGCCCAGAAGCTGCTACCTGGCAAACCAGAAGTGTCTTCCATTTGCGCACAGTAAAGTGAGCACTAAGCAGCGCATGTCTGTCTTAGCTCTGGGAAAGAGCTCTCCTATTCTTCTGTTAGCAAAGGCTGAAGTTGTTATAACGTAGTGTGGGAAGAAATTAGTCATCTGTGAATGTGGAGTAGGATCTTTTGTCTTTCACGTGGTTTCTCCATTTCTGCCTTGTAAACCACTAGCAGTTTCCTGCTTTTTACATGATGCATTTGCATTTTCACTTGGTACATTTCCCTTCCTGGTTTTGCTTTTCACTGGCAGATGAGAGGGGGATAAATATGAGAATTAAGGGGAAGGGTGGTGAGGACACCCAGAGCCACAGCAGAATGGTTTGGGGAGAAGTGGTGTCTTTAGATACTGCTATGGCATCTGGATACTTGGGAACTATATCCATGCATGTGAGCTAAACATAGAAATGCTAAGGTGCTTACAAAGGGCCCGGTTTACAAGTCGTGTGTCACTTTTTGCACTGAATAACTGATTTGTATTTGCAGTTCACACCATTTGTGTCTGAGATAGAAAAGTAAACCCAGTGTCCCTGTTTGCTGGCAGTTCAGCCTCAGGACTGTAATGTAAAGTATAATGTCAGGCAGTTCCTCGCCTAGTCTTAATTTATGGCTTTGGAACAGCTTGTTACACACCCGGTGTGGGGCTGGGTGATGGGAGTAAAGAAACCCCCACCTTTTCATGTGCCCTCACAGCAGATTGCCTGGGCTGCAGAGCTTTGCTGCATCAAAAGTAGATTAAATCTTTATTTAAAAATCACAGGATGGTGATAGTGCTCTTAAACAGTAGCTGCTATTAAAATGTCAGCCTTGCTGTCAGTCACCACCAAGTACCTGACTTAGCGCTGTTTCCCCTGATACTGAGAATGGAAAATAGACAGGTTGCTACTTAAAGTGAACTATTGTAAATGAGTAGCACAGATTTAATCCTTTCTGATATGGCTTATTATCCATCTGTAAGATTAAAAATGTATGTTGTATTACTTCAGGGGTTGCACTGACCTCTAGATTTCATGCTTCTGGATTTTACTACTTCTTATGTACCGTTACGGTTTTATTCCATATTTTGGCAGTATCAAGGCTTAGTCACGTATGTGAAAGAAAATGTAAACTTACAGATAACATAGTAATTGTCCATTTTATTAAAACTTTAGGGCTTTGTCTTGTGAGCATTGTGCAAAATGGCAGATATTGATATCTTAACTAATTATTCAATCAAGGATTTGGCAGGTTCATCAATGGGAACGATGCGTGATGGACTAGAATTGATCACACTTCATTTCCCATCAATTGCCAGAGCAAATGGTAGCTCAGGTGATAAGTTAGGATCATTGCCAGTCATTTTTGGGCTCAATCCTTCCTTTTTTTCTATTTGTTTTTCTTCCAAACAAGAACCCCCAGACTGTTTGATGGAAGTGAATGTCCTCTGCTGTTGGTGAAAAAAGCAATGCAGAGTTTTTGTAGCCTCTGAGGGATGTGAGACTATTTCTGGCTCTGTAATTGATGCTGCTGCATAGTCCTATAATCACCTAACCTTATTGAATTGTCCCCATGTGAAGATTTGATTTCAAATTTAGTAATCATTATACATCATTTATTTTCACATAGATTACAGGTTCATCTGTAAAGTGACAGAATTTCACCCCAGAGCTGAATGTTCAGCTCTTCACTTTTACTCTTTTTGGATACGCTTGTGACACTTCCAACTGTAGTGATTTACTAGCAATTAGTAGGCTTCCATGACAGATTTATTGTAGCCTTCCAAAGAGTGATGAATCAGGTATGTGGCTATGAAGAAATGGTTCCCTAGGACTTTTATTTAACACAGGAACGCAGAGTTAGATCCCTTGAAGAGCTTTGGTGTCTAAAGCAGGACTTAACCCAATTAAACCTCCATTCCTGAACCTAAATGTAAAATTGCAGTTCAAAAAAATCTTTGCTTAGCTGCTGTCTAACCCTGCAAGCACATAAACCAACTCACTGTTCCCTCATTTGAATTTCAAGTGAACTGAATGCCTACACTTCTTTTTCTGCATCTGCCAAAATCTCTACTTATTCCTATATAAGGCTGCTCAGGAGCTGGAAATTAGGATTTCTTTCTCCCAAATGTTCTGCCTGGTTCGGCAGATCCACCCGACTTTCCCATGGCCATGCCCCTAGAGATGTAGCTGGGAGGGATGGTGCCATCTCCCCTCCCCGTAGGGTTTGTGTCTCCATTCCGCCCCTGGCTGGGGTAGTTCGTGCTTGGTGTGAGGTTTCTGCAAGCAGTCCCATTTCCGCTCTTGCGCTGTTTTGTTCATGTCAAAAAGGTAACTTACTGGTTAGCTTTTGGGATAGGGATCGATTCCTTTGGAAACGGTGGATATTCAAAAATAATCTAGTTGTGACAGGACCAATTGTTTCTACATTAAGCTTTCTTTTGAAAATCTATTGATCTGTTCTTTTTATTTGTTTTCCCAGATGTCTATTGCTCGATACTGATTGGAAAAGAAATCTCATTTCTGATGTGGAACCATCCACGTGCTAAACAAATACAAATTGAACCAAAATAAACTATTTTAATAACTTTTTTTAATTAAATGCAAATGTAGCATCCATTGCAGCCTGTTAAAGCAAAGAAAACCCCCAGCACGTTTAGCATGTTAAAAGGAAGATTTTTGCTGCATTCACAATGTTATACAATAATTAAAAAGGAAATCAGCTAAGCCTTCAGAAACTGTCCCCTTCTATAGAATGTAATTAATTTGTTTAATTATGATAGTAGGGCTGTAGTGTGATTATTATTTTTGAGGGGTAGAAAATCTGCTCTGTTCCTGTTTTTTGTGTTTTGGGAAGCAGAACACATGACAGAAAGGGCAGGATTTAAACCACACTCCAGCTGTAATTAAATGCCGACACGTCAGTGCAGTTGCGGGCTGGAGGCTGCTCCCGGCTGTACTGTGCTCACAGGAGCAACAGCTTCTCCTGGGAGGATGGGTGTGTTGTTTTCTCCTCAGATGTGCAGGTCTGGGAGACAGGCAGGTCTGGCACAGCGCAGACACTGCCATGCTCAAGGTGAAACTCCCGTGTGGTTCACACTGTTTTTTCGGATGTCAGGGTGCTGAATGTCCTCAAGGGCTCTCCTTTGGGAGCAGCGTGGACACTGGTGTCTTCACTGTGCCTATGACTGGGCAGGCTGAGTCAGGATTATGCTCTCATGCCATCTCCTGGTAGACTGTCACTGTGTTTGCCTCTCCCACGCTGCCTGTGTCCCCTGTGCCTGGCCCTGTCCTCTGCGGATGTATTTGTCACAGCAGGAAAGCCCATGGTGCTGCAGGTGGCCTTGTGTGGGCATGGTGGGGGATCATAGAGGACGTCGCAGGCCCAGGGACACGGCGCAGAGCCCTGCTGGGCTGCTGCAGGTGCAGGCTCCGCTGTTACACCTGCGCAGGGTGCGTGCAGTACGGTGGGCATGACGGCCGGGCTCTGAGGGCGTGCGAGAGTGTGGAACACCAGGCAGCTCCCGAGAACCACCTGGTAGGTGTGGGCAGCACAAAGGCTGGTCCCAGCTCCCCGGCAGCAAGGCGGGGGCTTTGGGCAGCTGCACAGCATCTCCTGCTCCCATCTTCTGCTGCAGGGTGAAGCAGCCCCTGCGGGCAGCCCAAGGGCTGCGCAGTAAAGGCAGGAGGAACCACCTGCTTACATCTTTGTTGGGTGGAGTGAAGCAGTTACACCTGATGAGTAGCTGCTCTGCCGCTTTTGAATTCTTTGCTGAAAGATTCCTATACTAAAAGCTGCTGTCACTTCAGTATTTCTCCCCTACAAGAAGAAAATACCCTGCCGTCTCTCTTGAAAGTTGGAATTGTGCCTCTACAGAGATCTAGGTTTGTCAAAAATGCTGTTAGGTGGGTGGCCATCATTTGGGGCAGAAAAGCTGGAAAGATGACCTACATGTCCAGTGCAGAAAAAACTACTTCAGAATAGGCCTATTGCTGTGAAGAAACTGTTTGACTGAAGTTCGTTCACATGAAACAAGAATCCTGGGCTGCAGCCAGGCATGGTACAGAGATGTGAAAAGCAAGCGCTACTTACAGAATTTAAAATAGCCTGCTGACAGATATCAGTTGGATGTCAAGGCACTCAGTAATGGTGATTTGAAACAATGAAAGACTGGGGCTTTGAAAAACCCCTGTAGCCCTGCACCTTTTGGTCATGCTGCCATGTTCTTTTCAATCTTCCGTGACCACCATCACCCATCTCATTGTAGCATTGTAGACAGAATGTTATGTACATTCGGGGTCATTAAAGAAAGCAATGCCTTCCACCGATTGTTTGAGTTGGTTTGGTTTTTTTTTTTCTGGCTTGTTTTTACTTCTGTTTGACTTCTGTTCCCATTGTGAAATAGATCTAAGGAGAGATCCAGTGAAATACACTCCCCCCTTAACCCAGGAAGAAGTGAGCAGCAATTGTTTAATGTCACTACCAAGTAAAATGCACTTCAAATGACACACACATCACACCCAAGGAGTACAAATTAGGACTAGTAATGTAGAATATAAAGCAGATAAAGTGTATAAAGCACCCACAAATCCTCTGGGACTCCAGTACTCTTCATTTCACCTGTTTGCAGGAAGGTTTTGTCTCTTACTAAAAGATTGTTCCTTTCTTCTGATTTCTGTGGTATCTGTTCTTAAACGTACCTCTTGCGTCCTCTCTGTGGCACACACACACTTCAAATTCCTCAACAAAATGCATTGGGTAACTGTGGACTTAAGTTATATCATTTCCCCAGTTATAGGTAAGCTACATCTTTAACCAAGGAATATTACTGAAGTGTGTTAGCCAAAGCAGTTGACGGTAGAACGTAAATAAAAGCATTTTTGTGCTACAGCCACAAGAGATGGCACAGTTATAAATGCCTGTGAAATACATAGATACAGAAACAGACTTAATTCTATTTCTAGCAAGGTCAAAGCCACTCTGTCCCTGTAATTAGCTGACTTGCTATCAGCTCTTTCCTGGCTCAGTTTTTCAAGGACTCCCTCTTCTCATTTACCCTGCAGCTCAGGGCACCTTCCTCCGAGAGGGACCTTCCTTTCTCTCCAGCCTTGTTCTCTGATTCCTCCAGAGATTCCAGTTAACCTCGGCTTTTCACCTGAACTTATTTACCCCTAACTTACTGAGAAGATAGTTTGACGTTCTGCTCTAAATTGAAGGGCATCTCTTTGGAGAAGCAATGCCGCGTTGCCATCTCTTGTACTTGATTGTCTAATTAACCCTTGGTGGCAGGTGCATTGCAGTGCTGAATGTTTCCACCCACTGAGTGCTGGATTTCATATTAACCTGTGCGTTGACAAATAGACTCAAACATCCTGATCGGACGTGTTTCTTTGTTTATGTTTGGTTCCTGGTCAGGACTGTGATAATAGGAAACAATTTTGGAATATTTGAAAGTTTAAAAAAACCCCAAAAAACTCACAGAGCTGACCACTGAATTTAAAAGGATTATTTTTCAAATTGAGTTGTAATCCCAAACCAGTTGAAATTGGAGTGATACACAGTTGCAGATTTAGATACAGATTTTAAATATCTCTTTTCAAGGTGTTTTATTTTCATCTGGTTTCGGTCCAAAACTGAATATTGAAGTATTTTTGCCCAAAAGACACTTTCTTTTTCTTCTCTTGCATATGTGCATGGGCAAAATTCCAAGTGACTTTCTGCATCCTGTAGCTATTGAATGAAAGGGATGTTTTGACCAGTTTTGCTGCCAGTACCTGTTTCCAGCATCTGTCTTCAGTGTCAATACGCCGGTGATTGTGGAGGCTGCCTTGGGATCCTGCTGTCGAGGTGGAACGACTTTGTGTATTGTTGAACCCGATGGATCCTCAGAGAAACATTTTAAACTCAGATGCAGTATTGCAGTATCTACTGGAAAAAAAAATGTGCTTTCGTTCCCTAATTTCTGATGTGCTGTTAACTCAGAGGGACAGAAGTAAGAGCTTACAGAGCAGTCTGAGTTAATATAAAATAAGCTGATGAAGGTTACATGGAGCTGGCCACATGAAAATTGAAAGGCCTTAGAGAACGTTGTGAGGCTGAACGTTTTTGACGGTTTTTGAAATAACGATTTTTGAACAAAGACCTTCCAAAGGAATGAGGAGCTTTATTTTTTCATTTCAGTCTGCGTCAACCAGATAGAGAAATACAAGACAAAGTAAAGAGAAATTTCTCTATGGGCTCAGTAACATTTGGCCTTAAATTCCTGTGGCCTGTCCTAGGGACCCCGTGTGCTGTGTTGGAGTTCTGTTAAAACTGGATGTGGCTGGAAAGACTTGCCTGCGTCCTTGCAATCGCTATCCCGTTAGTGCCTTGCAGCAATAATAGTTGTAGTGAGAGTTTAGATGTGCTTGGCTGAGCCAAATAGTGTCACAGAAAGAAACGAGTGCTTGAATTTGAAAACGTAAGCACGGAACGTAAGGATCAGCGACGCTGAGCTTCAAAGCTGGGTTAGATAAAAAAGTGACCCTGTAAAACTTGAAGCTCAACCAAAATCTTGCACATCCATGGCAGGTGCAGAGAGCAGCTGAGGGCGTATTTCCATCAAGCGTTTAAACTGGAAAGAATTGACAAAACGTGCCAAAGCAGATGAGAAAAGTTGATGTGAAAACTTGTTGAAGCAAAACTCCCGACTGTCCGCTAGCTTTGCTGTAGACTGTTGAAATAGTTCCTGGTTTTCTGGCGCTGGAGTGATAACAATTTGCATAGTTAAGACACCATGCTTGTGGCATTATTGCATTTTAGTGCAAGTACTGCAGAACAAAAGTAAAGCAGTTTGATGTAATACGGATGTCTATTTGCACTCCTTTTAAGATAAACATTAGGCAATAACCATTTCTTTAGAGCCTGTGTATTGTTCATATGATTCTCTCTCTTGTATAACAGCTCGTGTTCATCAACATGATACATTCCTGCCTGATTTTCCAGTTCTGTCTTTCACGGAGGATATTCTTTTCTTTCTCTGATTGCTTTTTCTTCTTAGACCATTACTCTAGTTGATAGCTTCAGGTTATCGTTGTATCCCATCTCCCTCTCCAATAAGCCTATGATTGATACTAATCTTCCTCGTGGGACACGTTTATAGGATGCAGGATAGAAACTACTCTCTAAATCTTAGCTTTATATGTGCTGACAATTTGCAAGGTTGCACCTTATATTCACTTCAGGTGGCTTAGGGGAAAACATCAGCACCTGGTAATCGTGCTTCCAAATAAGAAGAGAAATGCGCTCCATGTACTAAAAGTTATCTTGTTGTTCAGTCTCCTGTGCCGCTTCTGCTTGTATTTTATGTAGCTAGAAAGGGCTCAGCTTCTATAGGTGATCGATGTCCTGTAACCAAACTCGTGCCTTTTCTTTCCAGTGAGAGGAGCCATATTTTAATTAATCTAATGGAAGCTGTGACTAGCAGGCAGTCCTCTGAAAAAGAGTTAATGTGCCAGAAAACACTTCACACAAGCAGAAGACTCTTCATTGACTAATGTGCTTAACGGTACTTTTTCTAAGAAAATTATCCCAGTGAAAGCTTTATGGAGTGCATTTGGTTTTCTATTTTTCTTCTCATAATATAGCCTCGTGTTTTGAAATGGAATTAGAAATGCCTAAGGACCTTTTGAAAATAGAATTACTTCTTTACTACAGGTTTTGCAGATGCCCATCAGTATAGAATGGAAAACAGAAATATTCCATTCCTTGGAAGAATAACACCCAGGGCACTGTGCTCACTGGTGTGATGGATGCATTTGCTGAAGTGTGCTTGTTTCACTGTTTCTGCTTATCAAATATCTGAAGGAAGAGTCCAGCTATATAAGTAACTCTGAAGAATCAATGGGAAATGAAGGTGCTAATGTTTCCACAACATTTGCATATTCAGGCTCCACAGCCCGAGAAACAAAGAGAAGTAGGAAGAAATTCATTTGTTTTATCTTTTATCTTTTTTGAACAGACATGCATTTATCTTTATGAACAGACTCGCCAGACCTTTTTTGAATTGCAAAGTTTTGCTGCAAATGCTTGTTATTTGGATTTGCATAAGGATTAACAATGTTGGGCAAGTGGTATCTCCTCACCCTTTCTGTTTACTTGTGTGATATCAGGCACCGCGATGCAGTTTGCAAGGCAATCAGTGCCTTCAGTTCAGTGGATAATGCAGTTTGTTTTCGTGGCGGATTCTTTAATGTTCCAGAAGTCTAGTTCAATAAAAATTATGAATGTATTTGCCCAGAGGATTTCTTCCCCTTCTTTAGGAGCTCTCTGTACCTACTAGCATCAGTGTTAAAGAATGAAAATGTATGAAACTTGAGGGGAAAGTCTGAGCTGCCATACAGATTGGAGAAATTTAGCTACACTCCCTATCTGAATATACGTGTGAAAATGTCGTGGTCAAAGCAAAATGATCTCTTAGATCAGTACTTGGCACCACAAAATCAAAACTCCCAGAGACTTGAAAAGGGCGGGTACCGCACCAAGAGGAAGATGGTTGAAGTTCGGAGCATTTGAAGTGTCTCAGTCTGCTTTTTGTTCCAGCTTTTTATGCACAGAAGTGTTACCTAAAATATCCCAATATGCATCTGAATTATTGTTCAGTTTAAGAGCATCATTTCATAGTGTGTCAAGTGGATGGGACTTGAAAAGCACCAAAGCAAAACTCTTTGTGCTTGTATGTTTTTTTCATTCTTGATTCTTTTCATATGATTATGAAAGCACTGTTCCAACATCAATATATAACAAAGCAAAAATTATCGGGGGACTCGCATTATTTTCCCAGGATCACGTCTCCCCAAGCGCTTGTGTTGTGGAAATCACTTCTGAAGTGCACAGCTGTACCTCACTAATGAGACAGCCCGAGCCCCAGCTTGCTGCATTGACTTACACAACTTACTACGCAAATGTGAAGCTTCAGGGTTTCTATTCTACTTTCAGGTTATTGTTGGGAATTTCTCAAAGAAAAGCAGATTTGGCCTTACAGTCATCAGTCCTCTAGGAAAAAGAGAAACAATATGTATAGCTTGCTCATGAGGGATGGGTATAATGGCAAGAGAAGCTTTGTGCCTTGAGCAGTGCTGAGTGATGGGCTCACAAGAGCCGGTGCAGCCATATGATGTGCCAGCAATGGGCTGGGGGTGCCCCGAGCTTCTGCAGAGGTTGGGGTGCCCGTTGTGACAGCAGGGTTGTCCTCAAAGCCTCTGGGAGCGGGGGACTGGGAAGGCGCAGCCAGCCCAGTGAAGCCATGGTCCTGAGCCAGCAGCTCGTGAGAAACCTCAGCGCTGCTCAAGGCAGCGAGAAGGTAAGAAGTTAGAACTAAAGCTGCCAGGACAAAATATTGTATTACTGGAAATGCATTAATTAGTGTTGTTGCCGGTGGCTCATGACCCAGCAATCAAGAATAAGCCATGAGTAATAAATTACACTGAACATGAGGTGAACACGGGGTTCATTAACATCACGTAGGAAATGCTGATGAAGTCCTGTGCGCGAGGCAAGGAACATAAAAAGCAGATCCGGAGGTACCGTTCAGCGTCACCAGGTAGGCTGTTGGGCCTAGGCCAGGCACAACGGGCACTGGGTAGGGAAGATGAAACTCCTGCCAATGAAATTATCTACTGTATTAACAAAAAGAGAAAGCTAGACTAGCTCACTTTCTCCTGAACCAGTACAACTGTTTCTTGTAGTGCTTATGTGTGCTTTTTTAACCATTAATATAGCCCTATACTGAATTAATTCAATTGAAAATGGCAACAGTTTTACTTTCCTGTACATCAGTCTTCTCATTTCTAGCGCTGCTTTTACTTCAGCAGTCACTTTGGGAGCTCTTGCAGGGGCGGCTGTTGGTTCAGCAATACAGTTCGGACAGTTAATATAGACTGAATAAGCCCTATAGTTTTCATTCCAGATGAGACAGAAGATAAGCATACTGGTGCTGACTAACGTAATGCTGTTATAGTGCAAGAGAAAAACATGGCTGTCAAGTACTTTATTGATATTGTGCACTTGGAGTCTCAAGTGCTTAGTTAAAGGTCACTCATCCAAAAGGAATTTGGATATTCTTTAACCTTTTTTGGTCTCTCTTGCTCTCTCCCAATACACTTTGAACCCATCTGTAATATTTCCAGATGGATCTCTGAGGAAATGGTGGTGTTGATGAACTGACAGGTTGCCTTTTCCTGTTGGACTCAGTAATGAGGTGTTCTTTGGTCCAGAAGATTTATTTGTTTGGCTTTGGTTTTGTTGTGCTTTGTTGGCCAGGTCATCATTGCCATGGTAAAATCTCTTATTTTTTTTATTTATAGAAGGGAAACTTTTCTACTACTGGTAATGGAGCGATCTGAACCCAGGGGTCTTGAAAGCCCGTCATTAAGTACTCGTTATAGGAAAAAGTGTGTTTTCCAGTGTTCTGATTTTACTGAAAGGAATCGCTTTGTTTTCTAAATCTGAGTTGTAAAATCAACAGACTATAAGAAAAAAAGACCATTTGATTTCATCACAAAGAAAATAATTTTATCTAAGAGTAACATATTTTGAATTGGGAATAACATTTTTCCATTGATTTTTTTTCAAGCAATAAAGTGTCTGAAAATAACATTTTTCTATCATTGGACAGCATAGATTTTAAAGTCAATAACAGAGCAGATTGCCTCAAATTGCGAAATACAGAAACAACTGCGGCATTGTTTTTTGTTTCTGTTTGTCTGTAGGTACTAAACCAATCAGAGGTATGTGACGTAGCAACAGGACATACTGGGCTCTATCTGTGGCAGTGCCAGTGGCCAGGAGTCAGTGTGGCCCATGACAGCTGGAGCAGCGCAGGGTTGCACTTGTTATGGCCATCCAGCTGCTGTTACGGGTTTACCAGATCCCAGCAGGGTTCCCCGGCTCCCGTCATTCCCTTGGGACAGTCTGGCCATCCTGGAAGAGTTCCAGTACATTTTGCAGTCTTCTGGGGTTCTAGCACTGGGAGCTTGCTGTCTTGCAACCTCTTTTCTTTCTCTCTCCATATGTATTATATATTTAGGTGACTGAAACTGGGAGGTAATTTGGCCAGTTTATATGGCTGATACTTGGCTTGCTCACTAAGTGCCCTGTCAGGTACGCATGAGAATGTGGCTGCTTTTGACAATAGGTACTGTTACGTCAGCAGTTTTTACATGTGTGGTATATTTCAAATAATTAATACAGATGCCATAAAACTTACCTACCTCTCGCCCCATCCCTTTTCTGGGCGTTTTGAAGCAAGGCTCATGAAGTAAGGGTTGCATCGCCTACACAAAATATAACTCGTGTCATGGGTCTGCTTTCTCTTTGTCCAAATATCACTGTAATAATTACTGTAACAGAGAGCTTTCTGTAGAGTTAATGTTCTTCTGGCTTAATGGCCCCTGGTTATTTTCAGGCCATCAACTTTTCCCCGCTGGTCATCAATCCCAAAGAACTGCCTTGTGCCTCCATTATTATTGCTTAAGTAGATGACATTTCTGGTGCTACCGCTGCCTCCCAATGAGACGATATTACAGCCAATAGCTTTCCCCCCCCTCCTTGCTTTCAATATTGTCAGAGCATTATAAACAGCTGGTAGGAGAATGTTGTGGCTGGTGGCTGTGAATGCCTCTGACAGTTTTTAGGTGCGAGTTTTGTAGATCTTGGCTGAAAGAATCTGAGTGAGGTGAGTGAAAATGACTTGCCTGGAGCAGCTACGCGAGCTCAGCCCCCATGCATCATTCAAGAAGTAGCTGGGCGATAGCCGAATGTTTCAGTCTAAAGACTTTTTCCCAGAAGGAACAGTTTTCAGACAAGATCTGGGACAAATGTTTTGTGGGGTGTTAAAGTTTATCATCATCTAGCAAACACTGACATCCCCCTCGCTCCAAATTTCCACAGCTCCACTGATGGCCACCCTTGTTTCCTAACAATTCATGGATTCTCTGGCAGACTTTTAAAAGAAACAAGAAAGTTGTAGCTCAGTAGGCCAGAAACCAGCAGTGAGTGTTTAGGTGCAAATGTCTTGCTATGTGGATATTCAAACCCGGCTGAGTTAACATTGGTGCTCACTACATTTCCTTTAACCTCATTAGCACTTCATCTTGCTTTCCCAAGCATGATGGTGGAGCGGTTAGTTCACCTTAGAGCCTTTTGCTGGGTAATTCATCAAAGTGGCAGATGAAAGCTTAAAGCAAAATGCATGTAAATACTGCACTAGGAACCCTGGCTCACAAAGGTATGAACATTTCTACCCATATCATTAGCTCTGGATTACAATCTGTATATGTGAAAGAAAATGGACTGTTGTTTGGGGAAGGTGGAGATACAAAGCTTACTGATTGTACCATAACGCAAATTGTATGGTTTGGTTATTTTGTCTTTAATTAAAAAGCACTTCATCATTCATTAGCTGTTCTCATAGAAAATAAGCTCAGACTGCAAACACTTATTACCTTCAGAATTAAAATCTAATTACTTGAGTAAAACACCCCATTCAAATGCCAGGGGCCAATGCATTTTCAAACGGGGACTGAGATTATCTCAGACTTGGGTTATGTTTTCTTTTCAGCTTTATAGAGTTTTCAGCTGTGCGTCACAGCACACCGATTTGATCATTTGATTCCTATATACATGCAGTTGATACTAATTGTAATTATATGTCACCATAACTTCTTGTCAGTGCTGATAAACCCACCTGTGTTTGTAATGGCGTGAACAAGGAGCTGCCGTGCAGAGCCACGGGGTTGATCTTGAGCTGCCAAGGCCTTGGTTGTCAAAGACGGTTTGGTTGCCAGTGATTGTTTTTTGGAGCCAATGAATACTGTCACCTCCTTGATACAATACAGGGCCAGTGCACAGGGCAGGAGAGGACTCCTTTCAGTATGGTGTGTCTGATGTGGGGCCTTTGGAATCCACCACGCCTGTTACTCACCAGGAAGGTATTGGAGTGCCACTCTTTATGGCTAAGGATGAGAATAAAATTCTGGTGGACATCCTTAGGGAAGAAGATCAGTAGATCCAAATGATCATGAACCAGAATGGCCTTCCCAAGCCCCTCAGACTGGTGAGCAACCACAGTTCAGTCTGTTTGCCTTTTTAATTTTTTTTCTTTTTTTTCTTTTTTTTTTTTTTCCCCCCAAAGAAACAGTAAGATACACACTCTGTTCTGTAACCTGATGTTACTGGTCTTAAATACTGCAAGATACTGTTTCATGGAAGGCCACCAAGGCATACCTTCAGTCAGTCTTTACCTTCAATTAATTGTATTCTTGTTAGAAAGCAGCACTTGGGGGATACTGTTGACCTTTGCGCCTTTTTAGTTCTCATGCTGAGCAGCAGATACACTTACATACTTCTCTTATTCATATCTATATTGATGGCATACATCAGTAATATGATTTATAATGCATTTTCATTTTCATGAAAGCTTGTTTTACTCTCCTGATTCCATTAGGTCAGACGCTCACTGTACAGGCACCTCCTGTTCCATTTTACTGTGTCACTTTTAAATGTGACCTGACAAGCTAGAAAAAGTTCAGTGCTCCAGCTCAGCGTCATGTAAAATATACGCAGATGGTAATGACCAGCTCTGGCTGTTGAACCACAAAGGAGGTACAGGAGCATGGCAGTGGTCGTGGTGTGGAAGGACTGGACCAAGGTATAACTCCCTTTAGCAAAATGTCCTGACCCCAGTGTTGAAAAGCTATTCACACTTGTGCTTATGAGGACTTACTTACAATTCATTATTTGCTGCAAAAAACTGGAGGAAGAGGACTCAAAAAATACTCTGATTATAGCTCATTTATGGCACATGGAAGAAGTACAATCCCGTGCAGCTGGGAAAAGTATAGAAGCTGTTGTGATTACTGTATATGGCACAGCAGTGGAAAGGAGGATTTAAACAGTGGACTTAACTCCCCAGGGGAACTTTAAGGGCTATACACCTATACCACATTTTCCCCGTTACAAAATCTACAGGGACTGCAGCCCAAGTTATTTGGGGAGGGTGCTGGGTGAGATTCATGTGAAGTCCTCTTGCGATGTTTACTGTAAAATATGCCATGTTCACGTAAAATACAGTTATCATGTAGTGAAAGGGAAGATGTTTATGGCTAATTTTGAAGCATGTCTGTCTTTGCAGCCTTTAAAAATGCACTGCAAGAGTTGTGCGTTGGTAACCAGCTCTGGACACCTTCTGGGAAGTAAACAAGGTGACAGAATCGACGAGACCGAGTGTGTAATACGAATGAACGATGCACCCACTCGAGGTTACGGAAAAGATGTTGGAAACAAAACGAGCGTTCGAGTCATTGCACACTCCAGTATTCAGAGGATTTTGCGGAATCGCAATGAACTCTTAAATATGAGCCACGGTGCTGTGTTCATCTTCTGGGGTCCCAGCAGCTACATGAGGAGAGATGGTAAAGGCTTGGTGTATAATAACCTGCAGCTGATGAATCAGATACTGCCTCAATTAAAAGCATATATGATTTCTCGTCACAAGATGCTTCAATTTGATGACCTTTTTAAACGGGAAACTGGGAAAGACAGGTAAGAACTTATGTGGATACATTTGGGGGGGTGCCATACAGTAGTAAAATAATGTAGTTTATATACACCGATTGCAGGTCTGCTCAAAGGGACCATCAAACCCATTAAATCCTCTGCCTCCTGAGCTATAATGTGGTATGACAGGCCAAATAACATCACTCATAGGTAAAGAATACACATCAAAGTAATTTGTGTGGAGTATTGCCTCATCAAGTTAGAATACCAGAATCTGGATGTACTGTTCATATAGCTGAGGAGGTAGGAGCTGTTTAAATCTCACTTTACAGTAATATACCTGGAAGGTTTTTTTAACCAATTCTGAAAAAAATCAGAAGGGATAGGTTATGTTTTCTTATAGAGGAAGTGCCATCGTTCAGTGAATTATAATAGCTGTTTATTGAATTTAAGCCTTCTTGGAACAGTGTAGCTGTAAAGCTGTTTGTAAAACAAATACACATTAGTCATACGTTAGGTGCTTCAGAACAGTTGATCTTATATTTCCAACTGGGAAAAGGAAAGTTATTATGATAGTTACATCTTTATGAGACTGTTTATGATTTGTAGGCTGATCTTCAAATCAAATTTTTAATAAGCGACCCACTGCAGGACTTCAGCATTTTCACATATAATGTTCAAAAATGGGCATTTAAACCAAAGACTTCCTAGCAAGAAATACATTTATTTTAAATGAACTCCTTTTTTTTTTTTTTAATGTATTACAGATACTGCTGTAAAAATGTAACAGGGTCCCCACTTAAGTACCAATGAAGAGTTAGGTTTATTGTGCAGTAACTCATTATGAAATTTTGTATCTAACTTCATGAATATTTACACATAGACACCAAAGTCTGAAGCTGGGCTAGATTCTTTTTGAAGGAGGGAGGACTCAAGAGCACAGACTTTATTTTTCTGGGCTGCACAATGAAGTTGAACCAGTGTTAAAGGAATCTGTAACGGCGACTCTGTCTTTGCTTGGCATTTGCTGTCTTTGTCTGTCATACCACACATGGTTTCCTTGCAGAGTTCTGTTCAGTTATAGTGGATCAAACTATATATCTAAATTCTTGACCAACTCACACTAATACTAGAGCCCACAGTGACTTGGTCAGTTTCTTACCATTAGAGGTCCTTTGCATCCTCAAATCAGTGCTTGTGAGTCTCTGCCAGACTGTGCCAGAACGAGAAGGATAACAAGGGGTGAGGAGGTTAGAATCTATGGGAATTAAGCATTTGAACCTTTCAAAAAAAGTGCAAAGGATCATCTGTATGGGCAGTATTTACAAAGGCATCATAGTTAACACAGCTGTAGTTGCACTGTACCATGGGCCACCATGTGCCCTGCGGGTCAGACCTGCACACATGGAATGCACACAGCCACCTCCTTCCCAGGGTTACTTTGCCACTGTAAGACCACACATCCAGTCCCGAGTTTTGAGGAACAGTTCACCCACTCTGCTTCTGTCTGGCCAGTTCTGCCATGGGGAGCCAGGGTCCCATTCCTTTCCTGACACTTGCTGTGCAATTTCAGGCAAGCAGCTCGTTCTGGTTCTAGTTCTGCATCTCCTATGCAGAGCAGGAGGCCTATAGCTGTGCATGGGAGCAAAGCATTTCTTTTTCTGCACAGACAGGCTCAGTCTTGGCTCCTGGAACAGTCTCAAGGCATCCGAGACATTAATGACATTATAACAAGTTTATAGTGGACTCATTCGTGGGCACCCTGAACTCCCAGTGCAAATCAAGGGCACTGGGATCCCAGCGAAATTCAGCCTCATGAACAGGTCCTGTTGCTTTTAAGAAATTGCAGGCTCTGCTGTGTATGAACTGCTCCTTTTAAAGGGCACATCCAGCATACTTGAAGAACTAAGAAGATTAAAAAGGGAGATGAAAATAAATGAATAGGCAGCACAGAAAAAGAGAGTGAAGATGAAAAGAAACACAGGTAGGAAGGAATTTGTAAGGGAAGAAAATGTATGTAGCCATGGGGGTAGGAGCAGAACATTGTACAGCCCAGAATGTTGCTGTTCCCTGGGAGGTTTCTGCTGAGCTCTCGACATTAGTGCCTGCAAAAAACAAAGGAGGGAGAGAGAAGCCTGATTGCAAGGTTACAGTAATCAAACCATTCATTTCTGTATTGAAAATGATGAGAAAAAAGGTAATTGGAGGTATTGTGCTTTTCAAAAAAAAAAAAAAAAAGCTGATTTTGAAATGAAGGGAAACCTTCAGAAAACATTGTCAGTTAAATAGTATGGTGAATGACAAAGGCCGCAGAGCAATATACTTGGTATTATAAAGTAACCGTACTTGAAAATAACTTTATAATTGAATAAGGGTACATTAAGAAAATATGATTCAGAACCAATATTACAGTAATTAGATAAAGGAAGCATAAATGAAATAACTGCAGGAAGAGTATTTCCATAGAGATTATAAATGAGATTTTGGTGGAGCAGAAAGGCCTTTAATTGTAATTTAGTGTGCACTACAGAATTATCAGCACAGTGTGTTAGTTCATCGTATAAAAGAGTATCTGATAATTTCCCCTAATAAGCACATGACAGTTCTTCATATTCTTTCATTACAGCTGATTAGGTATAAAACAGTATTCTTTTGTTGGACCCTTGTTCAGATCTTTTATGAAAAGAAAAGACACTGTAACCCTGTTTGTATAGCGCTGTCCTACACACATGGTATTTAAAGAGGCCAAAGTGGCACTTGAATAAGTTTTTAAATCTTTCATTGTTTAGCTTTTAAGCTACTTTATTTAAATTAATTTCTTCTCCTATTAATGGAAAACGCTAAATTACAGCATAAGTGCAAGCAAAAGAAAACTAACTCAGCAGACAGTGGAGCCAGGTTGCCCGACCTGTGCAAAGCCCGGTCAGTTTGGTCATGGTTGATGTAACTGCTCCCTCCGGTTTGGAATGCGAGGTCGTAGGCACTAAAACAGTGGCCTTGTGGCTCCAGAGTACTCTGAGCCTGAACGTGTTCCTGAATTACCCACATATGTAGGTTCAGAAACCCACAAGTGGGAGAAAAGCGAGTTTTTTAGGCTTTTCCCTACATTTCCCTTTCCTAATAATTTTGAGTCAAGATTATTATTTACTGTTTTGGATTGTTGCAGTGCCTGAAGGCCTCTGCTGAGATTATGACCCAGCTATGACATGGTGACAAATCACACCACCACCTCCCAAGCTTAAGTGCAACTTCAGAAAATAAATAAGGTCTCATAATTGGAACTAATGAGATGCTTAAATCATGTAATTCTCCAAATGCTAGCTTAGCCTGAAAGTATTTATCTCAGGAGCAGTAAAAATGTACTTTTCTGGAGTTCATACATTACCAGGTTACCCACGTAGGACAGGACAGATTACCCAGGCTCCCCAGCATCCTTAAGGCGTTTTTGGTTAAAGAATTCCCTTATGTTTAGAAGTGCCTTTTAAGCAGCAAGCACTGATACCACCACCTTTTTTCTTTTTCCTTTGCAATAGTCTAATTTACTGAGGAAACGCGAAACCTTGGTACAAGGCATTTCTGAGTCTTCCTCCCCCTGCGCCTGTAGGTGACGCTCTGCCAGCTCTCCCGGGCACCGCCGGGGAACCAACACAGCACTGCGATCTGTGTGCATGAGCCAGGCAACCACTTACCATCGGTACCTCGCTCTTACACACCCGAGCAATGACAAGCAAATGCTGGGAGGAGGAAACATCACTGCTGCCGTCTTCCTGAGCACCTGGCGTGCACGCTCCATTGAGTGATTACAGATGTGTATAGGTTACTAGTAGAATGAAGTTTCAGTCACTTAAGGTAAACGTACCAAAAGGTCAGCTAAATATTAACATTGCTGTGCCCCAAATTAATTACAGCAAAGGCAGTTTCTGCATAGATTAGTCCACTGACAGAAAACACTAGCGAAAACCATTAAAGGATAAACAAGCAAACTAGTCTTGGTTGCCCAATTTTCAGAACTTCCGCAAGAATGAAAGAAATGCCCAGAAATTGCTTCCAGTATCTCCAGAGTTATTTGTCAGCCTAGAAACTTAATTATGTTTTTTGCTTTCAGGAAGATCTCCAACACTTGGCTTAGCACGGGCTGGTTCACCATGACTATCGCATTAGAGCTCTGTGACAGGATAAATGTTTATGGCATGGTGCCACCGGATTTCTGCAGGTAGGATTTATTTTGGAACCGTTATTAGCCAACAGGGTTGAACGTTACAGATAAGTATCTGAATCTTTTAGTTTTGTTCTCTGCAACATGTGTTCAGTCTTCTTAAAGCAATTAATGAACATGTCCCAAGATCTGATTCTGAAAACAACAAACAGCATTTAATTATGTTATATAAAATATTTAAAAATTTTGTTTGTAGTGTGGGAGAATTAATCCATCTTGTATGTTTCGTTTAGTCTCTGAATATTTATCAGCTAAAAGTAATGCAATAATTGGCATGAAATTAATCTGAAAAAAGGAACACTGGAACCCATTCCTTTTAATTTGTTTTTAGTTTCCTCCTGGTTAGTGGAGGAATGTAGTTCTCACAGTGACTACCTTCTGAACTGAACTTTCTATGCAACTCAAATTAAGATTGTTGTTACCTCTGTCCCGTGAAAGCTCATCTTCCAGTAAATCAGCTTCCTAAATAATCCCCACCAAAATTTGGACCTGCAGAATAGACGACCAGTCCTGTAATCACCCAGTTTGGTCATACAGGGTGTGGGTCACACAGATTCTGTCACTGGAAGCTACATGACCCTTCACGCTCTTGTGTAAAGTAAGAGCTTGTGCACATTTTAGGGCTGCGTTGTGCCCCCAGCTGTATTCAGAACTCAGCCCCAAGGTGCTGGTTATGGATCCGGGACAGAGGGAAACAATCTTCAGGACTTGTGGTCCTGGACCAGAAATGTTAGCCACATGATTTAAAACACTGATCCCGCATAAATTCCTACAAATTCGTTTTACATCAGCAATCTTTATGCTGACTGTATCACCTGTCCATCCATTACCAGGCCTAGCACTCTGGCCCTTGTCCTGATCCCATTTGCACTGTGAGGTGACCCAGCAACACGCAGAGCTGGTGCTGGCAGTCTGGAACGATGGCATTAGTGTAACGTTCCATCACCTGCTCACAAATCCCCTTCCCTAAGAAGCACTTGCTTGAATTTTCTATTGCAAATGCAGTGAACTCACTGAAGTCTGGTTCCCCGAGTTAGTCAAATGCCTTTCAGGGGCACGGGGAGCAAGGCCGCAGTGACAGCTTAGCTCATCTATCAAAGACCAGGACTGCTTTGACTTTCTTCTAAGCACTGAAAAGGAATATTTAGGAATCTGCATTTGTCTTGGGCATAAAGTAGAAATCCCTGAAGAAATCACAATATAAAACGTCAACACTAAATTCCACTTTGTGAGAATTTCTACAAATTATAACAAAACACTGGTGGTAAGTGCTTTGATGTACTGCCAGATTTCATCATGAATTCTCCAAGGAGAAGAACAAACTAGATCAGATATTCCAGACAACATAAATACCTTTGAAAGCATTTCAGTTCCCCTGTCATTTGAGTTGGCCAAGACACACTTCTTCAGCTTCTCTAAGTAGCCGGTCTGTCCAACTCCAGAGGTGGCTGGATTCCCATGGCACATGGAGGTAATTCGTAAATAAACCGATGATCTAGAAACACAGAAGACAGCAATTCACTGCAATGCTCAATCCTAACATTTCAGGCAAAAACAGATTAGGTTAGATATATACTTAATCTTTAAAAAAACAAGTGTTTTTAAGAGGCTAAAATGGTCACTGAGACCTTATAAAAGGCTTTCATAGAATTGATACACTGAAATCAAATGGATATAATATTAAATTATAACACAAGAAAGGCTATAATCAATCCTGCCATTGATAGATGTAATAATATTTACAGTCTGCATAAAAAAAAAAAATCTTAAAGATACACTTAGCTGGTTGTAAAAAGGGAAAAGGTCATTTCTTAATCCAAAGAATATAAAGTGTCTTTACTGCAGGTTTGTTCCCCACATATTAAAGGGGAAAAGTTTCCATGCCTGGAAGAAACTATGCATGAAGATGAATGAAAAGGAAGCTCTTGCCATAAATTACAGTCAACCTTCCTGGTTTGCTCTTCAGTTAAGAATTCTGGTCTTCCTTTCAGAGAAAGAAGACAACAAAGTAGAATAGCAGAAAGAAAGAAATATTCTGTCATTTTAAGCCATATCCCCTGCTTTTCAGTCAGACAAAATACAAATTTATCATTAAAAAAAAGACAAACAAACACCACAACGACAAAAAACCCCACACGCCTCCCTTGTGTATGTGAGATGGTTATAGGTACTTCATTTGCTGTACAACTAAAGAATTGTTCAGATTTAAAAAAAACCCCTCTCTTTAGTTCTATTCAGAATTAATATCACCAAATTTACAGCTTCAGCAGCTACCCATTATTTTTTAAGTATTAATTTGTGGAGTAAGTAATGAGTGTCGGTGATCACTGTCATGGAACTAAATTAGTATCACATCTGTAATGTGAAGGACATCTCAAAGGTATCATGAATATCATACTGTTGATTCTGCTGCAAATTATTATCGTAAGATCATTAACCAAATTGCTTCCTACCCTTGCAGGAAAAATAGTCTAGTGAAGGAGTCTGGAGTACAGACTACAAGATTCGTCACTATTAATTGCAACGACGTGTTTCATTTCTATTTACTTTCACTGGACATTGATTTTTATAGCTAAACTGGAATTGGTGACCCGATTAGTATAAATTTCTAGTACTTTACAGCAAAGCTATATGTAATATTGAATCCCTTTACTTTGCTACAGACTCGTGCTGTAGTAAGGGTTGATGGCTTTGATATTGCTCTCCTGCTGTTAAATACATTTGACTTGCACATTGCAGAATAAGATGAAAGCTTGTGCTTCCGTGCACATTGCAAAGATTTTGGAGAGTGTGTGCACCCCTCGCTCTTTTGTCACTAGACAAGCCATCTTGCTCTATTTCCAGTGCCCAGGGATGCAGTCCCAGCCTTCCCTGGAGCAAGCCGGCATTCCCTCTGCAAGCTCCCCTGTGGGGCCTGCTGTGTCCTCAGCTGGGACACGGAGGACTTTCCTCCTGCCTCCCTAGGTCAGCAGCCAACTTGGGCTGCGCAGATGACGGCACCGCAATTCCCGGGGGCCCTGCAGTGCTGCTGCTGTTCTGCGTGGCTGCTCAGCAGCATCGCTGGGAAGGACGCAGAGCAGCATTAATGCAGTTTGTAGTAACTCCGTAGTAGTAACCCTGTCCACTGACCTGGCGGCAGTGAGAGGCAGGTACCTCGCACACAAGGAAAACTCAGGGTGTTAGTGAGAAGAGCAATCTTCAACACCCCCCCCTGCTTTGTGGGCCTTCTGGAACCCACAGAAACTTACAGCTTAATTCTGAGCCTTTTTTAAACTGAGTAACTTTTGCTCCAATTATGGAGTAACATCATTTTCTTATAAAAATCTCATTTGACTGCCAGGCCATTTCCCATCTGTGATAATTTGCCTGAAAATTGGCATTTGAAATCCTTTAATTTATTCCTTTGGGCACAGCTTTTAAATCTAGTGTTTTCTTACCTCCCTCTTTTCCCTCTCAATTGCTTTAAATCAAGTGCAAAGCAGCAGTTGTTGCTGGTTACATTTCCTGGGGCAGAGGAGGATGGAAGAAGGGGTGCTCACAGTATCGCAGACTGTATGGGAGAGTCATGCCCTTTGGTCCAGACGCCTGGATCTCACCTCCTTACCTGCATAACTTAATAACAGAATGTGTAAATGACTTGGAAAACAGGGCTAGTACGGAAGTGAAAGATACGGGATCCTGAGAATAGAAAGGCAAAAAATTATCCAGAAATCTTCATAGTCCTGGCACAGCAGCTTGCCCATCACTCAACATATTATTGACACTTTGTTCACTCTTCTGAAATATGAGTTATTTTACAAAGCACATGAGTACATATAGTTTTAGTGGTTTGATTTATAATGGCTCCTCATTTGGAAAGGAAGAGGTTGGCCAGAATGTGATATGGGATGGCCTTGTTTTTCTGCCTTGTTCCTTTTGAGGCAAACACAGTTTGCTGTATTTTCAGATTTCACTGTGGGTGGATCCCATCTGTGGGAAAATGTGCACTGAAGTGGCAAACAGTACATGACTGACATGGGGTACAAGCGCTTAGAGGGTTGCAGTGCTGGCAGGATCCTGGGCAAGAAGAACAGCACATTTTACAGAGGAACTTTCCTAGATTCCTCCCAGCTGCGATATTAATATGCATGCAAAGTCTGACAAAATACTGATTAATGTCCAGTATCAGTCAGTGATAAAACAGCATCTGTTTTAATGTTAATAAATGAGGTGGCAAGCAATTTCCGTACAGAAATTACTCATGCATTTCATTTGCTGGTGACACAAGCTAATTGCAGAGTTAGAAGATAACACAGTACAGTTAATTTGGGTTACAGTGTAGTTACTCAAGCCAGAGTTCACATCCAAACCTTACTAGCATGCCATCTGGGGGAATCCAGAACTCCCACAAAAGGAGGAAGACTTTAGACAAAAGGTTCTAGGTATCTAACTGCGTTTCACAGTTCCTAAATCCCAAATGTAACATTTGGAATGTAGCCTCAAAGCCTGTCCACTGCAGAGTGGTCTTGCAGGGGTCTAAAGGCACCAGCATTTTCATTTTCGCATTGAACTCAGCCCCCGTTCAGCCAGCAGCCCTGCACACAAGCCCTGGCAGCACCCAGCGGGGATGCCTGAACCCAGCGGGGGGCCTGGACTCACTCCTGTGCCTCCCCCTGGCCAGGCCCTGTGCAGCAGGTGCTCCTGGGCTGTTTCTGATGGGATGGTACACGAACTACAGTGCCCCATTAAAGGCTGCAGCTAAGAGCATCCACTTAGGATACCTGGTGTCAGCTTCAGAGCCTTTGATGTAACATGGAATCCCTGGCTACAGAAGAGAAATCCATTGCTAGAATATCCACTGGTAGAATGCTGGTAACATAAGAAACGAAGCACGTCCTGGGAGGTACAGACTTGAAAATGTTGCTTCAAAGAGGTAACAGAAGTGTGTAACCTGAAATATATACTAAGCAGAGTGATGGAGAAGACGGAGGACCATTACCAAGCCTTCTCTCTTTCATCTCTCCCTCTGATCCACCTCCCCCCTGTGCCTGTCGACTTCGGGGTTTGTGCGGAGAAAAAAATTGACCAGCATTCCTATTAGATCCTCTGTGAGAAATTCAAGTTGTCACTACCATCCATTATTGCTAATTTCAGCATAGAGCAAAGGAATAGGGAAGAGACATCCAGCAAATCATTTCCTGCAGCAGAGGGGGATCCCAGCCAGACCTACCCGGCGGTGTGAGGGCAGAACTGGGCCCTCAGCACTTACCTGATTTCCACTGCGTTGGTTCAAAGTCTGTTGGAGATAACGATTTCAACTTCACTA
This sequence comes from Streptopelia decaocto, assembly GCF_964273445.1. Taxonomy (NCBI): domain Eukaryota; kingdom Metazoa; phylum Chordata; class Aves; order Columbiformes; family Columbidae; genus Streptopelia; species Streptopelia decaocto. The sequence goes on along the minus strand of NC_138659.1, from coordinate 29,882,664 downwards.
ATCCACCAAGCAGCACAGATTTACCCTTGAGACCACTTCCAGCTTCAGTGCAGAAAGGAAGAGCAGGCTGAACGAGACACAGAGGCCTATTTGTTTAGTAGTTCGTAAGAAAAACACAAATCACATAAATGTATCTTGTTACATTTACAGTAACCATACATATGATTTGTTTAAGAGATTATAACAATTGTCCAATGTATCAAAAAAGTATGTGAAAAATTAATTTAAGATTTAGATCTAATAGTTCTAGCTAAAAAAAAAAATTAAATTTCTATATGAAGGGTATTTTGTACTTTACAAATACGTTTTTTCACTTTTTACTTTCTTATGTATTCCAGTGAGAATATATATAGTAAATTTAGAATCCATCTTATTCTAGAAATTATTCTGGTTTTGTAAGATTGATCACCGTGTTGTTTCACCAGGAAGCTAGATTGATTGAATTAAAAACGTTAATCTAGGGTACAAATGGAAAGCAGCAGCAATATCGTGCATTACCACTGCATATACAATATGGATAATGGTAAAATAAGGAAAAAAATAGAGAGTTGTGTAGGTGACAGAAGTACACAGCAAAAATAACGACCAGGACAGAATACTGACAGATTGTGGATGCATTCAATTGAAACTGAGCTTAAATATTAGCTCTTCAAAACGAAAATAATCAACTCTGTATTAGAGCTGACAGCTCTGATTCTGCATGAGATTCCTTGCTTTGTACTGCAGTTTAATATAGAGCAACTCCAAGGCTTCATATGGTCATATTTGGATTCACTTTTCTGCCACTACAAAATAGTGTGTTGGAAGCAACTGTGGAGATGGGTACAACTGGGTTATTCTGTCTGGGACAGCTGTCTCTCTTCAAATTTATGACAGAAACAGCTCTGTGAGTTCTTGTCAGCCCACAATGCCTGTGCCCAAAGTTAAAACATAATGGGTACGGCTTAACGTAGACAGTAAAACAAAAGGAAATTAATCACTCTGGCTTATTATAATACCCGTGTCTTTTGCAGAGTGTAACATCAAAACACTGAGGTTAGAACTGCTAAAATTTCCTTTATCCTAAATAACTAATTGGTCTTCAGAGTATCCTGTGTGTCACCACGAGTACTGCATCTCCTGCTGGTTAATGCCCATGGGCTCTCAAGGTCAGAAGGATACTACGGTTGAATGGTTTTAATTTCTAGCTTAGATACATGAACATTGCCATCGTAACATCAAAAAGAACTCATTTGTGCATCAGATGTTTGATTATAACCCAGCAGCAGCAGATGTGTCAGTGACCTGGCAGACAGGCCGGCTGAAGTCGTGCACTCCAAACCTCGAGCACCACGCTGGCGAAGTCCAGCTGAGCTGATGTGACGCAGATACCCACCTCCCCTCTATCCTCCTCTTCCCTTGCTTTCTCCAGTTAGTAAATGCCTCTGCAATGCTTTCTTACAAATCACAATCCAAATATAAATCTCTTTTAACCAGTTTGCTTCCAATTTCAGAGTAGTAACATAGCCCTGCAGCACTCTCCCTTGGTTTTGAGCTATTGCTGTCCTTTATTTAACCGGGAGGAGGGGATTAAAGGATTGCAATAGAAAGAGCAAAGAAAACACCTTTGCCCTGTGCCAATTTATTAAATATGCAAGAAGAATACAGCAACCTAGAAATTTGGTTTAACTGGGAGAAAAAGTGGATTTAAGCTCATCAGCTTATTAAAGATAGCATCTTTTCAATCAGTAAAAAAGAACATCTCCGGCTTCCATCTATTTTCTTACTTCCACAGGGATCCTAATCATCTTTCAGTACCTTATCATTACTACGAACCTTTGGGACCTGATGAATGCACAATGTACCTTTCCCATGAGCGGGGACGGAAGGGCAGTCATCATCGTTTCATCACAGAGAAACGCGTGTTTGAGAACTGGGCGCGGACATTCAACATTCACTTTTTCCAACCAGACTGGAAACCGGAACCACTCACTGTACATCACCCTGAGGTTAAACCGGTGGTCTGAGGGATGGATGCACAAGATGGGAATTGCAGTCACCTACTGTACCAGCCTTTGGGGTGCTGGAGCTGCTGGGACAGCGGGGCAGCCTAGAGGAGAAGAGAAACGGGATTTGCAGCTGACAACTGCAGCAACAGGCAGGAAGTTCTGATGAAGGAGAAGCGCATATCAAGAGTACTTTCTGTCAAACTGTGCATTAATCCAGTATATCGCCTTTTGGGGCCACCTGACTTCCTGTATGTGTATGTGATTTGTGAAGAAACTCGAGTATCATTAATGGATGGTTAACTCATTATGGTTTTTTAAAATACAATGCCACTGAATTTTCATAGTGAAAACTTACGGTATTTATTTAATGGAGGTTTTTATGCAACCTAGGCCAGTATTTTTCTAATTCACAGTTATGTGGTTGTTTATCTTTCATAATCTTTCAAATCCAAAATGAATATTGCTGATGGTTTGAAAGGCCTAGCTTTTTATTTATAAAACTCGTTTGAAAAGTATGATTCTATATAGCATGTAATTAATATTTGATCTGGAAATGTTGCATTTCTTTTAAAAATTTTGGGCGCTGTTCCAGCCTAAAGCCTTTAACAGCGAGAATGGTCCCATGTGCAGATCTAGCTAACTTTACATTCCGACATCTCATGTTAATATGAAAATGATAGTGAAAATTCTGTTTGATATTAATGTGCATTTGCTGCTGTGCTATCAAGCTGCTGTTTTCTAATAAGAGGTGGGAGGAAGGAGGGAGGGCAAAGTTTCTCCAAAGAAGCCACTGGCTCCAGCAGCATACTTTCCATTCAGAGAACAGCATAAGGCTGGAGGGTTGTGTTGCTGTTTTGCCTTCTGTGGTCCTGCAAGAGGCTGAAGGAGCAACGCAAACCAGGCAACAGCTGCTTGAAACAACACGACCAAATTCCTGAAATCCAGAAGTTACGCTGCTAGGTACTACAATACCAGCCATACTAGCCAAAAAGATCACAATGCTGCACCTGCAAAAATCTCTGCCTTTCGCTGTCCCGAGATCATCGCTGATCTCAGAGATTTTGGACTACATTGAAGGTGAGATGTGAGGAGAGTTCCGTGAGTACAAAATCATCCCCTTTAAAAGAGCGAAGTTACACTCGTGGGTTTTTTGGTGAAGTACACGTGCATGACGAGTCCCTGCTGACCAGGGGGACAGACAGTGCTAGTGCTGTATATGGAACCTCACAGTGTGAATTACCGGGCTACATTTGGCTTGTGAATAAAGAAGATTTCAGTAACAGTCTTATTTTTCCTTTTGCCTCAAAAATATTGAATCTCTCATTTCCGTGAAGTAATCAGTAGGAGTAACTATTGCATGAAACATTATACCTCAGGTGACAAAAGGTCTCTCTCATTAGACGCATACTAAAGCTAGAACAAAGATATAACCTTAAAAGGTCTAAATCCAAGAAGCTGAACTTCAGAGGTGATACGTAGAACTGGCACCAAACTCACTTAAAACCCATGGTCTTCCTCTTTCCAAAACTGGATAGCAATAGCTGGAGCTGTCCCACAGATAACCCAGTTCTGGGGGAAAGAAAGTGATCTGCCCTGTCGGGGGGCAGAACAGTGTTACCCCTGTAACACTGCCTGGACCTCCAAGAGCATCTTGCTGCAGCCCCCTCCCCACTAGCGGAGAGCAAGAAACTGTGACCTATTTTGCCTTAAAGTTACCTTCCTGGCACACACCACTCAGCATACACACTGAATGCAAAGCTCTACTATTGCCAGTTGCTTGTAACCTGTCTCTTGTCAGCTGGTGTTTAACTCTCCCCCCTTTCAGTGACTGTTTTACTCCTTCTGCTTGAATTCACAACATTCTACGAAGAACAGAATGGATTTTGAACTAGCGGAAATGCAAATATCCCTTTCGGCATGTGTCCTGGGGTGTGTATCCAGCATATATTGCTCAAATTGATGAACTCTGTCAAATTGATTTACAGCTCATTTCTAATGCGACTGCAGGAGATGGCACAGATTGCAGTTGGTCCTCTGATGCCACCATCCCTTTGTTATTTTGTTAGTGATATAATAATAAAAAGATCTTTTCATTCTGAAATAGAGCTCCTAGTTTCTCCATTAATCGAGGGCTGCAGGATGTTTATTCTAAATGTTTAGTTATGTTATTGTTAAAAATAGATCGTTTTAAAATAGATTACACGGACCTACTTTCAGCATTGAGTAGAAACACAGGGACTTGCCAGACTCTCTTGTGCTCCATGTGCTTGGTACCTGTCTGCAAGACTGGTCAATACCAACTGATTTTTACCCAAAATATCTCTTAAGGAGGCAAGGACACAATAATATAAATTTAGCTGGAAGAACACTGGGAAATGGGGTGAGTGGAATCTAAACACCAATACCAGTGGATCAGATGAAGCATTAACAATGCGAAAAAGAAACATGGGATAAACTGACATTAACTGTCCTAACAGAGTGAAGCTAAGGATTGTAAATAATCCTTCTTCAGTTCCTGTTAATAACTATGTGTTATTATCACCCTAACACACATCCAGTCTTTTAAACAAAACAAACACAAAACTCACTTTAGTCTCATCAACGTCCTATGAAGTTTCAGCAAGTTCCCCAATTTAATTACAAAAAGTATGAAGGAATATTTTCTAAGAGTAATTCACACCTGCGTATATAAAACTCACTGCAAAAGGAATTTGATTAAGCCGAGGAAGCAGTGAGTTTTAAATAGGATTGATCATGCAGATTTATGTGGAATATAAATCCAGTCCAAAAGCACAAGTTGTAAGAGTGCAAAAGTAATGTAAATAATTTTTAAAGTGCTGCAATTATAATTTCCAAATTACTAATGTATTTTTTCTACAAAAGCACAATTTTTGAACTACAGCATATCCTGCTACATTTCTGCTTGAAGTGAGGTTTTATGGCCTAGTTATAAAACAAACAGATTTATGATAGCAAATGCTGTCAGACCGGAGATCCATAGGACAGGTAGGCACGGCTGCCGTTCTCTGGTTTATGCTGTCATCTTATACTTTTCACTATATTTTGATCGATTCATGATCTTCAGTGCATATCATTTCACATATTAAAAACTGTTGCAAAACAGTGTTCACACACATCAGCAGTTTTAAGATCTATGTTACTTTAGTTCTGGACTCCTTGCATACCTTATGCGTTCATGCTTTGCTTCATCAGAGTAGCTGTTTTTCATCTTGAAGAACCGCAGCTCTTACGCCGTGAAACACGCAACTGGAATTGAGAGTGATAAAGAAAATCTCTCTGCGCCTAGAACAGAAAAATGCGACCGTTGGTTTGTTATTTTGGCACAATGGTTGCAAGATGCCCAGCTGACAGCATGACAATACAAAGCAAAAACACCACGCACTGTGAGAGAACCTTCCATGCAAAGTGCTGAAGCACCTCAGAAAGACAAGTTAATACTGTTTATTCCTTACCCAGAAATAGGAAAGGGGAGGCTAAGAAACTTAGCACTAGATTTTAGCAGAGATTCAGGCCTGCCAACAGCTACTCGTGGCTCTAGACAGTAGAACACTCAATGGCAATTTCAGATATTATATATACAAACACAAAACCAGAAGCATAAATTGATACGGTTGTGCAGGAGGTGCTTACCTGGGTCTTGTCCTGCAGTATTTCTCAGGCAAACTTCACAGGAAACTGATTTTTACCCAAAATATCTCTTAAGGAGGCAAGGACACAATAATATAAATTTAGCTGGAAGAACACTGGGAAATGGGGTGAGTGGAATCTAAAGAGTAAGGAATAAAACACGGTTTGAACTGTCTATCGGTGCTCCCCTGGAATACAAAGATCAAAGGCTGGAGCTGACAGTGGAACGTTGTGGCTCAGTAGCAACAGTTGTCCTGCAGAAGTTTCAGTGTTCTACAAATCTATCACATGTGCCATGAAAACTCTTGAAAAATTCTGCAAATCACCTCTGACTAATGAACGTTATTTTATTTGATGCAAGGAGATGTAATATCGTGTTCAATTAAAAACATAGCTGAGGGATAAGAACCAAAACACATAAGGAAAGAAACAGTGAAAGAGTGCTGGTAAGACAACAACATGTAGCGCAAAAGAGAAGGGTGCACGGGAAAAGTACAGAAACCTTACAGGTAAGGATACTTCAGTTCTCCTGGCGCATCAGTTAATACTGATAACTGCTGAGTGTCCAGCTGCCTCCTGCAAGCCCATATCACATCTGTAAGATTTTATAAGGAGAAAGGAGAAGGAGGAAAACCAAAATGGAAGACAATCTCTTTTTTTAAAAAAATAGGAAAAGGCAGGAGTCTAAGATGGTGAGAAATTCTTCTGTACTGAGGCAGAAAAGTATGAAAGTCAAAGGACGTTTTATAGACTGGCTGTAAAATGGCTCTGCTTATGCTAAATACCATTAAAATCACTAGATTGGTAAATGTTTTCTACTCTGACTATTACAACAAAACATGAAATGTCAAATGACAGCCTTTGACCACTGCCAGGACGGAGTTCCAGCATCAGAGTGGACACAAAGCTGGTGACTTTTGTCACGGGTGACTGCAGAGGAGGCTGCGTGGCAAACACGGGCGTGCGGACACGGGCTGTGTGCGGCGTCTCCGGCCCCTCTGCGGTGCCTTCCCGGGGTGGCGGCCAGGGAGCTCACAGCTGTCACAGCACACGTGGAAGACACTGCCTTGTGTTTTCTGTCCAACACCAGACCAAGCCACGGAAACCACTCAGCAGATCATCAGCACACAGCGCCTTTGTTCGCTGTGGAGCACTTGGACCGGGTGTTGTCTTCAGAAATGGGGAAGACAGAAAGACAGGGAACTACAGACACGCCTTCCATGAGAAGCACATTTCCCGGTGGGTAGTTTGTTTGGTTTTGTCTGTCACCACTCAAAAAATGCAAAAACTATTATGCTCATTATTGTGCAGAAGTGTTGAAGTGATGGTTGAGAAGACACTTTCATTATATACACTGCTATGTTCTGTAGTTCGTAATTTTACAGATAGATTAATCTTGCGGGTGAAATATTTCATGCTTGTCCAAAGGTGAATTAGTCTGGAAGCGTGATAAAAATCTACCAGGTGACACACAGCTCTGTGACACTGACTGAGCTGGAAGATCTGTACACAGGGACACTGAGTTTTCTGACACCTCAAATCTTTGTTCCCAAATTGTATCATATACAAAAAGGTTGTCATCTCTCCAAATGCTGCAGACTCCATGAAATATAGCATTCCCACTTGGCCAATCGCATTCCACTTCATCTATTTTTATCAAGTCCAAATAATGCTGAACTTGTAGAAGCTTTTCAGTTCACAACAAAACAAAGTAATGGATCAAATCTATTTACCAGCAACTGGCAGCACCTCATTTACCCATCTATACTGAAGGGGTAATTAGCTCAGGTTTTGGAAGTCTTCAGACCAGACACCTCTTTTTATTCCTTTCCCTCTAAGGATCCATCAAAGAGAAAGAAGCAGCTCTCAAGCTTCAAAAAAAGCCTTGTATGACATGCTGTTGGTATCAGGGTTGCCAGGGCTGCAGACCTGGGCGGCCTCAGTGTGATGTACACTCCTGCAGATCTAGATCTCTCTTACATGTTGAGGAATACAGCACGACACCTCCCTGTCCTTGTCACTTCCTAAATCCTCTCCACCCATGATAAATTCACAGCTGAATCTGGTCTTCAGTCCGTCACAAATCATTGATTTAGTACTACATGCAACTCAGCTCTGCTTTAGCATGGTGATGCCCATCTGAAGGCACCTTAGGCCACGAGATCCGTTCACTCACAGTACGTTTTGTGGATGTGGTACCAGAGAGTGGAAATCCCTGACTGCTGAAACAGATGAAAATAGGCTCAGTTTGCAGATAGTCAGCAACAGAATTAGAACCAGATCACATTTGCTTTTCTATAATCAATAATGCAAGACCAGTTTTCAGGGGAAAAAAAACGAGTGAAAAACTAAAGAAAAACAAAACCCAAACAAACCAATAACAAACCAAACAAACAAACCTCACCACTAACCACAAGCCAAAAACCAAGTCCACTCTCTGGAAGAGAATACACTTTTGATAACAATATTTGTAAAGATACTTTTGGAGTCTATGATCTTTGCTTATGCTAAGAAGACAGCATTTCGTGGTGACAGTCACATAAATATTAAAAGCTTTATCTGGCGTACACTAACGAAACACTGATTTCTCATCACTGCTCAGGCTTTTTCACCGAATATTGTGACAATCTCGCTTTTCAGTCTGTTACAGAAGCATAGCATGGTCATGCAAAACAGCGTTCTCAAATATAATAGACACAGCATTGCGTAGACATTTCAAAAATCAAATGAAATGCCGAGACATGAGAGAATGTGTGAGTAGGACCCCACTGTTAACTTACCATTTCTTCAGGTCAATAATAGTAATGAATTTGCAACAAGTGATCCTGAAAAAGAGCTGAAAAACTGAAATGACATGACTGACTTATATTTTTATCATCCACAAGTGTTCCAAACAATGTCTATAAAACCCATTGAAAGACCTGTCAATGCAGTTACATAGCACATGGTGCAGAAATGAACGTACAAAATTGTGCAAGCATGGGGATGCTTAGTTCACAGACCTATCTGCGCAGACTCAAAAAAATGCTGAAATTTAATTCTGCTCTAGAAGTTTCTGTGCAAAGAAGCACCAAGAAACTGCCCTCTGACATGTTTTCTGGATCATCCGCGTAAAACGGGGAAAACATTTATAGTGCACAAGCCCATTGTTTGGCCTGCAAAACACAAATGGTTTGTGAGTGAGAATGACCTGGCTGGTTCCCAGAGCCCGGATCCCAAACTGAGTTTGAAGGGCTCTCAGGGAAAATGCAAAGATTACCAGCCTTAAATAAAGAAATAAACAACCCACAATGCATTACAGACAGTTCTGTGACATTTCTATACTTGCTTGCAGACTGTAACTACTCAAGGAATAAGTTATCACAGTATGGAAAATACTGTCTCATAAGTGTAGCACAGGCAACTCTACAGTGACTCTGTGAACCATCTATTTGAGCTCGTCACTTTATGCATATAAAAAACGTTAGAAATGCCCAAAGCATAGTTTGCTGCATTCCAGTCAAATTGTTCTCACTTCAATTTAATCACCTTCACAGGCACATTTCTAAGTGTTTCTATTCATAAATCGCATTTTAATAACCCACCTAATTGCCTCCTTTTCCCCAAGCAGATACGCTTTTAAAAAGAAAGCATCTTTGGTGTCTTCTGCTATTTGCAAAATTCTGCTGAGTTCTGTAGATGTTTCTATCACGTCCTGCAAAAGGTGCTGAAAGAGGGAAAGAGGAAAATTGAATAAGGCCTGAGGAGTCTGGGTAAGTGTAATTGCAACCGAAGCAAGGAACAAAGCTCTATCAACTTCACTCTAACCGCTTTTTAAAGTGTGACAAAACTTGCCAATAAATATTTGATTAAAAATATTTGTTACAATTGAAAAGGAGTATCAAAGGCTGGATTAAAAAAAATGAAAGATAAGTAAATCCTCTAAGAAATTCTGTAGGATACATTTCGATACCATGTCTACACATTTCTATAGTGTCTCTCTGCATTTCTACACAGTCTGCCTACAAAAGACTTCAGTTGACTGTTGCGTTAGAAGTAGCTGAGTGGGAGGAAGGAGAGGGCGAGGTTTTCTGATTTTAAGAAGAGTCAGCATTGTATCAGATTTTGGATACAAATTAATTGCTTGTGAAGGCTGCTATCCAAAAAAATATCCCCAAAACGCAACACCTTGTGAAGAGGTCCAGATACCCAGCACCAGGGAGGCTGCTCAGAACCCTTCAACTCGTCCCTCTGCCAGGGAAGCCCTTTCAGCAAACAGAGCCTTCATCTCTCACATTAAGTGACCTTGTTGTTGCAGGGGATACCTGTGCATCAGTTATACCAAAACTTCTCATCGGCAAACTGGAAAGAAATCTCTAGTATTATTTATCACAGAATAACAGTTTACAGAACTACAGGGACAGTGGCGTAGAAATGCTTTCATTTTAAACATAGATTAATTCCTATTCCTGGTGCTTAGCACACGGCACTGAAAACAATCCCCACCATTCACCAAAAAGCACAACAAAGTTCTCAGTACCGTGACTTTATACTGAGGTAGAGCTGTAGCTCCCAACGATGGATCATTTTGTACCTCTATCCTCTCCAAGCCTAAAAGATGTTTGAAGGAAAAAATATAAGGTTTTAAGGCTCAAGAGATGCACTACGGTGCTGTTTGTATTGCTGTCTGGCACCAGGCCTCGCGAGCAGCTGGAAGGCCCAGTGGCTGCCGTGTCTGCAGCCCCATCACTGCGCCCTGACACGGTCCCTACCCAACCCGAGGCCGCGATGCCGCCATCAACCTGAAAGAGAAGAAAAAAGGACACCAAAAATGCGTAAGCACTCAGATTTGTATGTTCTGTGCAATATGAAAGTGCTCGATACAATATTCTAAGAAAAATATATTGGCTTGGATATTCTGTGTGATTACAAGTAAGTCCTAATCACTTGGAGAGACACGTGTCTAGCATGTACACCATGTATGCACCACATAAGCTTTATTCTGATTAAGCCAGAGAACAGGTTCCACAAGCACACGGCAAAAGCTCCTCCTTGCTGAGAGACTTGTTGCTATACATGCACAGACTTGCTCTTCACTGATATCAGTATGTGATACAGACAAACCCCTTTTAGCATACATTCATCAGTAAATGTCCAAGAAGAACAAATCAATGTGACAAAACAGAATGTACAGATCCTAGGTGACAAAGCTCATTTTCCAACGGCTCAGAAACTACAGAATACAATAGTACAATTCATAACGTTTTTCATCCTGATGCCAGAGTCTATTTTCTTCTGTGAAAATATCCAGTGCACTGAAAATCCTGAAAGCACCCAGCTCCATGTTGTATGGAGTGAAAATGCAATACCTAGGAAGGGTTCCTTAGGAACAACGAGAAGTCACCTTTTTTGGGGCATTTTTTGAAGTAGATTCAGTGAGGTCACATACATTTTTGTTTCACCAACTCACAGAATCCCAGACTCAAAACTGACTAAAGCGAAAGGGCTGATGTAAGGGTTCTATTTAACAGGAAAGAAAAAAGAACGAGCAAAAAAAAAAATCAATTTAATTTTTTTGTGTGAAGAAAGCTTTCAATATGTCATGCCAGAGTCTGCAAAGTGGCTTAAGGTTTTATGGATAAAATGACGCCTTAAATAACATTCTGCACAATGTCTAGTTCTTCAGTGATTACTTCCAAGATTTAGTTTGAAGTACGGGGGAAAGAATTTGCCCATTTACAATTCACAATCAATCTCAGAAATTCTGTTACTGTGTTTAGGTCCCTCCTCTTTTTTTAAGTTTAACCAGAATGAAAAATTGCTCAGAAAAGCATTAAAATGTGTTTATAACAAGATAAAGTAAATAAAGTATATCATGAAAACCATTTCTTAGACTTTTCAGAAACAGGGGCAGAAGAGACGACTTCAGAAGAACTTTTAAAACCAAGATCTCAACACTTCTTCACTGCAACCATAATAAAGACATAGAACTCAGATGACACCAATGAATCCAAAGTAGCAGTCACTGCAATCATCTTGCCTGAATTCAGAAGACGTGTTTCATGTGCTTGATTCCATATGTTTTGAAGAAAACCATGATGATTAGTGCCCAGAGTCCCAAAATGAATCCTCCAGGAGGATGCCAGTCCTTTTGTTTTGGTTTCTGAAAGAAAGAAAACCAAGCAAAAAGAGAAAAACAAAGAATCCATGCTTAGTTTTCACATTAAACAGATGCTGTGTTTATCCAGTGCGGAAAAATGAAAAGCCTTGCAGTAGAGAAAAAAAATACCAATAATCTGCATTTCTTCCTTAAAGCAGAAGCAGCATTGTTGATGTGCTGGAGAGGCCGATGGGAGCTGAGCTGCCGCGCCAGTCGGGAGGGCAAGTACCACGAAAAGGCCACTAGAACTGTGCCTGAGACACCACTTCAACAGAGCCTGGCAATGCCGTGGCACACGTTCAAACTCATTGGTTTGGACAGAATTTCTCCTTTCTGGACTCATGTTAATACAAGAGGAAAATGCTGTATGGAAAACACTTCCTGCAAGTGAAAATGTGGAAGAGAAGTGACAGTGTTGTTTTTCCACTACCTAGAGTGTTTTTCTACAGTTCCTTTTGTACTCCCAATTATGTGAATAAACAGATATCTAACCACATAGGAAGCTGAGATTCATTATTACAGGAATATCATAAACCAAAATAGGATTGTTTTTAATGTCAATCACATTTCCCAGGGGCCTCATTGAGTCTAACAGCCTTTCCTTAACATAGAAATACATCCTGCAATTCAAATACCTGTTCCTTTAATATTTTTTTCCATCTTCAGCGAAAAGCAATACACTGCAAGGCCTTTTCTGTCCCACACTTAGCAGCAAGACAAGATGAAACTTGTCTGTCCACGTCTTCATCATGCTTAAAAAACCTCAGATACTCCATATTCAGCAAGAAGTGGATTGTAGAAGATAAGAGCTGCTATGTGCCCCAAGATCTGCTTCTGAGGCCAAGAATAAGCTGAAGCTATAGGAATGGAAAATTTTAGTTAAGAATATCTTAACAAAAATATCAGAATTACAGTAGTTAGAAGTATAACTCATGCCTGTGCCTTGTCTTGCCCTCAGCAGGTGTTTTAAGGATCTTCTAGGCAGACAGAGACCATTCACTATTACAACAATAAACACTGAAGTGCTTGCTGACTTTTACTCCTGCCTTGCTGAAGGATTTGCACTATTTTGTCCTTGTATAGAACGAGGCACAAGGGGCAGAGAGTTTGGTTTTGTTGCATTGAAGTCAAATCTAAAATTCTCTTTCTGCCATGTGAATAACTATTACAAAAGACGGTACTGTTTCAATTTCTGCGTGAATCTGTATAGAGAAGCTTGTTGTTTTCCACTAAATGTACCAGGTGGCTGGTGAACTTTAATGCAATAAGGAACAATTTGCAGCGTCTGTTCTTTCCAAACAGCTTTCCTATCAACAGGAAAACAATGTTTGTTGATTGCTCAGCTCCCATTTGCTAAGCTACATAGTTTTAGCTTTAGGATTTTTCTCTAAGTACCGTACTTGTATTTAAAAAGTATAACAAATAGCCATGTCACCTGAGACACAAGAGAACTTGGTTCTCTGAAATATTAATGATTTTACTCTGATACACGAAATCACAGAACCAGCATTATAATTTACATTAACAACAACAAAACCAAGGATATGAGCAGAGATGGTGTCTGTACAAGCAAACCACTCTATTTCCTAAGCAGCGCTCATGAGGTGCAGCGTTGGTGTGATGTGCCACCTCGCTGATACCCGCCAGCCACGCGTCTCCGTATCAGCACCTCGGCAATGAGCTCTGTGTGTTCAAAGGGCTGCCAGCACTCCTCGCTTCCCAACACAACTGCGGGTGACACTTCCTTGTTTAAATCCTCCTAATTAACCGTAACTTCGTATGCATATTGCAGTGCCTGTTTCATCAATCTCTTTGTACTATCAATCTTCCCTTCCTTGGATCTCGGACAAATTCCTTACCACAAAGTGGCACCTGACCCTTCTAGACAAATGACTTCAATTTGCAGTCTGTGACACTAAAAGCCTCTCTCCTATTTTGTATAGAACACGTAATTTAATTTCTTTAAAGAATTTATATGAATAAATATTTATAAGGTGATCTATGAGTATGGTTTTACATTTTGTCACGCCAAGTACTGAAGCCTTCATGGAATTCCGCAAGGAAACAGAGGCCAGTGCAGCAGCGGCTCCACACTGGGAAATCAAGGACACACGTACAGACGGTCTAAAGCCACAGGATGCCATGTTAAAATGTGAATGATTCAAAACACATGAGAAACTATACAAGAGCTACATATTTAGTCATCTTAAAAATAAATTATCTTAATGAGAAAGATTTATAGACCCAGAAATTGAAATCTACAGATAAATATTAAACCACAGTAAAAGGGCAAAGAGATGCAACTCTATTCCAGATATTTAAGTCAATAGCGAGGTTAATTGAGCACAAAATTATATTGAAATCTGCCAGTATTTTCCAGTAGGGGCATACAGACATAGAAACCTTATGAATACCTAAAAGGGGATTATAAAGATTCCTATTTAAAGCTTCAAAGTATACCTGTAAGAGCTGAAATACATAATTTTCATTAAATTGACTTGATAACAGATTCCCAAGGAAGTCCACAACTGACAAATTCATCCTTCTAAAATTTTAACAAATACAGCATAGAAAACTTCAATAACCACTCTTTGTCCCAAAGCAGCAAATGAAAAAAGTCCCTTTACAAAAAGCTGCATTTTGCACCCCCGAATGCAATTTTTGAAAGTCAGGCATTTTCTCCACTTGTGAGAAAACGCTGAATGGACAGAAAACATTAATTCTGTGTCTTAATTATGCCTAAATTGATGTGAGAATGTGTACTATTAAAAGACCACAGATTGGCTGCAGTACTTAGAAACTACGCATAACTTCCTCACATTTGGGCCTGATCTGGAGGAGCAGAGGCGGTAGCGCTTTTGGCTCAAGTTACTCTGAATTTCATTCTTGTAGTACCCACCTAAGAACTTACTATACCAAGTACTGCTTAAGTCACTGACGTGTTTAGGTTTTGTGACCTATGCCACAATACAACCCCATTATAAACGCCCTCTTCAGCCCTACAATAGTAGCGGTAACACATAGGTGAAAGGCGCATATAAAATGGTACAATGTGTCATGAACAACTACATTTAGCAGCTTAGGGGCTAGTCATTATCGAATTGCTGGAAATTCCAAATTAAAAAGGTAGGTAGCTAAGCAACAGCAAGCCTCCTCCTGTGAACAGTTTTCTGCTGTACACTATCTAGTTCTGGTAGACTCATTATCCTGTGGAACTTAAAACCAGTTAATAGAGAGTTGCTCCAAGTACTGTAATTAAGGAGAGAATAAAAGTGTATTTTCAAACTGGATGGGTCTGTAGGGACCCAAATGGAAACCATTCAAGACTTTCAAGGAAGGTGTTTCAAAAAACATGCAATACTCGTTACTCCAATTAAAATGAGTTTTATGTAAAAAAAAAAAAAAAAAAAAAAAGAATAGAAAAGTATTAAAGCTAAAGTGGTAATTAGATTAAGAATGGTTTAATTTTAAAATGTTACATCAGAATGGAAGATTTAAAGCATCACGTATTAACATTTCACATGGAAAACACTGTGTTAAATATCATTATAATCCACCCCTACAGTCCTCTTCCACTGGAACTCCCTTTGCATTAGTGTCCTCAATAGGGACCACAATACAGGTATGGAAAGCTCTGGGTTAAACTCAGAGCCCACATTTGGATGGCAGCGGTGGAGAAAGCAATGCATACGGTCGGGAATGTAGGAATTCCCAAATGGAAAAGGGATACACAAATTCTTCAGTCTCCTCCAGCATCTCATTCCAAACAGGGCTTTAAGAGAGTGGGAAAATCATCATCCTTGTTGTGGGGGATGTTCTCCCCAACCTGGGGCAGATGGTGTGTATTTGTACCACGAGTGCAAAATACCCGTATGTAACTGCACAAAAATAAAACACTAGAAGCGCTTTGTTCCAACAAGTCCATTAAAGTGGCAGCTATCATATTTCAACTTAATCCCAGCTTAATTATCTCCATTTAAATGAACATTTCTACTTCTCCCATTGCAACACTGTCCCAGGCTGCCCAGGGAGGCTTTGGAGTCTCCTTCTGTGCAGACATTCCAACCCGCCTGGACACCTTCCTGTGTAACCTCATCTGGGTGTTCCTGCTCCATGGGGGGATTGCACTGGATGAGCTTTCCAGGTCCCTTCCAACCCCTGACATTCTAGAATCTGTAATACTAATGGTTTTCTTTCCTGTTTCTTAAGATACCTATTTTTACGTTAGGGTCTGTGTTAATGACAAGCACAGAAAATCTAAAAGAAGAAAAATCCAAGTTTCAAGGCAGGTCTTTGAAATCCAAGGCCAACCTCAGATCCAAAACTGAAACAACCCACCTGCTTCTTGTCTCAGAAACAAACAAACAAACAAAACCAAAACAAGCAATCAAAAAAAACCACAAGCAAACAAACAAAATCATCAAAAAAACCCAAAACACAACAAAAGGAAACAACAACCAACTGATCTCAAACTGAAGGACAAGGGAACCCCTTGGAGAAGCCAAATTCTGCTATGGAGTACAGTGCACTGTGCCAATAGCACATGATGTATTTCCTAGAGGGACTTCGTAATAATTCAGGTTTACTTGCAATTTAAAATTTCAAACTGGGTAATCCTCTCAATTCCTATGACAAAGCACACAACAAAGTTTAATTTCAGAATGAATTTATATGTATCACAAGCAAATCACAGCACAAAGTATGTCCTCAAAGCTTTTAGTGGAATTACGCATTTCTAATTTGTCAGTTACAGTTTGGATTTGGGGTCTTTGCAGGGGATGGGGGAAATCAAATGATTTCAGCCATCTAGTAATAGTTTAATCCTCTTTTGTGCCCACAGCAAGATCAAAGTCCTAAGAGAACTCCAACATAAACGGTGCCTCTTAATCTGCAAAACAATTTAAAGCACTTTTTTCTACTCTCCCAGTTTGTATTTATTAACCACAGTGCCATGATTACTGATATCTCCAATATTAACAAAATAACGAAGAAAGTTCACTCATCAGCAACAAAAACTCATGGAGGATACAGGAAAGAACAGTAGTTAAACTAAATTAACATATCAATGCCAACAACTGCATTTTAAATATTTGCTTTGAACACTGTGTAATCACCGCAATATAAACTACAACACTGCTATAATAGCTTTAGTTTTTCATTTCCTTCTAAAATATGTCACCTATAAGGGCTTTTTAGAAATTAACTTCTACTTCAAAAATGGCTGCTCACTTATTATTCTTTACTTCCAGTGTTATCTCTCAGCATTGCAGAGCACTTTAAAGCGCTTTTAGTGGTTTAACAATTATTCATTAATCTTCCAACCTGTGACACAACACATAATACACTACTTGTAATCAAAGGAAGCTTCCCCAGCACCTGGGTCCCAGCGCAGTTTCATTCCCGGAGCAGCCGGTGCTCAGATGAGCGATGCCCACCCAGCAAACGCAGCAGGGACTGTACTGGGGGGCCCAGCCAAGGTGTGACCTGCTCAGCTACCAGGTACACCATGGAACTCAGGTGTGCCTCAGGGTGGAGATGGAAAAAGTCACAACATAAAGGTGTATTTAGAAAAAAAACCAAACAACTGGCTACATCTATTTAATATGAAGCAAATTGGGTTTTATTTTAATCAAATTCATGCTCTTCCATGAAGCCATTCATTATTAGAAGGGGGGTGGTTAGTTGGTCGAGAGAGGTTCTCCTGCCCCTCTACTGTGCCCTGGGGAGACCACACCTGGAATATTGTGTCCAGTTGTGGCCCCTCAGTTCCAGCAGGACAGGGAACTGCTGGAGAGAGTCCAGCGCAGCCACCAAGATGCTGAAGGGAGTGGAGCATCTCCCGTGTGAGGAAAGGCTGAGGGAGCTGGGGCTCTGGAGCTGGACAAGAGGAGACTGAGGGGGGACTCACTCATGTTTATAGATAAAGGGTGAGTGTCAGGAGGATGGAGCCAGGCTCTTCTCGGTGACAACCAATGATAGGACAAGGGGTAATGGGTGCAAACTGGAACACACTTAAATGTGAGAAGAAACTTGTTCCTGGTGAGGGTGTCAGAGCCTGGCCCAGGCTGCCCAGGGGGGTTGTGGAGTCTCCTTCTCTGCAGACATTCCAACCTGCCTGGACACCTTCCTGTGTAACCTCATCTGGGTGTTCCTGCTCCATGGGGGGATTGCACTGGATGAGCTTTCCAGGTCCCTTCCAACCCCTGACATTCTGGGATTCTGTGATGATCATTACTTTTCACAAAAGGGCACCTAAGTCCAAGCAAATATATGAATTATATTTGCAAACAGGAAGCTTCATGCCACCTGTAGCATGCAAAATAGAAGATGAGCAGCTTAGTTAAGAAGGTATTCAAAATGTGGTCACTGTTACTTTGAGAAGGATCCTTCTTTGTCTATATGTTTATATTTAATAAATTTGAACAAGAAAAATATTATTAGCAAACACAAGACTAAGGACATTTAGCACACAGTGCCATGCCACAAACAGAAAGAGAAACTTCCTGAGATCCTTACATTAAAGGGGGTCAGAAAATGACAAAAAATGCACACTAGCAAGGCAGACCTCAGCAGAGAGGACCTCCAAAAGCTATCAGATATAAAAACAACCCACTTGCTGCTACCCAGGCTTTGGGTCAAGCAGACAGAAACAGCAGCTGCAAAGAACAAAGGAGGTGAAAAGGGTGTACGGAGGCTGCTAGAGGGATGAAGGTATTTTGTAGTCACAAAAATTGTGTAAATAAGGCCAACCTGCTCTCAGAGCATTATTTTTCCAAGCAGCATGCCATGCTCCCTCTCCACCAGGAAAATATTATCTTTAAGTCTTCTATGGTACAGATCTGGTTCACACAAATACAAAGTCGTGTTGCCAGTGGAGCAGAACCAGAACCAGTGTCTCAGCGCCGCAGAGACGAGGCAGCGTCTGCGTTACTGCAGGTACCGGCCCGGCCTTTCAGCACAGCATCCTCCTTGGAAATCTAACCTGGATTGCCCAGTGTCTCTCTGGACCACATGGTGAGTCCATACAAATGCTCTTCAATCAATATGCTCTGAGGCAGGTTTTTTTCTTAATCTCATAAAATTAATTGTATGCCTTAGAACTTCCATTATGAAGTATAATTTTGATCACCCAAATCCAAATGAAGTTGTTTGTTTGTATGGAGAAACCATGATGCTCATAAATTATTATGCTATTCCTTTCAAAGCAGTAGTGATGCTTCTAACCACACATTTTTTTCCTGGATATCCCATGAGTATCTGTTCATTTATTTCCAGGTGACAGACTGTATTAACAACAGATGTTAGACAACATTAGATCTTATACTCGATATGCCATATTGAGTACAAGATCTAATCAAATACCTCAACAGCTACATTTTAAGAAACTGGAATCCAAATAAATATTCCTTATGCATGCAGTTTTTACTGCTCATTTTTTAAATCTCTACAGCTGTAATTTTAAAAGTTCTCCTTTGCCCTGAGCTGTGTGCTACATTATACATGTGTGCAGTAGAGCTCCACATCTTCCATCTCCAGCTTGCACAACACAAACCAGCATTACATCTAAGAGGCAGGAATGAAAAAGTGGATGGAGAAGCAGGGCTGAGGCAGAAGGTGCCTGCACATTTATATGAGCAAGATCAAATTTGGCTGTGTTTTTATTGCAAAATATTTTCATTTTTGGTTGGAAAGCAGTGTATTACAGGTGGTGACAGATCGATCGGTTTGTTCCCCGCCACCACCCAGCTTTAAAGATGATTGTTGTATTCAGTAGTTTGTGCACACATATGCCAGACAAGTATTCCCACCCAAGTTTATGTTGTACGTACTCTCTTTGTGAGCAGAAAAAAAGGAAAAAGAACTATTCTGAAACACCAACCTCATACTTTTGGCTATTCTAGCTGTTACACAAACTTGAAAACAAATCATAAAACATGGACACAGCAGTGATACACCTACACCAGAAAGCCATTTCTATTACGCTTGGTATATCAAAGAACAAGGAGTCCCAGAGAGCAAATCCATTCCTGCAAGGAGTTTTTGTAGGCAGCTGCCATTAAGAAAGAATGGCAGATTTATGGTATCATAACTACTCACTGTTCCCACATGACATTTGCATGACACAAGGTCCATCAGTCAATGCTACAAAGACCATTTGTCTGGTAGAACAAATGAGTGTAGCTGAGTACAAACCCTCCCAGACTACCACAGGTAACATGTACAGTAGCAACAACTTGCTGAAAGATAAAACCACAGATGGTCTTATCTAGTAGCAAAGCGCTTGCACCTTTCGTGCCTACCAGCTAAACGAAGCACAGGTTACTGCCCTGTTGATATAGGACCACGGAGCCGGAGGGACGGCCGTCAGTGTGTGGGGCCTCCCAGCCTGGGGCTGGCGATGGTGGGGGGCACACACTGAGCGAGAAAGCCGGGCACCGCAGAAGGGATCACTTGCGCAAAGCTGAATCACAACCTCGGGTAAAGAATTTGCACAGAAGTGACAACGTGGGATGCTCTTGTCTGCCCGATAGTGTGAACACAACTGCTCCATTACTGGAGTCTTCATTCATTTACCCCTTCCATTCATTCTTCAAATGGAAATGATTTCGTCAAATCCCAACCTTTTGAATTATTTAGGAAAACAATTCTAGACAGAGCACCAGAGAGCAGCCTGCCAATATCTCTATCTCTGGCCATTCATCAGTCCTGTCACGAGCCTGTGAGTTCCACTGCCGTGCTCCTCACAGCATGCTATTGCAGAGTAAACAAAATATAATTAACTTAACACAAAAAAAGCACCAATAACACCTCGCTAAGTTTACGCGGTTAAGTGGGATAAATGGGTGAATATATTTGGAGCTAACAGAGCCTTCACCTGAGGAAAAGCGTTCAGAAAGGTATCGCAGCACTGCAAAATACATCAAGTTAAGATTGATAACATTTTTATCTTTTCCTTATCAATGTGAGCTTATTGGCAACAGCTACTTTTTATGCTGCATAAACTCAGAAGAATTATAGTCGATAGAGAAAAAAAAAAACAAGAAAACTGTTACTGCTAATTTTACTACTCACTGAAATACCATTTAAATAAACACTGTCTATCAGAGAAGCTTTCATGGGTAAACAATAAAAAGTAATGATTAATAAAAATGGTACAAGGTTATGTGAGAAATGAAAACGTTACGGAACACTGAACTGACACCAGAAAATGGAATTAAATCTTGCATCTTGGACAACCTACTACAATGTACTTTGTTCATCTCCTTTATTTAGAAAGGTCCTGATTCTGTTTATATTTAGTGACAGGTAACACAAACTAAGTCAAGTCTTACACTCAAATTAAATATGTACTTACACACACACAGACTAACGCTGTTTCTATGCCCAGTGCAATCAGTACTAAGCAATAAAATATGGAATAAAGACTAAGAAATACCTTGCCCTTTGCAAAGGATCTACCAGCATCCCCTCCTTTCCCTCCACACACACACATCCATGCACGTGCTTGGCTTTCTTTTTCCTCGTGTTATTATTCCACAAATACAAAACACCAGAAACCTATAAACTAGAGAACTAATTGAACAGATGCTGACCCTCCTGCCCCTCGCAAAAACTGCACAACTGTGTTGTATGTTTAGTCGGGTAGTTCCAGTTCACAGCTTTTGGGGAGAGCGGAGCTGAGGAAGAATTAGACCACTCCAAGGTACAAATGGAGAGAAACCAAACGTGGGTCTTGACAGAAGCCATTCAGTAGCATCAGGAAAAGTGATAAAGCAGGATATGCTTCACCCCTGTCACACAGCACATCTCTGTATTTCATCCGTTTCTAGTGCAGACAAAGCCAGAAGAATTCTGAACAAGTCAAGCGTAATTTGGGGATGCCAAAGGTAGCTCCTTCATAGCCCAAGGAGGCTTCTGCAGGAAAATTAGCTGAAAGGTAGGAAAGATGCCCTTTCTCTGCATAGAAAAACAAAAGTCTTACTAACCAATGACCACCCCGGAGTATTGGTTACTTCACATTGCCCAGTAAGTCTCATTCCAAACGCAAAGCTTCTTCCACCAATGACTCCTCCTGAAGAACAGCAAAACTGATGGCCAAAATGAAAGCAATTCTAGAGCAGTATTTCTATTGTTACATACTGAATTTGCTAAAAAAAAAAAAAAAAGTGATTTAATTTACAGTTTCTTTTAATTAGGGAAGTCCTAAAGCTTGTTTTAGAACAAGCAGAACTACTACCCTCAGTAAGAATTAACAAAATAAATGCAGCAGTAGCTCTTCATTCCATTATATTTTCAGCTTTTAATTTAGCCTAAAAGACAATGAATAAAGTCATTAAGTAAATTTTTTTTAATGTAGCCTTTTACTGCTACTTTTTACTATAATAATAATAATAATAATAACAACCCCAAAATTCTAGTGCTAGGAATTACTTTCTCACTGAGGTTTTTGTGGGTTAATTGTCTTCATCTAATATTGATATTTGGTACTTGGATGTAATTAAGAATAGGGGAACCATTCTTAGAATACTATTTCAATCCATTAGGCAAATTTTCTCACTGTGATATGAAAATTTACATATACTTAATTAGCACACCTACTTCTTCTGAGCCTAAGTGCACCTAAGCTATCTTTTATGATGGCCCAAGGAAAGAGAAAAAACAACCCACAACACATCAATTATGTCTCCACTCAATTGTACAACTATTTTAAAATGTGTGAACAGTTACGACAAAATTGAAAAATTACCATAATAGGCTTTTGACACTTCCCTGCTTAAGAAAAAATTAATTCTAACTCCCCGGTTTTATGCAAAGCCTTTATAATTTCTCTAATCGCGAGTTCCCATGACAGAGAACACAATACTTTCAAGTACAAGAGTGCGAGGCTTGGCATCTTCTCTGTTTAGTTATGCAGTTTATTTGAGGGAAGTCTAAACCGCTAAGCCTCCCTTTGTGTTTCATATAAGCCTTCCTCAGTGGAAATACAAGTTAATTTCAGTAAAATGAAGTTTTAGGAAGAATGTATTCTCTTGCGCAGAAAGCTTCACTAAAGCAAAGCTTTTTCAAATGCAGCATCTGTTTCCCGAGTTGCTCTACAACCTGTAATAAAAATAAACTAAAAAGAAACAAAACTTTTAAAAGATACATTCACATGTGAAACATCACAAACATAAAAAGAGCCTAAAGGAGTAACTTATTTATCGGTTTACTGTATGTTTTCCAGTTTCATCTTGCATTGCGCATGAAAACGCTCTACCAATGTAATGAATTAGGGTATTCTAAGCGTAAGACATTAAGCATCTTCTGTTTTATTAATGATAACTATTATTAAAACCTACTGTTTATGTTGCAAATCAACTATATTGCTGGTATACACCTTCATACACAGTAAGGTGTGTGGATCACATACTAAATTCACAGAGTTATTTCATACATTTCTCTGCCCTCAACCACAGCTGAAATATCTGTATAGCAGATATTATGCTACAGCAGCACATGGTATATTATGATGCCTACAAACCTATTAAGGTCACAGAAAGCTTGTGCATATATTTGGTCTATTCCCATGTGAGGCAGAGGTATATTATTTGCATACCATTATGCACTGAAAACCTATTCAGTTATCCCCACTGGAGACAACTCACCACAGTGACCTAAATAGTATTCACTTTGCCCATATTTGAAGGAACAGCAAATAAATGGGACCGAGTGCAGACAAATCCAAAAATGAGTCAGAACATCTAAGAATCCAGACTTAGAAAGCACAAATGCAAATGAATGCAGACCAGTGTATCACAATAAAAAATCTGACAGAAGCAAAGAATGATGAAATAAATTAATTACATGCTTAATAGAGGACTGCAATTTTAAGAGTGAAAATGGCTGGAGAGATGATTTTAGCAAAAAAACTCTGACATGAGCCAAGCTTATTATGACCACAAAGGAGAGTAGAGAGTCTCAAATCACAGAACTCACTTAAAAATAACCTACTTACATTTGCAGAGATGGCAGCAGTTCTAATATCAGCTGCCCAAACCAAAGCGAGACAGCTACTGATATTTTATCTATAGCACTATACAACAATTCACATGACATTAGCAATTGAGACCCCTGGGACACGTACACGTTGCTTCTTCAATAACAGCTGTAATATCGAGCATGCTTTCCGTAATCATGTACTAACATGCCATAATTGTCCTCCTCATTTACATTCCCCCTATAATTACAATATTTTGATTAAACATCTACGAGCCTCTACTAACTCCCTTGTTCTAGTCACCCTTCCTGATTTCGATATTGGCACAAAGAAGGGAGAATATAAATAAAGTCAGAAAGTCAGAAGAGATTAACACAGTGGTTCTTTAAGGCCTTAATCTACAAATCAGAATCTCTCACTGTTAACCTTGTTTTGCTTTTTGCGAACATGCTATGTGGAGTTTAGTTTAAGCTGTAAGCATTTTTCAACATGTCTCTTTCTGTAAAGCTCTGCGCATACCTACAGCCCAGCAGAAACAGGAGCCACAGCCTTAAAATCACAGTTGCGAGCAGGTTGTAAAGCTCAACAAAAGAGGATCATGACACAACCAAATCCAAAGCCAAATTAGAGACACAGAAAGATCAACAATGCATATTAAAGTCTGTGCCTACAGACTCTTCAAACACGTGGCTGATTCAGCTGAAAAAAGGCACAAATGATTTTTTTTAATATAAGAAAAAGAATAATGTTTAGAATTTATGGTCATACAGCTTTTACTGATCCTTCAAATGCAGTTATTTGAAGTCCAGATGAGTAAAGCACAAAGACCTACAGCACTCTATAATGCCTGACATGTCACAGTCACTTCCTGAACCCCTGCCTTCATTTCACATCTTAGACAGTGCTTATTAAAAAGAAACAATTACAGGAATTACCTCTTAAAGAAGCTGCAAATCCAACATAGCACCTCTAACAATTATAGCTACAATAGAGCTGGGGTATCTTTTAATATATTTTTTAATAGTACACCTGACAATTCTATATGCTGGTGGGTATGAAACTTGTGTCTCATAATTCACAAAATGCATGATGCTATATTCATATATAAAACCTCATTTTACCAGCATTCTCAAAGGCAAACTGGGCACTCCATGATATTCACAAAAGCCTTAAATTTATTACCATGTCACCTTTCCAGAGTAAGAATTCTTTTCACTCTCACCTGCTCATGAGAAATATAAACAAGAATTTTCAGGGAATACGCACGCATTTTATAAATTTTGGTTGCTACTACCTATTCTAGTTGGCTTTAGAAATTCTGCAGTCACATACCCAGCCAGGCTGAAAAGATGCCCTTTTTGTTTTCTTTCAGCAGCAGTTTTCAGCTCAGTGCTGTGCCTAATGAGCACAGAACTCTAACATAGGGGACAGCGGAGTGCGGCCACTCGAGGGGCAGCCTCAAGCTAAATCACTCCAAGCTGCCCATCAAACTGATCTCGCACCCTGTGCCAAAGAAGAATGAAGACATAATGCCAGTCTTTAAATGTAAGGGTTTTCATAGGTCAGGGAAATAGAAAAAAGACGTGACCTCAGAAAATTGCACAGTTCAATGCTATAATTCTTCATCCAAACTGCAGGACCTGTATAGTCGTTTTGAAAACACTGCATCACTTGTATCCGGTTTTGCCATTGCATCTCCCTGAAGAGGTGACTATTTTTGATGGAGACCATGGTCTAGGGGTTACCGTCACCTTGCTGGGTGCCGCTTGTGTGAAGAAGTGATAAATGCACACTTCAAGACATGACAGCAGAGAATGGACACTACTGATGCCCCGACAAGCTGACGTTGTACATGCACATCAGACAGAGCATTCTGGTAACTGCTCAACTGTTCTCAACAGAGCTGTGCAATAGGAAAAAAAGAGATCATTCTTTTCTTTCTTTTTAAAATATACTTCTGTTTCATTTAAAAAAAATGCAAGGAAGGAGGTGAAATTACATGTTTTAATGCATAAACAGGGAAAAAAAGGATGGACCATGTATGCAACATTTCTGGCAAGAAAAAGCTGCCATCCTCCATCTCCAATGTCTCTGGGCCAGGCAATGGCAAAGTTTGCCCTTCTTGGCCTTCAGAAAATATTCAGTGTGGTATCTGTAGTAGGAAACAGTTAAAAGCAAGAACCCCACAAGGTTCCTTTCGATGCACGTAGTTATTCAAGCCATTGTACTCGGCTATAATTGGAAGAATTTAATACTACATTCAGTTCCCCTGGAATGCTTGGTCAGCAACAAAACCCACTCCTGCTTCTTTTCTGGCTCTGCCAAGCAGCGTTGTGTGCAGACAAAAGATTTCCCTGTGCATGAATATTTTGGTAGTCTATCCTCATAGAAATTAATTTCTTTATAATTACGGCTAAATTTTTAAAATATGGCAGGCAGCGTTTGAAAGAAAAATAATTCTAAGATGCTTATCTTTATGGAAGACTAAGAGAAGAGCTTCCATCTAATATTTCAACTTAACAAAGTGATAAAGAAGAACCTTCCCTGTGATTCAGAAATGGTAAAATAATGATCCTGGAGAGGCAGAGCGATGACCCACAACAGTCCCTTAACAGGAAGATGGCAGAGAAGAAACTTCTTTACTAGGTCTGTGCTTCCAGAGGGTTTCCCTCATGCTCTGAACAAAACAAAACCAGCTGTGCCTTGTCTGTAAAAACAGATCATCACTAATTTCTGTCAACTCCACATCATTGTATTCTGTGATTAGAAAGAATTTATGAGAAAAGCAACAGCAAATAAAATTATCATTTAAATCTTTTACAAAAAAAGAAAGATGCTCTATTTCAGGAATGTTATGACTTTGTTTATAAGATTTCATTGGGCTAACGTGTTACTTAATTTCTGAATAAGAAAAAAAGAGAAAGAAATTACTGTTTGTGTGGACTACTGGTTTACATACGAAGGTCCTGAATACCGTCACGGACTCTGCAGTACTTCACTAGAGGAAAAAAATGCCTGAAAATGTTTCTGGTTTAATGCTTTGCCAGTAACAAATCTGTACCAGCTACAACCAAGCCAAGAACGTGTTCCGTAATTTCCTGGAGTTAGTCTATTATTTTCTTTTATTTATAGAAAACAGTACTATCAAAATAATTAAGCACTCATTCTCTAGATTTAAAGGTACACATTGCATACGTTACATGACTCACACACACAGCAAGACTCTGCTACTCACAATGTTTTTTAATCAACCATGATATCAGAAGAAATATTAAGAACTGAACTTCAAAGCACCTACATGCACCAAGTAGCACACAGTGTTGGCAGGAATATCTCTGCTGCTATACGACATATTGGGTGGTTGGCAAAACCATGCAGTAATGGCTTTGCACAGAAAGTTTGGTTTGCTCCTTTTGAGCACAGAGTTTTTTACTAGGTAGCATTCAATTTAAAGGAAGAAAGAAAAATTAAATAATCCCTAACTTATGCAACAGCGAGAGAAATTAAATCCACGTACTGTATGTAAGTTAGGGAACAAAACAAGCTCTTATTTACTGGATAACACCCAGTCAGGGTTACACTTGAGACCACTGCCCGTCTGAGCTACAAAATGCAGGCAAACCACCTCTGGTTAAACAATTCACAAATATATGTTTTAGATTAAACATTAAAAAGGAATTGAAAAAAAAAAAAAAACTTAGGAAAAGACATTGATTTCTAACTCCTATACACCCTAAATGCCCTAAATTAAGAAAGGCTGGAGCAGCAAAAGGTGGACAGCACACCTGGGTTCAATTCTGCACGTGAAAATAGTTAGAAGGCCTGAGCTCCAAAAAGGTCTTTATGTCAGCTGGTGAGGATGTTGACAGATTCCCATGCCATGCATCAGAAACAGCTTTTCTCACCTCTCGTCTGGAACAGACTGACGTGAACGCTGTCAGAACAGGCGGCTGTTCCCCGGGTGCTCCCAAGCGGCCACAAGCAGTGGCACTGCCACGGGGACACTGCTACGGGGACAACGCCGTCTGCAGAGCTGCAAAAGCAAAACCAGACCAGGGGGGTGTCCTAGTGCAAGGTGACATGTCACAAGCCTTGTTCTTGGGTAGCCATGTAATGTATTTTGTTAAAATAAAATTGAATTCTAAAGAGAGAGCATTTCCTAGTCTTTGACATGAAAAATTCAATTTTCAGTAGTCCTGAAAAAATTTGGTTCTGACAAAGAAAAGCATTCCTGAAAGACCTGTGTCTGTGCTAAAAGATGCAGCAAAATTTGGACCTTTTGGTGAAAGGTCATATTTTATCTTTGACATCATCTGGCTAAATACTGTGACCAGAGTTTTAAAAAGCAAGCTATGCTTTCTTTTCAAACACAGCTACAGGAATGTATTTTCAGAGAATGTATAAACAGCCGCGTCTAAAACTTTGCACATCCAACCTGACACAGCTAAGTATCACCTCATAGCTTTTGGACCTCATAGCCCGTAAAGACACAGTAAAATGCAAATACCCCTTATCAAGGTACTTTAAGACTTTTAATAAATCATTATCCGTAACCCAAAATTACTGTTCGCTGTGCAATTAAACACCTTGTGTACTTGACTAAAGTTCTGCACACCACTAATGGTTGTTATAAAACATAAACAGGCACTAAGATTCCACCATCAGGACAGCCATAGAGTGGGTGCGAGATGCCACCCTTGAAATGTAACGAGTGCTATAGTGCAGCTGCAGGGGGGCGGCAAGGCACCCGTGCGACCCCTGAATTTTACAGGCTTACTTTCAAGATTCTAGGAGCATGTGATGGGTTAATTTTCATATCGAGCATTTCACAAAGATCGCAAGTCACATAAAACCACTTTAATGTAATGTTTGTGAAAACATTTAAGTCTGAGAGCTAAAATTGTTGTCAAAAATAACTTCAAAAAAATCTATACAACACGATGTGTTCCATTTTCTTAATACTGTTTCAACAATTTCTGCCAAATGCTGCTAAAGAAAGCCCCTCTCAATTAAATCAGCGTGAAACAGGAACAACATCAACAAATGAATAAACTAACACCCCTCTACTGTGTGAGAATGAGGTCCAAAGAATGAATAAAAAGTAATCTTGAAAGTAAATGGATTTTATTTTGGGGGGAGGGCAAACTCGTTAGAGAAGCACAGAAATTATGGAAACAAAGATCTTCTTTCAAGACTTAATACAGATCTGCAACTCTACAGTCATGTTTGATGATCATCAGCCTGTCCACCTATGACTCTGGAGATCCCTTTCCCATCTTCTTTCTTACATTTCTTATTTAATTTCCCTTATTGTGGACTGAGTCAATACCCTCAAACTAGACTGGATGTGGCAACTCCTTAAAGTCCTGCAAGCCTAAACTCAGCAAAGCTAATGGTGCTCACATGAGTTGCTCAACTGGAATGTGGAACGGAGAGACAGATTGACTCAACATGGCTGGCATGACCTCCCAGTGATCTCCTGAGATTACAGAAGGCATTTTCCACTAAGGCTTCTACAGAGAGCCTACAGAAGTGCACTGGCTTAAAACCTTACAAAACAAACTTAATACATACATCCAAAAGGAAACTCAATCTAATTTAATTAGAAATTACATCTAACATCCCCCATGCATTGCCCTATATGAGAAAACACCTAGGAACTCTTTTAAGTAAACCATGTTAAATTTAAATAAATTGTGCAATCGCCACTATGGGTTGGAAGTTGGTTTCCTGAGATACCATCCTATTTTAACAGCATGTTAATTTATCTACTTAATATTTTACAATGGACTAAAATCAGTATACAAGTCGATCGTAGTCTGAATTTGCTGTTTCATTTTGTTTTCAATTATAACAACAGCAGGAGATCTGGCATTTATCCACCGAAATGTGCCTTTCATCAATAAAACATCCTTCCATCAGTAAGACACCTGTAACAATTTAAGTCTCTTCAATACTCTAAATCCCAGGTAGGCAAAATATATTAACACAGAGTGACATTCAGAGCATGAGCATGGGCACTAAATGTAGGTACTTTAATTAAAATACCTGGCTGACTTGGAAGGCCAGCAATGAATATCCTTTATGATAAATGAAAACAATCTTCTCAAATGCAGTTTCTCACGTTCTTTCACCAGATCTGTTTCAACTAAAGAAGGTGCAGAATTAAAGTAATCTCTCCTTTTTCTCCCTTACTATTCATAAACTCAGTCCGAGTAGCAGCATTGTATGCATGGCTGTACACAAAGAACCTCATTAAAAAGGCTGACTTATGTGGGAATTCTTCTGAAAGTTTAACTTCTGCCATTTTAGAAGTTTACACTCCTCTACCGAGCACTAGTTGTTCTTTATTTCAGTTGAAAACACACATTTTTCTTTTGTTTTTGAAAAGGGAGAAAGCCACTTCATTTTGGTTAGTGTCTAAAAACTAGTGGCTTAAATGTTAGTATTTGTTTTCATTCTGCTATTTATCTTCATTTCTTCAAATTTGTCTTTTTAATAATTAATCATGGTCTAATGCATTCAATATATCACATTTCTGAGAAATGGAACTGTGAACTTTATAGGGTTGTTATTCTTTTTGTTTTATACTGTTATAATAACACATAATTACCATAAAGTTTAAGATCAATCCCCAAATCAGATTCTGGGTCTCCTTTCATTAAATAGTTTAGTCTGTATCAAGTCTGAAATTTTCACATGGAATAATCGGATTAGAAATCAAAAGGTACATTTCTGTTCATTAGGATAATATTTTTTAAAATACCAGGGAAGTACTGAAGAGAGTGTTAGAAATCACACATAAATGCCCAAGGAAAACACATAGACTTTCAGTAGCATTCAGAAGAATAAGTTTACAGTAAAATTCAGATAGAGTTAACGGCCGCGTTGGCTACTCACAATAATTAAATCGTACTTCGGCATTATACTGATTTAGGATACTAGTCTACCATTGTGAAACATTAATGTATATTTATGCTACAAATATACACCGCTGATGCCTTTATTTCTGCCTAGAGGTAAATGAAACATGGGTTAACATGAAAGAACTCTTCCATGTGATATAGAACCAACAACAAAGGCCGGTACTAAACACAGTGATTACCCATTTGGATAAAGCATCATAACACCACAAATAGTATTCACTGGTTTTACTCATGTTATCTTATTTCTTAGAATTTCTTTCTTTTTTTTTTTCAAGTAAAAAATATTATTCATATGAACTTAACATGGCCCTTGCACTACATGTCCCAATTGTCACAGGGCCCTCAGAAATGACACATTATAATCTCTGCAATGCTAATTCAGCAGGACACGAGTGCCGAGTATGCTGAGCTGATTACAGCTGGAGGCTAGAAAAGGGCATCATCATCATCATCATCCAAAACCAGGGCATGATGCCTGACTCCCTGGCACAATAGCTAAACAACAGTCATTTTGCTCTGTTTCTCCACATCAAAGCCATTTGCAGTTCTGTTGGGTCTGTTTTGCTGCTTTGTGTGGACCACAGCTCTATATTCTCGGTAAATTTGCTATAGCAAACAGATAAGAGCACACAAAAAAAGATTCTTGCCTTTCCACAGTGCAATATTCTATTGCAGTATAACACACAGCAGCCCAATGAACCCTCTGTGGCTATTACCCACCTAATGTTGTAAAAATATTACTATGACATTTCGTCTGGTCGACCATCTTAAAGGTTAATTCTGTTTCCTATTTGAGATTTTCCTCTAGGTGAGCCATTCCATGCAGTTTCTATTTACTGATTCCAAACAACCCCCAAACTGTTTCATTGCTCACTCTCACTGTTAAGAACATATTGACTGGCTGCCTGCTCTGCTGTTTAATTCATTTATGCTCAGAGTCAGACATGAAGACAGAATTTTAAATGTGACATTTGCAGGCTGTTGGGTCATTTGAAGCTCTGACAACACCAGGGAGTTCCTGACATACAAACTGGTCCTGATTTCCAGTCTTCCATGTTCTGAACACATCAGAAATTCTTCCCGGAGGTGCAGATTTCAGCCAAAAGTTTTCAAATCCCTTGTGTTTACCTCTCGCAGAAAAGACCGGTACACTTTAAAGTTTTAAAATAAAGCTTGTTTCCTTTAAGGTAAAACCAGCACTGCCTGCAGCGTCTGACTCAGCTTCTTAAAAACACTGATTAACACAGGTATTCTGAAAGATCTACAATAATAACTAATACTAATAGGATTCTGTAAGCAACTTTGACATTTAGTGAACTTTTATCTGTTCCTCTTGATCTTCAAGCATTCAAAACCAGCTCAGTCTGAAACCACAGCTTTATCTAACATTGTCTACCTGGCTATTGCTACCCTGGCCAACATCAAGTCCCAGTTTCCAGCTGGAAGTTTTCCTTATCTCAAGACAGTGGATGGACTGTACCATTTTGTCCCCCTGGATGACCTGTCATTATCCTCCCCAACCTTCAGGACAATTTTTCGGAGTATACCTGATTACCTGATTGATTCCATACTGCCAAGGTACCATTAGGAAGACAGTAATCTGAACTATTCAGTCCTGACTTAGGAAAACTATTGTTACCTGTCCCTGAAGCAGGGCTCGCATCTACAAAGTTAAAAAAGAAAGGAGTATAGAATCTTCTGCACAGAAGAGGTCTCTTCCTCCTTGCCATAAATTGGGGGGAACAAAAGACATGCTGTAATAAAAACTGTAGCCCGCTATTCAATTCCAGCTCAAATGTCCCATCATCCCTCATTTGTTTACCGAAATAAATAGAAGAGTATTGACTTTATATATAAAGACACAGTTAGAAGACACGATCTAAGCTAAATCTCAATCTTTTTTGGGTTTTGTTTCTATCATGCAAAACAAAAAGCAAACAATTCTGTGTACAGCAGGAAGTCTGATGACACTGCTGTAGCCAGAAATGGAAACGGTGCTAATTCAGAACTGTAGTAACAGGGGAGATTGTTTTCCCTGTATCAAGTTGTCATGACAGTTACTCCATTATAACGACTCTATACTTCGGCTGCTTTTTCAAGAAGGGGAATATAATTTAGGTCAAGACGTAAATTTGAAAAGCTTAATGGATTTTTTTCTTTTATATCAGTAGACACACGATTTTAACAGCAACCTCTGAAGTGTCAGCTGTGTCATACAGTAAGTCATTGCCATGTTCAGAATAAGACTTTTATAATTTAATAGTTGTCATCTGAATAAGAGTATGTTGTTTTTACATACTTCCAGCATGAGGACGTTGATTCTGCATGACCTAGAAAAGTAGTTTAAATATTACAGATGTTGTTTATTCTCAAAGAAAATCCTTAAAATAGAAAGACATACCTGGTGTATTATCTGAGCTACAGGAAGTTGTTCAGCATATTTTAGTGGTTCTGTTGCCACCTCATCCCTTGGAAGCCTGAGAAGAAAAGAGGTTAACATTTATTAGTTAGTATAATGTTTATTGAGTTAAATTCTTGAAATGTAAGAGTTTCAGATACATTACTTTTTAAAAAGTGTGGTATATGGGTGATTATTTTGCTTAAGATGAAAAAAAGTGTATTTTAGGACCTTAATTGAATATATTTCTTAGAAAGCTCAGTGAAATAATAAATTCATAGTAAACAAAAATGTGTGTAATGTGGACTTCTTCCTGACCAAAGCACATATTTAGCAGCAGAAGCCTAAGAAAACCTTTAAATTTAGTTCTGGATGAACAAAGCGCTGGTGAAAGCTGGATTGAAATCCCCACAGAAGAAAAGTCTGATGCGTTTATGTAGCAGATTCAGCACTGTTAACAATACAAGCTTCTTCACTCAGTCCTGCCAAGATCATTCAAATACAACCATCTCACAAGGCAAGAGGGATTATTCACCGTTTCCCATTTTTGCACATCAGCGTTCGGCTCTGGTACAGGTTCACCAGCACAAACATCTGTGCGTTTGCCAGCACACTGGTGTGTTCCACTGGCTTCAAACACGCCAAAGAACCAGCATGAACAAAACAAGTAGACATACTTCACAAAGAAAATGCATCATATCCCTTTAAACTTCAAATAAATTATAGTTACAACTGGAAATTCAGAATCCATAAGCAGACTCTTAAAAGAATATTTAAATGATGGTAAATTAATATGAAAGCATGTCTTAAACCCTTCAACCATACTGCTTTATTCTACTGGAACTGCACAGCGTGAGCTATATTTTCAAAGTCTCATTCAAGGTTTTCATCAGTCACTCCTCAATCTTTCTGAAGAGTTCTGAATATAGGAATTTGAGTAATATGACAAGGAATGAAGGGGAAAAAAATAAGATCCCTATGAAAAGAAAACCTTTCTACAAACTTAAATTAGAATTACTTTCAGAAAAAAAAACCTGTGGCCAAGACATTATTTTCGAGGTTCAAATTACTACCTTATACCCATTCTAGTCAAAAATGATACATGCTTGCTGGGTTAATTTACCTGCAGGTAAGAGCCAGAAACTAAAGGCTTAGACTCTGCAGTGTGGTAAAAGAGAGGACAATAAATGCACATCTTGTCCCTTTTCCATTTTGGAATTTTTGTTGTGGCTTGGAATGCTTTTAAGCTCCAAATAAGAGCCTGATTACCCAGACATTTGTATGGAACAGAGTAGAGGGAAGTATGGAAGTTAAAATTTAAAACCAGAGAAAAAAGAAACCTGGCAATATTTCAAAGATCACAGTAACAGCCCATCCACAGCACTGCTTAATGTGCTTAAGGAAAATTAAGTAAGCAAGCTCTGAATTACTGAAGCTGGTCTACTGAAAGAGCTCATTTACTCATACGGTTTTTAGAACTTTTGGACTGTTACGGCAGTTCTGAATTTGCACTGACATGATGAAATATACTGCACACAACCATCAGAGCTGATAGTGGGCTCAGCAAGTCCCCTGCAGGGTGCAGAAGGAACCTTTACAGTGTTCTCCTTTCTATCATTTGCAGAGTCCTGACCAGCAAAGATAACCAGTGTCTATTTAGCTACCCACAGTTGGTGTGAATATGGGATGGCTTCTGTTCTACCGGGAGCCTGTCAGCTGACACAGCACCTTGATTTACGGGTACCAGCTACATAAAGCCGCTTCTTAGGCATAGTTCTAGGTATGAAACCACTGTGTACAGAACAAAATATTGATCAATATCTTGAACACTTATCTCTGCAGTCTGTGCAGGGACACTGCACATTTGGTGGAAAAACAAACAAACAAACACAACCACACCACAGTATCTCAAATTCCAAAATTAAATCCATGAAACTGCAAGTAACAGCTAAAATTACTATAAACTGAATATTAGCAGGGGAAGAAAAAAAAGGCTTGTCTGTTCTATCAAGGACTTTGTACTTTTGGCAATGTTTTCTGTCTAGACAGTCAGAATTCCCTTGCATAGCCAAACACCCTCCTTGGCAATTGCAGAAAAAAGACCTTTATTCAAATGTCAAAGGATTAAAAAAGATAGCAAAAAATTATCAAGGTAATTTTGAGCCTTAGGAAGCCTTACTATAAAAAACAGGGAGGGAAAAAGAGCATAAATATGTATTTTAAAGTAATTAGATTTAAATTGAAATTAGGCTGAGAGGAGCCTTTTGACACCAAGAAAGACTATTTTCTAGTTTTTTTCCGATTTCCTTTCTGAAAAAAATAATCCAGTTAATTGAACTACACTACATTTTATATACATATATAAACTCTAGGATATAGATTAGATAGGTGGACATTATATTATATACATACACGTGTCTACATATATATATACATACCCACACTATCATATGTATACATGCATGCACACAGGTATTCTGGAAGAAAACTTCAGAAATGAACTCCCAACATTTTTGCTTAAATGCCATCAGCTTCTTGTGTATGTACTGTAGTGATGTACTAGCTGTCAAGTCTACAAAAGAGAGTTTGATTCTTGTGCAGATAAGCCTCCTCAACTGGATGAGCATGTATCTCTATCTTTTATATTAAACTGCATAAATTAAAGTATGGAAGCTCAAAACTCTTGATAAAAAAGCTGTATGAAATATTGCCCAACTATATCCTCTACCTGGAGCAAGTCATTAACTTGAGCTAGCCAGCACGATAAAGCAGTGCATCAATAAACTTTGGGCACTTGAGGTTCCATAATAAAGTGCAAGAATAACTCACAGTAAATTATATTTACAAATTTTACAATAATACTGTAATATACGTTATTATGATGCTGCAGTGCTGTCATCTAAAGCCATTGCATGGCATTTTTAATCTGAAAGTACATACCATTGCCTCCTAGTACCATACGCTCAGATCCATTTAACAAAAATTAACTGTGAGAAGGATATGCAGATTACTAAGCCAATCTAAAATAGGAACAAGTTCTTACTGACCATGACTGGGTTTTTTTTTACCTAAATTCATAAGCATAGGTATGGCTTCACAAAGGCTTTCCTGAAAGCTTTGCTCCTAGCTCTTTTCTTTGATGAACTATCAGAATATTTTAGCACATTTTTCTATGGATAGTCTCATCCACTTCTACTCCTGGTTCTGACTGAGTCAGATCTGAACTGTTATTATATTCACTATTCATAGTTATTTACATATTGGAAAATTAAAAGCACCTAATACGAGTGACATTCTTTTCAGTTAAAAAAAGGGAATTACCCCTACAAGTTATGTTGTATTTTAAACAAATAAAAGTAAAAACTTTGTGAGAAAACCACATTTTTTGCTGATTTATGTTTCTCACTTTGCTATCAAGTGATGATACCTGTGACAGAAATCAAACTTCATGACAGAGGTACCTTCCAGGCCTCAGTTTTCAAATACTTATATACAGTCAGTTTGGAAAATGCTTTGAAGTGCTTCAAGACGTCCAGCATGCTAAGTTTTACCAGCATAACTACATCAGTTGGCCATACCAGTTTCAGTACTTATTTTAACAGATACAAGCAATATAAACTCCTTTGAAGACCATTATAGTACTATGAAGGCTCCACAGACCTCTCTTTCATTTCTCAGACCAAGCACCAGTTTACTGGTCTAAACATTTGTAGAACAGGTATAAGGCAATTTCCTCTAAATTACTTTTTGCCCCTTTTATGTTACCAACAAAACCTGTAGTGCAGTCATTCCTTCTAACAAAGGTGAAAACTGGATGATGCAACAAGAAATTGCTGTGCTCTGAGCAGTATGGAGGATGAAACACCGCATACAAAAGTCTTGCATGAAACAGCAGCCATCCTGAAAGCTCCAAGAACAGGAGTGACGTCAAGACTTGTCTGTCCTGAGAAAAGGCCAGGAACAGCTACCAGAGCCTAGAATCTCCTGCAAGTGGGCACAGAGGATATATTTTAAATGGTCTTTTTAAAAAGAACAGAGACAGCTCACTGCCAGTAGGATCAAGCAACATGATGCAGCTCACAATTACATGGCTGAATTCCCTCCCCTAAAGTGGGGGCTGCATCCAAAACCAGCTGCTCTGGGCACATGTTATGCCCTGAACCCTGTGCAAGCCTCGTCCAGGAGAGCGTCAGCTGATGTGAACCAAAATCGTACCAGGGACCACACTAAAAATAAAGCATCCCATGTAACTGCAAGACAATACATCAGTCTGTCTAATTTACAAGCACAAAAGCAGCCTCATATTCTGTCTTTAAGAAAATTCCATTGGCTGGCTTGGTCAGTTTTGCAAGTGGATCAAAGAAAAGCCAAAATCAGGGCAGTTAGTACTGAGGAGAAGGAAACTTCCTGCAAAACTGCAACTTCATTTTACAGCAGCCTTAAGTTAGTAGCCCACTAATGTTGGGCCTCCTGGACTGGCAGAATTACCGGTCAAAGACCCCACAGCAACCCCCAGCTAACGGACTTTGTGCTCGAATCATGTCCGTCAATTTGAGGATGTAATTTCAGAAAATCAGTTGGCCTCACTGTTTAGCTCATTCATATTTGACACTGAAACCTTTATAAAATTAATATTGTGATACGAATTTCTTTCAAAATAATTCTATTGCAAAAAAACCCCAACAAAAGTCATTCTTCATGAATTAATTTTCCAGTAAGAAACAGTGCTTTCTGTCTCAATTGAGCACGACAGCAGAGTGCTGCCAACAGTGCCAAAGCAAGCTAACACCATGGCAGAGCAGCATATACCGCATCATGCCTGACAGCTGGCAATGCAAACCATAAGGAGATCTTGATTTTCAGGGAGAAGACTAGAAAGAAACATAAAATCAGAAGAGAAGTGGGAAGCAGTAAGAGATAGCACAAGAGGAGGATCTTGAAAAATTCAATTTAAAAGTTATTTTTATACTGCCACTGTGACTGCTCTTAGATGAAGGAAAGTAAGCATGAAACAGAAACTGTGGAAATGAATCTAAATCCAGTAAAATGTGTCAAGATATTTAGTGAAAAATCTTATTTGTTATTTATATTTGCATGCTCACTCTTACGGGAAAAATCCCAAGAGAGTCAATGTGTGCTAAAGAAAAATAAATCCCTAGCCCATGTTGCCACAAGTGCTAATCCAGCCTATGGTCTGCTACACAGAATAGCTGCAGTGGCCTTAGGGCAGAGATGTAATTTATCTCATGCAAGTATTACAAAAATACAGGAAGAAAAAAGCAACGTGATCACTAACTGCTGCGCTCACAGCAGAAATGGGCTGTTAAGACACTTCAAGAAAGAGAGAAGTCTAGATAACAGGACAAGCCATAAAACCTGTCACTCTGGGCAAATATAAAAATTCATTAATGATATGAGTCAATAGGTCTAAAGCCAATATTTCTTCCTTCCTATACAGTCTCTCTCTTCCTTCCTATACAGTCATCACATTTGACGGTTTGGACAGCTCACACATTCTTTTATGCATATGATCCATGCATGGGTTATATTGCACTGCCTTGAAACTATTTTCACTTGATGTTAAGTCCTAATATACAACCACATCTTGTAAACTACACAATATCAGAGTGTGAAGAGGGTAAATAAGAGAACATCAGAGACAAAAATGCATTATGGAAAAAGGGGTTTGAGTATTATCTTCTTCATTTGCTGTAGATGTGCACGACTTGCATTGCTCCTGAAGTGCAGTCTGGTTTGTCTAACATATAACTTCTGAATAGAATGAATGAAAATACCGGAACGGATTGTCCCACTTCTATAAACAGCTCAATAGCAGAAATACTGCAGCTGATGGGACATTCAGTATGTGACCAAAAGATGCAGTGGTCTAAATCACACACCCCAGACTGAAGGGTTGAAATTATTAATCTAAACCTGTGTATAGCACTGATTGCTTTATTGACTGTAAATACATGAACACACTTGCATCTGGCAATAAAAAGAAAACAAAATACCAGAGCTTTATGTACCACATCAGAAAAAGTTATTAGGTTTCCTATTAAGGAGAGGTTGAAATGGGCTATGTCGGGTTTGAGTGAATAGTTTTTAAAATTGGCCATTGAGAAATTTATCTACCATATCCATACTACAGAAGATTAAGAATTAGACCTTGGATTAATGCCAGGTACTCAATCTATCTGCTAAATCCTAACTTCACACGCATTTAAGAATAAGGTAAGTTTAAACAATAGAAGCACCAATAATGTACGTGGAAAATGCCAGTGCTTGAAAAGATGAGATCACGGTTAACTCTGTTCTTCCCAAAAAGGGCAGTGATCAATCATTTTCTTATCTTCTAGGGGAACGCAAGATTTTCCTGTAAGCCTGTTTACAACATGGATAGTCATAAGGCAGAGAAGCACTTGAGCATAATCATTCCAGCGAACCTCCTTACAACGTCTCTTCCATGGCATCAGTTTCTTCAGTTAAAGGCTCAAAACAAGTCTTTCAGATACTTAAGAAA
Organism: Streptopelia decaocto; assembly: GCF_964273445.1. Lineage (NCBI taxonomy): Eukaryota > Metazoa > Chordata > Aves > Columbiformes > Columbidae > Streptopelia > Streptopelia decaocto. The sequence continues at coordinate 29,843,065 of NC_138659.1, read as the reverse complement.
GCCTTCAGTGAACACTTTGCTGCTGCAACCTTTGCTCAGGTGAGTGTGGATGCCCCCTCTGAAAACCTGATATACCTAATAATGTAAACAAGTTCATTCACGACCATAGTACTGAGCTTTGGTAAGCTGGACAGCTGGCAGCTTACCCTGGGTGACCTTGCAGGACTGACTAGCAGAATGCTAATGTGCATCTTTTACAGTTCATTGCTGCGGAGCGTTAAGTCTTTGGATGTGTAAGCGATTAGTGCATATTCAAGGATGAGGAGAGGAGGGAGCGATGTCTACAGTGGAATTATGCAGGCACGTCACACCTACAGCCAAGCACACCAAGATTCTTTGGTCTACGGATGCTGCGACCTCCACTTCATGATGCTTGCAGAGACAAATGCACCAGGTGGCACACTCTCAAAAATCGCTTAAAAAGAAGATGAACAATACAATATGGAGATGTAGGAAAAAAATAAACTGAAAGCAGAAATCAGCTCTGATGCAACAAAAAACTAAATCAGTGCTAGACACAGGTTTATATTTATCTGAACAAGGAACACACTGACTTGCACTGAAAAGAAAAAATATTTTACTTCACTATGCTGGCCTTTACAGAGATATTCCTGTAGAATAACACAGCAAAGCGTTTAGAAATGCAAAATACTCTCTTTAATCTGTTCATTTCTTTTCAAATGTGAAAAATTTTGACCCAAACTAGCTGTACAGACTTATTCGTGGAGTTTAAAAAAATACCTTAAGTCTCTGAATGCACTGAGATTGCTCTTGGACCTGATCATAAGCAGGTCTGCTGGTGTTCCCAGAGTCTGCCAGAGGCACTGTTATAGTTTGCTGCTTCATAAGCTGGATAAAACTAGACTGTAACAAATGTTCCTCTGCCTTTCTCTGATCCACACGTAATTTCTTATCTAAAGAATTTCAGGTAATTAACCTTTGTCAAGCCACATATTCCTAATCATCCCAAGATCCTAAAAAGAAGTAATAGAAGTCTACAGTTTTAACACGGCTTGACCAGTATTGTCTCTCTACTCTTTTCTAGCCAATTACTTTTGTCAACATATGTTTAGTCACTGAAGGGACTCTCTGTTCTTCCTGCTCCTATTTTTATACTTAGGCAAGACACAAGAAAGGAATTAAAAAGAATATTAACTTATGTGAGCAGAAGTGACTTTGCTGCTACTGGAAAACACATGACCTGCAGGGCTTCATTTTGTTATCTCAAATACTCCACATTTTAGGTAAATTAGAAAATCTCTTTTGAATTAATTTAAACTTCAACATGATGATGCTGCTGAAGCACAAAATGCTAATCAAGAAAATGGAGATAAAAAGACCAGCTAAGTCTCTCCTCTATCATTGAAAATCACCATTTGAATTCACAGCTAAAAGTAGGCCCTCATTGCTTAGTGTTAATTCATTCTTACAGCAGGCAGGGGCTTGGGGAAGAAAGAATAAGTGTCTCCATCAAATTTCCCAAACTGGGGCATGTTTATACAGACAAGTCCAGCAACATCAGAGGAGCTTCTACTGATAGTCCAAACCAGTCAGAGAAGAACATCGCCCACCCAGCTGAGCAAAAGTTCAATCTCGTTTGAATTGACAATGTGCTGTAGCTGTAATTGAGGCTGCAAACTTTACCCTTGAAATTGGTCGTTCCTAATTGCACGGGAAAACAATTAAAAGAGTGGTTAAAAAACCCACAGGTTATTACTGCTTTGTGACTAGTAGCTGGAAAACTTGCGACTGAATTTCACAGAAATCTCAATAAAAAAGACAGCCAAACCCTCCCCTGCCCTACATCATCTATGCAGTTTAAAATCCTACTACCAGTACATGTTACAATTATACTTCCAGCTGGATAAAGCAAGCTTGTTAATTTTTCATAATTGACAGTTTATCAGCAGTGCCTAATCATTATGTAAACCAATTCAACTCCACCTGCCAGTGCACAGGAAGAAAAATCAGCGGGAAGGTGTTTTTAAACAAAGAATTAACATGGGAATGTGCCAGGATAACAATTCCATTATTTAGTGGCCATAATTAGTCTTCATAGCAAAGTTCATATTTTGTGTAATACCAGTGTTCCTTCCTACGTATGTTCAAATTAAACATACCTGCATTTGTTTATATTGTTACACTTTTCAACAAGCACCTTCTAAAAACCCTGTAATACACACATTTTAAGTCCAATATTTCTACACCTACAGTACATATTTCTATTTTTTAGTTCATGAGTCATGTAATGTACCATCCAGCTATAATTTCTCATGAGACTGCTTAGCTCACTACAAGAATGCATCAAAGTAGCTGTGGCAACATCTGTTATCCACCCAACACCATCCTCAGACCTTCTACCTTACCCTCTCTGTTTCAAGCTTCCTACTCTACTTTTTCACCCCTTTACTCCAATTAATCAAAGTAGGTAACTACACAGAATCACAGAAATGTTGTTTCTAAGGAATTTTTGGGGATCATCTAGTTCAACCTCCCAACACCAAAGCAGGTCAGCCATGGCTTTGTCTAGCTGAGTTTTCAAAGCCTCCACAACCCCTCTGTGGAACATGCTCTAGTGTTAATCTATGCTCTTTGCAAACCATTTCTCCTAATATACAATCTCAACCTCCCAAGCCATAACCTACAGGCAATGCCCCTTGTTACCAAAAGAGGAATTTACCTTAACAGCTGCATTTCAAACCATTGCAGCCTGCTATCACATTTCCCATATTTTCAAGGCTAAGCAAGCCCAGATCTCTGAACCACCTCTCACAGGTTGTGTGCTTTAGGCCCTGAGCATCGTGGCAACATCTCTCCACTGTCTCAGCATCCTTTTTGAAGGAAGCCAGACATTATTTCAGGTGGGGTTTCACCAGCAAGAGAAATAACAATATCGCTCAGTCTGTTCATGGTATTCCTCCTCATGCAGCTCAGTAGGCAGCTTGCCTTCTTGATGATGATGGCACTCTGTTGGTTTATATTCAACCTGGTGTCCACCACCATCTCCAGATCCTTTACAGCAGGGCTGCTAATCAGCCTGTCAGCTTCACTCCTACTGATATGAAATAACTAGAAAAGACATCAACTGAACTTCTTTCTGCAAGTGTGTAAGAGAGCATATATTGATACCAATAACAGGCCCAGGTTTTCTTGAAAGAAGCATACTATGCACTGGGCACTCAGAAAATTAATCATAAAAATTACATTTCTGGGCTTTTGAGAAATGGTTTACTACGCAATCAAGTTTCCCCTGAACACTAGATGTTGCATTTGATCTTTCTGGATACAAACACGATCAGTAACACATTTCCATAAAGCAGACAACTAAGATAACACCAAGAACTGCAAAACACTGCACCACAAAGCTTACCCAGCTGCTTTCCCTTCTGTCACCAGTAACTGTTCCTCTGTGTAGTCAACTCTAAGAGTGGTCATGGCAAACACACCTGAGCACCATTCCAATCAGCTGCAGTAAATGCTTTAGTTCTCCTCTCAACGCACGCACCTAGCTAACATTATTTTGCTAAGCACAATTAGGACGGCACAGAATATATGCAGTTCTTCAGCTTTTTATCGGGCTTATTTTCTGGACCATGATCTTCTGTTATTTATAGATGACTTGTGCATTTTTTTTTGTCTGGATTCTGGTTTTGTTTGTTGCTGTTAATGGCAAATGAAACCTTGAGTTCAAGTACAAACACTTAGCTAGATTATATTCTCTGAGGCCAAGGTACTGCAGATTAGTGAGTCTGCTGATGTTGAACAATGAATCTATTAGTGTTTGACCCTGTAAAGCAGTCATTCTTTTTCTTCATATTGGTATTTTATGGTCTGCTTTTCTGTCCTCACCTATTTCATAGTATTAGAACCAGAAAGGACTCATGTCCTGTCCACCACAGACCTTTGCATATTAACCAGAGTGCCCCACACTAAGTTCAGTGACTTTAAAAACTTTACAGTCATTAAACCTGAACAATTTTAGTGGTCCGCTCCCAGGAACAAAAGCAGCAGCAGCAAGTCATACTCCTCCTGTGTCAAGCACACAGCACATCACCTGCAGCCTCCCAAAGGGCACACAAACCTGGGAATTCCCTTGCCTGTCCAGGAAAGCCGCCAGATCTGAGGTCTGTGGGACAGAGAGAGGGACACTACCTTCTTCCATTCAATTCAATCCTGTAGTAATTCTGACAGCTACACCTGTACAAGACATATGCCTGGATTTGCAAGTTATTCCTGGTTGCAAAGCCAAACAGTAGGCTGGATGAGCCAGGTTTCTCATCTTGCAAGGTGATTTCTAATCCAAATACTGACATGAAACCCAACATCTCAGATACCTGCCAGGTCCAGATCTCCAATTACCTCACCCTCTTCTTGCTGGGAAGGGACAGACGCAGCAGCTCGAAGCGTGCCACAAGCCATCAGCCCCCTTGCTCTCTGCTGTCTCCAAGGGACAAGGCAGGAACAGAAGCAGCTACAGGCATCTCCCTCCCCATCTTTCCTTCTCAGTTACCTTCAATTCTCCATAGTGTTCTACTTGTCTCACTATAAGAGTGAAGAGATAAAACCACTTTATATGAAAAAGCTACTTTACAGAACCTTTAGTTTCCATTCTTATGTTGGTACGAGTTCTTAATCATCAACATGGTAAATGCTAAGCAATGTTTAAGCAAAGATCTTTATAATGTAATAAAGCAAAAGCCACTACTGTGAAATGTTAAGTTTCTAAAAGGACATTTTTCAAGAACACCTACATAGGTTGGACCTTTCCCACAGTAAAAATAACTTCTGAGTTAGTAGAATTATTGTTGCTAATGAAAATGTCTAACAAAGACTAATAATAAATAGTTATTTTTGAAAATGGGACTTCAACTTTTAAAATTAAACCTTCAGTATTCAGTCAGAATATGCCCAAACTTAACCATGACTTTCTAAGACTGTCTTATGGCATTAGAGTATATACATTAAACTGGTTTATCTGGTTTTACTTTCCAAATCAAAAATAAAACACAGGAAAAAAAATTGCCACTTCACTCCTTTGTCAGAGGATTGTTCATGTTATATTTTTATGCAAATGTAAGGGTTTACATAAAAATGATTTGCAATTTTAACTGATTGAAGTCCTAGTACTATTAACCTAATCTTGGTCTTTATCTCATCCCAGTAGGACATTCTTCCAGTATTTAAAAGTTATTTCCTGCAGATGTTTATGATCTATGCAACAATGTATCAGTAAATTTGAATGCTGAGTATACATTACTCATAGATACTACTAGCAAGAGCCTCTGTAAAGCAGAAAATATCTCAATGCCAATCTGTCCCTCGGCTTTCAGAATTTCAGGCTCTCAATACACCTAATTTAAAAGAACAAAATCTCCAATGCTGCTAAGGTCCTCCACAATCCCATATATAAATATATGTGTCTGTGTATACACATAAAAGGCAACTATGAAACTAAGGCAAGAATTAAAAGTTTCTTGGTTCATTTAGTAGAGATAATAAAGGTAGATTTCTCTTTAACCACCTGCATATGGAATAACTAACAGTTATAGAAACAACGGAACAACTCCAATTGCACAGCAACATGCTCAAGGAAAAAAAAAGGCAGACAAAGTGTGGGAAGCAGAGAGACATGCAATAGCCAAAAGGAGATTTCTTTCAACAAAATTGGGCATGTTACATATTATGAAATATATGGAGCCTATTAAAGAATTTACATTCTGTCCTGCACCTTTTAACTTCACATTTTAAATGTTTTGTGGAAAACAAACTTTAATTCTATATCATCCATTTTCTCTCATGTTTTCATGAATGTTCAACATATCTGTCACCAAAACCGTTAGAATACTCACACACCTGCCACCGCGGTGCTTACAGTGCATCTTTCTTGTATATGTTCATTGCTCAGCTACAGTGCATCCTCATTTATGAGCAGGACTCCCACACACTATTGCAATACAAGTAACCAAAACAACAGCAACTGATTTTTTTCAGCAGGAATATCAGAGCATTTTAATAAACATACTCTGAAGCCCTTCTACTTGCATCGTCATATAATTCTACTCTGGTTTTGGAGCGAACGGTAAACAGAAGTGTATGACGGCAATGGAGTATGCTGTTCCCCTACCCAAGGAAACTCAGAAAGAAAATATTTTCTTTCTGCGATTTGAATATAATCCCTCTGCAGCAATTTTTCTGTCTAGGCTATAGAAGCTATATGTTCTAACAAAATCTTGTCATAAAACCCAAAGTATGTTTTGACTCTTTATGGCTGCTGGTCAACTGAGATTTCACGGGAACAGGGTTTTTATACTTTAATGTCTCCCTGCCTTATTTCCTAAAAACAAACAAAAACCCACAAACCAACACCCGCTCCTGCTGCATTTATCAAGGCTAGGATGAATGCGGCAAACACCCACCCCAACTGATGGATATATAAGTCACTTTGAAATGAAAAATTTCCATTTCAGTAAATACACTGCACTGTAAAGTACCAAGCTTCCACTAGAGAGCTGTTAGTGACTGCAGTTATTGTCTTATTACAGAGTCCTGGACTGACATATGATAATATAGTATTTATTGATGCACTGTATTCATTGAGAAAGGCCTGAAAGACAGATATAGTGGGGAAAACAGGAATAAGAAGAACAGCCGCTATCTCGAGCAGACTGCTAAGCAGCCAACACCATGTTCCCTGCAGCACTCGCCCTTCAGCACAGCCCAGTGTCTCCTCACAACCACGGTGCCGTCGTCTCAGAACAACTGGCAGCCTGGGGTACAATGGAAAGCCAGAGTCTGGTAAAACACAGTTTACGACAAGAAAATTATAGTGCTGATGGCACCCCATAAGTGGAAGACACCAGGAATCTCTACTTATCTCAAGATTGCGGAGTGTTTTTGTTATTCAAATACTTTTCTTTACTGATATTTTGGCTATACAACTATGTCACCCAGTGCATCTTTAGTGAAACCACCATTTCTCAGCAGGTCTTTTCAAATGGAAAGGAAGAGGAGGAAAAGAAAAACAGTTTAAAAATGAGCTGAGAGATTATATAGTCTAAATTCAATACAATGGTATAGCCAGCACAATACAAATTGATAATGTTATATTATAATCACCTCCAGGAGTACAATGAAGGAGTGTTTCCAGGTTTGCAGTTTTGTTTTGTGGTTTTCTGGTTGGTTTGGTTCATTTTTTTCTAAAGCACTGATCTGTAAGACATTCTGCATTAACCCTTACAGACCAACCGCATACACTGTATTTCAAAAACTACTTTCTACCGGAGCCTTATTCACTCCACTTCTATCAGGACAGCAAATTGACAGCACACTATTGTAAGTTACTGTTTGAAATCCGTTTTTCTCAAAACCAAATAGTTTCAATTGTATGTACACAATACTGCTGCAAAGGTAAGCAAATCCAAAGTGAAACTGGCAGGGGATAAACCGCAATGAGAGAGATCCTGACACAGAATTCTCCAAGCAGACAGTAAGTCTGAAAATGCCTCAGTAAGCCCCTAGGACAGATATTATTTCACAGCAGCTGCTGCTGAGAGCACAGTGAAACACAGTGGAAATCCCCTGCTCCTTCCTCTGGGAGCCACCACCCCAGGTACAAATGCGGCATTGTGACACCAGCCTGTGCTATGAGAAAGGCTGATACACAAGTCCAAGCCAACACCAGAAAACACCTTTTTGTCTTAGAATGCTCTTTCCATATATACAAGAGAGTTAAACATTAGATTTTAATAACTACTGTACATAATCACAAACAAAAAACCAAAGACTATATTTTCATTTAGTGACAGACACCCTTTCCCCAAATTTATTCATCTGGAGAGAAGTATTTTGCAAGGTGATTTATTTGCTTGCACCACCTAGTGGGGTTCAGTTTAATCTACCAAACTAGTCAGAGCTTAGATGTGTTCCTACCCCGTGATATCAGTGACAGACTGTATTTCCTCACAACAGTGATAGGGCAAGAGGAAAGGGCCTGAAGTTGCACCAGGGGAGGTTCAGATTAGATATTAGGAAAAAATTATTCATGGAAAGGGTTGTTGGGCATTGGAACAGGCTGCCCAGAGAAGTGGTGGAGTCACCATCCCTGGAGGGGTTTAAAAGCCGTTTAGACGAGGTTCTTAGGGACGTGGTTTAGTGCTACAGTTAGGTTATGGTTGGACTCAATGATCATGATCCAAAATGATTCCATGCTTAATATTTCAAGCCTGCATGACCAACTAACAGCATTACTCTTCTAATTTCCACAGAGCTATGAAAACATATCACAACAAACCACTAGAAAACAATACCACTTTTGCTTATATTAAGTTCTACAGGAACTTAACACAGATGTTGTAGAAAACTGTTTCTCAGGGTAATGTTTATGGGTTTCTAATTTGAAGTATACGTCAGCAGTACCTCGTCAAAGTGCACTGGATCGAGTTCTGTGATACCAAGGCTGCACATGGAGACGTGGAAGATTTCTCCAGGACCTTTGGATCAACGCCGTGGCAGAGACAGGCACACAGCACCAAGGGCCCTATCTGCGGCGAGGAGGCTCATCAGGAGCAGCGCTGCCTTGGGCCTCATGGCTCCTGGGTGTCCTGCTCCAGTTTGTGCTCACAAGGGGCTTTGTAACACGCCTCCCCAGCACAAAACTTTACTACGTGAAGTCCAGCCACACTGGAAAAGTTATTTTCTCAGGTCAAACCTCAACCTGATAATAGACAAGAATTCATTAAATATGCCATTTAGGACTTGTATTTAAACGCTCTAACTGATCCAGAATACTTTTTTCTCGTAGCCATTCTTAAGGAAAGATCCACATACTGTAGTAAGAAGTCTGTTGCATTTAATTTGGAGCAGAAATCATGCTATTGGAGGCACTATAGAATGTTTTTTGGATGGGGCAACTAAATAAACAAGACATCAGTGGCAAAGTGCTTCTAGATCTCCCACTTTAATTTTCCAAAGTAGGGATCTTAAGCATTTACATAAATTCACACCATATTTATTTTTTAGAACATTAATTATTTCATTATTACAGCTTAATCAGTTGCAGTTCTCACTTCAATATAGACATGTTTCTAACTCATACAATATCAGAGAAGAAAAAAAATACTACACCCACTACACAATCAGGAACTCATCACAAATGTTTCATTTGGATTCACAGGAAGACTTTGGGGACTCATGCAAAACATTTTAGCCTTCCATAAACTTCCATATGAGAAAAGAGGAAAACATCTTCATTTCACAGTGTTTTAAAAAATAACCAAAATCTGTTTATTCAGAAACAATGTGTGTCCCCCCCCCTTTTTTTTTTCCAGAAGACAACTGCACTGACACCCATGCAACACCCCAGGCCATGGTACTGCCTAGGACAGCTCGATACCGTCTACTACCACACAACAGAATCATATTCTAACAAAATCAGAGGATACCTGTACCACAACCATGCAGACACTAACACAGACCTTCAAAGAGAAGGCAAGAAGGGAGTCAGACTGTATTTTAAATAAAGTGGTTTTTGTTTCCCTTTTTGTACGCAAAACTTCTAGCTTGTTTCAATACTCACACAAGTACTCTTTCAGGATAGAACACTAAAGGGCATTTATCATAGTTTTCTTATTTGTGTAAGGTTCCAACACGGGCCATTTTGCTCTATGAGGACTAAGATCAAATTTAAGACTTAATAGCTGCACAGGAAGCAGAAAAGAAACGATGCTTACAATTTTATCCCATGTACATTTATGTGATGTTCACTCACATAAAATCTAATTTTGCATAACTGTGGAGCAATATACAGGCAAACCACTAGACTTCTTACCCAACATCAAACCACTGCAGAATGCCAACTCCATTCAAAGAGACAAAAAAAAAGAAGTATCAAAGCTCAGTCTTTATATCAATCACCGATTTCAGCATATAGGTTCAGAATTAAAGGCACAGGCAACTGACTGTACACGTACTTTACATAAATCTGTTCAGTATGGGCAACTCGCACCCCTAAACTTACTGATCTCCATGAAGGAACGTGGTCAGTTGACCGAATACACCATCCCATGAAGACCTCACAGTATTGCCACTGTGAGCCACGTTTATTAGGAAAACTTTTGGTCATGTTTATACCATGAAAGGCATTTTCAAAGCCTGTTCTACCACAGAGGTGAAGGCTGCAGTCACCCAGAAAACAGTCTGCAGAGAAGAAAAAAAAAACAAACAAAACAACCACAAACCCGCTACTGATAAAACTTCCACCCATTTTTCGCTAAATTCACTGAAGTATCTCCTTAATAGAGTCTAACAGACTCCAGCAATAAAACTTGTTTATTAATATCGGTCCTCATGTTTTTATTGGAAAGACAACCTGCTGCTTATCGGGGATTTCTAAGTGATAAAAGCTGATTATTAATTTGCCTTAAAATGTCATTTTTATTTTGTAATACTTCACGACATGGCCCTCATATTTTGTGTTCCAGTTCTCCTCTTTTTACTTCGCTTCTGTCCAAAGCACTGCTGGTTGCTATGGTAACTTTGGCTTTCTCCCCCACTGTTCATGCAGGTTTTCATCAAATCCAATGACTTTTTTTAATCTTATCTGTTCTATAACAATAGTTCCTTGACTAAGGTGCTGTACACTGTACCAGATGAGAATTCTGGTATTTCACAGTAGGAACTGGAAAAATGATAAGTTTCGCTAAATTCTGAAAACCAGCAATTGAAGTGGGGTTTTCTAGGGGTTTTATTGGATTGTTTTTTAACTGAGTACATGTCTTTCTTTTAATCTGAATATTATTTGGGCAAAATATACTAATTAACACACCAGTAAATGTAAGATAGAGCCATTTTTTAAAACAGTAATGCTTAAGGAACAAAAGACCTTGTTGTGGTAACTTTTTTGGAAAGAAAATTATCACTGTTGTTTCACATAGACTAATCAGGACACAACTAAACAAAAGGAGAACTGAGTTATTTTCTGCACTACTATTAACATCAGTTCAAATCTCCCTGCCACAGAAAGAAATACTCCTGGTCACTTTAATAAAATACTTGTTAAGGTTAGCATATAGTCTGTTATCAAGCTGGTCTATAACCTGCAGAAAACAAACTGCATAGGCCAACAAACTGATGAAGTATGTGCAAAGGCTGAAGCCATTTCCACACTCTTCACCAGGATTCTATTTTAAATCTGTTTTTCCAATAATATTTAAGTTTAGGACTAAGTTCTTCCATGTGAGTTTCTTCTTGAAGTTTTGCTTTGCCTTGAATTAATGCGAAGGAGATGCTCTCTTGGTATTTTCTACAGGACAATGTCATCTGTTTGTGCTAATATGAAGCACCTCTCATGGGTACCTACCACTTCACTCAGGAAAAGTAGCTCAGACACAGGGAAACAGTCAGACCAACCTGATTAAACAACTACACACAACTCATCCAACATACAGGACTGAGCATTAAAAACATAAAAGCACACCAACACACAAATGCATTAACTACTTCACTCACTAAACAAGGTCCAGAAGTATTATAGAGTTCCTGGACTAAGGTTTTACTGGAATATGGTCACCTGAATCTGGCCCCTAACTTGACTCGGTGATGCACACAGGCAGGGCCCTGCTCGAGACACGGTCCAGCCCAGTGGAGCGGACTAGAGAAACAACCTCTTGTAAAATTAATTCACCTTTAAAACAGTCATCCCCTGAAGCAATACAAATACTATGAACGAAAAAGAGAAAGGCTTTACAAACTAAGAAAATTACTATTTCATAGAATTCCACCCTGAGAATGATTTTGCATTAGTTTGTTTGGGGATGGGTTGCATTCAATATCTATTTGCGTCCAGAATAATAATTTATCTCTTTGTCATATATTATGGATATAGAAATTTTCCTTAATTTCAGGTTTTATAACCAGAAACACATTATGTATTTCGACTTGGCTAGACAACTAACATGTATACTGCTGTTATTCCTTATTATATTGATTTCCACATTCCCTCCTCTCCTATTAACTTTTTTCAGTTTGAAAAGAAGCATACCTAAGAGTTACTCTTTTATTTTTTTAAGGATATTTACCAGTGAGAATAAATAATCTACAGTTTGCTTCACTTCAGCAATTTTGTTTCTTTTCAAATTTCTGGTGGAGTTAGCTTTATTACATAATTATTCTTTTGTACAATTCTGATTACATTTAGCAAAATAATCTGATTGCTGGATCAGCACAGTAGGCACAAAAGGCATTAATACATTAATTATTCCCTGTCTCAATTTACATTACATGAGCGTTACTGAGACTTCAGTTTGTTACCATGTGCAGGCTGCATATTCATTTGGCACATTAAAAGATGGTGGGATTTCCTCAGTAGGTGGGATTTCCTTTCTAATGGTATCTATATCGGCCATAGTTCCTACAGCTTTCTCTTATGCTCACAGCCAGACATAGGCAACGGCTGCATAGCAATTACGTCTGTTCTATAGCTGCATTTTATGATATAATCACTGACACGTAAAATGAGCTTCCCCGTCCCTTTTTTTCCCCAATCCCAATGTGTCTTGTAAAGGACTTCATTTTACATCCAGAGAAAGTGGGAAGAAACAGCTAGAAATCAGTAAGAAACAACTACCTAGAATGTTTAAAAACTCAACTAAGTACCGCTTGGGTGATATGCTGCCATAAATAATTCCATGTCACGCTACTAATCACTATTATTTTAAGGCATCTCTTGCATCTATTATTACCAGCCATAAAACTCACATATGCGTACACAAAATGCAATCCAGTGATAATGATAATATTTTAAGAATTGCACAGTAATTTTAAATGCTTTCTATTTAGTATTAGCTGAATTTAAGAACAGTCATAATTTGGCACATAATTACCAAATGACTCATGTATTGAAGTGTTAAAGAAATAATTATGTTTGCATAAAAGCCTGATAGTGCAATATAATAGGAATTTTGTGACCAGTAATGGAAGCCCTCTGTTTGCAGAATATGTACACCACCAGTACATGTTTTTCCATGCTCCACCACCAAACTGGAAGCGTGTCCCTCTCCATAACCTTTCAACAGCCACCAGTGCTGCTGGAAGCATCTCTAAGAATGGCAACTGAGGAAGCTGCTTTCATAGTGCTTCTTAGAAGTTTGCTCATTAGTAACTGAGTGCACACACGCATCACTTAAAATACAACAATTATGACTATCAAATACTTAAAGCAACCACTGACATAAACCACCTTTGAATCTATGGCACAAAAAGTCTTCCTGGCACAGCTAACAGAATACTTTCTCTGGTCCTTCCTAAATTACTTTATAAACCCACAGATTAATATGCGGTCTAATATTTTTCAGTAGTGCCATTAGATTCACAAACCATGTAGAAATATTCTGTTTTAAGGACAATTTTCCACCTAACCACATTTTTTGTGCACATATAGAGTTTCCAGTTTTAAAACATCACAGCAGAGTGCAGATTTATCCATTTTACAGATACACCATATATTTTTATGGAGACATTTGTAAAAGCTCCTAAGCATCTAATAGGATAGAAGTCAGCTCAGAATATTTTGTAATAAAGTACCTATTAGTAAAAACTGTATCAGAGGGAAAGGACACAAAGGAAAAAGGAACTAGGTCACTCTATTTGACAGCTAAGGAAGAAACAGAGGTTACGTCCTCTATGGCTGAGATTTAGAGCAGTTTCACTTAGTGGCTGTTCTGCTCCAATTCCCCAGATAAAATTCAGACCTACAGCAAGAAGTCTTCATTCCTATTTTATTCCAGTGGGAAGTCATGGTTCAGATTCTTAAGTAACCAACAGAAAAAAAAAATACTAGTCAGTGGGGAAATATGAAGCTTAAATATTATGTTACAATTAAATTGAGATAAACCTTACAGTAACTACAGGGTTCATTATATTCTCACAACCCAAGTCGTAAATTGCTAAATATATACGGATGTAAATTCTGTCCTACTATTTCAAATAGAAAAATATTACTGAAATTTTAGAGGAGCTGAAACAGGCCTATGGCAACACGTCTCACTTGCAGGTAGCACAGGACCAGAAATCACCCACGAACACAAGTAACCCTTTCTGGTTTTTATCTCATTCGAATTACTTAATACAATTATAATATTATATGTACTACCCCACCTGTCAAATTTAAATAGCTACTACAGGAAAAACATGCTTTTATCTGCTTCTTTCACAGTTTACACTTAAAGTAATCTTTCTGATTGCATAGAGAATCTAACCATTTCTACCCTTCAGAGCACCGTGCTGCTCAGAAGCAAAGCCAGATGTATAATCTGCAAGCCAGATTTGCCCCTAGTTTAGGAAAGCTTCTGCCAGCAGAACCAGTGCCCTGGCCCGCAGTTCCCCATGGGCACCCAGCAGCTCAGCCCTCCCGGCCGCCCAGGAGCCCCCACGGGGTCTGTGGAAGCACCTTCAGCCACAGCCTGGCACGTCCCGGCCACAGATCAGCGGTGCCCGGGATCCAGTGCCCTCGGTTTGGCGCAGAATGACCATCTGTTCTCTTCTTGCAGTTAATCTCCCTCCCAAGGAGGGCAGCAGGCTCTGCTGCACCAGCAGAGTACAAGTCACACAGACTAACACACAACCTGGGACCAGCTGCAGTATGGATATGTAAGGTGGTATATGCATTTTAGTGGCTTCCTTCAATACTTACTTCAATACTTCATTACTCTGGGCCCCTCAGGTCAGGAAAGAGATTGAAGTGCTGGAGCGCATCCAGAGAAGAGCAACAAGACTGGGGAAGGGACTTGAACACAAGCCCTATGGGGAGAGGCTGAGGGAGCTGGGCTTGTTTAGTCTGGAGAAGAGGAGGCTTAGAGCTGAGCTCAGCACTCTCTAGAACTACCTGAAGGGCAGTTCTAGCCAGGTGGGGATTGGTCTCTTCTCCCAGGCATCAGCAATAGGACAAGGGGCCATGGGCTTCAACTCTGCCAGGGGAAATTGAGGCTGGAGATTAGAAAGCAATTCTGTGCAGAGAGAGTGGTCAGGGATTGGAATGGGTGCCCAGGGAGGTGCTGGACTCGCCATCCCTGGAGGTTTTTAAACTGAGATTGGACATGGCACTTAGTGCCATGATCTAGTAAACGGACTAGAGTTGGACCAAGGGTTGGACTCTATGATCTCTGAGGGCTTTTCCAACCCAGTCGATTCTGTGATTCTGTGATTCTGTAATAGCCACTTTGGCTTTTCTTAGCAGAACAAATGAGGCAGCTTCAGCTCAAGAACATGGAATGTCCCAGGCCAGCAAAACCACCTCCAGTAATTACTGATTTGATGGGGGCGCTCAGATTCCGAATGTTAAATGTGAATTCCAATGTTTTGCAGAATAAGTACAAAGCCAACTTACACAAAGGACACTTCCACACACCTCCCGAAGCTGTACAACTCCAAACTGTCTGCCATTTATCATTCATCACTGAAAAACCAATAATTTAACAAACTTTTTAAAAAATATTGAGATAAGAAACATAATAAACTGCAAAGATACCGTCAATTTAAAGATTATAATCTGTTGAAGATTATTCTGAAAGATTAGTAGAGTTCTTCCTTATCCTTCAATCCAAGTGTTTAACAATGTACCACTACAAGGTCAGTATGATTCAGCCTTTTCCTTTGCATCTGGTCCCTGCAGAACTGATTTTTTTGGATTTTTTTTTACATAGCAGTTAAACAGAGAATGACACAGAAAATACCAAAATCCAGCAACAAGAGGCAGGAGGGAGGTGCAACATGGTTAGTTTCTTTTCAATTTCTGATCAACCATTCCCTTAGTATTGGAACAAATATTTATGTCAGCTAGACTTCAGCCACAAATAGCTAACCTATAATTCAAGGAACTTATGCTAAAGCAACTGTGAATACCAATATTCAACCTTTTTTTCTTCCCTGCCTCACAGGAAAGGCAATCCCAGCCTCCACTGTAGTCTTGCCTTCTCTTGGGAGCTTCTGGATTGAACTATTCACGTCTGAACACTCGGCAGGGGTGGGATAGAGACGCTTTCCCTCTCCCGA
Source organism: Streptopelia decaocto (assembly GCF_964273445.1). NCBI lineage: Eukaryota > Metazoa > Chordata > Aves > Columbiformes > Columbidae > Streptopelia > Streptopelia decaocto. Next base: position 29,827,021 of record NC_138659.1, on the reverse strand, counting down.
TCTGCTTCTAAATCCCCGTTCCTGCCAGTCACCAGAATGCTGTTCAGGTAGAGCTGTGCTCTCACTAATTCCATCCAGTGTGTACAAAGTGAAAGTGGAATTCCCTAAACAACACCGGTGGTTTCAATTTATGGGTTTTGGAAGTCCAATGATTTGAATCATTCCCACACCCATAAGAAACATAAATACAGTTTGGTTATATATAAACCTAGTTATTTCAGCTTGCAATGAAAATATGTTTGTACCGTTTACGATATGAGAATATACTGCTCTCAGGGGTAATAAATTCTAGTGCTGTATTACAAAATATGAACATGCCTCTACACCTATACACACAGTAGGAAATTCCAGTTCATTTTGTGAAAGAGAAATCCTGCCTGACTTTACGTTCCAAGTTAGATCTGACCCCTAGGCAGACGACTACGAGGCCTGCAGGCTTTTTAGTTCTTTTTCAATATTATGTACAGTTGTGGCAAATTCAGTTTTGCTTATTAAACAGTAACTGGCACATGGGAGATGGGCTGTCACCATCCTGTGAAAGCAGAACATCCACAGTTGCCACTGTATTTCCTTGCAGCCCCAGGAACTTCTAAATAGTAACTGGAGCCAACTGAATTAAGCTCGCTAGCATTCAAAAGACATTAAAACATATCCAAGCCCTAATAGCTATTCCTCCAACTCCCTTTCTATCCCACTTTCTCTTTTTTTTTTCCTTTTTCCACTTTGGGGGAAGCAAAATACTCTGTGTGTTTCTTTGTTTGTTTCTCCTGGTATTTACCAACACCAGCCTTTCATACATCCATGGTCTCCTGCCTGCAAAAATGCTGAATAAATCCCATTTTGCCCTGTGTTCTTTGTTCATAGAATTACTTTCTTTTCCTGACAGATCAATCCTACCACACAGATAATATTCTGCTGCCCTACACATTTCATACAATAATCTTAGCAGCAGCTTGGTCACTTGGGTAGACATATTCAGCATCTGTTATTTCCCCTCCCACAGTTTCTGTAGATTTCTGATACCCTTGACCAAGCACATAAAACAATCTCATTTTGTAAAGTAATATTAAACAGCGTCCAGCAAGCCATCTGTAAATCCACTTTTCTATGTGATCAGAATCACCTTTTGTAATCACCTCTAGTTTTCCTTCCATCCTTTGATGCAATTGGGACTTGTTTGCTCTCCCGTTGCCAGAAATTCGCACTAGTCTATTCAAACAGCTAACCGGACAGAAAAGGGATGCCTAGCAATAATGCACTAATGCAATAATGCTTTTCTTGGAGTTCAGTTCTTCTCCTTTCACAACTCACATGTCACTGTTTTTGCTAAAGAACCAGGGCCCCTAGTATTCTCACTAGGAAGCAGAACTTCTCCGAGTATAGCAGAGCCTTCAGAAATAAGCAGTACAGGGAAACATATTACTACCTTCCCGACCATCATGCGACTTACCAAAATCAACAACAAGGCTTCAAGGGCTTGTATTTAAGTAATAAATTAAATAGCTCTATGACAAGAGCTTTGGTCCACCAAACACCTGACTTGAGAAAAGCCTCTTCTATTGGGAGGGCTGGGAGATGTAGAGAGAGACCGTTTTATGGTCTTTTAGCCACCAGTTATATAACGTGTTGTGAAGGCAGAATGGGCCTTTCTCCCCCACAGCTTTGGACAAGATATGAATTTTCAGTGGCAGAAATCTCTGACCATCTGGAAGGTAATCCCGCAGGCACACAAAAAACAAGTGTAAGCTTTTTCACAATATCAGAACAGGGAAAGACTAAGAGCATTTGCCCATGCCTTAATGCCATATAGAAAAACAAATACATAAACAACCACTAATGTTGCTTAAGCCCCAGAGCCTTAGTAGTTATGTGCCCAGATTCATTTCTGGGGCATAAGGGACGCTAACATATGCATGGCCACTAAATTCCAAAGACCTAACAGTCCCGTAATCACTGCTTCAAGCTGCCTATTTGCTCTTTGCCCCCAATTTTTCTACCTCCTAGAAATTATCTTCTTAATCACACAAAAAGTCTATCTTAACAAACATCAACAGCAGCTCTGGTACTTTTGACATGAAGTAAGTAATAGCATGATAATTTCAATAAAATTGTGTTACTATCTCAACGTGCTGAAAACATGCCAAAATTACACGAAAATAATTCCTGGTCAGACTTACACCCAATACTACAGCTGTTTGTATGGTCTTCTTGAGTGGCAGTGTACAGCACACAACTACAGAAGTACCTCTAAGAACAGACATTGTATTTAGCATCTGGACAGCAAAGCAAGAAGATCAAGCCAGCGCCTCCATATAAAGAGCACCAGAAAGACTAATGAGCACTTCAGCACACAATTATGGAGCAGCCCACTCAACTGCAAAAATAATAGCAGGTAAAGACCCCACAAGGGAGAAAAAGTGAAGAAGAAATAACATGACAAAATAAGAATGCTACATAGGAAAGATATAAAAAGGAGTGGGTAAATGAAAACAAATCCTATACTGAAAACCCTGTGATTTCTGGGTATTCTCAGCCATCTCGATGATGTCAAAATCTACTGGATTTAGACCTCCCTCTAAATCTGCCATGCAAGAATTTTAGCCATTACTTGTCTGTTACCTAACACTGTTAGTGTATAGGTCAATTAGCATATGCAAATCACTTACAAAGAACATGCAGCTTCTGGACTTGATTCAAAAGCTGAAGTCAACAAAAATATTGCCATTGACTTGCATGTGCTTCACAGCACCTCTACAGACAAAGAGGTTCAGTTTGATGTCAATGCCTATTAAAATCATATGTAGGAATAACTATTTGTAGATTCGGCAAAGTAGGTTCTACTGAAAACAATGTGAAACAACTGAAGCACAACCTGGTACCAACAGTCGAAGATTTCTCATATAAGAATGCAGCATGCCACACAAAATCACATTAACAGTTGGAGGAAGAGGGGAAGAAATCATCCAACACCAAAGAAAATCTGTCTCTACAGCTAGTTTTGCAACAAAATATATTTTCTTACAAAAAACCAAAATGTGACAAAAAGCACCATCAAAAATATCCTTTCAAATGAACAAATACTTTATTGTTTAAAGCTGGTTTTTAAAATATCTTGCTAAATAGGGACTGTAATTACCAAGCATAACACTTTAGCTTATTTAAAATCTTCCCGACACAATTTATACCCACAGTTCCTTTTAATATTGTCAGTTATCCATATTTATTTTCTACTGATGTTATACTAGTGAAATTGCACTCTCCTATATAATTTCTCCTGCTATAGCCTTTGCATTAATTTTAGTTGCCTTATCTTGAAAAGTTCTTTTACACTAACAGGTATAGGAGTTTACGTATATGTGCATACATGTATATTGACCTACCTCTAGGCAAGCAAAGGAACACCAAATACATTTACAAAATACTTTAAGAAATAGAGCAGTAATATTTAACAGCAAGTATTAGTGTACTCCTGTTTTTTCATTACTTGTAAGCTACTAAAATACACACGGATCAAAAATTCCACACTTAGAAATTTATTCTGCTGTGGCGGTAAGACATCAGATGAAAATATACTACATGTAGAGCTGATTAGCATGTTTCATGAAAAGAAAATATGAAATCCATCTGAAGATGCTTCCAGGAAAACAACGCTACCGGGAATTAACAGCTTCATAATCCCCCTGTCAATTCAATATTCAATTTACCCCAAATAACAAACAAACCAACAAACTTCACCTCGTCCTTTCCTTCTCCATCTGAAGTAATTTCAGACTGACGATAGGAAGGGGGTCGGGGGGTGGGAACCACAACCCCCTCCGCACATTGGGTGTCATGAGCGGCGGAGCTCGCCCGGGCCGATGCTGCCCCCTGCCGGCGCCGCCAGGACACCGGAGGGACGGGCCCGCCCGAACCCGCCTCTGCCACCCACAACACGGGCTGTCACCTCAACCGACCCAGCAACTTCCGAAGTCTCTGCATCAAGAATAGGTAGAAAATACAAAGAAGGGAGGGGGGATATAAAAAAGGCAAGCTGAGGTACATCTGTCACTGACATAACAGCAAATCCGGATGCAAAGGAGAACTGGGGATTTCTCGAAGAACAAGAGCTTTCAGAATTAGCCTTAGAAATTATTTCTAGAACTTAAAAGAATTACAAACCTGAGGCATCTGGTAAAAAAAAAAAATGAACGGTGGTCACAGAACAAGCCCAGCCTTTTCTAAGAAAAACCCACTGAGCCAAACAGATTCTACTAATCAAAAAATTACCTATTGATTTCACAAACTGGATCCATAGGGATTCAGGAAAACACAACTGTTTAAGCACATCAAGTTGAAAATAACTGGTGGAAAAGAAGAAAGGGCAGGAAAGAGACGCTAACACAAAAAATAAACAGATTGAGAGAACAATAGCTATTAACTACTGCAAATGAACCAATGACTTCAAAACGGTTCTGTTACACAAGCATCACTCCTGACACAAGCGGCCAATTCATTTATTTTTAGGAAAACACTCACTGCCAGTAGTATCACATTTCTTCTTAACGGAAGCATTAAATATTAAGCCCAATTCTCAAAAGCAATGAAACAAGGATGGTTTTATATGATACTGTCGTTAATTTACTTCTTACTACCCTCAAGAGAAATATTCATCCCAATTTTCACCAACGCTTTCTGCTGATACACATCTTCTCATGATAGGAGCTGAAAAGGAGAAAGCGTCCCAACTGCCTGTACAATCCAGGTTTAAGAGACACACTCCTAATTTATTAGATGTATTAAACTCTGCAAGGCTTCTCCCCCAAAGATGCAGGATTTCTTCTACTCCTTAAAGTTTACTTTATGCTCTTTCCTGGGGATTTAGACAAAATATAACCAACCCCTAGACTGTCAGGTTTTCTGCTAAAATTGGCAGATACAAACCCAGGTGGGACTGTGGTAGCTGTAGAACAAGCCCTTTGAAAGTGAACATAGCTTAGATTGAAACTGCTATGAAGAAAGGAAACAGCAGAGGGTTCTTCCTTTTATTTTTTTAAGCTTTTACTCAAAAATGTTCACCTACTAATACATGGATAGAATGAAAGCCTCTTCTTTTGTTTCAGTAGGAGTTGTTTCTTTGTACGAGGCTCAGCCCAAGCCAAAGGAAACTTCAACGGCCTCGCTCATCAAATGTCACGGTTTGTGCTCAACGTGAACCTGTCAGTTCTGATTTGGTTGCACAGCTATGGCTCATGCTGAGCTTGGGAGTGGATCCGTATTATGAAGTAACTGCTAAGCAATTGTGTAACAAAAGAACAAACTTCTATTGAAAAGATTTGGCAAAGTCACAGTGGTGAGATGAAAAACTGAACAGTCTGCCAGCGGTACAATCCCAATACACGTTCATGCCTGACATGATGGCATCTTCTTTACTCATTATCTGTGTAATCAGTGCTTCATCTCTTTTGTTAGTTTGGTTTTTAATGCCCTTATCTGCACGTCTGACACTTCCAACTTTAAAACAAACAAATCAGATCTAACACGGGCTATTTAAGACTGGGTGAGAGTTGAGGTCTGTATTTCATTTTCTGGCTACACGCCGTAACACAAATATTCTGCAGCATTCTACTGCCACCAGTGTGTAAAAGGAAAATAAAAAAGGTATCAAGCCAACATTGAGGGAAGAGTAAAACAAAGAGGAAATTATTCATAAAGGAATGAAGCCAAGAGACTATATCAAATATTAAAACAATAACATCTCTGAAAATTGTCTTTTAGGAAAATATGTAACTGGAATGCAATACAGAAAAACAAACAAAAAAACCCCTTAAGATTCTGCATAGATTTTGTAAGAATACACAAAGATCTGCACACTCAGTAATCAATGCAATACGTCAAAATTTGTGTTAGTGTTATATATTTGTGATCTATCAGATACTTCCCGGTAAAACTTCTTGGAAACCCTTAAGGGGCACAAGTTCAATTCTACATGAAGCTATAATTCAAGCTATAATTCTTAAATTTGCTGTAGTGAAACAGATCTGTTATACCAAGAGGCACTAACCTCAGAATTCTGCTTAAGGAATTTATTAAGCACTCCACATCACTATCTGTACAGCTATGCTGTAATTTTCCAGCACTTCTCTGCAAAGTCCATACTTTCTTCTCCGTTAAAAACACATCCCCTATAAACTCTTCCAAAGTGGTAGCAAGAAAGTGAAAACTGAAGTATGTTTTCTGACAATTGTATCTGAATAAAGTGCAATGAAAAGCTTACTGTTTTACAGGAAACCACTTTAAATGGTCATACACATGACATATGAGGCAGAATTCCATAAGCTGCTGATATGCATGTCTATTCCTAAGCATACATTTTCTCAAAGACTCTCTCAAGGTAAAGGAGAACTATTTAGCTATGAAACCAGCATGTTCCCATCCCTGCCGACTTCACAGATTTAAGTTAACCAGAATTGCCATGATAATGTAATAGAGCTTTCATTAAATATCAGAACTTTTCACAAGGATAATATTCTTCTCTGTGTATGAGTGCCCCTTTTATTCTTCAAAGAAAAAACAAATTTAGTGTCACCAAGTACTATTCTAAACTAAGGAGTCACAAAATTAGCATAAGATATATATGGTTAGTACTAAAATGCATGTTACAGATAAAAATACAGTATGAAAATTAAATACAAAATATGCTAAACTATGCGGGATAGTTTTAATTATGAGGTGCAGAGTTATCGTTAACTTTAAAATTAATCAAACTGCTATACACTAACTTGTCCTTTGATTTGAGCAATAGTAAACAACAAGGTTGACAATAATTTACATAAGTTTATGTGTTGAAAAATATTTCATCCCAGGTATAGCAGACTATTTCAATCCTCCTTTTTTTTCGCACCCTACAGGACAGTATCATGAAACATAAAAGATGCAACAGAAATGGAAGAACAATGCTAAATAAACTCTGCGGTACAAGCACATCTTCCTTTACATGTTCCCAATAGGTGGCAACAGAATACCAAAAATACGAAGAAGTTTATCATTCCTTCTTCATCCACAAAGCAATGGGAGCCCCGTTACAACTTGTATCAATGAACTTGCACCGGAAATTTTATTCATATGAATCGTTGCATCTCAGCAACAGAAATTCTCAGGGAAGTTCATATCAAGAGCCAGAGAATCCACAGAACAGAAACAAATCATTCATTAAAATGTTTGTTATGAAACAAATAACTAATGGCTTATACTCAGAGCTTATCTGAGGGAATAAACTATTACAAGCATTAATTGACATTAAAAAAAAATTCTGCCCATTATAGAAGAAACATTAAGGAAGAAAGAACATTTTAGACTAATTTTTTATTGTTGATGACATCCACACCTTAGTCTTCAGCAGTATTTATTTAAAAGACTGAATAAAGGGATGAGAATTTTTAGAGAGTTTTCAGCTGACAACCCCAACTTTATCAGTAGTAGCAGGTCTATACTAATTCCCCAATTTTTTGTAAGAAATGTCAGAAAATCAGAGTAGTTTCCTTGACAGCTACAGGATTTACTTGTTTCTGTGGCACGAAGCTATCTAAATCAAGTCTAGGTGATGACTACTTACTTGCTTTCAAAACCAGCTAAGTCATGGTCCAAAGAAATAGTCTCCGTTGTAATTTCCACCTTTCTCACGCTGCCGAAGAAGTCTGTTATCAGGACATTTTGAGGGTCTCGCTGAAAGAGGTCAGTTCGGTGCCCAGGTGTGGAAACACACAAGCTCTTTGGACAGACCTGAAACTGAAAACCAAGATGGACAATCACATCCTGTCCTTTATTCATCAGTTTCTATGTATACTTTCCCACAGGAAACTGCTATGAAAAGGTAAATGCCACACATAACTTGCATTAATTTCAGTACAAGCCCCACAGCTGAAAAAATGATTGAACAAAAACATTAAAAGGCATTAACATCTTGATTATGCGTTTCAGAAAACCTTCATCCTCACAACTGTGCCACTGCCATTTGAGTTCAGAAATGCTTCTGTGAAAGTCAACCATCAATTACAGCTAATTGATTAAAGGCACAAATGTATTTCTGAATGTAGATGCAGCAATGCCACTACAACCTCCCAAAAAGCACAACTGGGTATAAATTCTTCATATTTACCAAAAGGAGGCAGGCAATATTTAAAAAGCCTTGATAATTAGCTAATAGTAAAGGCTTCATAAAGAAGCAAGAATTTATAGCTTGACTGAAAACAAAAAAATCTCTTGGTCTTATTTCTACTTTATAGCCTGCAAATTAATGCAGAATTTAGGATCTTCAAATATCAAAGGACTTTTACGTACCTTAAGTTCACAAAGACATCGTGTAAAACCTACACATTTGCTATATAGACCTTGTTACTTATTTTACTTACGTATTTTATCTGCATATCAGATCCACTATACCCAGTACACATTGCAACAAAAACAGCACTAACAAACTGTTTTCAATGGACTCAATTCTCTATAAAGGTACATTTGCAGAAAATAAACAGATGTAACAGTGACAGATTTGTTGTAGCATTTAGAATATCTGAGAAGACAGCATGCCTATTGAATGACAGTTATGTACCCAGCAGGTATCCAAAGCAAAACTAATGCATTTGGGACATCATGTCTTTTTGCACAAGTCTCGCCACACTCACCACAAATGTCTCTAATATTTCCCATCCCGATAGATTCCTTATTTCAAAAGACCTTGTAACGCACATAATGTAATACAATAAATAATGATTGGTTGGCATTTTTTATTAATAATGCTACACAACTTCAAGTGCCATGAAATGCAGCCCAAGGCCTCACTTTGTCTAGTCTTCTTGATGAGCCTGCAAAGCTGATTTCATGGCTCAACCATTAGAAGGCAATTCACAACCAAAAGCACAACCCTACTAGACAGAGGCGCTTGTTCTACAGTGCTCCGGCCACTTTTGTGAGCAAATGTTGCCGTCCACTCCACTGCCTCATGAGCAGCCCACCAACCACCGGGTAACTATAGGTTATGCAAGTCCTTGCATGTTCCAGCAACAAAGAACATTTATTATAACATTTATAATAACAGAAGAGTTCTGTTATTTATAATAACAGAACAGATCGAGGTACAGGACTATGAAGGACGCTCCGCAAACGGGTGCTCATCTTCCTGCATCTTAAATTCTCCAAGTGATACTCGCAAACAGGTCCACCAGTTACTGGACCTGGAACTCATAGGCTTAATTATGTCATGGGTCAGCTCTTAGAAGGTTGCACTCTTTGGACAAAAAACACAGGTCCTAATTAGCTCAATGTAGATGCAGCCTCAATTATCCCAGATTATGACTGAAAAAAACCTGTGAGTTTCAGGTCATACTTCTGGCAGAAATTCTGTGCTCAGTCTGACACAAAATGCATGAACTTACATGGCTGCTTCGCTTAGGACAGCAGAGCCCTACAATTAAAAGGTTTCCAGACAGGAAACAATGGACCTGGCTTTTCTTCACAGAGCAAGATTCTATCTCCCTATTCCTCCCTTCTGCTCCATTACAGTTTCTCTTTCATACCCTGTCATTTCTGCCTTAAGCCTGTAAGCACAGAGCATTAGGCTGCTGGTCCAGGGAGACTTCAGCTCCCTTTCAGCGGTACCTTACGTGAAGCGTACAAACACACGTATCCACTGAGCTCTTCTTTAATAACTCCCAATTCTCTTGGCAGCTTATCACATAGCAGCTAAAGAAAAGACGGGGCAGATCAAATCTTACTGTTATCCTCCCTGTGAAGTGAAAATGAACTAGACTCATCAGCATCATGCTTCCCATACAAAGTCACTTGTCATTGCACACAAACCCTCTTAAGTTTCAGTTTCACCAAAACGCAATCAATTTTCTCCAACTCTGCTCCAACTAAGGGCACAAACATACAAACTAAGTCTCTGAAGTAAGCTATAAAAGTTAAGTATTTGTTTTAATACTGCTACTTGATGCATAAATCTATGCTGCAGTTACACCACTAAGTCTCTCTTCCAAGCTCTCAACGAGTGTAAATATCCCAAAACAAGTGCATCAGCACTGAAAGTGAGAAATTGATACTGCACTCAACTACTTCCAACCTGTCCCACAACAATTTACTACCATAAGATGCTGAGATGAATCCTGAACAAAAATGTGCAATGGCATGGAGAGGAGCTCAGTATTAAAAATCTACTTATCCAGGACCAGTGTGAGACAAGAAAGGCTGCAAAGCAGCTACACCACGGCAGACTAAGACTAATAACTGAAGCCTTCTGACAAAAAAAGGCAAACACTGGCTAAATGAAACACATTTGTTCATATGTAGATTTTTCCAAATTTTTAAAAATAAGATATTGTTCAAAAAAATCCAAACAATTCTGCAGAACTGGAACTTTGTTATCTTGAGTTTTCTTAACATTTTTAGTGATTTTATGACAAATTATATCTCATTTAGAAATGTATGTGTATCTTATTTTAAAAGTTCAGATGTTTGACATTTCAATTTAGTCTTTACTTTTTTTTGGAATTGTGATCAAACCAAAAGTCAGTCATTTGCACAGCTTTATGCTATCCCTTAGCAACACAGATGGAGCAGGTGGGGAGTAGGTGGAGTGGATTATGAAAAAAGATGTCTCATTCTTTGCAGGAATGCAATAGCCAAATCTTAGGTGGATGTGAAGAGAAGCTGTTTTAAGAGTGGTTGGGGAAAAGTAAAGAAGCGATGCAACAGAAGCCATGTAACACATAGTACTTCTAAAAGAGCAGACATTTGATACATCAGAAGATCACACAACTAAACACTAGCTAATAATTTTAAAGGCAGTCCGTGAGCCACATGTTATCCTGAGTTTGGAAGGCGTTAATTTTTAAAAATTCAGACCTGGATAAGCAGTATATCCTTGTTCTTAAACCAGCACAACACTAACAGTGCATTCCAGTGCCAAAGTATCCCCTATAACTGCTGGCAAATAACTGGACTTATATCCTTACCAAGGACTAACCACATCACTTTAGAACTCTTAGATGAAGGCCTGAAAAGGACCAACTCAAAACTGAGAGGTCGCATTTGCTGAAATACGTGCATATCACGAATCGGTACACGACCATCACAACTCATGGTCTATTTGGGTCCATTCTCTTCCCTTCTCAGAGCAACAGTAAGCAGATGGATGACAAATGATAAGAGGATGTAAGGAATTTACTAGTATGGGATAACTTCCCACAGCTCTTGCTGAGTATTTGGTGTAAAAGCAAAAACAACAATGCAAGGGAGAATGTCTAGATAATCTTCAAAGAGCTCAAAAGGTAAACTACTTGGCCAGCTAACAAATATTCTGTGCTTTTCACAACAACTGGATTACTATCTAGCTGGCCAGACCCACTATACCACCCCCCAGATGGTATCTTATACAGTAGAAACCACTGTTCATTTTTCATTACTCTTTTTTTTAACATCAATTAATTTTCTGGTTTACAGAAGAGAGTTCTAAAGTGACATTTGAATGAACTGGCTAGAAGATACTTAATCAATAAAGAACTTGCATATTCTTCTTTAACAAGATTTATTTACAAATTATCTGTACCCCATGATCAGAAGGTATTAAATTACAGGACAATATTTCATTCCCACAGTAGTAAAAGTATCTTGAATCTTAGTCACTGAATCAATTCTGTATCAACATAAAATGTGCCAAGTGTGGGCTGTTTAGAGTGAATTCTGCTCTACACCTCGCAGCCAGGCTAACACCATCCTCTGTAGACAGAGGGTGGCATAAAACTTTAGAGCAGCTGCTCCTTTTACAGAACCGAAGCAAAGACAATCTGTTCTGCGAGCACTGGCTCGTAGATCACTGACACAGCGCGTCAGGTTTTACAGCTACAAGGTACAAAAGGATGATGTATTACAACAATGAAACTGGGACTGGAACAGGTATAAAGGGTTAATAAATAAAATATTGTTACTTTTTATGTCATCTCACCAGTGCATACATCTAACTTTTACAGAGGCATTTTCATAAATTTTATCATAGGTTATCCGGTGGTTGTTTTTTTTTCCCTTCTGTCTCATACCTGAAAGCTACCATTAATATTTACCTAGGATATAATTAACACTGTTTTACTTGGACATATCTGCTCTAGAATCTAAGCAGATGCACAGAGAAATTAGTCTCTGCAGGCATTTGTGAGTGCACGGTTAGAGTTTTAACTGTTTCATCACCTTTGCAAAACAACATCAATGGCTGCCTTTCCACAACTGCAAAGTGTCTGCTATCCATTAAGCGGATTTCAGAAGCTTTCAACTATCATTTTTCAAATGCAAATATTTCATTCTATTAAAATGAATATTTTAATGAAGGGTTTGTTCATTTTTCAATGAATAAAAATTAAAATCTGGCTAATTTTGGTTAATTTTTTCTGTAGCCAGCAAACCACTTTCACATGGAGGACAATCCTTAAAATGTTACGCTATGATTACATTTAATAATCGCAAAAAGACCCTCCCCTCAAAGCTGCTTCCAAGAGAAACAGCAGGGGAACAAAGAGCATTTGGAGAATCCTATGGACAAAATAAATCAGTTTTGAAATTGCTGAAGTCATTAGCATATTCATGAATGTTGAGTATTCTACTTACTAGGTCATTCATATTTGTCTGACTGGCTGGATGAATTTCTTCCAAGAACTCCAGCACATAGAATGTGTATCTGTCCATAAGATGAACACCAATCCCAAGATCAGGTTGATGCTTAAAAACAACACAGAGCAGTTATTGGGCATTTGCAAGAGAAAATTTGATATTTATGAGAGGGAACGGAACGTAATACCATGTCACAAAAGTCAAGCAACACTATTTTTTTGTTCTTAAGCAAATTACACAAATAAAATTACTGGCTGTGAAGAAACATATTGTTGACAAGCTAAATAATACAGTTTATCTTAATTTTCTAGACTATAACCTGGTAATCTCAATGTTTGCCAAAAAGCAGCGAACCCCTTCTTCTTAATGGTCCAGCACAGATTTGTGGGCTGCCCTGAGCTGCTTATGACTTGGAAAACAGGTCTGGGGGAGACAGTGTATTTACAGCACTGTGTGGTTCAAGTAATCCTGACCTGCTGGTTTTGGTCTGGCTAGGATCTGTCCCCCATCGCTCCCTCTGTATTCAGCTGGGATATAATTACGGCAGGTGAAAGATAGGCATTTTTTTTGTAGATCAAGTGTAAGAAGCCCTAGACTGAACATTTCCCCACACACATCTCTCAGCAGTCTTCCCATAAAATTTCTTCCTCTCGTAGGCAACGCATAAATTGGCTGCAAGCACAGAACCCATCATTAGCCGGGTTCTTTGGGATGGCGTACAAAAACAGGCAGGAAAAGTACACCTACAAATTTTGTCTAAACCAGACTTTCTAACTAAATGCCTTCCACATTCAGCAATTAGAAGGGAAATTTTTAGTTCATAGTCAATAGGACCTGTGCTTTTAACTCGGGTATTCTGAAAATTGTCTTCAGGATGACAAAAATCTACTTACTGATAAAGAATCTTCTCCTACTTGGCTGCTAGCCAAGGCCATTATATTAGGTGAATAAAATCGCTCATACATGGATGCTCCTTGACAAGTATCAATAATAAACAACAATTCATTGTACCTGAAAGAAATAAAACAGCCTCCTTATCCATCTCTCCTTAAATTGAAAATCATATACACACTTTGCTTTTTAGTTACCAGGACAGCTGCCAGTAACCTAAGAAACACAAGAGTTCACACTGATTGACTGTTAACAAGCAAGTTGAGTCGAAACAACAGATTTGAGCAGCTGTAACTACAGGAAGCTGAAAATAAAAATTAAAACTCTTCTTTCTAAATACACACTTCAATGCAATTTTATGGACAACAGATGGTATCACTGCTGAAGGTAAGTAATGCCCACCAGTAAGAATTCAGGCATGTTCATGAAATACAGTACTTAACTGCTAAATAATGCTTTTTCTCTTACCGTCTTTTCTGCCACATTTGTTCAAAGGCATCAGCAAGTTCTACATTTGTGATTTCTTCAGAATCTTGAAATTTTAGGAAACCATTTCCACCATGGCCTGACAGAAAAAACAAGACGTTAGGCAAGTATGAAGGTTAAAGGAAAATACTTCGCCTGGTTGACCATTTTTCTGAAAAACAGGTGAACACAATTCTCTTTCTCCAAATAGGCTCCTGCAAAAGAAAATAAGAATAGTACATACACATCTTTTAAGCTGGAAACTATACTTGCTAAGTACTGCCTTACAGATTTTCTCTTAATTACTATGACATGCTAAAAAAAGAAATTAAATAATTTTGTTGATCCTTTTGTTTGTTTGGTCGCCTGACAGGATTTCATGCTTTCAAATAGGCTCATCCAACTGAACAACAAAAATCAATAAATTGTATACAGAGACCTATAATTACCTGTCATATATATTAGAATATTGCTTCTGTCATCAGAAAGAAGACGTTTAGATCGTGGTGTGCTTGGTGGGATTCTTCCTGTTAATACACGCAAGAAATTTTCGACAGTAACCTATGAATAGAAGCATAAAGTAATTTTCTAAAGAGAAAAAATATTGATTAACAACTCTAGGCTGGGTTACCCGAATTAAAAATGGAACACTAAAATATGCAGTGTATCTAACCAGACACAACATTGCATGGTATAAACTGCATAAACAGACATTTTCTGTTCAAGGTTTTATTGCACATTCACAATAATATGGTACCTTTTACTTCATGCCACTAACATCAGCCTGGTGCTTTATTATATCCGATAAGTCCACTACCATTATAATTTCTAAACACATGTTCATTGATCTGAAAACTTGTCAGCATAAAGCTTTATTCTGCCAAAGCTGCTCAGGTACTCACAAAATGCTCCAGCATTAGTGTGTGTTACCATGGAAAAATAAAAGTTTAAATTCCGTCTGCAACTCAGGAAAGGAAAAACAACAGCAATTTTGGTTACATAAGTCTCTGAGTGATCAGGTAAGACCCACCTGGATGGTGATTGTAAAACATCCTATAAAACACCCCTTCTTCTTCATGCAGATGTACAGAGCTCAAATGCTAGCAATGAATCCATATTCAGGAAGAAACACCATAAAAATAAACTATTGCTATTTCAGTGTTGTATCTTCTTTATACAAAGCTTCAGAGAAATAAAACATCTACTATATACTTAAAGACACTCCTATAAACCCTTCAGTAATGATTACACAGCACTATTAAACCATGCAACTGACGCCCAATTTAAGATCAACGAGTAAAGACACTGTCTGTTTCAAGGAATATTACACTAAAAATGAGAAGGTGACAGAATGCAGATTTCTACATAGTAATTACTTTGGAGTAACGATTAGGTCATCGCTTTTTAGTTTGATAAAGCATATACTTAATATTAGAAATTTAAGTAGGTCTCCCTAATAACTGTTTCACTTGAACAGCAGAAGTTTCACAGTGGTTTTAGGTGTTTGCAAGATGAGATACTGACCAGTCATTTCCAAAGAAGAGAAATTTCAGTAATGTGTGTGTACTCTTAAAACATACAAGGAGTTCCATACATTCTTTTAACTGTGGAGATACCATTATTTAAAATAGCAAATACACAACGTATTTCTAGTATAAAAAATTTCAAACACAAAACCAAGTATCAAAGAGGGGAGGCGTGTGTGTTTTAAACCTATCCGTTGATAATAAAAACCCAGCCCAAACCCAGTAATGTGAACAGAAGGGCTTCTTCAGACTACACAGATGGATAAATCTTTAAACCAACACTAAAAACAAAGACCTAAGGAGTTAATTAAAGTGTAGTCACCTCATAGCTTCTGTAATCCACTTCGACATCGTCTCCATAGACATTTAGCTCCATGTTTTTATGACTAAACACAGTAGCTGGTTTGGGATTTCTGGGATTACATGCCATATCATCTGCTAGCATCAGGACAATGTGACTACGGAAGATAAGACAAAAACATTTCAGCCATTCTACTTTCACGTAACAGTCACACTGAAATTACAACACCACTGTCCCGAGATTAAAACAATAGCTTATAACATTAAGAAGATACCTGGAATTGTAAGTGAAACTCTGCTTATCTGGATCTTCACTATTATAAAGATACCACACACAGAAATGCAGCTGGCTGTTATTTCTCTACAGGATTAAGTTAGGCCAAAGATGAGCACAAGAGTAGTTGACATTGGCAACTTCATGATACAGACTTGCCTTGTTCTAGGCTGGCAGAACTCTGTAAATAATCTGGAGATTTTTATGGGGCAGTAAATCACTTCATGCAGCTCCATGGAAGAAACCCCAGCCTGTTTGTACCCTCTCAGACAGATCAATTAAAAACATTATGACAATTTCAATTACATTTGAGGAGCTCCTGCACATTTCTCAAACCATTATACTACATCTGATACACTACTGTATGATTATGTGCGTTATTGGAATTTTCCTGAAGAACACAAGTGGGCTGACACCAGACATTTTGTCTTCTTAATAGTGCCAAGAAAATAAAACACCCAACCCAGCATTTCATAGTATCAAGAAAACAGAACAGCATATTATAAAGCTGTTCCAAATTTGCATGCATCCAGAGATCCGTATTTCACCTGCCAGGGTCAGGTTTGGGTCAAAATATGAAATAACAAGCAGTCACTGGAGACTGTCAGCACTAGCAAGGATGTGCCAGAGATGTCTGGAACACGGTGAAGTCAGTTCTTTCCTTAGACAAGCCCATCTTGGATATACAAGGTGTTTCCAAAAGACAGACCCAATTTGAAATCACATATATATGAAATTGGCTCCATCATTTTGAAACGTGCTGTAGTTTCTCCTCTCTTTGTGTTCTCGCAAGCAATGCTTACAAAACAAAAACTGTGTCCTGCAGAGAATGGTGCCAACTTAGCCTCTCAGGAACACAGTTATAAATTCGACTGTGTCTTGTTATTTAAACACTGCTCCTGTGCTTGTCATCGTTCACCTATACTGCATAATGATTGCAGGAATCAAAAAGAAATTCTGGATTCATTCTGGCTTGGGTTTTTTAGCGAAACTTTTATGAATTGGAGCATTGTGCCCACATGTCAACACACCAGAGCAACTTGCATTTATGAAACCACCACCCATTTTCCCAATGAGTTCTGCTGGTGGTTGACATCTATTGAAGCCACCAAACTGACGCAGCTCCATTCAAAATGAGGCCACGTGCAAACCTCTCAAAGAAAAAAAGAAATGTGATAAATGTTTAAGATGTGATTTGGGCAGTCATTTTTTAGAGTTTTGTGGGGGTTTTTGGTGGTGGTGGTGGTGTGTTTGTTTTTAATGAGGTTTTGCAGCAAAGAGAGAAAAACAGGTAGAGGAAAAAGTTTGTCTAAGGGAGAAACCCACTCAAATCCATGTAAAAACTGCTGCAAATGGGAAAAAATAGGTGTACTCTCTCTAGGTCTTCTCCAATGTCTTATTCCTGACCTCAGCCTCAAACATTCCTGGATTCTCAATTTCCAGATCCTTGGGTATGGATAAGAAACAGATCAGGCTACTGAACAACAGAAATCTCCAGCTGTGCTGTAGATTTTGTGGTTATTTCTAAAACTGCCATCTATTTTGACGTTAATGGTGAAGATGGATGGATGAATGCAGTGAAGATGAAAGTTCTCAGCTAAGGGTAGCGCTATAGAAATAATTTCTAAGGTAGTGTTTAGGGCAACTCGGTTTCAAAGACTACACAGGAAATATGAAAGATGCTTCTAAATGAGATTTGCAAAAAAAAATTCCATATCTCTGTAGCTTTCAGCCCATAGTGCTTAGGCAGTATGTTCCCTTGGATTTATAGCCACCAAATGCTTCCAAAAATTAGGTTTCAAGATCCCCTCTTTCAAAAACTGAGAAGTCATATTTTCTTTTTCAAAATAAAAACAGGAAACATGATGATACTGCCACCGCATTCATGGTTGAGTGGAAGATAAGTGAAGACTCCACATACTAGTTTTGGACTTGGACAAAAAAAAGTCATACAAATTTAATCCAGCAGAATATGCCATTTGCAGAACTGGAGAGGGCGACATGATGGAGAAACTACCATTAAAACTAACATTAAAAACCAGGACCACCAGGATTTCCATAGGAGGCTACGGATACATTTGGCCTATTATTCATTGGGTGTTGGTGCCTAGACTTTGCTTCCGCAGTTCTGGTACAAGTAAATTGCATTCCAAAACAGCTGGATGGAACTGTACAAATACCCCAGAACTTCCAGAAGGAACACAACTAAAAGACACTTCAGAACAGATTGTTCACCTTCCTAATCCTGTTGTCAAAGAAAGGACAGTACTTTCACCATTGTACCATCACTAGAGAGGCAAAATTTAATGGACAAAGCTTCTGGTTTCTCTACAAACATCACGCAAAATGGATTTTTCAAGGCTACTTTCAATACGTAAGAGCTGCTTTGTTCAGGGCCTTTAGTTTAGAGACTCTCATTGTAGTTGTAGATGTGGAAATCTTACATTTGAGTACAGTTAGGGTTGCTAACACCTCCACACTGCAAGGAAATTAACGCACAACAAAAGCCATATCCAAGAGTAGGAACGCACTTTTCAATTTGCATGTTATGCTTTCACCAGTTTACTAAGTGGTACATTTTAGTGCCTGGATAGCTCCTCACGTTTTTCATCTAATTAATCTGTTCCAACTGGAAGTTTTATTATGTAACTTTGTGTTTTGCCATTGGAACAACACTGCTGCACTTTGCAATACGCTGATGTGATCATGTCCTTCCTTTTTACTTTTACGCAGTTAAACTGGGAAGAGAAATGTATTTTTATACCGCTTCAGACAACACGAGAACTTTAATAGCACATTTGCAAAAAAAATGTATTCACCAAGATTCCCTCACCTATCAGGAATGCCCAGTCTCTTGACACTTCTGTATACTGAAAGAGTATTTGCCACATGACGATAATTAAACCAGAACCGAGATGTGCACACCTTGAATTTTTAAGGAGGGAAAGAAAAGGAAAAAAAAGCGTATTAAATAGTGTGAAAGATACAAATTGCCCTGGCACATTGCATCAGAAGACCATGATTATAGGAGTATCAGCAAACTTGTAACAAACCAGAAAGAACACAGCAACATCAAGAAACTCGTGATATAAGATATATAAACCTTCATTGTACCAAAGCAACAAATGCTGAAAATGGAAGTTAAAAAAAAAGCTCCTAACATGTTCTTAACTGACTCATGAAAAATTGTCATTAAACCCAGCTAAGTATATATGGTGGCACTTCCGGGAATAATTCAGCAATAGCAAGTGGATAAGCTAAATTTTTCATTTCCTTTCTCCATACCAAATGAAAGAAAAATCAAAGGAAGAGTTCTGGTCTCAGTAACAAACCCATTCCGGGAGCATTTCACCACAAAGGAGTAAGTGAAGCTGTGCAGAATCCGCACATGGGGGAAAATACACTGAGGACGTTTGCATTTAAGGAGTCAAATATAACAAAGAGCTAAGTGAGCTCTAACCAAAATCTGAATATAAATTCTCAAAAATCTCAAAGGAGTTCAGGCTCTACTGTTCTAACAGGCGAAGAGTCGGGGATCAGCCATTCTTGTACTTAAAACTATTCCCTCGGTTGGATATTATTTAAACTGTCCTCAAAAACCTCAAACCAATGAGATTTAAACAAAAACCTTCAGAGGCGATCTGCTGTAGCTCCTTCATAGCCTTATCATTGTCCTTCTGTTGAACCCAGGTTCACTACTTTTTGTTTGTTCCACACCAAGGACAGCAATTCTCCTTTGGAAACACACCTCCTTCTCTTTTACATGCCTTTCAAATAGGCAAAGGAAGAAGCATTTTAGAAGGGGTGACTTTAAAACCACAAAAATAGAGACGTAGGAACGAGCGTTTAAGACAGTTTTTTCATTTTTCAGCTTCAAATGTACAGTTCTAATTTAAATAGAAACATCTTTAAGTTACACTACATAGCACCTTATTCTCTAGCCTTCTCATAAAAATAAATGAGTAGTAGCTTAAATTACAATAAAAATTCAGCCTGAAAGGATCCCCTTGCGTGTCGATCATCTCGTCAATCAGAAATTTCAAAACAGCCCATGGGAATCAGTCCATGAGAACACTTGCCTTTCAGCAAGATTTAAAGCTCTGAAAACTAACGGTGGCCAGTCTCGCTGTGACATTTCCAGACATTGTCACCTGCCCCTTTCCTCCATTACCTCCCTTACAACACAGTGGAAAATGTGTCTATTCTTTAAATACAGCTATTCACTCCACAGCATTTAATTCAAGCGACTAATGAGATGGGATTCCAGTATGATCCCAGGCTGGAAGTGCCTGATGGCAGTAAAACCATCCGTATTTTACTCATTAAAAAAATAGTAGAAATTGTTATAAAGCTTAATCATGAACTATCGAAAAAATATAACCAGAAGCAAATTTAAGGACAGAAAGTAAAGCTCCTTGAATCTAATTTTCTACTTTCTTTGTGTGTTTTTATGGTTACTAATAAAAGCACCTATTTGTTAATAATATTAAAGTAGTACTTTATGTTTTAATAGTTTCAAGTTTGTACTTTGTAAAATATATCCATTATTCTTTCTAATTCAATTAACTACTGTTAGCCTTCCTTTTGTATTGCTCAGTTTTAGTATCTGGAAAACAAACAGCTGCTACTGAGTAATTACAACAGTGTTCTGAAACAAATTAGTCATTAAGACCTGAATTGTGATTAAGAAGCAATCGTGTAGCATGATTCAAAGCTAATAAAAGACTCATGGCAAAGAAAAAAAAAACAGGATAAGAACAGTTTATCTAAACATTATGTTGCCTGATTTTTTTATTCTAAGCCCGTTATCACAAGTTAACAGGTTGAGTAAGAAGAAAAATCAGAAATAAATTGCACCTTTCTGGTCAAAGAAATATACTTCTCTGATATCAGAATTACGCTTTTGTTCAATATGCAATATGGCAATTTAACTGTTTTAATGCTGGCAGAACCTTCATTTTATGAATCCTGCCACGCAGCCAGACGTTTTGAGTGCTTGAAATGCAGTCGTGCTGAAAGAATGATTTTATTATAGTGTAGTAAAGTTTCAAGCACGATTTCAAATTCATTCATTTCTAAATCTTTATCTTTCTCTTTCTTACAAATGAACAGAATTTTCCTGATGAAAAATTGACAATTTTATTGGAAGAAAACTACCTGGACCACACTTACCAAAACTGCCCAGTTATTTGTATGTCCACTTTTAAAGAACTGTTCTGCTTGATCCTGAAAAAATGAGAAAATATTAGATGTTTTTCAGCAATAAGAAAGAAATGATCACTCATATTCTTGTTGTTTCCACAGAACAGTGTTCGATGCATGTTTACCACACCTTAACACTGAATAAACCTTACAAAAGCTTCAAGAGGAAGTTTTTTTACTCCCTTTGGTACATTTCATGCAAGCTAATTGCTCCAATTCTTTCTCTGAAACTTGCAAAATAACAAAGGAGTAAGAATTAGTCACTTTCAGCTTAGTTAAAACAGCCTACACATCTCTATTCCAAAGGACACTCCAAGAACAAAATAAAATGATTTATTGACCTGCAGCTTCTTCCTTAATGAGAAAAGGGACTTGGATTAATTTCTGTTTTCTTTGTTCCTCTCATCTTTTCAACAGCAGGTAAGTGAATCTGCAATTTAAACCCATTTTAACTCCAAGGTGGTTACATTTATCTTCCAAAATAAGGAGCTGACAACAACAAACTTCCCCGTGATCTGTGCTATCGATAGTTCCCACTGTGCTTTGCAGAGGAGACGGCATAAATCAGGACACAGAGAGAGGATAAGACTTCCCAGAGGTAAGGGAACAAGTCTGTCCCAGAGCAAGAATCCAGACTTGCTGATTCTTCATCAGACTCTGGGGCACTGGGCTGACACACCTGTGGGCTCACACAGAACACACAGTAACAAAAAAAGCATTTGTTAAAATATATGTAAAATATACTGTGCTTCATGTAGTAAACAATTTGCAATGTAATTAGCAATCCAAAGACTCTGAAAATATTCCTATTGGCTATTTTAATTTAAAAAAATAATAATAATTAATTTCAAGCATAACATTTTGCTAAAAAAAGCAGAATTCAAATGCAAACAACACTCCAGATGTAGTGTGGGCACTGTGCAAAAAGCATAATTATGGAAAAATGAAATGACTCCCACCTAAAATATATGAGCGCCTTCTGTGTGTAAATGCCTCACACCTGCGAGAAGCACATGGTGACCAGCCCAGGTGTGCAGGACGGCTCCACCGTCTGGGAAACTGCCCACCACCCCACCCTGGTTTTTAACCGAAGAAACTCTATTGACTCATAATTCAGCCGGCAAGTGTCCGGAGAAGGAACATAAAACACCAACTACTGAAAGTTGCACTGTGCAGCCAAAGAGAAACTGCGTTTTGGAAACCTGCAAACGTATTAGAAGACGGGTGGGGTTAACTTTAAACAGTTTTAACAAGTCACACGGGCCTGTCGACCCCGCAGTTCCCGGACCGCACTGCTCCGCACCCCCAGAACAGCAACCCCGAGCCAGGCAGCCCCGCAGCCCCCCCGCCCGGGCCCGAACGAGGCGGAGCCGGGGGAGGGTCCGCCCGCCCGGGGAGGCAGCGCAGCGCGGGCACCGGCAGCTCCTCGGCTCTGCAGAGCAGGTCTCGGCCCTTCGCAGAGCGCTACGGGCGCCCCAAGGCAGCTCCACCGGCGCGGCCCCCGGAGCGGGCTGTGCCTGCGGGGGGAGGCGATGGGGGAACCGGCAGCACGGAGCCTGCAGCGCCGCCCGCCCTCTCTCCCCTCCCGCTGTTCGTACCTGGACGCCGCTGGCGAGCGCTGCGCCGCAGCACCCCAGGAGCAGGGCTGCGGCCGCACGGACCCAGCGTGCGGCGGGCACCGGGGCCGCCATCTTACCGCGCCTCCTCCGCCGGGCTCCGGCCGCCGCCGCCGGAAGAGACGAAGCGGCCTCTGCGCCTGCTCCGCGCCGCCGAGCGGCAGCCGCTGCCTCGGCCGTGCCCGCTGCGGCCGGTTCTCCGCCGGCGCTTGGAGGACGGTGCCCCTGCTCGGAGCTCCGCCAGCCCCCGGAGAGCTTGCTTTGAATTCGGTTTTCACAGCGCCGAGGCGGTAGCGGCAGCGGATCTCACCGCTGGGCTCCGCCGCAGGGGCAGCGCAGCCCTGAGCTTGTCCATCCCGGCGGGCGGGAGGAAACACGGTGGCCTCGCATCTCGCCTTTGGCTCGGGGGCTCTTAGGGGCTAACCACAGCCATTTATCTCTCT
This sequence comes from Streptopelia decaocto, assembly GCF_964273445.1. Taxonomy (NCBI): domain Eukaryota; kingdom Metazoa; phylum Chordata; class Aves; order Columbiformes; family Columbidae; genus Streptopelia; species Streptopelia decaocto. Next base: position 29,803,674 of record NC_138659.1, on the reverse strand, counting down.
CGTCTTTTAAAAATATGCTCAAATCGCTGGCCATTGTTGAAATTTAAAACATCTTCTTAAGCTTCCATGCTTAATGCCTTACAAATATTCAAGCCTTCTATATGGGTTTTGTCTAACAGTGTGTGCGTTGATCCTCAGTGCATAGCAGCTGCTAAGACTTGAGATAACCATGAAATTTTGCTTAGGCCTTGAGAACAAGTCGACCAAAGAAATATACAAGATGCTGCAAGGATGAGAAGCTCACTAGTCAGCTCAAAATGTAACTGTAGTTTGGTAACAGTGGCTTCATAGCTACTTCTCGGGCATCCTGGACGTCTGTTGAAACTCTGCAATGGGCCAGCAGAATTATGTCCTGAGATGACTCAATACCATACAGGGACAATGTGAGTGAGGGGCTTTCATCCCCAAACGACCACCAGGGACCACCGGAGGCTTTGTGCCTGTGCAGAAATAACAAGCTGACATGGCAAAAAGTTCCAGTGTATGCTTCAACACCATGGTGTGAATACGCACTAGACAGGTGAAACTTTGTATTAGATAGGAGGAATTTTTGTTACTTTTTGCATATAAATATCCCCGGGGAAACTCCTTTCAGGGAAAGCTACTGTAATCCAGACTCGTGCAACTCTGTAATAAAACAATGTCATGTCTCTGAGCGCTAATTGGCGGGTTTTTGCACTGCAGATAACGGACTTTATCAACAAATGAGCAGAAGGGCAGGGGACACGGTGACCAAGGGTGGCCTCAGGCCTTGGTGGCTGCAGGGCAGAGCTGCTTTGAAGGGCGAAGGGCAGAGGGACCACATTTGGTGGGGAGAAGGGGGCGATCCAAAAGTAGATGTTTCGTGAAGACGCCTTGCTCTAGCCTCGCCTTCGGCGCATGCATCCCTCAGAGCCCATGAATCACCAGATTTTTATTTCAATCTATTGAACTGCTTGGTATGATTCTATTATTTCCACTAATGCATCCTGTCAACACCTTTGTTCAATTGCCTGATGCCTTCCATTAGTGAAGATTCAGAATCTGCCCTGAACCGTGGAAGCTATTTCCTGCTCCATGTACTTGTCATCAGTAACGACTTTCTCAGACAAGCATATTTCCATGTTGGAATTTCAATAACATCGCATTTGCTGTTTGAAAGCATCACTGGTTTCCTTGATAAAATAATCACCTGTGATTAGATCACCTTCTAATTTTGCACCTAAAGCTAATGAACTTAGTCCCTTTTGATGACTGCAGCCACCAGCTCCTGTTGTGCCTGAACACACCTACTGAGAAGTGCTTTGAGCATCTGTGTCCATTGTTGCCTGCTTGTGAGCCACACTGTTTATCTTCTTGCTCCAGAAAGCTAAATTAATTTTAAGTCTAGGACCAAACTTGAGCTTTTTCTTTGCCCTTTCAATTACTTCCACTTAGGTCTCCGATCGTTCTTAGATGTGTTCAAGCTGTGTCGGTGACACTAAGGAAGGGCAGCTATCTTTCAGAGCACGTACTCATGCAGTTTTATAAACTGGTGAGTTATTTCATGCACTTCGACTTGGTTAATTCCTTATTACCTCTTGGCTCCCACATAGAGTTGGGCAGGTAACATGTGACAGATACAAATGGTCTCAACTCTTTGACTTCTTTCTGTTAATCTAATCCTTTGCTCTTTGCATTTATCACAAATATTTGTCCTTTGGTATCATGCATTTTGGTCAACAGCTTTTCCCATAGAAATAATGTCATCAGCTGTATCCAGATGTTGCGTCTTTGAACCAAGCATAAGTCCTGATGTTCATACAGAAGGAAAAGTTAGGTCATGTGTTACAAAATGGTATCTTCATTTAACCAAGAAACATTCCTAACATGACAAGTAAGAAACACCTTTTCTTTGAATAGGACTTAAAAACATCCTGTTCACTTAAAAACCCCCAACCTTCCGAAATTTGCATCACAAGTGACCTTAATGTTGTCATTCTCTGAAATAGTCCACTTTTTAGCTTTAATAACATTCTTTTAAGGTCACTGTGTATTATTTGCTACATAAGAAAAAAGGATATGGAAAAAAAACCCACAAATTTCTGTCATGTGGCATTGGAATGATGTAAGCGTAGGTTATCACCTATGGACTCTACAAGTGGACGTCTGCTATTTGTGCTGTGCAGATAATAACTGTAGCAAATTATCCTTACCTGAAAGATCACGTGTAGGGGATGAGATGTTTAAGACACCAGGTTTTACCAATAGTCAGAACAGTTTAAGCAACTTGTCCAGTCAATATTGCTGCTGTTTCTCACGGGTTATTTGTAGTTGGTTCTGCAATCTATAGGAAGGTTTAGCTGGCTCTTGATGTCAAAGTGCAGCTGCAAACAAAAATACCAATTATCTTTAATTTTGTTGGTTTTAACCTTGATTATATTACCTATAAATATCATAGGTATCTTTTCCTTCTTCCGTACTCTTGATCCTTGTTCTGTGTTTCTGTTTTTACCAGATTTGCATGTACTGCCTGGTAATTTTCTACTGTAGGAAATAAAGAAATATGCCTTTGGCTGTATTTAATATGCTGCAAAAAGAAAAATGAAAAGCAACTCTTGCAATGAAGTAAGTCAACAAGACTGATTCTTAAGGAATCATCAATAATAGCTCAACTGTATTATTTCACTAAAAAATGCAGATTTATTACTTTCTTCATTCTGACTGTCAAAAAAAAAATCAGAAAACTCCCATTTTTATATTGCTTGAGGTTTTTGTACTGTCCAAACAAGTCTACTGCAGTTTAGTATCTAAGCAGATAAAATGGCTGTCTTCAAATATAGAACCTGGATAAAACAACAGTCATCAAATTAACAATTGATCTTATTCATTTGGGTGTTTTTTTCAATTTCTGTTAGTAGAAGACTAGATTGATCACAGAATCTTTGTACTTAAAAATCTTTACAATAGCAAAGCAATACTGATTAAAGATAAGCAAAAATAATATGTTGAGTGTAACAGATACAGAACTTCCAAATGAAAATACCTTGAAAGAAGACTTGCTTCTGATAATTGCTGAAGCAATTGTACTGGACTGTGTTTCTCAATAGATTCTTTTAAAACACTGATTAAACATATTTGAACGTACACTTCTGTTCATCCATAGCATCAAGTTGCTTACCTCTCAATCAGAATAAAAATAGACGATATTTTGTACTGCTATTTACAAAGTGAGATTATAGACGTCATTTTTTAGAGTGCCTTTTGAGCAGAATAGAACACAGGCAAAACCCTTGAAACTTACAATGAAATTCAGTTGACATTTGTTCTTAATGAATTAATCATCTACCTTGTCATCACTTCTGTTCTGTCATTAACGACACAAACATCACCAGACATGGAGTTTCCATAATGTTGAACTGTGTAATAATCCAGTATTTAATCTTCAGAAGACATGAGGTTACAAATGGTTCCAACAGCTTATCCTGTTGGTAAAATAAGTAAAATATGAGAAAACAAATTATGGAAAAGCAGTGGCAACTTGTTGACATAGTTTATTAGGTATAATGGCAGTCATGAAATATGAATGCAGATCACCTCTGCTCTCAGTGCATCAGTATTTTTCTTGATAGAAAACAATGTTGAAAACTTGTCAAAACATTCTCACTTATTAAAATAACAAAATATGTGAAAAATACAGCAGAAGAAAAAAAATTAAAATTACCCTCTCCATTGTATTTTCTCATTAATATTTCAAAAGGGCTCATTCTCAAATAGAAAATTTGTGGACTTCATAGGGAGAAGATGAGAATATTATTTAAATTGCCTTAAATAAAGCTAAGTGTATAACCATGGTTTTACTCATGGATCCAATACTTCATGTCTTAGAATAATTAAGAATCATCATTTTTATTCCACTAGCACTTCTGACATCTTTATGACAAACCTGTCATGTGTCCCAAACACACCAAGTATCTGAAGGTCTCAGGCAAGTCGTCCCTGCAGTGACTGCTCTGACGTGGTCTCAGCTCCGCTGGTTAAATTAACTCAAGTAAAGGGCTGTGTTGCTGATGGACTCATTTTAGCTCCCAAACTACTACTTAAAGTTATTGTGTGTATTCTTAGACTACTTTACAGCCTCCAATCTAAATATATCCTTTTGTCCTGCAAGTGATTTTCTTCCTTTGCAAACAAGTGTTTTTTCTCTCCATTGAGGACTACTCATCAGCTATGTGAGAAAACAAAAACCAAAGGTTTAAAAATTAAAGGCTGAAAACACATCAGCTTTGCCTGAAAATGTATTAGATAGAATATATGAAAATTGTATTAGAAATAAGATATACGACGAGCACTGAGTCAGCTTTAAAGAAGGTTACTCATATACCAAGTACAATAACACTGATTAACATTAAATATTTGAACAGTGACTAAAACTGGATCCGGTAAATTGCCAGGAAAGGTTACGTAGATCACTGTGTGATGAGTACTGAAATGTTATTAGAACTGAGTAGTGGAAGATTGTACTCGAGAAGCAAAATTTAAGATGAATCAATAAATAGGCCATTAAGAAATTTGAATAAATATTCTCAACAGAAGGAAATGTTTAACTTTTAAAAATGTAAATATGCATGATTATTTGTTTTTTCAGGAGTTGTGGGGCAGAGTAGATCAAAACAGCCCACAAAAATGTAGACAAAAGCTCACTTGTACTTTTTAGAGCAGCTGTTAGGCTGTGAACAAAAGTGGCAGCAGCTCAGCAAACCTTAGTAATTTCTCTGACTACTCAAACTGCGTAAAGCAGAACGTTTGGTCCCCCTGTAGATTCATTTAGCAGGATATGGTAAAAGCTGCTACGGATCAGTTGGAAAGTACTCATGCTGAACTAAGCACAGAGTGCCCTTCAATATGCTGTAAATACTAACAGCGCTCTTTGAAATTAAAAGTACCTATTTCTTTGAGTGTATTTACTGGAAGCTGTTCCCAAGTAGGAGTGCCAGAATGACTTCATAAATTGAAATCATAATGCTTGGGAGCCAGATTTTGCTATGATTTATAAGAATGCAATCTTGTTGAAATTCCCTCCTGTGCAGAAGGTCAGTAAAAGGCCTTTTCTCCATTACACTGCAAGGGGAAATTTTACTTAAAAAATTAAAGGAGTTATTATTAAGCAGAAAGTCTGGATGAAACCAAGGAACATATTCAGCAAGAAAGTAAACGGGTGACTAGGCACTCCCCCGAATACTTGCTTTCTTAAAAGCCAAATTGTGTGGCTTAAATTGATTGGGATATTATGCAAACTGAAGAGAACAGCCTACACGAGAATGCATTCAGATATCAAATCTATGGAAGATTTTCTATATTGTTCTGCAACTCTCTCATGAATAAAAGATGCCAAACACTTTATTTTTAACCATCTTTATCTTCGTGATAAGATAAGATATAAGATATAAGATATAAGATATAAGATATAAGATATAAGATATAAGATATAAGATATAAGATAAGATAAGATAAGATAAGATAAGATAAGATAAGATAAGATAAGATACTGATAAAATTTTTCTAACTGCAGGACACCATCAAGAAAAAGTCCTAGTTATAACAGGAATTATTAACACATGAATATGTGCCTGTTGTTTCTACAACTCTGTCCTGTTCTGTGACCTGAAATAATAGTTTTAGCTGCTAAATATATATTACATGAAAATGTAAAACCACATTTACTGCAGTTAATGACCTTTTACATTTTAAGATAGGCATTTGAATTTACATGTTCATTTGAGGTGATTGATTTTTGTATGGAGAAAAGACACCAACCAGTCAATCAGTTTCAACTGATCAGTGTCTTAATGGATGCATTTGCAGAAGTATTATCTCAGTGAAAATCGGCTTTTTCCACTCTAACTCCCTGACAATTATCAAGGATTTCCTTAAAATTTCTCTCATTTCTCACATTATAATGTTGTGTAAAAAAAATATTGCACTTGGAAAAAAAAATACTACTAACAATAGTTTATTAAAGGATAATCATTAGCATGTACATATTATTAAAGCTTCAGGGCCTGCTATGCATCCCAATTTTGGAGGGACGTGGAGGGCCAGTGAAATGGTTGGGCTCCCTACTGTTCAGTGACCCAAAACCACAAATAGCACAAAGTCAAAACAGAAGATGGATTAATTCAATATATGCCTGGTTTGGATTCTAGATATTATAATTGTGACTTAAATCTGCACTTGTGACATCCTCTTTTCATTGTTTAAGAGATTATTAGCTTTCTGGGCTGGAGGATGTGACCTCCTGACAATGAATTGATCAATGGGAAAAAAAAGAAATAGCTTCCTTTTGGAATTCTCAAAGAACACAAGTTTTTAATAAAAGATCCAGGGTTTAAGCATGTCAAATGCATATTATTGACTAAGGTCTATTAGCTGCATGGTCATATTACACGTGTCTCAAGGAAATAATACATATATTTATCAGGTACAGAAATGTATGCTTCATTTGTGGACTGCAAGAATTCAGGATCGAAGTTTCACATACAGTACCTTGAAAACAAGTTAAGATTATTATTTTCAGGACAATGACATCAAAATAATGATATAAGGTCAAGGGTACATAACTTCACTTGCTACTTAGCTTTGGAATAAAGATGATCATAATTTGATTTTGCTAAATATAAAAATAATAAATGTTTTGCATCTGTATAGCACCTCTTACCAAAGGATCTCAAAGGATTCAGTGTTAATTTCATGTCATCTTGAAACCAGGAGACTTCAAATCTGATTCAAAAATTTGAGTGTTGCTACTACATGTTCATTTTTGCTCTTTCATCTGATTCTGTTTGCCTGCATATTTCTGCAAGATAAGGAAAACAACTTCTACTTTTTGGTTGTTATATATTATCATGTTGTGAGAAGCATTTTTAATACAAATTTGCTTCCACAGATGAATTTTTCTGACAAGTTTCTACAAGAGCCTGCCTTGTATCCTCACCTAGGAGCCAGAACAGTATAAACCATCTTTTCCATTTCCTTCAGTAATTCTGTATCTAGTTGTGATGATCTAAAATTGCCATACGGGTTTTCAAATCCTATTGTAAAATAAATTAATCCATTAGGCTATTTATCTGCTTAGCATTCTAGAAATCAAATGTATTTTCTGTCTCCGAGGAAATCTTCAGGGGTTCATAAGCGAAAAAATAGTTTCGGAAAGCGAGGATGTCTGTGTGTATATTAGTAATATTGAATGGTAAAATCAGTCTTTTTTTCCCCAAAATTGCTCATAACACTGTTTCCATAAAAGAAGTCAGCTAGGAAAGCTGTACAGCCTACAAGTCACGATTCTCTTTTCTGTAGCCCAGAGGCTGAGGGAATAAAAAGTTTCAGCAGAAAGCCAGGAAATGCAGTAGAATATCATTAATTGTCAATCAGCTCATATAGAACAGTAGAATGTCAGCTACACTACAGGCCAATTTTAAAGATTCTGTCCAAAACTGACGTGTAGGTGATTTAGCTGTATAATGTAGAAGAAGTAGTACTTTAGGAGATCTTTGAATATTCAAATCTTTCCCAAATAGTACCAACTCAGCTATAAGCCACCAACAAAAGAAATGGTAAAGACTACAGCAAAACGCCTGAATCCAATCCATTTGTTATACAGAATATACACGCTTCAGAAAAACAAACCAAACCAAACAAAAAACCCCCACCAAAGCAAAACAAAAAACACTACTTGCTTGGAATTCATTGCTAATAAATTCATTTCTGATGTATCAAAGTATTCAAACACATAGTAAAGTTAGTAACATTTTAGTTTCTCGCTGCCAGTGTATTCTGAGAGCTGTGAAAGGCACTTTTAAGGCTGTAAACTTTGAGACAGCCGTACTTGCAAATTTTTCAATAATCAGGACAAAACGTATTAGTGATTCCAGTTTTATAAGACAACTTGAATAAAAGGAAATAAAAGATACTGACAAGCCTTGCTTCATGAACCCACTGAGATCCAGAATAGACAAGGAAAAACATTTGAAGCAAGTGATCCCTTTTCCAAATACACAAGATTAACTGTTTTTCCCCCTGAACATTGATGAATAAATAGGAAAGCTGCAGCCACAGAGTTTGTCACTTGTACGGCTGTGTCATTTCATAGTAACTTGTCTGTTGAAACAAGACGTCCACATAGGGGCAGAACTTCGTAACAAGCTTTTCCTTCTCCATGACTCCAGCACCCAGCCAGGCTGTGTTTGCTTTCCAGAACACAACATCTTAATCAATATTAGTCAGACAGGGCCAAGGGTCCTGTTCAGCACTGTAGCTGAACAACTACTTAGTTTTGATTGGATGGCATGACAGGAAACAAAAAGCATTGTGGTGATTCAAGAAGTGCTGATGATTATTAGTAATATCAAATGTTAAAAACTATTCGGTATCAGGCTTTATCCAATATCAGGCTAAACTCTGTTCTCCTATTTAGCCAAACATTTTCAACCCATGCTTTGTGGAATCTGAGTTCAAGTTCAACCATCATACAACAGTTTCATTAACTGCTTTGTTACCTTTGATTAATAAGCCATCTGGCAGGGTGTCGTCTACCAAAAATAGGTGTTTGATCCAATTCTCATTTGTTATACTGTCAAGAAAACATTCACTGAAGTTGGTGACTAAATTCAGGCAATGTTCTTATACATCAGCAGAAAGTCAGGATTAATTTTGAATTAGCATTATAACATTTCCATGGTTAAAACATTTCCCAATTTCTCTCATGTTTTCTTTCAATTCATCTCATTATATCTTAAAATGCAACTTCTTTAACTTGTCCTTGTTCTACATCCTGATTTTTATCTAATTATTATGTAAGGTGCATCTTTTAATCTCTATATATTGCATTCTATTCAAGGCAATGCAAAACCAGAAAGTTAAATGCATGAGTTCAAGAACCTTAAGTCATTGAAAAAGGACTTACCTCAATCAAAATTAAAATTCCCCATTAAAACCAAAGTTGTTCTTTACAATAGAATTCAGAGCTGTGAGCCAGTATCTGCCTAAGTTACAGCCTTCTTAGGTTTAGAAAAGAGGGATTTGACAGTCATTTCCCACTTCATTATGAAATATGAAAAACATGCAGAGCTTAGGTCTAAAGAAATGAAGTTATTTAACACTGAAACACCACCAGTGGCTGACTGACGTTTTTATAGCTACTGCTTTGTGGCAAATACTGACTTGACTATACACTGAATAGGGAAATAGGTGACTTCACATTTTACCACAGCACTACAGTTGTTGTCACGATCGCTCTCAACAAGAGCACATACCAACGTTATTCCATTGCTAATCCTAATAATTAAAAAATTACCACGTCACAAAACAAGATTTTTTTTTTTGTCTTAACTTTTCTTTTATTCTTTCACATACATGTACAACCTGACCAAATTAATAGTACTTCTGTTTGACTACAGTGAAACAAAAGTCTGTATTTAGGAAAGGGCCCATAGGACATTTATACTTGAAAAAAGCCCAGTCAGGAATCCAGAAATCTGGGTAAAAAGAAAAATTATATCAACCTAACTCGCCCCTTTTTCCCTGTGACAATGTGTTGTGCCCTGTGAAGATATAAGGTTTCTCAGTGTCAGCAATTCCTGGAGTCATGGTATGACTCTTCTAAGCCCTTCATGTAGGAAGTTGGTATTAGTTTCAATTCACTTAGCTTTCTATTTAAAAAAATCAAGAGGTTTATCTTTTCACAAGCTGTACTTTGTATCGAGGTGATTTTCAAGTAGGGAAGATTTTCACTATATAATTGAATAACAGGTTATGGTGTCATAAGGCATTGATCTATTATACCACTGAAATAAAACCCAAATGATAAGTAGCAGAGATTCAAACTTTCTAACAATCTTATGCTCCGCAGCATTCCCAGGACAAGGTCTAATAGCTGTGCTTGAATTCTTTTCTGTTCTCACCACCACCACCCGCAAATCATTATTCAGTTCAAGCCGATTTCGTTAACTGAATTTTCCTGTGTTTGTGGTTTTCCTTTATTTATTTTTTTTCAACAGCTACCCAAATTTCCTTAGTTCATAAAGAGTAAACAAAATGAACTGAAATGGTTCTATTGTCAGTGTCTATTTGGGGAGAATTCATGGATTAGAACTGTGTTTGGGCCATGTGCTGTACAAAAAAATATCACTGGTACTGCTGGCAGATAACAAAGACTAGGGAAGTGGTTCTGGGCAAACTGGTTTCTTGGTAAATTGCCTGCAAGTGAGTCTATGAAATTATACATCAAAGAATAAAGAGCAGGTGTTCATCCTAGAGTGGAAGAATCTATGTGAGAAAAGAGAGTGGAAAGCAGAGCTGCTGGGAGCCTGCTGGATAACCAGCTAAAGGTGAACCCCGCTGCAACACCAAGGGCACTACACAAATTCCATCCATCAGTGTGAAACAACAGAACGAGGACGGTGAGGATGCTACAGAGAGGCTGAAGCACATCAGTACCTGGCACTGGTGCGACCTTTTCTGGAACAGCGAGTCCTGTTCGATGCCTTTGCTGAAGATGCCTGTTGATAAACCGCAAAGAGTTCAGGGAAGGGTCGAAAGAATGATTACACTGTAATTGGAAAGTAAAAGCTACAGCTATTTAGTTTATCACAACAAAGCTTAAGGAGTGATTTGATCATAGCTTCTTTTTTTTTTGTCCCTCAGCAAATTTAAATATGCATCCTCAAACTTTTAAGCCACACAATCTTCTTTCTTCCCTCCCAGGTTTTATTCATCTTGGTGTCCACAAAAGTTACATAAAATGGTGGTCTTGGGACTGAGTGAGAATTAGATCCAGAGATTATATTTTCTAGGTAGAATTTTCACTGCCTTTCAATTAGTGCTTTAATTCACTTAACTAACCTGTTTAGATATCCATAGAAAACAACAACAACAAAAAAGGTTTAGCAAAGTGGAAAAGAAAGGGGAGGAAAACCAGCAAATTTAAGAAAAATGTGAACAACACTGTAGCAAGAGTTCAGAAACAGGCTTCTTATTCAAATGAAAAGATTCTTTTAACAATCTTGGATTAATTTCCACCACACTAGGCACAACACGGGGCTGCAAATAAGTTCTGCCTTAACATTAAAATGCATACCATTTCTGGATCGGAAGCATGTAATTCAGCACATTCTAGTAAAAAGGCTACACATAATTGTTGTTCTTACAGAATCTAGAAATTCAAACTGTCCACCTCTCCTGCAGCAGCCTGTATAACTGCATCGATCCAAGGACATCAGTTCTAATTTTAAAAAGACATCTAGCAGAGCAGCAGCTTATGTGACAAATGACAGCCACTAGTGCTTAAACAGACACTAGACAAAAAACTGGGGGATTCTGAAGTTATTTTTGAAAACACAGAACCTAGTTAAGCTTTGACTGAAGGCTATGGGTGTTAGGTAATTGGTTTAATCCGGGAGAAGGCCCAGAACAGCATCTTCCAGCTGATCTCCAACTAATTTCATATTATTTCAGCTTCACGTATTTACTGGAGGAATCAACAAGAATAAAAATGGTATCAGTGCAATGGTACAGGATCCATAAGATGTTTTCAAGATGGATTTCCAGAGCTGTTATTATTTTGACAGCGAAATTTTGTTCTCTCTACTGTAGCTGCTTCCCCTCCAGAAGACGTGGGAAGTGGTAGAAGCAAAGCCCAAGGGATCCTTCAGCCTCACCCCGTACCATGAAGAGCTGCCCGTACTTTCAGGACTGGGCACTGCTCTGGAGTTCAAATCCATGTTCCCATCTCTGTGAACTTGTTTTTTTGTATCCTCTGTTATTTTCTAAGGCAGTAAGACCACTTGATTTCCAGCCACACTCTTGATCGGATACTGCAAAATGACAAACAGCCAACTCTCTAACAGCTGCCTTTACGTTACCTACATACCTGAAATGACAAATAACCCAGCTTTGTATTTAGTTAATATATTCTTAATATATTCTTAATTTGTTGCTGATATTCTTCAGAGCCTTTGAAAGGCATCCACCTGTGACCCTTTTTCAGTATGGGGATTTGGCCGAGGCAAACGTGCAACAAATTACTTCTAGAAGGAGGTACCATGTTATTAGATCCAAAAAATATCCCTTCCAGATACATTTCAGGCATTCAGTCTGACAGATTTCCTAAATGGCTGTATTTTTTCAGAGGTGGTAATTTCTACAACATGGAATTTGATTTTGGGCAACAAAAATCGGATTAGCTTGAAATGACTCTTTTTGAGCAATAATTTAGATGTGCATAATGATAATACTTTTATGGCAGAACAGTCAGAATTTTTATTTTCTGTTAGCGTTATCTAACTGAACAAAATGCCTGGGAGCTACAGAAAAGAACAAACATCTCAGACAAGACTTTACACAAAAATATTTCACATTCCTGAGGAAGATGCCATGGAAAGCGTGTGAGAGGAAATATTTGTCTCAGTCAATCCAGGACATTGGATGAGACACTAATTTACCCATAAATGTTGAATATATAAAAATATATCTGCTGACAGCCTATACATGCAATTTGTCTGAGACAATGATAATACAGCTTTTATATATATATATATATATATAAAAATTAAAAAAGAATAAAAAATAAAACCACAGAATGCCAAAAACACAGCTCTGTCTTCCTAAATAAAATGACATCTTCCATTAGCCCTGCGTAGAAAATATCTTATTTTAAGAAAATATCTGTTGAATTTAATTCAGTCTTCCTCTTATCAAGCTTCATTTAAGATCTTCTAAAAGCGATTATGTCTCATATCTTTTGATTAGGACATTGGAGCCTACTCTATTTTTTACTCCATCAAAATTAAGATACTGTGCTTTTCAATGAATTTACATTTGGTTGCATTAAAATCTTAGCAAGGGAAAGCAGGGTTAAAGCCACATCCAGAGTTCATGGGAGGATAAGAAAGACTCCAGATGGATGCTGATTAAACTCTCCAGCAAAGACTAAGGTCTTCCTTAAACATGAGAAATGTTAATTCAGTGACATTACTGCAGCTTTCCTAAGTGTCACCGCTGGATTCAGAGAAAATGGAGCTGGAAAGGATCTTAAACTGCCTAATCCAAACTTCTTCCAGAGATACGTCAGCTGAAGTGCAGCACAGGCCATCCATCCGCGCATGCTGCGAAGGGCCATTGGTGACTGCCCTTCACATGGAAGCTGCTGGGAGTGACTGGATGACTTGGAAAACCTTCCAGTGTAATTCTTCAGAAGAAGATCATAGGACTACCCCTGATGCAGTGTTTAGATGTTTGGGGAATGAACAAGGAAAGTGTCCACATAAAAGGCTGGAGGCAGGGCAAAGGAAAAAGAGGGCATTTTGACTGCAGAACCAGCAAAACAAGGAACATGGCTGCAGCTGAGACAGAGAAGCGTGTCAGACTGATATCGACCCACAAATCACACACAGAAGGAAGAAGCTTCTTGAAAGGCTCCTGACAAGACCTGTACTATGTCTGAAAAACACAGATACAGAAGGCAGTTGCTCACTGTTGTTCATAGGCGTGCATCTGAGTAACCTGTTTCTGTTAGGGTGTTCATCAGTGAAACTACATGGATGTTGTGTTAGAAAATATTACCAACAAAATTAAAATCTAATTGGAACATTAGACTTGATACAGGACAATTAAGCAACTGAAATAATCTATTCCAGTATTATACAGAATAGCACAAAAGCTACCCCCTACTTAGCACTTCTTGGAGCACATCTAGAATAATGCATCCCGTTTGGGGCTCCCCTGTAAAAGAGAGATGCTGATGAACTGGAGTGGGTTGAGTGGACAGCCACAGAGATGATCTGGGATGAGAGTACTTGCCCTTGAGGAGAAGTTGAGGGAACTGGGCTTGTTCAGCCTGTGGCAGGCTTGAAGGGGACATAATCGCAGCTCTCCAGTGCTTCTGAGGAGGTTACCATGAAGATGGAGCCAGGATCTTCACAATAGTGTAATAGTGGGCAAGAGACAAATAGAGACAAGGGAAGTGCTAATCGAAGAAAACCCTTTTTGACCACAAGGCCAGCCAAGGACAGGTGTCCTAGACCAACTATGCCATCTCCATCCTTGGAGGTTTTGCAAGATGAGACTAGATAAAGCCCTGAGTAAGATGGTCTGACCTCAAGAGCTGCCCTTACTCTGAGCAGGAGTTTGGACCAGAGATGTCTTCAGTTGTCTTCGTGTGACCCGATGATCACAGATGCTCATGAGTGCTCCAAATTTGTGGCCTTTTACTCACCCAAAGCATATGAAATGCTTCTCTCTTCAAGACGCCAAAAAACCGATGCCAAGGGCAGAGACCGCGGTTACCGGGCAGCTCCCACCACCTCTGCGCTACACCCGCGCACAGCCCTCCCGCACCGCCGCCACAGCCCTCCCGGCGTGCGGGGCGCGCCTCAGGGCGGCGAAAGCAGCCGGTGGTTCCCGGGGAGCCGGGGTCCGATCGCTCCCGGGGCGCCCTGCCCGCGGCGCACAGCCAGGCGCAACCCCTCCCCGCCTCCGCTCGGGTGCTCACCGCAGACAGCCCTCAAACTTTCCCCCGCAGCGTGCGCACACTCTTTTTCCCCTGCCGGGGGAAAACGTGCTGTCGCTCCCTCCGTGCAGCGGGGCCGGGGAGGCGGGCAGCCTGCTTTCCCTCCTCCCTCCCGCCCCGGCTCGCCCGCCCGCCGAAGCCTCGCCGAGGCTCCCGCATTGCACCGCCGTGCCGTGCGCGGGGCTCGGCGCTGCCCACCCGCGCCCCGCCGGCGCCCCCGGCCCCGGCTGGCGGTATGAGCGCCGGCGAGGCGAAGGAGTATCTGGCCCGCAGGGAGATCCCGCAGCTTTTCGAGGTAGGCGAGGCGGAGGGGGAGAGCGTTTTCCGCCCCGTCCGAGGGGGTGCTCCGCGCTGGGACCCCGCGGCGGGCAGCGGGCTGAAGGTGGCTGGAAGGACGGAGCAGTCAGAGGAGGCTGCGGCGCGCGTACCTTGCGCGGGGAGCGGCGCCGCGGAGGGCTGGCCCCGGGCAGGGGGTGCTGCCGGGCGACCGCGGCTCCCGGGGCCGGGCCGAGCTGGGAGCTGGCGCCGCGGAGCCGGCGGGGGAGCGGCTGCCGGTGCCCACCTGCGGGAGCCGCCGCGGGCGCGCAGGCAGCCCGGCGGCCGCGCCCCTCCGCACCGCTGCGGCGGCCGCGCCTGCCCTGCGCCTGCCGCCGAGGACAGCCAACTTGGCGTCCGCACGGCAGAGGACACCCGGGGCTGCTCCGCTGAGGAGTTCGGGAGGGGGTTTATCTGTCAGGTTTTCTCCAGATTTTCGTCAGTCTGGGAGAAAGAATAAAAACAAACCACAACTGTTCAGTGAGGTTTAGCTTCCTACAAGTTCCCTGCTGCTAACGATTGATAATTACTTCTCCGTGAACGGGGGATTGTTATTTTTTCCGAATCAGACATCCTGCCACCTATGTTAAACACACACACATGCAGAGACACATGTATTTTCCCTGGTCTGATCTGAAGATGCACAATTTTTAATGTATTTGAAAATTACAGGACCTAGACCATGCTAATGCTTTACTAACACGTTTAGAATGTGAATGGTTTAACGAGATGCACACAAAACTGTTTTCCTGTAGAGGTTCAGAGCCTGAGCTGGCAAATTTAAAAGAATGGTGCATATCTTCTGCAAAAATACATGGCTAGTTGCTGTGGTCGGTTAAGTAGTATAATAAGGGCATAGATGCATATAAGTTGTATCTTATTTTATAAATACATATGTGTGTAAATAACAATTATTGTATAAACTGTAGTTAACAAAAAACTGAGCAAATCCTGAATTGGAGTTATTTACGTTTCTTACTAATAACTGTGACCCTCTAGTTTATTTCACAAAAATTAGGAAAAGCACAAAGGAACACGAATCACCCTGAAAGACACATATTGTTAAGAGTGGGTTGGCTGCACTTGTATTGTGCAGAGGTGAAATGATGATTTAGGTATCACTTTGTCAAGGAAAATCAATTACCATGTGTGAGAGGAGAGCCTGGCATTCCTCTTCCACACTCCCCATAATGCCTGTAGGTGCAGTGGGTGTAGAATTAGTACTGTAGACGGGGATTTTCTAATGGCTGAGAATTTCTGGTCAATTAGATCTGAAAACACCTATGAACTTTGGGTTCAGGGTTGTTTTTTTTTTTTCAGTACTGATCAAGGTTATATTTTAGTATTTCTTGTGATTTAAAAAAAAATCTTCATTATTTGTTTAAGTGTTGACTCAAGAATATGGTTAAGACACTTGTGAGTACACTGGTCTTAGGAAAATACACGTTTCAGTGATCTAATAGACTACACAGAACATGTAACTTTTGTGGCTATCTCGCTTGTGCACTGCTCTGCGTATATTTGCCAGTAGTGGTTCTACAAAATATATAGGACACTTTTTTACTGTTTTCAGTTTGTATTACAGTGCAAGCAGACAAATACAAAGACATGGGCACGAGCTTCCCGTTCTGAATCGTTTTTGTGACACCAGCAAACCAAAACCATACAATTTGGCAGGCCTCACTTTGACGCATTGGCTTGAAATGGAGAGTCTGAGGACTCATATATAGGGAATATGGGGTTTCTCTGTGTAAATTAAAATTCAAAGTGAGTGTGCTGTTTTTTTTTCCTGACATCTATCGTTATAGTGTGTATTTCTGATCTTACATTGCAGAGTCTATTGAATGGATTAATGTGTTACAAACCCGATGACCCAATTGAATATTTGGAAAGCTGTTTGCAGAAAGTGAAAGAGCTTGGAGGGTCAGAAAAAGTAAAATGGGACACTTTTGTCAGCCCAGAAAAGAAGAGCCTGCCTCCACTCAATGGAGGACAATCCAGGAGGACTTTTTTCAGGAATGGTAATGTATTAAGTATAAAGATGATTGTATTTCTTGTGCTGTGGGTGGTTTTACATCCACTGCTGAATTATTTTACCCTTCTATAGCAGATCAAGCTTCATTCTGATTTTCCTTAGGCAAAGGACTCAAGAATTCTGTTTCTTTGTATTTTGGCATCTGTTTTTCTCCTCCCAGAATGGATGCTATGCAGGGGAGGAAATTGTGGTCATTTTGCAGCCTAATGATGGATGTTTGCTGTGCAAATGTTTAACACATCAGTGGAAAGATTTCTCATACCTAAAACATCTGCAAAGATAGGGGCAGAGTTGACTCAGTGCACTTGCTTTATATTTTTAGTTGGTCCTTGTGGACGACATCCATAACTTCAATGCAGTTACACTAGGTTGTTTTTCTAGTTTATATTGGAGCTGTATGCTAATTTACTAAATACAATGTAAATGATAAACATAAAAAACTTAAAAAATCTAAGCAAGTGTCATACCATACCTGTAATTATTTTATTTATAATGTTGTCATACAGTAATTAGCTCATCTTTCAGTTGCCATAGTTATTCTTCCTTGCCATCCAGCATTTCATTCAACTAATTAGCAAGACTACTATCTGTGTCTCTGTGTACTACATGTATTACCAAAAGAGTTCTGCTTCACAGTACAGGTTGTCTGCATAACAGAGCACTTCTCAGAGGCCACTGCCCAACTCTGGGTGCTACGGGCAGATTTTCACAGAAAAGCTGATGTGCTTGTAAAGAAACAGCAAAGAAAACGGACTCATAGTGGTTCCAATTTAATAAATCAGCTAAAGAGGCAAGGAATATTTCATATAGTAACAGCAAGCACATTGTGAAATGAGGAGATAGTTGTACTTTATGCTTATGTATTGTACTCATTTAAATCTGCGTAGGCAACAGATCTTGAGTTTTCTGTGTGTTTCCACAATTCCCAGTTTATCTTACTATTTTACAGTGATGCCTGATAATTCTAACTTCCCATACCGACGGTACGACCGACTCCCTCCAATCCAACAGTTTTCAATAGAAAGTGACACCGACCTCTCTGAAACTGCTGAGCTAATTGAGGAGTACGATGTATTTGATCCTGCAAGACCTCGACCGAAAATTATCCTTGTCATAGGTACGAAGACAGAATCATTTTGACAAGATTTTACTTTGCCTTTTTATTGGTACTGCAAATGCATTGAATACCTTATATATATTTAAATACAGTTTTTCCATCGGCTGTAGCAAGTGCTGTAGCCTAAAGAGAGTATATCAGAAAGTGGAATTGTTTGTGCTGAGGGTGTAGCATCCCAACCGTAAGCGTTTTAGGGGTTGCAGTGAGGACTTGTGGTCACATTCTATAGACTGGATGCCTGTTAGCAGCTGGAGCTCACGGTGTGCTTGTAGAGCACATCTGCAGGTGTAATTTAATCCAAAACGAACCTGACTCATGCATTTCAAAACAGCTTCACCATGTAAACCAAAGTGCTCTTCCAAAGTGTGCTCAGGATCCAATCTAACGCACCGTAGTAGATGTACTCAAAGCTGCTCACAAAAAATTTATTTTAAAATATTGGATAAACCAGCTCAAAAAGGTGATAAGAATCTGTTTTCCTCTATATGTAGAACCTTGAAAACTGATGAGTATGTCCAGCTGGAGTGAGTGTACATGGTCACTACTCCATTGCATTGATAAATGGATCTCTAGATCTATTTGGTGAATGAATCCTGTGCCATCTTCAGGGAGAGCAAACGATCAGTTAGCATTAGTTAATTGTGCTCTCTTCCCAAGTTCTCTCTTGGGTTCTGTTTAGCATCCTTTCTAAGCCACTCATATTTTCCAGGCTCAGACAAACATACTGTTTATAAGAAATAGCTGCAGTGTAAGTCTAAATCAACATTTTATTCTGTTTCTGAATTTAAGTTATTTGAATTAGTTTCCTTGTCATCTGGGAGAGTTGCCTTTTGAATTTTACCGTCAGGCCTAGTTCTCTGATTCTCTGGACTGTTTAAGTAGTTGTAGCACACATACCATGTGATGGAGAATCAGATTTTTGATCTATAAAGCCTTATTTATATTAAAGAGAGATATTGCTTCCATAACAGAGACTAGTATGTAGTATCGTAAAAGAGAATAGGAACGTCTTCTCCATATTATAGAGTGGGATCTCTAAGAACAGCATGTCCTCTAGGCTCTGCGTCCAGCAGTTCTCGGAAATGTGATATTGGAATATCTTGGAAACAGAAACCCCAGCATTTTTCTAGATGTTCGTGGTATGCCAAAATAATTGCTTAGGCATTTGAATTTTCTTAATCTTTCATTTCAGAATTACAGATCTCAACATGCAAGTCTCTCCATGTACCGTTGAACTATAAAGCTTGCATTAGATGGAGAAATAATACATGCCTGCCTTTCATCTTAATTAATTAGCTAGCCTTCCTTTTCATCAAGGAGAAAAACTGGCTCCTTTTCAGTGAGCGCAGAAGGCTCTTAGTGCACTGAAATCCGTGCAGCTCTGTTGCAGTAGGGTGCTGAATGGAGGTTTGATCTAGCTGAAATAGAGATTGACTTCCACGTCTGGAACTGAGTGCAGGGGTATTTGAAGTGAAATCCTTCAACTCCAGCATACAGTGAACAGACCATGGGCTTTACAGAGCTTTTCTTTTCTCCCGTTTATATAGGGAACATTGTAAACATTTCACAAAGGCTATTTCAGATTTATTTTCCAACTGAGTTTCTCTGAATCTGCGCTATATGTAGCTTAGTAGCTATTATCCAATTTTGTACAGCATCAAGAACATTTCTCCCAAATTCGGCTTTCTATTGAGAAAGCACATAAAAACACACCCTGGAAAGAATAAAAGAATAACTAACATACTGAATGATAGAGAGAAAATTAAAAAAGTGTTCTATTAATTTCAAGAGACAAGTATTGTGCACAAAAAATGTGTTGCAGATTTTTCAGTTTGCATAAAATGACAGAAAAAACTTCAGTTAAGTGAAGCTATTTATGTCTGATTAGTGCTAACTAACCATACTGCCTAACTCAGATGGGGCTGCTCCCATGCGTTGTTGGGGACTGAAATGAGTACAAGTTGAAGACCTGTCTTCTGCTTCACATATTAGGTGAACTTTTCTTTAATAATGCATTATCCCAAGATCTTTTTAATGCTTCCATAAAGGTTTTTACGGCTTCTTTGCTTTATGAAATCTATCATCCTTATAATGAACCAGGTAGCTCCCAGGCAAAAGAGAACTCACTCATAAAGGTGGAGCTTTTGTTGTTTTTCTGTGTTTGCAGGAAAGTCTTCTGGTGAAATGTAAAGCTACAAAGCTGCAAAGTGAGTATGTGACTGGATTTTAGAAAAATCACATGTAACCAGCCAGGACTGCACACATCTGAATCACTGGAAAGATGAAGTTTCTAAGGCATTATGACACCAGGAAACTTGGTTGTGTTTAAAAATGTGTGTCCTAACTTATTTTGACAAACACATTTTTACTATTGATACAGCCTGAATACAAACATCTTAAATATTAATTATGTGGTGTCATTAGCTCCATAGTTCAGTATGTTTTTTAAACTGTACTTAATGAAAAATATTTTCCTTTTATAATCAAAGTTTAAAGGATAGATCAAAGATGGTGCTGTCAGCAGTGAGCTGGCCTGTTGATTTGTTAAATCCAGTCCACAGCTAGATGTTAAAATCATAAGTCTTTTCAGAAATCTTATTATTACATGAATTTATTTTGAATTTACAAGAATATGAGCAAAACCGAAATTTGAAACTTCCATTGGCAGAGGGAGATTGAAACAACTACTTTATTAAAACTTTTTGCGTATACAAATCTTCACGTGCAACCAGTTAGCAAACATAGTTTGAGATGCTACAAATGTTCCCTAGTCTGGACATCTTCTAAGAAATATGCAAAATAATCATGCTTTTCTTGAATAATATATAATCTCAGAATAAGTGAAAAGAATGAAAAACATTATTTGATTTTCCTTTCTTGTGAGTAGTTTGTCAGTATGACTTATCAAAGAGTTAGATATGGATGTAGAGCTCAATAAATTATAATGATTTACTGTGGGAAGCAATTTTTGCCCTATCACTTTTCTCTTATTTTATTACCCCTTAGATTGTAGACCAATAATCCCAGTTTGCTATAAAGGGTTATTTTTGGATTGGGAAAACAAAATGTGTGAGAAGTTTATGAACATTAAAGCAAATACGTCATTAGATTTTTTCTGCTTGCAGCTCTAAACTGAAATAACAGAAGTGCTGAACTACACTTTTCTTTTCTGTAAAGTCTTACCTACTTGGTTTCAAAAAGTTTTTTCAGCTATTTTATAGTTTTACAGAGGCTGATATTTTTTCAAGTAACAATTTTGCTTTTCTGGCATCTTTTGTGTCTTTGCTGGAATATGGATACTTTTCTCCTTGTCAGATTTTCTGTTGCTAATTTCCTACATGTTACCTATATACGTTTTGCATCGTTATTGTTTCTGGGGTGCAACATAGTATGTTGCAAGCTTGTCTTGAATCTCTAGGGAAATAAACTGAATTTCCTTCCTTGAAAGTTTTGTATCTGCAGGAATTAAGCACAGCTTTGGCTCCACTATGTTTTATAAACCTTTTGCTTCAAAGCGCGGTCACAACCTACTACCCCATTTTCCCAGTAGTAAGGATTATTGCCAGTAAATAAAGCCGCATGAATTCATACTAATAAATGTTACACATATGTATAAACACACACATACAAGATACACTATGTCTATGTAATGCTCATTAGACTGTAATATGTGGTTTTATATGCAGAGAGAGGGTTGCTTATGGAAATCTTTACACAGAGTGAGCAGACATTCCAGTAACGAGTAAAAATCCTATTAATTCACCTGGCAAAATCTGCTTCATGCAAACTGGCAGCAATCACTGAACGATGAGCTGCACTTCTTTGTGCTGTTGGTTTCATCTGTGTAAGAAAAAAGACACTGGGATTCAGTTACTCCAGACCTAGTGACTACTGGTGCCATGAAAGCTCCCTGACATGTAATATTAGGGCGCAGGTTTGAACCTGGTTACACAGAGAGGGTTGTAACCATATATGATACAATACTGTAAAGCTTATCCTGCAGTCAAATCTGTATTAATTATATAAATGCCTAAAAGCTATTAATAGGAATAATAGAGAACATACAAGAAGCAGTCATATGATTACTAACAAGAAGCTCATTGTATTCATATTTACTTACACTGCATTGCTGTATATTTTCAAGTTCATAGAAAACTTACATTATATTTTCAGTATAATAAGTCTTAATTCTTTGTCTGTTGAAATAAAATTAAATTCCCCAAAAAATAGCTACTTAGTCTAGGGAATTAACATAAAAACCCATTTGTTTTGGTTTTGCTTGTTATGCTATTCGGTACCATACGCTTTTCTATATGTTAATATTTCTTTTTATCAAAACAATTCCCTGTTTTTACATGCTGGATTCCAGTTTGTGTGTTCTTTACATCACGTCTTTTTAGTTCATCCATTGTCTGATTTTTTACATGCATTCTGCTGTCCAGCTGACCCTCACTTCAGCATTCCCTGCTATGTAATGTCACTGGTTCGCGTGATTTTGATACCTGTTCTACCTGTGCTATATTGAAGAGTCTCTTTATTCTTCAAGTTGTCCAGCAAGCTGAACCTAACAAATTGCTCCACTATCAGAGATGCTTTAAGCACCAGTACCAGAAGTACGTGTGGTTCAATGAAAGTCCTTGTACCAAATCACTATGGAAACATCTCAGCTGATTATTTAATATTTTTCTGTTTTAAAATTGGAAAACCTCAGAAACTCATGCAAGCATATTTAGGAGCAGATTTTATTAGTTCTATTTTATGACCAGTCCGTTTCATTGGCTTGTTTAACCAACTATGATTCTTTCTGCCATGAATACGCTTCAGACTATCTGGTTCTGTCTTTGGATTCACAGAGTTCAAGAAGGGACCAGTTAATTTGCTCTTCCTCTACTACAAATCGAGAGAAATTACTTTCCAGGAACAATTTTAGAATGAGGTCAAGCCTAAAATAACATATCTTTTTAATTCTCAAATAGATTTATATTCTTTTTTATTTTATATAATATCATTTTACAAACTCTTGCCTTTATGATCAGGTAGATGAGACCCATTTCTAAATGGCAGGTAACAAGCCATGTAACTGCAAGATATGCTGTAATAATGATTGGAAAATTGGCGCCGATAACAAAGATTTCAGCTGTGGTTGGGTACTTCAGATGAAAGACTAATGTAATGTTTTGCTTATAATTACCAATAGGTGGCCCAGGAAGTGGAAAAGGAACACAGAGTTTGAAAATAGCAGAACGTTATGGATTTAACTACATATCCGTTGGTGAATTGTTAAGAAAGAAGATCCACAGCACAAGCAGCAATAGGAAATGGAGTCTAATTGCCAAAATAATTACTACTGGAGAGCTGGCCCCTCAGGTACAACATAGCCTGTGTCAGTGTTTACTTTCGAAGGATTTGTTCATGTGTGTTAATGTGCACTGTCAAGAAAACCTGCTTTACAATATTAAATGAAAAACTTATTTTCTCTATGAAAGGAAACAACCATAACTGAGATAAAGCAGAGATTAATGCAGATCCCTGATGAAGAGGGTATAGTGATTGATGGATTTCCCAGAGATGTTGCCCAGGCAATCTCCTTTGAGGACCAAGTAAGAGATTCTTTTTATTCTTAAAATACCTTGCATGTCTCTACAATAGTTAAGCTTCTTGAAATTGTCAGTAACGTTCCAAGAAAGACCAGATGTTATTTCCAACTGAGAATTGCTCTTTAAATCTTTGCAAGTACATAACTACAGATGGACAAAAGTTATTCTTCTGGTTTACGTTGTATTACATTCTGTCTGAAGACAGAATATTTTGTAAAAAGACAATGTGATAATATAACCAATAATCCAAACCTCATGTCTCAGAAATGAAAGTCCACTCAAGACGAAGAAGGAAATAACATCAAATCTAACAATATTTTTTGTATCATTGTGATGTAGAAAGGGGGAGATATTGTGTTTCCATATCTATTTGTTCAATTTAATCTACATTAAGAGAAACATATATAAATCAATGCATATCTTCACAGCACATTTAATCTCAAGTTCATTACAGTGCATTGAAAAGACGGGAATAAAATAAGGGTTAAAACTGCTCATTTTCTGCAAGTTTTGGGAACCAGAAATGCTGTTCTTTTTTTTAGAAATGTTGATGATTCTAAACTACTCCAACTACTATCAGCTAAAACTGTGTTCCTGAGTTTTATTCTCATTGTCTTCTTGTGTGTATTTAAAACTAACCTAAAAATACTTCAATTCAGTGGAAAAACAAACAGCTTATGTCATTTTCTGATCAAGTGCTGTTAACATAACAGTTACGGTCACAAGTAAAGGTTGCGTTTTCAGTGCTGAGTTTTTAGAGCACCCTTCATGCCGAGCATTTCAAAGTCTTTCACAATTGCTGGTGTACTGCCATTTCTGTACGTTGAATTCTAAGTGGCATTGCCAAGACAGAAGTAACAAAAGAAAGCAGCTAATGAGGCATTTCATTAGTGTGCTTTTATAAGGTGTTATTCTGGGCAAAATTTAGAAGACTGAATTGAGGAAATTAAGGAAACAGACAAAATAGGTATTACAGAAAATAGCCAGTGACTGCCAGCTATATCTCGTTATTAAAAAAGAGAAGACTTTTAAAAATGAAACAGGAGAAGTTTATTCTTAATTGTCACTTACTTGCGTCACTTTTTTTGGCCAGTGTATTGTGTGATAGTGTGACTTAAGTGCTTTTCTGGTGCTATAATTTTGTGCCGATGTTGTGTTCAATGAAAGAATGGGGGATGTGAAACTGGAAAAACTGACAAGAGTTAAATTAAGTGCTTTGGGTTATCCTAGGGTCAGATTCTCCTTCTACAAAGGGAAACCAGTTAAAACAACCAGTTAAACAACACTTGAGCTCCTGTCATAGGCTCCATTAGTAATACCAGTAGAAACTGGAGTCAGGAGTTAATAGAAAAAGCTCAGGCAATACCATGCTGTAGAAAGGGAGGAAGGTGGACGCCACGTTTCATATATGTTTGAACCCTCCCTTTGCACCAGTCTAATATGCTTTTGTAGTATTTCCTTATTGAACTTAAAATTTTCCCCTCTGCCACCCTGGTTAGTTCTCATTGTCTATAGAAAACTACATGGAAGAGAGAATGACAAATTATGGAAGTGATAACTTTGACTCCTTTTACTATGTGCTCTTGCTTCAAAGGTGCTATAGATTGGTCTCTGTTTATTTTTTGGGTGAAAAGAAGGGATAAATTTAGTCATTGTAGACCTGACTATATTCTCAGAGAGTTCCTTTCTTTTTAGTCTAATGGGATTAGTAAATCATGCTTCTTAAAGCCTGATTCTGCCTGAAAGATAGATGACTATCTGAGTCTCTCAAAAAATCCCAGAGCACTTAATGTAGAACCACCTTTCAGTCTTCTCTATTCTAAAATAAATATGGGAAGGAAAAGAAGGAATCATAGAAATTTTATAGGAGCACAAGAAAGAAAATGTGGTCTGTTTGGGTTCCCCCTTTTTTACCTTTCATTGCAGCTGACACTTACAGGAGCCTATTGAAAGCCATGGAAATAAGTGCACAAAAGATGTACATATTTCAACATACAACTTCTGTTTAATCCAGTGGGATATGTTCATTGTTTTATCTTGGCTTTATATTTTAAATTAATAAAACATGCTTGTTGTTTCTTTAAAATTCTCTGTTTAGTAAGCCATAGTGCTACACACATCAGTAGGAAGGTCTTGTGGTAAGGAAGGGGGACTATCAGCACCCGTCTTCCTTCGCAGGGTGAGGCTGACAGTGATCTGTGGCATGTCAGGTTATTTACCGTAAATGTGCTAATGTTTTTAAGGCACTCAGAGACACCTATTGAGGGATTCCCATTGGGGAAGCGCAATGGAGTTCTGGAGAGTTCAGTAATTAATTGTTGTGATAATTTGTGTAGGTCTGCAATGAAAGATGCTGTGGCTGTTTTCCACAACTTAGAAATATTCTAGCTTTCTTGCTAGCAGTGTGTAGAACAGAACAGAACAGAACAGAACAGAATTGTTCGCATGAGCCAAAAGTGACAAGATGTGAAATAATTAGTTGGAATTTCAGCAAAGAAAGTTTTGATTAGGTAGCAAAACACTTTATAATTAGGAGATCTACTAGGCAATGGAACATCCTTCTGAAGAAAATGGTGAAATCCCACAAAATGCAAATAGTCAAATCACATTATCCCGTAATACATATGACTTATTCTTATGAAGACATCCCTTGTAGAACACTGAGATCTGTTGATAAAAAGTTCTGAATAAGAAATAATTCCTATTGTTATCATTAATTTTGTCATGGGTGAATACTTACAGGTGGTCCCTTTAAGACCAATACATGGTTGCCTTCAATCGCGGCTGCCTTCAAAGGACCGAATGTAATTTTAGGACTGCATAAATGTAGGAGTAGTTACAGCAACTGCGAGGCTGATGTGGCCCCTGGTGAAAATGAGTTTGACACCCCTGATTTAAGGGAACTGCCAAAAGATGCATGAAGTGGAAGTTACTATTTATTTAACTGTTTTCCCTCATTTATGATCCCTTCACAACTGTTAATTGTTTTGATTACAAGGGTTCTAAAATCCAGTTGTATGCTTTGAAACAGTGACTTCACATTATTATAATGTTTGTTTCATAAAGCAGCTAGAACAGTTTGGGGTTTTATTATGTAAATTAAAATAATTATGGTTAGTTTGTGTTAGGGTAAATAGGATATGCTGGCTTTCTCATTTCTTTCAGCCATATAGGATATAGAGTAGGTGCCAGCAGGAGAAATGAGCAGCAGGGATAAGAGTGACTGTTTATTTATCCTGTGTCATTTGAGTGTGTTGGGATGGGTATTCATCTGTAATCCCATGGAAGCTTGAAATAAACAAAGCAGCCTTTATTTTAAAAGTAGCATTTTCCACTGTATAGCCTTTCTCCGTTGCCCTTTTTTACACAGACAGAAACAAACTCTTAAGAATATATGTAATAATACCAAAAATAAATTGTGGGGGGAGAATGTGAAGGACAAGTTATTAAACTGAATGGAAAGAGGGATGAGTAATACAAGGTATTGAGAGAGCAGGTAAAGCTGCAACAGAGAAAGAACAAATGTGAGGAAAACAAAAAGTCTGTAGTCAAAACAGGCTACAAAAAACTGACATCATTGTAGGTTAAGAAAGTATGTCAGGTCTTTGTTAATCGTAAGAAGCCCATATTGTTTTGTTACCCATCTGTTGTTCCTCTTTGTGAGGCATGATGCAGAGGGGTCAAGAAAATATCTGGACCCAATGTCACATAAAGGGCTAGGAAGTCAAAATGTGGAGTAGACCTGAGCTGGCCACTGTGGTCAGTGAAAGGTGGACCAGGAGAGAGCCTGGACAGGTTTGGTCTAAATCACATCACCTCCCCTTTCCCCACTGGTGCGTGTTGTGAACAGTGGATGATGAACAACTGAAAGGCAAGGCACAAAGGCATAAAATCTGTCTTGCTCACAAACGCTAACTCTATAGTTCCATGAACTCTGTCTACTGAACCTTTTTGTATGTATTATTACAGGGCTTTCACCAGTAAGAGCTGTGCTGAGTTATTGGAAAGATAAACTAATTTATATTGGACATGGTTCACCACATTAGTAGAGGAAAAGGAGCAGGTCAGCTAAGGTTCCTGGTTTGTCTTCCAAGCGTATATAAAATCTAACTGTGCTGTGTTTGCAGACATCTTTAATGTAACAAATTATTGATGCTAAAATAATCTCTTCAGCTTTATGGCTCACCTAGCTGTAACTGAGACTTGACACTATTTGAGGTTTCATAATCTCCTTGTTTTGTGAAAAAATCATGTGGACATATATGTCTGAACTCTAGTTACAGTACCTGTCCTGCATAATGTTCTAGTATAGAAATACACGATGATAATGAATTCTTGTTGAACTTTGCTTGCAATTGCTCTTGGTACTACCAGCACATTTTTATCCCTTTGACTAATCCAGAAGCTGAACTTTTCTCTGGGAAAAAAATGTTATTTTTAGTAAACGAGTCAAAGCAAACCAACTTATGCTAACATTCCCAAACATAGGTATAGCTGAAAGATGATGATTTTTTCCTTATGTTGCCAGACTCTTGTGTGGACAGTAAGTTCTCAACGTGTTGCTAGGCAGAACTGTAATAAAACACATTGCATCTCAATGACTAAACTGCCTAAGATAAAGCAATGTATCATTTGCAGAACTCACAGTATTTCTCTTTCTGTTCAGATCTAGAAACCAGAAGTAACAAACACTGCTTCCAAGCAATAATGTTAATCTGGAATAAGTGGATTAAAAAGCACTTTACACATCTGAGGAATTTTACATTTGAATGAAAGCTTTTTTCCCCCTCTCTTTTATTGAGTTTGGTTAATATCACTGTTCCTATCATCTATATATTTTTGAGCTGGAAAGAAGTCTTTAAGATGGCATCAGTGATGTTATCAGATTTTCCGCAGTGCTTGCCAACCAGCAGCAACTCTGCCATTCTGGTCACTTTCTTACACCAGCTTCATTTCTTAATGGTCAGCTACTCACTGCAGACTCATCGCAGCCTGTGTGAACCCATAGCCCTGGCACCGCAGTTTGCTCTGAGTTTCTCTCGTTTTCTCTGAATTTCTTATCTAATTTGAAATAAGGCCTCTGTTTTTGTCTTTATGGATACATGACATGTAACTTCTCTCATTGGAAGTCTTGGATTGCTGCCAAGTCCTGGCTCTTCCATTTTTTAATTCCAGAAAGGGGAGTTAATACTGCCAAAGTTTTTGGTGGGGATACTTCTAATAAAGCCCTGAAGTCATATGACTGTGAGAATCTCAGCTCTCACTTTAAAACAAAGTTTCAAGCAGTAATGGTTGCGGAGAGAAAATGAAAACGTTAATTTTAATGTCTTTAAAGCATATAGAACTTCAAGTTTATATATTTGTTTTAGATGTATGGTGATTTCTGGATTTTGATAATTTTGAAATCCTTCTGCATAGTACCACAGATTCAACACTGATTTATTTAGCCTTTTAGTTTGAGCTGAGGCATATAGCTATCCTAAACCACAAATTACTATCCGCGATCTCTGCTGAGTGCTAATAGTAGAAAGGTGGTTAGATTCCAAGCACACATTCAAAAACACCAAGGAGAAAATGGTTTATTTACCATTAACCTGTCAGCTTGAAATTCAGCAGGTCACCTACAGCACCAGGATGCTCAAGCATCTTCCTCTCCAGGAACACTGTGATGAAATGTCTCTGACTGGTGTATTCAACTCGAATGACTTGCACAGAAGGAACTGCAGATTGACTTTCTGTGTAATCTCTCACATAGTAATAAGCTTTTACCCTTCCCAGAAAAAAAAAAAAATCACTTCAGTACTTTCCAGTTAATTTCAATTACTGTTTTGGCTTGGTTTTGTTTGGTTTGGGGTTTTTGGTGGTTGTTGGTTTTGTTGTTGTTTGGTTGGTTTTGTTTGTTTTTCTTCCTACTTTCAGTCATTCATGCACAACTTCCATTCATATTTCAGTAATTCCTTCACGGACATTAACCCTATTTCAATAGAGTACAGATGAAGTTTGCTTAAAATATATTGATTGTAAGTTTTATTAATAGTGAAGTGAAATGTTGAACAAGTATTAGAATTAATGAATGTTCATTAATGAGTATAATTTAATTCCTTGACAAAAGAGACTTTTTTTGTACAAATTATCTTGAAATATTTTTACATTATATGGCCTAGGTGACAAGACTATATTTGAAGAAGTAAAATCTTAATTGAAATAATAAACAGAGGCAGTAAATTTTATCCAATTCCTTGTTGAAAATGTCCTTAAAAATATTCGCAGATGCACTACACCTTCAAAGAATAACTAGCTCATCTTGGCTGTGATCCGAGCTAACTTTTTAACTCCCACATATATCCTTTATGAAAATTATTATGAGAACTAATTGTGCTAAAGCAGAACAAACTATGTAGATGGCACAGTACAAGATCCTGGGAAAAACTAACTTGTCCTCTCGGAGCTTCACAGGCTGAGGACAGCAGCCCTTCTCCTCCAAGCCCAGTACTCAAACCCCCAAGCAGAAATGGTGCCTGCAGTCCCCTCACAGTTTGACACATGTGTTTGTGACTGATAAAGATATCTTTCCTGCATCATGGTCTCTGTGTTGTATTCATTGCCTCCTCAACTTCTATCTCCCTTGTCCCAAATCTCCACTTCGTTGTTCCAGGCTGATGAGCCTTAGGTACAGTCCCCGACTGGATATATGTACCCAGTCATCTCTGTGAGGAGTGGGAGGGCTAGAACACCAACAGTCTTCATTGCTGTGGTTCCTCTCATTTGTTCTCTTTGGGCCTGTGAGTTTTACATAGCCTACTTAAAGCCAAGTCTGAGCAGGGAGCCTATGGAATGGTCTTTGTCTTCTCCCCTGAAAGATGGAGCATTCTCCTGGGAAAGGTGAGCAGTGCTTCCATTGTCTGCTGGGTTAGAGACCCTAGACCTCAGGTTTGCTGTTTTTCTGGACAAGGGCTCTTCTCTGCTGGCCAAACCAGCCAAAGGAGAGCTCGTCCAGTGCAGGTCCTTAACCCTCAGGAGGGGACCTTATATTCTGAATTCAGGGTGAATGGAGGTGCCTGCTGAGCAGTTCTGAAATGGAAGTCTGCTTGGACCTCTCTTTGTAGCAGTAGAATCAGTGTTTACAGCTAGGGATTCATATCGATTCACTGCCCTGCACAGGTGAATCTCCCTAAAGACACCTGCCTCTCTCAATCAATTATTAGGGGGCTGAATTATGTAATCTGGGCAATTTGCCGAAAGTTGATTTCTTGAGCAGTGTGAATACAGTTCAAAAGCAGTTACCAGAAAAAAATCCATTAACAGGATTCATTCTTTGACAACATATTCCATGATTTTGCTTTTCTAAAACAAGAAAAACAAAAACTGTGCAAAGAGTCTAGTAACCCAGCAGAGATGGAACTGTGAAAAGCAAATCAGTAATTACAAGGGAGAGCACCCATACAATGGACATAAACTAGCTTGCTAGTAACCTTTACCAATTAGAATAAAATGCACTGTTAAATTAATGACAACTGTTCATGAGCTGTCAGTTAAGTTTTCTCAGGAGTATCTAGTAGAACATACCAGGAATTAGGAAACAGAGCATTTTTGTCTTTTGCCTAATGAGGAATAACGAGAGAGAGCATAATTGTCTAATTTCTAGCAAACAACCACACTGCTCTCACTAACAAGAGATGTAGAAAATATCCCCAGAGAGAAGAGAGCATCTTTCCAGTTATGCTGCTTTACGTCAATAACACCACCAACTTGCATGGAATTACTCTCAATTTACTCCATGTTCCAGTTTAGGAAGGAGATTCAGACTCAGAGTAGGATTTTCTTACTAGTAAATACTATTCTAAAAAATGAGAGGATGTACCCACAAGTTTTATTCTGAGTCAATGCCATACTCTCTGTCTCATTTAAAATTCAAAAGGTTGTGAATAACCAGAGACGTGTCTATTCCCATAGGCAGAGATTCTCCTTTCTGCCATGTTCCAGTAGGCAAGCAGTCAAATTCACTTCCCTGAGCCCCATATACCTTCCTCATGCATTTCTGGACATGAATAAGACCCTCTGCTTTCAGCACAAGATGAATGTGTTATGGGAAATCAGCATGAAGGAATACAGTTCTTTTGTCTCTGCTGGCTCTGTACACCTTTTCTACAAACCAAGTCTCAGAATAAAACTTATTCCCTAGTCATAAAACTCAATGACAGTTAGTTCTGAGTTAAAAAAAATGGGTTAGTTTTCAAATGAGTCATAAAAACACCTTTTATTTTGTTAGGAAAAACCCAATTTGTACTCCTATTTGTGTAGAAGAACTAGATACATTTCCAGAGGTAATCCCAGGTGCCCATGTTCACACTAGCCTGTTACACACCAGCTTAAAGTATTTATAAGCGCATCTTGCATCAGGTGCAGTTGAGGTAAGTGGAAGGAGAGTGGTTCATGAACAGGAATGAAATATGAATAGCATTTTGAGGGTTTACCAAGGGTTTACAAAGGTTTTACCAAGGTTTTAAATGCATGTAAGAGGATATTACATGCTATTAGGTCTGTATACCTATGGATATAGAAGAGATGTTACCCTTTTGTGCATCTAAAACCAAGCAGAGGCTTGTGTTTATTAAATGTTTTTCAGCTGCTTTCTGATGACAAAGATGCGTATTCTAAAGGTAAAAGATTAATTCATTGAGGCATCACATAATAAGAATCTGCTTTGTATTCGTACTTCAAATATGCTTGAATTACTTTTTGTTTCCAATTCAAAAACCATTTCAGACAATGCTTAATTTGAAAATAGGCTTCTTGAACTGAGAATTTCAAACTATTGTTTTCACTGATATTTTATTTCTGTGAGTGCAATCTATTTCAAATTAGAAATGCTGAAGTGTCAGAAAAAAAATGGTTTTAGTTCCTGGGATTCTGATACTGTCTTTTGTATTGTTGCTGTTACTAATAAAAAAAATAAGAACACCACCACTACTCAGCTCCTGTAGGGAACTTGCCATTTTAAAAAGCAAGAGGAAACAATTAAAACCTAATTAATTAATTTTCCGCAGTAATTACAATGTTGTACCTTGTTATTATCCTCACTTTACAACCAGAAGAAAAAAAAAAGTGGGCATGCTTTCCCATTTTCTTAAAAAGGAACTGAGCTCTGGAGCCAGTGCAGTTTGTGGGAACTAAGCAGAAGAGAACCTGCACACCTGATGCCATCACGGTGGCTTTCACATCCCTCCCTTGTTGTGTGGCTGCAATTATGCAGCCACAGTTTCTGTAAAGAACTGAGATGGCCCGTGGGAAGCTGCACTGTCATGTTTGTGTGAAACAGGAGACCTTCCTTTTGTCTCCTTCCTCTTTTTCCTTTAGGGCTAATAATTTCACGAGAGATCCATTTATTATAAGTCCTCTTTGTAAGGTTTGATGTGAAGTTATGCGATATGCAAAAGCTTAGGTGCTGCACTTGAGGAGGTCTGGTATGATTTCACAGATCTGAGTACGTGGTAGATGCTAAACCTGAAGATGTTTGGGAGTGAGGAGAAGGCCAGCTATGGCTTGGAGCATCTAAAGATTTCTTACCATCTTTCTTCACTACCACTAGGATCCACACAAATTGAAATACTAAATAAAAGTACTCACTTGTATAAACTCCTTTTGTCCTTCACTTTACTAGGTCCCTGTTTTACAGTTATAATATCTGAATCCCTGTGTAACGTATGTTAGGAAGCTCCAGTCAGCCAGATTTCCACAGCGGGACGTGAGATGTCCCTGTGCTCAGTCTGCTGCAATGTGCATCAGCCATTGTCATTTGTCAGATAGTGTTTCATGACCTAAAACACTTTGAAACCGGCAGCATTTTTTTTCAGAATCTGTGTCGTAATTTGGATTTCTTTATTACTGTATGCTCTTTAAATTCCCAACTTCCGCTTCCTCATTATGCTCTTACTACTAATGAAGCAACCTTAATTTAACAGAGCTACTTTTAGTAGTGTCCATATTGCATGGAAGTCTAGCACAGAAACTTTCATAGTATTTCGCATGAATAATTATGTGCCTTAAAGCTATTATATGGTAGTAAAATTAACTGTCATAGTTAATTCATCCCACGAAAGGACAGACACAATTTCTGTCAATTATGTATTTTAAATAATCCGAGAAGAGGGGAAAACTACTTGGTTTTTGTGGACATGGAGGTACACGTGTTAGAGTCAGGAGAGAGTTTCTCTCCCACCAGCAGGTATTAAAAAAATTAAAATAATTAAAAAAAAAAAAAAAGATGAAAAGGTTAATTGTTTCAAAATCTAATAGATACTCATTAAAAATTAGCAGAATTTGGGGTTTTGGGGTTTGGTTTGTTCTTGTGTTTTAGCCACTTTCTCCTTCCTCAACACCATATCCTACTCTGTCAGCGACCTTCTTTGTAAAAGCAGGTCTGTACATTTATATAATGTACAGATAAATATATATTTTTATATATTATATATTTATATGATGTACAGATAAATTACATTCAGTCCTTTGAAGGCAACCGCAAGGCTGATGTGGCCCCCGGTGAAAATGAGTTTGACACCCCTGCTCTGGTATATGTTTGTCTTTAGGCAATTTAACATCCCTGTGTAGAATCACCTGGATATAGAGAATATTCAGAAACATAACTGGTTGGTTCTGGGCCTCAATAGCAATATATTAATAGCAACTGTATAATGAGCATGAAGATAGAAATCAGTTCCTTCTTTAGTAGTTAGAACACAGGAGATGTTTTGGTGATACTTTTCTATAGATCAAATTTGATTATCAAATTTACATAGTACCAAGCTGAACAAAGACAAAATTGTTCTGTAGATAGGAATCATCATGACAAAAAAGTCTGTTTAGCATTCTTGAGCATCCACCATCATTTCTAATGTAACTAGATCATGTCATTTCTAGAATAGTAAGCTAATTTTTTTACTAATATTAGTTAAAGTATGAACTTTTTATGTTCAGGTAAGTAAAGACAGCAGAAATAACCTTGTTCTTGTATGTGAGAACAAATCCTTCTGATCTGTAATCGGATAAAAAAGTGCACAGTAAAATACAGGTTGTTTTTATCTGAAATGCTTCTTGCAGAGAATTTGAATATGTTTTAAAAGGCAAAACTAAGCTAGGCTAAAACTAGCCTAGAGTAGGTTTCTGGGGTGAGATGGAAAATTTTCATTAAACTTTTTCCTTAACATTTCAGGTAGAACAAATTGACTAACCTTCGCATAAGACAAACAGTCCTCTCCTTAAGTCTATGAATTTACCTTAAAAATAAAACAAACAGAAAATGCATGACTTAATCAAGTTCCAACTTAGGCAAATGTAGAGTATCTGACCCTCACCTAATAATGGAATTGCTGAGTCCTATAGTGCTGGATACTCAACTTAATCACAGACTTCTTGAATTGCTCTTTCCACAGATCTGTACCCCAGATTTGGTGGTGTTTCTGGCATGTTCCAGCCAAAGGCTGAAAGAAAGGCTACTGAAGCGTGCTGAACAGCAAGGGAGACCTGATGATAACCTGAAAGCCACTCAAAGACGACTAATGAATTTCAAGCAGAACGCCGTCCCGTTGGTTAAATATTTCCAGGAAAAAGGGCTAATCATCACAGTAAGTCCTTTAGTATATTTAATAGCTCTGAAAACTTAATTGTTGCTGCGGTTAAACTTGGCTTCTTACACCTTTTGCTTTAAGATAGGTTAGACGGGTCAAATTGTGGTTTAGGTATGCACCATGGTTACTGAAATCAAACTTCCAGTTTGCTGAGAGTATTTTCTGTAAAAATGGAGTAACACAGAGCAAAATTCATGTGCATATAGATGACATGGCGAACACCATGTCAGTTCTTTGCTGCAGGCAGAAATTGCTTCGCCAACTAGTTGCAAACCCTTTGCTCAAAAATTATTGCATGAAAGAAGAGCTTGCCTTGAAACACTGGTTGCATTCCAGTGCCAGCAATTTCATCCCTTACAAATAGTCACGTACTCTTTGGATGGTTGTCTTGAGAGGGGAAGAAAGCAGAAAAAAAATACCATTGTAACAGAAAGCATGTCTTGAGCTGGATTAGATCAATGAAGGCTCTTCAAGGAATAAATATATTTGGCTGCTAACTGACTCCAGTAAATAAAAAGATCCCTACATTATCTTATAATGGGTTAAATATGCCTTATTGTGTGGTCTCCTACAAGGTTTAGCATTTCAGATAAAAATTTTGACGACAAGAAAATTGCAATGTAAATAGACCACTCATATATCAGTAGGAATACTGACTTCTGCAACACTTGGGACAAGAGAAAGTCCCTCTAAACACAGAACATACCAAAAGCTGCATTAATAAATAAAACCAGAAGTACTTTACAGAAGTTGGGCTAGCAAGGACTGCTGAAGTATTTAAGTGCTTAATGATGATGAATTCAATGAGCAGTTGACAAGGGTTGAACCATTGACGTGTTCTAAATTACAGACTCTGTCTGGTTGTAATAGTGTAGAGAACTTGGTACCACATGTGGTACCACAAGAGCACAGATGGCCTGTTTTGTTTCTTTTGATAGACTAGACAACCTAGGTAGTTCACATGGCTGTGTTCTCCTCATGGCAAGTATCTGAACTCCCTAGGTTATTTAGGCTATCAAAAGAAACAAAACAGGCATCCTTAATTGCAAAGTTGCCTAATGATGTTGGTAGCCTTAATAATACATCTCAACATCTTTCTGAATTTCAAAATGAAAATCCGAGGAAATTATTACGTTAGTCTCCCCAGAGAGTATGTTTTCTGTTTGAGGATTTTGATTAACTCTGTTTGGAAGGCTGAGAGGACTGGAATTCTTGGAAGCTGGTTTTCATTATTGAGGGAGTGTGTGTTTGTGACATTTCTGTAGCCTTTACAAGCGCGTCTCCTATAGAAAGCATACTTAGCTCTTTGGGGAAAGTGTGGCTTCGTAAATAATGCATGTGGGGATTCTGGATAGAATTCCTTTTCTGTGATGAGACCTGCAAAACAGAGGATGTTTTTCCTATAGTGGTTTTGTCTTCTACTTTTTAGTTTCTTGAGAGTACTAAAGATAATTTAAACTGCAATGTTCACCTTAGATATGTCTTTTCTTTTTGAAGCAAGCAGATTTTTGTGATGGGTATGGAAATGGTAACATGACACGGAAACAATAAGGTATCTACTCAAAGTGTGTTGATATCATTTCACAGAAATATAGAAATTACTTTAGATTTACACTGTTGTAGAAGAGAAGAGAATTGGACTTTGGAAGGGAGATTCTGTTGTTCACTTGTCATTAGAGGTCCTGCAGTGCAGTTGTGTTTCCTGTGTTACAAAACCAGGATGCATTAGTAAAGCCGAGCCCTGATTTAGATGTGTGAGTAATTTCACAGCCAGTGGATTAAAGGATCCCGTTCTGTAGATAATAAAGAATATATATGGCAGACCTCATTTCCATAGAATTTCATTGCATATGGAAAATACATTTTGCAGTTGCCTAAGGCAACTAAGTTAGTGGGGGATAAATGAGAAGAAGGAGTAGCTGGGAAAGGAGTGATAAAAAGAGATTAAGCACACATACTCCGGAGCAAGTGAGCAACTGAAAATTTCTACAAAAACCACATGACTTTGAAACGGAGGAAGTGTGTGCTCAGTCCACATAGAAACCTGCATACTGCTAGAGCAAGTTGTACATTTTAAAATAGTGTTTATAAAAGCAGTTACTTTGTCGCTATTTGTTCCTTTTCTTAGTGCCAGATTTATAGATCAGCATTATCTATAGAGTTTTGACAATCTTCTGACAACATAATTTCTTTTCATATGTTATTTTTGTTGCAAATTCATTTGTCCAATGGGAAATCTGTTTCTGCCAGCTTCCTGTCCTAACTCTTTAAGCAAACATCAATGGAGATATCAGATGTTTTCTTACTCCAGATGGCTTTGACCCCATTGTCTGCTTCACTGAGGAACTTGAGCTTTCTTCTGATTTTGAAAAAAAAAAAAACATGTAATTTTTCATAGCCTTCCATCAGTGGAAAAGACAGAGTTTTCTTATAAAGTCGTAAGATAACAGAACCATTGCAGTCTTCATCACCACTTTCTCCTGCTGGAAGCCTTGTCTCTTCAACTTGCCTTTCCTAGTATGTATCTGTACATGTAATAGTAACACTTCTACATACATTTGATGAACTTGCTCATGCTATTTCCCTACAGAAGGAGGAAGCAAGAAAGAAAATCACATTTATGCTGCTGATTATAACATTGAACCTGGAAGGCACTGACATATTATGCGGATGAGAGCAGTGTAAGAACTAGAACAGCATAAAATAGAATTACACTAGCCTAATTCCCAGAGGAGTGAATCCTGGAAGCAAGGACAGGCAAGGTCAGTGATGACCAGGAGGGAAAAAAAAGAGTTACATTTTTCTTAAATCCCTGCCTGCACCTTGTCACTGCGGTTCAAAGCTCTAAATCTCAGACGTTTCTTCTTCCCAGCATGACAATTCTAAGCAGGGAAAATAAACAGGACCATTTGTCATAAGGAGGGTTATAATTTTAGAACCACAACTCAAATTTTAAACATCTACTTAAACGTGTTCTTCTTCATGGATAAACAGACCAAAAGATAAAAGAAAAATTCACTGATATCT
This sequence comes from Streptopelia decaocto, assembly GCF_964273445.1. Taxonomy (NCBI): domain Eukaryota; kingdom Metazoa; phylum Chordata; class Aves; order Columbiformes; family Columbidae; genus Streptopelia; species Streptopelia decaocto. The sequence continues at coordinate 29,765,438 of NC_138659.1, read as the reverse complement.
AACTAAATATTATTTATAAGCAGACATTTGATGTAATTATTCTACTGTTAGACACTGTAAGAGCAAGAAAACAAAAATCCAAATTCCCAATTAATATTGTTTTTCCTGCTCTGTTGTTCCCTGTTGTTTTTAACGTAGTTAGGTTAATAGAATTAAAAAACATGATCTTCATTTCACATCTAGTTGGTTAGGTTGATTAGGTGTAATTCTTTCCCTTCATATATTTTTCCCCCTGGATCTTTGATAATTGTATACAATATGTAGCTTATACTTGTTTGCTGCTCTGTATGCCATATATTTTAGTGTGTGCATGGTATCCGTGCTCTCAGAGTCTGATCCTGGCTTCTCTTTTCAAGGAAAGAAGTGAGGGCTCAACTACGGTAGTTCTGACAAATGGGAAGGTATAACTCTGTGCTTTCTGAAAAACTCCTTTGGAATAATGAACTTGGAATATCCAAAATTTTGGCTTGTTGTTCAAATTGAACAGATCTGTAAACTTCATTATAATTAAGAAAGAGAAGTAAATATCTGATATTGTCATGAACACACAGTCTGTGTTTAAAATTCTTTTTAGCAATGTCAGCAGGTCTAGCAAATCAAAACCTGACTTTACTTAAGTCCAATGTGATTTCAGAAAGTGCCAAGACAATAGTAATAGATATCACAATATTGGACAATGAGTATATAAATAGATGTGTATGCTGGCATTTATTTTATCAGTAACTTTAAAAAAATCTTAGGATATTATATATTGTTGTCCTGGTTTTGTTTATCTAGACAATAACTAAGCCACAGAGTAATGGGGGGAAGATATTAGTTAGATTAAGTTATAAAAGAGAGAAAACGTAAATGCCTAGATGATCTGCAGATACTCTAATGTTTAGCACAAGACTTCAGTTCTGAACACAGTTTAATCTATTCCTGTATCCTTCCTGCCATCTAGCAAATATTAGAATATTATTGTATATGGTCTCAGGTGCTGACATGACAATTGGTATGTGTACAGAGCCGTGCCAGGTCAACCAAGGCTACTACTGAGGTGTGGTCATGAGTAGAGAACTTCAAAATAACGGGGTCTGTGTATGCAAACTTCTAGACAGTGCTCACTGTTCAATTAAAAATACTTAGGTGGTTCGTATCATTCACTTATAAGAATCACTGTTAGGTAGTTCATTATTTTGGCTACAGCACTCCTAGAGATACAGTACAGTATCATTTCAGTTTCTAACACTGATTTATAAGAGTTTCCTTCCTTTTTTTTTTTTCAAGTTAGATAATAATGAAAAAGGCAAAGAAAGAGAAAAAAACATAATCATTATGTAACTAGTGTGCTTTAATACTTTTAATGTGATTGCTGTCCTGAGAGATAGCTTGCTCTGAAAAGAATGTGCTCTGAGTTACAAATAATAAAAAGTTAATCCTCATCCCACCCCCAACTCCTGGCACCTCAGCCTGGAGAAACTGTTTTTTAGGAGAAAACTGCTTTGTGTTAGCTGAAGTTCTAGTCTACCACATCATTTTTGCCTGGCAAGAACTTACTCTTAAAGGGGACCACTATTAAAGAGTTCCTTCAAATCAGCTGGAAAATTCAACTGAAAACTGTCTTATTGTTTTGTTACTTTCAAAATACATTTCTCTTCTATTTCTATACACTCTTCTATACACTCTTTCATTTTTAGACACTATATTGATGTTTCATCATTATTAGACCTGCTGCTATGAACTACCTTGCCCTTAAGAACCATCGGATAAAGCTCAAGAAAATCACATTCACTGACCTTTGAATAAATTACTATGATGTAAAATTATTCTCACTAGGAAATTTTTTCATTTACACCCCATCAGATGTAATTCATCTTACTGCAGGGAAGTTTAAGGAGCACACCAATACAGCATGGTAGACCATAATGAACAAACTGTTGTAGCACTTGTATGATAATGTCTGTAACTCTAAGTCATCAACAAAATCTCCCACAGAAAGCAGCCTCTTTGCCTGCAATTTATTTATTTTTCCGCTCAGCTGACTTGGTTAAGTTGGTCTCAGTCATAGGGACGAGGTACATTCTGGAGAGAAAGGAATGAGAATTCAGAGGATAGTGGATGGTGCCCACACAGTGAAAAAAATGAGTTGTACTTTTTTTACTGCTAATTCACTGAGGAAGAAGAAAAAAATATGGCTACTTATTTTTGTAAAATGAAGCTATTAGTAGCCATCAGCCATATTCAGTAAAGCCAAATTCAGTGAAGTTTTGAGCATGCTATGGTTGTTGCTCTTATGTTTTTATCAGCGGAAAAAATTATCAGTGGTAAAGAGGGCAAGATAATACGCATAATTTTTATCTTCAGATAATCTGTATTTCAGAAACTAGTTATTTGTATCAAACCAAAACTGATTGTGGGAAAATGGTAGGATAGAAGTTGGGTAGAATGGAAAAGGCAATTAAACTTCATGTCTCTACTCTGCCTCGTTCAAATGGATTTTAAGTCTCCGCTATTCCCACCCAGTAATCCCCATCACCCAGCTGTTAGTTATTTTGAAAAGGGTCTCTAAATCTCCACTTTATCTGGACTCTAATCTGGTATAGATGTTGGTATAGTCATTGGAGAGTAGATCACTGGGTTACAAAAACCTTTCAGTCACAGTTTTTAAAGCTCTTCCCAGAGAGCTTCGCTGTTCTTTGTAGAACATATCCAGTGGTCTAGACAGAAAAACAATACAGAACTCATCATCCTAGCAGTGCAAGTTTCTCTTACTGGAGGCAGAATGAGGCCCAGTCTGCCTTATTTATAATAATTCCATATAAGATCCAGTGTCAACCTTGTTATCTTAGTAAGCCTGTGTGTATTTAAAAAAAAAAAAAAGAAAAAAAAAGAAAAAATACTAGCTTTAGTGAGACAAAAATGCTAAACATTAAGAGAAGGCTCTGGACCTTATTTAAACAGCCAATCCTGTGGCATAAAATGCTGATTTCACTGATATCTTCATTGTCTCACTTGTCCTTTTAGGGAATTTACTGTGCCTGTGCAAAACATTAAAATGACATTCAGATTAGTCAGAGAAGTAAAGAGAAACCAGAAAAAGCAGCTGAAGCTGGAAATGAATTTTGAGCACAAATTTAGAAGTTAAATAGTTGTGGGTGAGGGAAATAGCTTCTATAGCTGTCTGCCCTCATTAGCATCAAACAAGCCTAATGGCTGGCAACTGTCACAGAAAAATTCCCCATGGAACTGTGTTATATAAATTTTTCTCTTGATTTGGTTAAAAAAGGGATTTTGCTATAGCATTGCACACTGACATGAATTTTAGCTACAGGCTGTAATTTACCAATATGCTGGTGAAAATATCAGTTGTAATCAATTTCTAAAGTTTCTGTGCTATCATATAGTTGTCCAAAACATATCTTGAGTTTTGTTTTGCTGATTCCAGACGTCTTTCAATTACTCATTCGTCTTTCAATTCTGGGGCCCTTCCCAGAGAAATGCGAGTCCTGCAGTTTTTTCAGCTACTCTCAAGGGCAATCCAGATCTTATCAATAGCAAACTATTAGGCAAAGGCACGATGGGAACCTCCACTCTGCTTCCAGGTGCTGAGAGCACCACTGCCAGGCACCTCTGCCAAAACAGAATCCAGCTCCAAGAATCAGCTCAGTGGAGGAACTGTGGAGGAATCAGGTTTGGGAGAAGGCAGAATCACTAGCTGCTCTTGTTTTCTGGTAGCGATACTTGCTCTCATCCAAGCAGTTTTGCATTAAACAATCCGTTAAAAGAAAACTTTTAAAATCCCACCCCCCCTTCCCTGAAGTAATGCTAGGAATAGAGACTGTTAGCCACCACCGCCCCCGCATGCTCTCACTTTGCTGCTGCAGGCTCAGGATCTCATTTACGTGCCATCTGATGCCTTGGATCTTGCATTTGTGGCTGCAAAGTGATACAGGAAAGGTTTCACTCCAACCTAGCCCTCTCTGAGTCTGAGAACAGCCTTTGTCTCCATAGGTCAGAGATGGGGGTTGAACTTGCTTTGCTTTGTAGAGGGTACTGAACTGAGATTTCCCATCGATTGGCCCAGTGTCACCAATATATTTTCAAATACCTCTCATTTGTTCTAAAAATACAGCCAACATGAGCTCAGTCTTGTAGGAACATGTTAGGTGTGCTTTTAACATGACTGCTACACTGGCTCTTCAGTGCACTTCTGGTTTCTTGGGCATGACCGAAATGGCTGCAAAGAGGAAGCCAGATAGCTCTGAACATCTGCTGGAGCAGAACTTCAGCGCTTCGGGAACTTTTCAAATCAAAAAAGAAATGTAGGGAACCATTTGTGGGAACCTCAGGACCAGGGGTTTTGTTTGAGGTTCAAGAGTCTCACTGTTTTGCTGCACGGTTCCTCAGTCTTTATCTGGCTCCATGGATGTATATGCTTATATAATCACCAAAAAAATTCTGTACAAAGAAAATGAGAGGTGGAATGGGAAATAATTGCTATCACTTTTTCATTTTGTGGTGATTAAAAGCAATGAAGTGTAAGTTGGAGCCTAGAATAGATAACCAGATCTCTGCAGACACAAAGTCAGCTACCTGTCATTGCAAATTAAGGGTCTCTGTGTCTCTCCTGTGTTTGGTAGCTCTTCTGCAGAAAAATTGGGGTATGAGAAAGAATTGGGATATGAGAAAGAACCTGGAACTGTTTCCTGTAGAACTGCTGAACTAGAGAAAGTTTACACGTGCTCTCATCACTGCCGTGTTTTACACTGTGTCTCCACACTATTCATGTGTTACTGATTTGTGAGATATTTTGGAGAACACAGAAAAGACGCACATGAATGAAATTTATGTAGAAATGTGTCTAAACAAACTGTTCATAAATATATGCACATTTTATATGGGATAGATGAGTGATTTCTGCATATGTGGAAGCTTGTGTACCATATATACTTTCTAAGCTTCAAAATATTTTAGCCTCTCATTATATAATTTATGTCAACAAGTTAAGTGTATCAGAAATACTAATGTCTGCCAGAGAATGACCAAGCTTGAAAACTTGCCATCTGTGTGTACGTACAGCATGCAGAGAAACCCCGAGGGTGGAAATTCTTTGCTGAGGTAAATAGTGTTGGTGCAACACTATGTTCTTCTTTATCTTTGGAAGCACGATGATTTAAATAAATAACAGCTTTTTGGAATCTGCCATGGCCTCTGTGCCCCAAGTAGTTTGAATGAAGAAGTAGGGTTTGAAAAAATAAATAAACTTTGACAAGTCCAGCTGTAGAATTGGCCACTGAAGAGCACATGGGCCAAGCTAATTTAGGAACTCCAGAAAGAGAGAGGGAATGCTGTTTTTGACAGCCATATTAGCCCAGATTATCCATTTCTGGCACAGTGAAAGCTGATATGTGTTTAAAATTAACAGAGATTTTTTTTTTTACAGATTTGAAGCTAAAACTGAGAGAAGTAATTAAGCCAAGTTATCATGCAGAGAAATGAACTGTAAGAGATATTTAAAATAACATGCCCTACATATTCTTCAAGTTATTTTAAACAGTTCATCTTAGGGTAATTAAGCTGCATCCTTTGGGTGAATATTAGCTTCTTATTTCCTTTTTGTAGTTAAAGTGAGGCTTAAAGAAGATTAATTTTTCTCATTTAGAGGAGGCTTATATTAAGAAACTGGCTTGGAAAAAATACATTGCCTCTGGGAAGTCCTTTTGTATTGAATACTTTGCATCCGTAAGCACATCCTTAACCATACCTGATTTTGTGAACATCCGGCAGAAGAACCAAAACTGCATTTCAGCCATGCTTTGACATAAATGTTAAAACACCACTTTCCTACCAGAAGTTCTATTAGTGATTTCAAGCTCTGATTACCACTGTCGAATCTTCCCTGTGAAAAGTTTATAATCAGTGAATTTCTGATTTTATGGGCAAAACCATTTTGCTGTGATTTGATGGAAGAAATTTGGATATCAACTCATGCAAGTCGCTACATCGGTAAAATCAGGATGGTCTTTCAGCTCTCACTCTCACAGTCCTATTAAAATGTTACTACATCTCGTGCCTCGTGCATTGCAATTCTAGTATTTATCATCCTTTATCTCCTGACTCTTAAATTGTCAAATATTTCTATTTCCTTATGCACATGGCAACTGAATGTTTGCTCTGATATCAACCATACTCAACTTTATTCAAATGGGTTAAATGAGAGTGGGTGGTCTGGCCTCTACTCATGCAATCTGGCATCCTCCTGTAATTATTCGAGCATTTGCTCCTGTTCTTCCTTTCCTGTAGATGTACTGCATGAAAGAGAGGGGACATAAAAGATTACACTTTCTTATTTTTAATGCGTCATAAACTTATTCACATCTGTGAATGCTCAGATTTTGTAATGAAGGAAGCCACGTAAGTGTCAAAATGGAGAAGAGATGCTTAGACTGTCATCAGAAAGTCTGATGCAGTTAGTCTTCTGGACCTCTTCTGGCATTTTTCTTTAGTGTTCTGGAGTCTTTTTTCAGCATTTAGGCTCAACAAGCCAAGAGTTAGATGCAGCTGCAGTGCTGGTGGAGAACTGAGAAAGCTGAAGAGCTACTCATCCATTATGTGACTCAGAGAACACACCACACTAGAGAGTGCTAAAGTGAGAAATATAGCTTCCGCTCTATGCTTTTCAGTGTTTCTGATGCCTCTTTGGAGGATTTTTTTTTTTCCTAACACTACTAAAGAATATCTACTTAACAGTGTTTTGAAGAACTGTATGAAACACCTCAGGATTAGGCAACATGGCTATTGTGTTAACTCAGCACCTCAATGAAGTAATATATCCTTCTTGAATTTGCTCATAATTATACATTGGGTAGCCACTAAGATGGCTATTTTATTCCTTGTAACTGTGGTACATCATTTAGTGTTATCACAAACATCTCTGTACATCATTGCCTTGTATCATGTACACACAACCTAAAATTCTTGGCAAAGACACGCTTGTGAATCCTCTGCAGTTAATTTTTGCTACAACTAAGGATTTTTCCTTTATCCTCTTGCACAATTATCCTACTCCCAGGGTTAACATTTGCACCTTTCCATCTGATGCAGGACTGCAGTTTGTTTCACTAGTGGCCAGTGAATATAACTGCTCACTTTGTTGTCACCGTATCACATTCTGCAATTCAGTAGTCTACTTCAATAATAAAAAGGGAAAAGAAGCCTCACAAGACATGTCTATAACACTGCAATCACAATTACCATTGTAATTTTCTGTGAAGGAAGAACTGTTGTCTTAATTCTCAATGGTTAATCTCTTTTTATGCCAACAAAATGGTCATTCATGCCAGTCATGCTATAGCAAATAGAGGACTTAATATGTAAAACCTGGAATGTTTTCACTGTAACTTGCTGTGATAAGTTACTTACATATCTAGGATTGTTCATACATATGTTACCCCTTGACCCATTTTGTTAAAAATATAATTGCTAAAATTACATTGGTTTTAGGCAATCTTCACTATTTTTCATTATATCCTCCACTGGATTACTTCTCCCATCTTTAACCAGAATGTCAAATTGAAGCTTCGCATTCATGTTTTCAATACCGGTACCTCAGAATTCTCTGCTCTGGCTAGCATCTCAGGTCTTATCCTTCATTGCATTCTACTATCTGTTATGTTTTGGTAACACTATAGTTTTTGTAATGCCTATCTCCCTCTCCTACCACTGCAAGATGCCAGTTAGGCAATATTAAAATATGCTTATCACTGGTTTCCTACGGTGTTCTGCCTTCTGTGCTTTTTTGGTCTGCTCTACTGAAGAGACTTATTAAAAGGGAACATGGAACATCAGCAACAAAGTTTTTAGTCAAGTTGGTTGTTAAATTTATCAGTCCTTAATACACTGAAAAAATCAAGTAATCTTCTTTCTATCTACACCATAGTGCAAGAATTTCACTGTATAAATTCTACATAATATAGATTCGCATAACCCAAAGGCATCTAATTTCTGTTTCTTTTACAAGAACATTATCTCTGCTGTCCCTCAGGCCATGTGCATCACCTCAATCTGCTGTAAGGGCCATTAAAGGTTTTGTGGGTACTTTAGCTTTCACCTCTGACTTGGTTCATGGGGTGCAAGACACAAATGAGCTCAATTCCAGCACTGTGAACACAGGTTCTTCTTCATTTATGCAATTTGTGTTCTCTTATATCTCTTGAACTTTAGAAAGAGGGTCAGGAGCCATGTGAATTCTGAAATGAGTTTGGTTTTAACAACTCTTCATTATATCCTTGAACTACAGCCAGGAGACCACTCCTCAGAAAAATCGCTACATTCAGTAGGGTGAGTATAATACAGAATAAGTTAAACATAACTGGATATTCTTTTACCACTTGTGTTAGGACTTGGTAACAGGAACCATGTCTGTGTTTCTTGGAAAGATGTCTCTACTAAAAAACTCTTAGCTTAACAACCAGTTAGAGAGAACAACATGTTAGAGAGAACTTTCAATGGAATTTATTTGATAGCTTCTTGTTGAGGCTGGACAACAATTTACCGTGTAAATATTAATTATTCTTTAAGTTAAAGGTTACAGTTGCTCTTTTTAAATTGAGCCAAGTTCAAACAACATTGTAAAATTCCTTTTTCCCCATGAATTACACAAGCATGGTGAACTTCGCTGATTAAAAAAAAAAAAAAAGTGATCTGAAAAAAGATTCACTAGAAAATTACAGACGTTGAAACATGAAACAAGACGTAAATCTAGCCCTTTTTGAGTGCACGACTTGGCTTGAGTATGAAAAAGGACAAATAAAAGTCTTAAGCAGGGATAGAAGCTTGCAATAATTTATTCACTGGAGTAAGGATGGGACGTGACTATGTAGATAGAGTCACTCTCTACCTCAGTGACTGTGTATTTACAGAAGTTGTACAGCTCTGAGAGATGGGTATGTAGGAAGCCTTTTGCAAATTAAATCACAGACAAGTACTTAGGTTCTTCATTACATAAGGTGAAAGAGTGTTGATTTCCCATCAGGGAATCAGTTAAAAATTAGCTGGTGTGCAAAATCAGTTGCTTGCAGAGCCAGCGTCTATAGATGGGCTCTCTGCAGGCTCTCGCTCTCCACAGTGGCGGATGGAGGAAGTCAGCAACATCCTAAGGCCCGACAGGAGGTTTTTGAAGGAAATGGGATCTAGTTTGTTTAGTGTAGACTAGTCCACATGAGGTATCTGTATTTAGACAATTCCCCTACTCACTTGGCATAATTTTAATACAGAGTAAACTTCACAAATAGGATCTACCTCTAAATTATTTTTCTTCTTTTACAGTATAGACTAATCTCAAAACTAATAGAATCCAATAAGAGATTACAGATGTGAATTTAGGGGTTGTTATGGTGTGGATTTAGGGTTTGTCCTATGCAGGAACAGGAGATGGACTTGATGATCCTTGTGGGTCCCTTCCAACTCAGGACATTCTGTGATTCTATGTTAAGTTCAGACAGTGACTTCCAAAAGCTTCTGGGAGCTAGAACACTAGAGTCCACACTAAAGGAACTTTTCCTTTCCTCAGCAATAATGACTGCATGGAATGTAGTCATTGTTTCTACTTGAAATTTTGAAAACTAGTTTTAAGAGCTAGCATATCTGAACTGTTTTGAAAACTCCACAATCTTGTCTTTGTTCTATAAATTATCACAAGTCCGCTTCTAGAGTGAGTCTGAGTGTTGATACTTCCCACTTAACATTTGTCGTGCCCATTTGAGAAGACTGTGTCCCTTAGAATGAAAAGAAGATATTTACCCTTGATATAATACTCCATAAGAGTTAGAAGATCTAATAAGATTTATGATATAGAAAAGGAGATAACTGGAATTGTATTAACGATTACTAATCAGGATATGTTTGGTAAGACCCACCAACTGAATATGACTATCTGCACAGTGCGATGCCATCTATTGTATTACTTAAAAATGGAACGGGTAGATGGAGAATGCCAGAGCTGGGAGTTTTAGGCTTAAGATGATGTGAAGGATTTTTTCTGTTTAAAAAGATTTTTACTGTCAGATTATCCAAGCCATCTTGTCAGAATTAAAACAAAAATGTTCTAGAAATGAATATTTAAAATACTTTGTTTTCTACCTCAGTACAGCTTAAAGCATGTGATAGGAGAGCGGGAACTTAAAATCGCCCCCAGTCCCTTCTGTAAGCAAAAAATACTGGAATGTATTCGCACATTCTTTTAATCAACTCTAAGTAAGTTCACTGCTAAAGTAAAGAAATCTTAATTTTCTATAATGTCTTTTGTTTAATTAGAATCTTAAACAGAAAAAAAATGCAGTAAAAGATATATTTAAGCCTAGTATCAAATGAATTGAAACTACACATCGTAAACTCAATAATAAACTTGTTCTACCCTTGTAAGTTGCATCCTAACACTTCTTTCATTTACTGACTATATTAAAAATAAAGACTAAATTTCTTATAATCATTTTCATTGCAACTTTTCAGAGTATTTTGACCAAGAAGATGTATAGATAATTTTAGAATTTATCACATTTCTTTCATGTCATATATGTTTGTGTCTTAGAAGCATACAGAAATATCTGGTTACACTTTAAGTTGCTTTAAAGAGTGCTTCCATAAGCTTGTACTGGTCTTCAGTTGCTAACATAAACATGCATTTAATTAATCATAATTCTATAGCTGTTCCTTAACTCTTTAGAAGCAGAAAATACAATCAAGTCCATGTGTTCTCCTAAAGCCTATCCTGAATCCAAACCAAACCTGTTTTCTAGGATCTATAAGCATGTCAGAGCCTATGCCGTTCACTTTGTCTGGGTAACATGAATGGTTTTAACAATAATTTTATCAATAGCAAAATGTTAATAATAGAAGAAAGGCAAACATAGATCAAGCATTCATTATATTAAGGTAAATAAAAAACAATGGGTAATTTTAAAATGTTCTAAGTAGCTGTTTCTGGGCACCATTGGAGTTCTAGACAGTAATACAACACTGGCGAAAGTTGAAAGAAAGCGGTAGAGCTTCCCTACGCTTTGAGCTGACTTATGTTACAAAAGCAGACCCTTTGAAAACACTTCATTTTGTAATTCCCTGCCATGTTTTGCCAGAATTCCAGTAGAAATTAATATCACTGTACAGCTGTAAGACAGATTATTCTGCTATAATATCCAAGGGTTGAAACAGACAGAAAAAAAGCCCATACTGGAACGAGGCAGCAAACGGAAAGGTAGAAGCTTCACAGGTATTTGTCTGCTGTTTCACAAGGTGACATTGAAAACAACCACAATGTGAGAAATGCTGTGATGCTGCAGTCTCATCCAGCAGGAAAATAGAACAGGGGTGAAGGAGCTGCAGCTCCTTCAATACAGAGAAAACCCTCAGTTCATAAAATACTGTTTAGTACGGTGTAAAGTAGTGGATTCTTCTTCACTGTGTCAAAAGTTCTAGTTTTCTGTGTAAATTGCAACAATGGTCAGTTATATCAGTTTTTATGGATAATATGTAAATACTCAATGTAGGTTGTTTAGCTTGCTTTTGCAATAAATTATTGATGTCTCAGCAATATGTTAATGCTATGGTATAAGACCTCAAGTGTTAGAGTTTCAGGTATTCTGTAACTCACTTTGTTCAAATGAATAGGTAGTGGACAGCCAAAGGTAAAGTTATGAAATGATATTTAACGAAATATTGTGGAGGCTTCATTTTGACCTTTCTTTCTGGTGTTTTTGGTTTGTTTGTTTGTTTTTTCATCTTTCTCCTGCAACACACTGTTATCTCATTATGTGCATTTCTTGCCAACATCCCTGTCCCTTCTCAGACTTCATTTCCCTAGTCAGGGTGAGCTGCTCTAGTTTTCTGATTTGTACTTTCTATTTCCTTCCTAGTGGCCGTTTTCTGTACTGCTTGTTGTCAACATGTACCTTGGACATTTCTCATGCTTTTTTAAAAAATAACCCCATTATTATTATTTAGCACTTCCGTAAAATTATGTTTCATTTAATAGCCTCTGGGTAGAAATATTGTCAAAAGCTTTTGAAAAGTTAACTAAATTATGTCAATCCGTTCCACTTCATCCACTTTTTTGTTCTGATATTTTAAAAATACTTTCAACCTACATAATCACATGGGATTTTGTCCTACATTTGTTTCAAAAAAATACATGCTAGATGCAAAAATGTCATATTCCATGGTGACTCAAGCAATAGTTTCTGTCAGGATCTCCTTAGCTTGCCAGCTTTCATTTATGAATCAAATAGTCTCCTTTGTGCTCCAAAACAACATGCTCCAGTAATTTAGACAGCTAACCAGAACTTTCTGGTACAGAAGTTAAAATAGCGGTGCACTCACTTCTTGCTGCAGGAAACAAATTCGTGGCCTTCCTGAGGCAGCGCAATTGGAAGTTGGTTTTATGAGCCCATCCAGAACTCAAACTGACATTTGCTGAATATTATTCTGAGTTTGGTATGAGTCATGCTTCTAGAGATAAATAATTTATTTCATCAAAATTTCACACTCTTCAGCTCAAGATGTCCAAGGGAGGGCTTATTATCAAGGATCCAGTTCTGGGCCCCTCAGTTCCAGCAGGACAGGGAACTGCTGGAGAGAGTCCAGCGCAGGGCAACAAAGATGCTGAAGGGAGTGGAGCATCTCCCGTGTGAGGAAAGGCTGAGGGAGCTGGGGCTCTGGAGCTGGACAAGAGGAGACTGAGGGGGGACTCATTAATGTTCACAGATATATAAAGGGTGAGTGTCAGGAGGATGGAGCCAGGCTCTTCTCGGTGACAACCAATGGTAGGATAAGGGGTAATGGGTGCAAACTGGAACACAAGAGGTTCCACTTAAATTTGAGAAGAAACTTCTTCCTGGTGAGGGTGGCAGAGCCTGGCCCAGGCTGCCCAGGGAGGTTGTGGAGTCTCCTTCTCTGCAGACATTCCAACCCGCCTGGACACCTTCCTGTGTAACCTCATCTGGGTGTTCCTGCTCCATGGGGGGATTGCACTGGATGAGCTTTCCAGGTCCCTTCCAACCCCTGACATTCTGGGATTCTGTGATCCCAATGCCATTTACAGACTTGATTAATGTGGAGACCACCACTAAAAATACTGCTTATCCTGGGTCAGAATTTATTGAAATACACAGGAACTGTTTAGCTGGAAAGTAAAATTCATTTTTGTCTTCCAAGGAAAACATAAAAGCTAATAATTTTCAAATGTTCTAGTTCTTATAGTTTCAAATTCCACTTTGAATAACTACAACTATTGCTATCTTGCTAAGGTCTTAGATGCCTACAAATATAATTTCCTGAATTAAATGCAGATTTTGCCTACAAAAACCCCACAGGAGCTAATGATTAAGCCTATGATATACTGTATGCTTATTCTTGCATCTGAGTCATTAGTTCTCGTGCTTTATTATCTAGTTAAATTTGCAGCTGAAATTAACACAGGACTTGTTAGCTTTCTGTTGGTAGCATTCTTCCTTAGAAAACTGTGATGATACATAAGCAAAAATAATTGTTTTGGTAATAGTTGTTATGACATCATCTAATGGTAAAAGACAAGCCTACAATATTTTAGTATTTTTCATTCAGAATCTCTGCTATTGAAGCCAGCAGGAGAAATGCTCTTGATCTTGAAAGGGAAATATATGGTGTATTTGGCAGCAGCATCAATGCTTTTCATTGAAGCAAAGTGTAAACTATCACTGGAAGAAAATATTTATAGGGAGCAATGTCTTTTATTTCTGAGTTTTTCTAAAATTTTAGTTGCCTTATTTGAATTATAGTTGTTGCCTGTATGGACCTTTTCTGGGAAACCAGTGTTGCTACATATTTTGTTGGGGTGCCAGTCTGTGATCTGTATGTGCTCTGGAAGCTGATGCTAGAAAATGTATTGGTTTTGTTTTAAACACAAAGGAGGTTTTGTTTTAAACAGACACAGGATCTCCAAGACCACTACAGGCAGGGGAAAACATACATTTAAAAAAAAAAAACAAACTTAATTCAGGAGAAATCTCTCTATATGCAAACATAGTGGTTAATGTCTCGTAGCCTTAGGGCTCATTCCCTCTGAGAAGTACTGTTGCACTCAATGCTAAAAATTAAAGGTATTGAGGAAAGCATTTATTTTAACATATTAGTAGTCAGAGCTATTTCAATGGGTGCCTTGGGAATGGGAACATTCCAGTACTTGTCTCACGTGGTACTGGAGGAAATAGGGGAATTATGGTATAGCAACTGATCCTTAACTGGTTTATTCCCCAAGAGTCTCTTGGTTTATATGCAATAGGATCAGTTCTCAGGAACTGCTGAAGAATGAGGACACATCCACACCCCATCAGAAGTCTTCCTAGATAAAGATAGAACAAAAAACACTAGAGGACAAGCATCATTTCTGCAGAATGAAAAAACCAAAGGCATTTGGGGAAGAGAGGTGATTCTAGATCTTTCTGTAACATCACTGAGCTGCATAGAGCAAATTGACAACTACAGCTGTTATTGACTGAGCTTCGTGCAACTTTTTGTACTGCTCTGCCCTTTGTCTAGGTTTCAAAATACTGAATTTTACAGTAATGCCTCATAATTGGCAGCATCACTGTGAGCTCCAGTAACATAAGAGGGAAGCAAGATATTGCAATTTCAGACACAGAGGGCTGTTTTGGTGAGGACAGCATCCAGTCATACCTGATTCTCTATGACCAATAATGTCTTTCCCTTCCTTTAGGGTTAGGTGCATTAAAGTAAAACTCAAACAATTTATTCTAGACCCAGTGGAGGTGAGAGTAAGATTTTCTCTCCCTCAGGCTGAATATTTTCCTGGGTTCTACAAGAACTAAGTAGCAAATAAATAATGGAGCATCTCCTTACTTAGACTGTAATTCAGTTTTCCATTCAAGCTCTTTAGTAGTGATCTGCCTTGATACTTAACAACACTCTTCTGTTTCTTTGTAATACTGTTTGCCTCTTTAAAGGAAATTTCCTTTAAAAAGTAAATGCACAGTAAAAATGGATCCAACAGCAGAATGCTTATTTTTTAAAATGAGTGTTTGTGCTTTCAAGGTAATAAAGGTCTCAATATGTGCATGTGCTAAAGCATCTCTTTGGTTTTAATTAATGTTCAAAAATAATGTAGTTGACTTTGCTATAGAAGCTGCTGGACAGATGTAATACGTGTCCAGGTGCAGGTTTTTTAATCATTTGCAAAGTGAAAATGCATAGAGAGTTTACATGTAGAGATGTTGGATGCGTTTTTAGGTTGAAAAGTTACTTCTAGAAGTCAAGAAATTAGATAATGCAGAACAAACACCTGCAAATCATGCCCCTTAAATACTATGTGAACTAATGCATTTGCTGCCTAATTCATTTCTGTTTCCTGATGACAACTCCAGAGAGAAATAGAATATTTATTGTGGGAGTCATAGCAGTGTAGAGAAATGGCTGAAACATTTTGAATTGTTTATTACCATCTGTGTTAAACTGACTTCAGCTTTAAAAAGTTAGTGGAGGACAATCAAGAGAAGCGTGACCAGCAGGTTGAGGGAGGTGTTTGTCCCCCTCTACTCTGCTCTTGTGAGACCCCACCTGGAGTACTGTGTTCAGCCCCGGGGCCCTCAGCATAAGGACAGAGACCTGTTGGAGCGAGTCCAGAGGAGGCCACGAAGGCGATCAGAGGGCTGGAGCACCTCGCCTATGAGGACAGGCTGAGAGAGTTGGAGCTGTTCAGCTTAGAGAAGAGAAGGCTCCAGAGAGACCTTGTAGCAGCCCTTCCAGGGCATCTACAAGGCAGCTGGAGAGGGACTTTTTACAAGGGTATGGAATAATAGGACAAGGGGTAATGGCTTTAAACTGAAAGAGGGTAGATTTAGATTAGATGTAAGAAATAAATTCTTGACTATGAGGGTGGTGAGGCTCTGGAACAGGTTGCCCAGAGAAACTGTGGATGCCATATCCTTGGAAGCATTCAAAGTCAGGTTGGATGGGGCTTGGAGCAACCTGGTCTAGTGGAAGGTGTCCATGCCCATGGCAGAAGGGTTGGAACTAGATGGTGATCTTCAAGGTCCCTTACAGCCCAAACTGTTCTATGACAACCTGTGCTGGAAGCTCAGAGCCCCTCTGAAGAAACGGAAAACATGATAAAAATTATTTCAGAAATGAAGCAGCAATATATGTGCTTCCCACATAACAGTCACGAGCTATCCCCTCCTTACTGGGGAAAAAAATAACCAGCCAGTGCTCTTAAATATCTGCTCAGACAGACAGGCTTTGCATCTTAGCGTTATGAAAAGTATGTGTGTTTCAAACCCACTCTGTGCCACCACTCTGCCTCCATCAGCTTCCCTACCAAACAAGTAATTGCTTTCCACCCAGTTCATTAATTTTTGACCAATGATGCCACCAAATTATTGATTTCTCCCCTCCCCCCTCCCCAGTCAAATCCAGCTCTCTTCCAATTTGCCCATTTTCTGCTCTACAAGGGCCCATAATTGCATGGTGTCTTTCCCATCAACTCTTGCCACCACATTGCCTGAGGCACTCATTTTTAACAGCTGAAAACTGATGTAAGTCAGGATGTTGCTCAACATGATCACAGCATAAAGATAGAACTTCTACCTCTTTCTGCCTATCAAAAGCTATTACTCCACATAAACCTACAAAGACAGGCTATTACTTCTGCTTACTGTTAATTGCTTCTTCAGATCAGACATGCTATTTACTTGGTGTCATGCTGTTCCATATTACAAGTATAGATACTGGCTTAACAGTGTTTTACCATGAAGGGAATTAAGCTGTCATAACATCTCCACACTCATGTGACATGGAACTGAGTTCTAGGTTTAGCATGAAATAATAGAAAATCACTTTAAGAACAAAAAACCCAAGTCTTGTATTGTTTGTGTACTGCCAAATTAATAGAAAGGGAGATGATAAGCAGTTGAAATACAAGTGTCCCAAGGTATCCTCTTTTGTACTGATGTGGGAACGGGCTGGATCTGACATAATTTTTGCATTTCATATCAGTTATAACAAAATCTCTAAATCTATTCAGGGTCCATCTCTTTGTTTCTAGAGGAGCAGAGCAGGTTTGAGCTGTGTGCGTGTTCGAATTTTCACACTTGTGGTATAAGGAGTTAAAATTAGCTGATGGTTTCCATTATATAATAACTGTGTATTTACTCTTTTTTCAAGGTCATTTCAGTTCTCAGTAATGTTACCGCAAGATGTTTTTTTAATATGATGGTTTAATTTAAATTTTTTCTTGCCATACTAGATTCTGTCTGTGCACCTAGTGTATTCAAAAATTACTTACTTAGTGGCTTCAAATTGTACCTGTTTTGAGTAAATGAGGCTGGGATATAGAATATCCATCAGCATCCCCAACAGAACTGTCAGCTCCACTCAGGGCTGCTGAACATTCACCGTCATGCCTGTTTACAAGGAGCACTCATAGCAATAGACACTTGGATGACAAGTGGAACTTGAGAAACTCTAATGATAGAAGTGTGGGGCTTCTGCAATGATTTATGAATCCTCTGTGTAACTCCTGTGGTAAAAAATAAGGTGTTAAGTGCTTTATTTTAGATAACTCAGAGTATTCCTTAGGATTTTAAAAATAGTGATATAAATCTCAAGTTCACTTTCTTAATTTCTGATACCAATTTATGACCTCAGCTAATTGCACGGTTTTTTATCAATCACTGCTGAGCTCTAGTGTAATTTCAGTTGTAGTTTTTCTTCTGCATGTAATACAATGTCATATTAAAAATATTCTGATATTTCAGAGTATTTGATATAAAAGATAGAAAATATTAGAACTAGAGAACAGGCTACAAAGAAAACTCTCTCGCCTATGTCATCCCCCCCCATTTTTTTTTTTAAAGAGTATCATTAAAAGTACTTTATAACATGGAGATGTCCCCCGAGCTCCCAGTCTGAACATTCCACCTTCATGCCTCAGTTCCTCTGCTTATTATCTTTCATAGCAAAACTATCTGAAACTCAACTAAAAGGAAACCTTGGAGGCTTGAGAGATATATTCTTGTTCTTGCTTTAATCCTTGGGATGTGTTTCCCTCAACTAGGGGACTGGTGTGGGGACTCAGTGTGTGGTGTAACTGCAGTGTGTGGGTGTGGGAAACTCACGTCCTCCCAAGTGATGCTGTATTAGCTCTTCCTCCCACAGAAACACTGTTAGTGAACTGTCGGAGGGGAGAAATTATAGAAAAATCCTGTCATACTTTCCTTTGTCACAGAGAGATAAATCTTGGAAGCAGGACCACTCACAGGAGTGACATGGAGATGGTTGCCCCACAGCTTCCACATGTTATGTGTGGGGCAGGGGAAGGATTTTGCTAGATTCTTACCAAGCATAGCCTCCCAAATGTACTTTGGAAAGGTTTGTGAAACCTTTCCTGGCTCAGAGATTTAGCTGTTTCCTTAAAGAAATGCAATTCTCAATTGTCCTCTGAGGCCCTTCCTCACTTTTCCTGCCCCAACAGAATGGAGATAGCGAAGTACAAAAACCCCATTAGCGCCTCACTGAGGGAAATGCTGTAGGGTGAGTTCAGGCCTCAAACCCCACTGACCTCACAGGGAAGAGACCTGGTGCTTCTTCCTGCATCACTGGGAAAGATTGTATCAGGTCAGATAACAATACAGTTAATGTGTCTCATGTATTACAAATGCTTTCAGTGGCATATTTAATAAAATTACATTTCTAAGCTGAGCCATCCTTAAAAGTACAAGTAGATAGTTCAGTTGCAAAGAGCTGTGTTCTGAAGCAAGTAGGGATGTGTTTTCAGTAGGGAAAGCAACCCATTGATTTAGACACATTCTGCTAAAAAATACAAGTTTTACTGCTGTTTGTTCTTTGTGAATGGAGTTATTTGTGTAGCTTTTATGTTTTATTCAATCCTCCAATAATAATCAAAGGATCTCATTTTTAAATGTTTAGCAATTCAATGAAGTACAGAACTCATATGGTTACTTATTTTCTTTCAAAAATATTTTCTCTGTGAAAGCTACCTTGCCTTCCTACGGCTCAGGGAATTACAATTCCCGTTTTGTGAGGGGGAAAACTGAGGCTATGTGCAAGCTTCAAATAATTGGTTTTCTTTGGGTGACAATATAGGCTTTCATTACAAAGCCCAGATTTTCTGGAGTACTGAAGCACAGCTGGTGTTCTTTGAATGGGGGAAGTTGATGTTTCAAATTCTTGGAACCTTCAGAACGTTTGAGATTGATCATGTGTTTTTTCATGGTAAACTGTATTATTCAGAGGAACATTACTAATGAGAAAGCAAGCCTGTCATCTCTCCAAGTGCAGTGTGACCTACACAGGAACAATCAGACAATGTGATTACAATGTATTGCTTTTTACGTGTACACTACCCACAAACATATTATATATATAGATATCTTCACTAACATATCTAATGAAACATTTTTTGCCAACAAGCAACAGAAGAAGAGCATATCCCAGCACTTCCTTGGAGACAGACCAGTGCAGAAGAACAAAAGAGTATTTATCTCTGTGAATTATCAACTAGGAAGTTCCTAAGCTGCTCTTTGTGCATGGATAATGAATTTTCCAACAGTTTCATTTAAGACCTGTTCTTCCACAAGCCTCAGTTTTAACACAAGATATAATCCTTCTACTAGGTAAACACATTTCTGCTTTATAATTAAAAACTAATGCTTTGAGTTTTGATTAGCACTGAATGGCAAAAGAACTCCTCAGTAACAGCTAAATGTCTGTCCAGACAGATGGACAACTGTGCTGCATCACAGTATGAACTTCAGGGGCAGAGCCAGAAACTCCAGTTCAAGAACCAGTCAGAAACTTCCATGTATTGATAATTATAGTAAGCTCATTTATTATGGAAATGAACTCTAGGGCTGAGCTAAGCATAAAGCTAAATATTAAGACCTTAAAGATTTAAATTGGGACTAACACCAATTTAGATTTGAGCTCTTGGACGGGTGTTGAGAGTCAAGCTTCTGGCAGCAAACTTTCCACAATGGTTGCCTCTCTCTAGTATTCTCTGGCCTCCCACAAGCTTCCATTTTCTTTTGTTCACACAGACCCAGTTTGTAGAATCATTGTTTGTCTCTTTGATGTTCTTTCCTTATTTTTGAGCTATTTCTGACATCTGCCACTCTAAGTAATTGTTCTTGGGCTGGTATTATCCTCTGAGTTTACCTTTAGTTGCTGATGGAAAATTCCATAAGAACACAAATTTCATTACCAGTGACAGAACAGCTTAAGTAATATAGATAACACATAAGTCATCATAAGGCATAATGAAAAGAGTGATACTGATTTTTACAATGGTGGGTGTTAGACAAGCAATTCAGTATCTCTCTAAAATTAACTCATTATCATGCTATATTTGGAAACCAGCTTCATCTCTATAAAAGCTAGCTTCTGCAGCAAAGTTCCTGGTAGGGTTTGGACATCTCTCTCCATGGCTTTTCCCTACCTATTTTTACCATGAGACAGGCAGGTATTGGCAAGACATCTGAAAAGCTGCTCAACAGTCTCAAACTTAGAAGAAAGAGCCCACTGAAGTTCATGAGCTTGCAGTCACTGGTGTAATGCTTTTTGCCCTGGGATTCATTCTGTGTTCTAAACATATTACACTGATGATACAGAATGATTGAAAATAGTGACTCTTATACAGGGGGCCATGCACCGAATGACAGCCATCTGATGTCACCGTTATTTGCTCGCTCCTGTAACTTGAGGTTACAGTATTCCCTTTCCTGTAGAAATGTATCTGGCCTCCATTCAAGAACTGTGAAAAAATCCACAGCAACAGTCATAAAATGTCATTTTTTTTTTTGAAAGAGAGCCTCAATAAGTGATGATCTAAATGAATGAAGCTTGATTAACGTGCTGAGAAAAAACACAAACCCACTGTCAAGCATGTCACTTGCCCATAAAAAGAATCTGTCAGAGCTGAGAAAAAACTTGATAGAATCGGTACCAGGATTCAGGCAAAAGATTAAATAAATGAGAAAAGTTTAAAATGGTAAGAAATTGTTTGCCATTTTAAAGGAGCTTTACTTTCCTGATTTTATGTATCACTGAGGCACTACATTTTCTGGTAGTGCAAGAGCAAGGAAAGCTTTATTTTCTATATATAATAATAGCAGACTTTCAAAAATGCTTTTCTTTTTCCTAAGGGTTTTTCTCAACTACATGAGGAAATAGTAAACACATACCTGTCAGAAACATTGGTTTCAGACAATTCAGAAGATGCTGAAAATTTTTCACTTGCAAATTAAATAGATAATTATGCTAATCTCTGAAAAAAGTGACAGTTAAGTGATCACATTTCTGGTCTCTATGCCGTCATTTTTTTCAGCCCTCCAATGGTTGAGAAAGTAATATGCATTACTAGTTTTACTTTCTGCTTTGAAACTTCGTTCTCTGAGAGCAAGTCAATTTTACTGTAGCTTCTGTTCCTGACGACCTATTAAAAATAGGCAAAATAATTTACAAAATTGGTTTCATTTTCCATCAAAATTAAAGTGATTAATACCTAAAGCAATGGACAGCACACAGAAAAATAGAAACGTTCCTATCAAGAAGGATTGGGGTGAGAAATCAAATTACATGTTGATGTTCAGCCAAGTAGTAAGCACTATTATCAGTGTCTGATTGCCAACTCTTTTTTTTTTTTCAATAGTTTGACGCAGACAGAGATGAAGAAGAAGTGTTCTCTGACATAAGTTTGGCAGTTGACAATAAACTATTCACAAACAAAGAGGCTGCAGCAGGTGAGTTAATGTAAGATTTAAAGAACTACATTTTTATACTGCATTTGACATTAGTAGGATTCCTTTTTCATACTCCTCAGGTGTGGATTAATGTACTGTAGCAAAGTCTTGACCGACCTCAACATTTGCACAGCAAGGGGCACACTTGGAAACTTCATACAACCCACCTAACATCTTATCTACAAGCTCACCTTAAAATAATATGGGTAGTCCACTAAAAAACTACAGCCCTAATACAAAACCCAAGTTGATCACTTCAAGTTGTCAGCTGTTTCAGTTCCAGATGATACCTCAGTGTTCACCAGAAAATCAGTCCTATGAGATCAATGAACATACTTCCTCCCTAAAACTTGGTACTCATTCTGAAACTGTGCGAATATGACAGGCATTTGGGCGGGTTATTTATTTATATATTTATTATTTGTGCTTACTGAAGCTTGAATGTCTTCAGAGAAAAAGCCTCTGAGGGACAAAGGAATTGAAAGAATTGAAGCTAAAAATCAAAGTACTGAAAATCCATAACATCTGTCAGAAATATTTTGCTTGAGGGGAACAGAAAAATGTTCCTTGGTGGCTTCACAACTTTTTCTTTTCACACATGGCATTCCTGGCTGCCCGCCAAGCAGACCATGAGGGTTATATAGATAGATGAGGTCACAAATGTCTTGTCAAACAGCACACAAGAAGAAAATTTTAAGTGAAATATTTTTCTGTAAAATATTTACTAGCTTTATTAAAACAAATATTAGATATGCATAGTAGAAAAAAAATCATGTATCTGAGCTCTGTTTACAGGAAAACTAATCTGCCATAAATTGGCAGACAAGGTAGCTTCAGTTATTTGTGATCATGAGCAATCTTCTGGGGACAGCCAATTCCTAATTGATGAAGCACAATGAAGTCTAGTAGGAGCAATACATCTATTAATATTATTTTTTTTGACAAAGGGGAGATTACTTTTTTCTTCTAACAAGGCATTTGCAAAGAGCAGTATTTCAGGCAGAAAGACTAGGTCATATTTGAAGGTTTGAAAGGATGTTCAATGCGAACTAGCCTACAAAACCCACCCATAAGGTTTTTTTTATAATGTTCGAAAGAAGATAAAGATGAATTATCAAGTCAGGGGTGGTGGGGTTTGATAACGATAAAAAGTGCATTAGCTAAAAAACAGGTTTCTAGTGGTCAGCTTTATTCTTGTGTGCATCTTATCTCCATTAAGGGGTACGCTTTCCTCTTTTGTGCTTAGCCTTATTCCTAGAGGCAAGAGATTCATTCCAAACGTAAAATGGCATTCCCACTGCATAGCACGGTATTGATAATTATCTGTGGATTTCCTAATTAAACAAGCTAAGTACTGAATAGCAAGAAGAGGAAGAAGCAGCATAAAGGTACTAACTCTGACAGATTGGCAACAGCTAAACAATTTGCACAAATTGGTTGTGATTCTGGATGAGGTCCAGTCAGCTCCTTGAAAACCTGATCTACTTAATTCCTCACTGAAATAATTGCAGAGCTATGAGCTTTATGAGAAGCCATGCCACAGTCATCTAATTGGTGCCTAACCTGAGCACCAATAACAGCAAGTAGATTTGAAGCAGGATTTCTAGAGATCCTATGAGACGAGATATTTAATTTCTAGAGGTCACAACTCCAGCATTGGCTTGATCTCACTCTTTGTCTTTTAAGCTTATTAGTAATATTGCAATATATTTTGGTTCCTGGTGGCTAACAAACATAGTATTTCTAATATTTTCATACCTCCACATCAATCTAATTCATATGCTATACTTGTAAAATCCGGTTGTAATCAACTGTGTAACAATGTATGCTGAGAGAAAATAACTGAATATTTTAATAGATTAAAATACAATTTTCTCATTGTTGCCTTCTATGACATACTAAGATGGTTGCTAAGAGCAACAACCTGTCATGAAACTCAGTGTATGGTTGCAATAAAATTTGTATTAGAAACATCTCACAGAGAGCAAAATTAAAATGTAATCATTCTAATGCATATCAGTCCTTCAGTAAATTATTTCTCTTATACTCCACTCAAAATTTATCTTCTAAGCATTTGTCTTGCCCGAGAACTGATATGCAACATGTATGTTCCATAATATAAAAAGACCTTTTAATTTTAAATATGTTTATGAGAGAAGCAACATGTTTCACAGGATTGACTTTTATGACGGTCAGTGTTGGACAGTGCAAATACTGTAGATGTTAAAATATGAGTATGGGCATATTTGAGGCAATGAACCATATCGAATAGAATTGCCACTAGGATTTGAAATAAGTAACAGATTTAAGCAGGGACTGGAAATACATTAGCTGCTTTGCCAAAACACAAATGGTCCAAGGAGCAGACTTAATTAACTCACTTGATGGGGTATTAGCTACCTTGTAATGGGAAGTTTAAATCAACTGCAGATAAATTTAGACAGATCAGTACAAGTTAGTTTCATTGTATAAATGAATTTAGTGAACTGTGAAAAAGCAGTGCTTGACATTCGGGTTCATGAAAACTTAAGGATGAACACGCTTTCAGAGAAAGTGACACGCGCCCAGGCTCAGAACACTGAAACACCAGAGACATTTATGGCCATAACGCCCCTGGGTTCTGGAGTGCATTTCTGTTATGCCTATAACAGCCATACCCTCTCAGCTTTCCATGGCCAATCCTGTGCAGTTCAGCTTAGGAGCAGTAAACAATATGTAAAATATGGCATAAAATTTAAAAGTACAGTCTCATGGTGAAGGAAGCAACTGAGCATAGCCCTGTACCTCTCCCTGGCAGGGGCAGCTCCTGTCCGCCCCTCTTGTACAACTGCAGCTGCCCATCAACTCAGCTCATCCCTCAGGGCTGGGTCATTGGATCCTCTCGGGTTCCTAGCAAGACAAATGTTTATGAATGATGCCTTCAGTGTCAAGATACAAAGCCAAGGGCAAAAAAAGGGAATGCATTCTAGCTGATCTGCTTGCTCTTTTTTTTCCAGCAGCCTGCTCCTCCCTGGAGAGCTGATTATTCAGTTAACAGGGATTTAATAAAAACTTCCAACTGACTTATTTTTTAATTGTGCAGTACTGCACCTGATAAAATCCTCTCTGTATTTTCACCTAAAGAAAACACAGGGCACATGAAAATGACCAGGTTTCCCTTACCCCAACTTTATGTGTGCCCTGAAATTGAAGAGGCGTATTTAACTCCTAAGAGTACCTTTTCAGATCAGGTGCTTGCAAGCTATTCCTCCATGGCAGTAGAGCCTTCATGCATTTTCTTAATTTTTTTAACTATTGAATTTCTCTGTTTGAAATTGATACAGTTACTCAGATCATCTGCAGTAGGTTCATAGAAGCACATCAAGGCTCTAAGCTAACTAAGAGCTGAAATTATCTGGTGGAATGGGGCATCCCTTTAAAAGGAATTCAGACAATTCAGACTGTAAGACTTTTCTCCTAATGGTAAACAAGTATTATTTCTTTTTAATAGCCTAGTTCTCACTTATCAAAGGAAAAACAACAACTCAGAAAAGGCAATGAAACTTCTGATCAGCTGTTTTGTTGTCAGAGCAGATGTGCAGCCTGCAGACCCACTGGAAGCAGCAGGGCATGTTGCTTCCAAACACTTCAACCAATCCTCCTGTTTTCCTTAAGACAACATTTTGTGTTTCTGCTTCGATAGCTGAACATTGCCACAAGGCTACATGAAATGCTGCTGATTGAAACTTGGGCTTAGGAAACCTGAGCTGAGTTTTGAATGATCCCCTTTCCAACACTCTCCCCTCAGCTTTAGCCTTGCTGGGAGCTTTGCCCCCACCAGCACTGCTGACTGCCAGTGCCTTGCAAAGCTGCTCTGCCACATGTACTAGCAACTCGTTAGCGAGCCTGTTGCCCTCCCCTAGAAGACCTGTTTTAGCAAGAGTTAGTCCAAACTCAGCAAAATATGCTCCCATCCAACAACTGAGCTGGAGGGTAGCAAACTAGTCATGTGTACCCATACATACTGCACCAGGTATATCACAGGTGCTCTTACGTGTTCCTTCATTACTTTATCTTGTCCTGGGAGTAGCCATTTGCTTCCATTCATTTCTGGTAGGTTTGTCTTTAGGCAATTTGAAGAAGGGTAGAGAAGTCTGTATACCATTCAGTGACAGATGGTTATGGATTTTGTTAGTTTTCATTGAACCAAGAAAGAAAAGAGACGTACTTTAAATTTTCCTAACATTCCCTGAATATGCCTTAGAAAGGAGCCATGCTTCCGCAAGGAAACTGGTGTCCTAGTTCCAGGAAAAAAAAAAAAAAGGCCTTTAATATGCTTGACCATATTAAAAATACATCACCATTATGGCTTTTATCACTTAAGATACATTATGGATGAGTATTCGTTTTCAGCCTGACCTTTACATTTAAGTTGGTGTCACCATCTCTCATATTAAAGTTTCTAACTGAAGATACATACTGTTCTTGGTAGTTAAGTGAGAGTTAAGCAAATACTTGCACACAAGTGGCTTTAAAAGTGACTGATGTGTCAAGGTAGGCCAGTGCTGGTGGTGACTGAGGCTTAGTTAAATTCTGTTATTAACAAGGATACAATGTTAAGAGTGAGATGTCACTATGTAAAATAAATACAAATATTTTCTCAGCAGTTGTAAATCTGTTTGGTTGCATATATATTTACAAACAGGTATTTTCATAAGACCATAAACTGTATATGCCAGAGAATGTACTGCATTTATACATGTGACATTCTGTGGCAGCAAGAGTAAAATCCCTTTCTCTTATTTTTTTATAGCAATCTGATAAAGTATACATGAACATTAGGGGGGAAAAAAACAAAACCAAAACCACCACCACACACCAGCAGATGATAGACCTAAGTCCTTCCCCAGTATCTCTTACATGGTCCAAAAAGTTGCAAAGATTAATTTGGCAGCAATCTCAATATGTATTGGAAATTAAGAAACCCTGAAATCATCATCTCTACCAAGCAGTTATGGTTTTAGTCATCATGACATCCAGTTCCTCTCCTCTGTTCTCTCTCTTAGTCATGTTTAGTTCACCACCTACGTAGATTATTACTATGTAAACTTCAAAAGCAAACAAAAGAAGGTAATACGTAAATGCATCTGGAACAAATAGAACCACAAAATTTGTTATGGATAGTGCTTGTTAGAGAGCCACCCATACAAACATCTCCAATGGTGAGAAAACAACTCGGGGTCAGCAATAGTTTTAAAATGACATATCCTCAATGCCAGTGCTTGCAGCAGCATCACACCACCTAAAGACACCCGTAACCCAGGAGGGGGAAAGGTTTTTTCTCTTCCTCATCAGCGATCTTGTCTGACTGGGGACAGAAGGCACTAAACAAAGCACATTTAATGCTTTCCCTGGTGTTACCTGCTGCTCCCCACATGATGATAGTGATTTGACTCACCTGGGGCTACTGGCTGGTTACAATTTTTACATCTCTGTGTGTCATTACAGTATTTTTGTTATTCTCATTTTAATAATGCTGTGAAAAATACTCCTGTAGTCACGTGCCTATTGACATTTGAATGTGTATTGAACATACATAGGATTTGGTTTAGGGCTTCACCATCTGGAGGTGCAGTTCCTACCTTGTTGCCCAGGAGCGAGATAACCTGAACAGGGTCATAATGCCAGAGTATGAATGTGTTGTCCATGCTACACCCTTCCTATGTTTAGATGGAAAGATGATTAGTGGTTTAGCCTCCCATTTGAGTTTAGCAATGACTACCCCTCTACATGACTTCTTGAAATACCATGCCCTGTTTCTGTTATCCTGCACCTTCAGTAGCTCAGCTGTAGCTGAACTGTAAAGCTCAGCCAGGTCAAGGCTTCTCAGCAACTGAATTTTACATCCCAAGTGCAAGAGGCTGCATGACTTACTGATCCTTGCATCCACAGGAGGATGACGGGGAGAAGGGGCAGAGCCACACTGTCACCTTGGAAAGGGGCAGGATAGAACAGGAATGGGGACTGTTGCTGCAGCATCAGCATCACTCCAGGATCCTTAGCTGCTAATCAGCAGTTAGTATTTCCTTTCTCTTTCCTAGATGTGATTTGTATTCTCCCTGGAGCCAAGATCCTTGTGGCAGTTTTACAACTGCAAGTCATGGCACACAGAACACCCTGCCCAACAAATTGGCAATCTAGCTGAAACAATTCACCATTTAGTATAACCATTCCTTATTAAGATTTGTGGTAGCTTTTATGGATGCTTTGAAGGCTTTGTTAATGGGATACCACTCACCTGGCTGCTCTCGCACATCCAAATGGATCCTTGGATCACAGATTTTGCACACATACAGACAATATTATAGTATTGTAGTGTTCCATCACATAAAGTGAAAATTTCCAATCCATTTCTGAAGTCTGGTTTTTTTTTTTTTTTTTCCTATTTTAGGGCCAAATGAACTTGATTGCAACCTGATTATGGATTCTGGAGATGCTGTTTATACAGAATTTGACTTTGAAGACCAGGTAATTTTATGTTTATATGGCCTCTCTCTGGACAGTTTTCTAGTTTATGTACATCTTGTGCTATACAATTTGGCCTGAATGAGGTGGTGAAACTTTAAGGGTACCTAAGCCAAAGGGCTTTTCAGGTGCAATACATGAAAATTTGTGATACACAGAGGTTGCTTTCTAGTTATGAGAAAGAGTGGACATTATTGTGTTATTAAGAGCCCATATCTTCCATTACTGTACATTGCTTATTTCCTCCACAAATTTTAAAAAGTTGACAAATGTGGCAAACAGAATTATTGGAATGCATTGTAAATCTACTGTATATATAAGGAGTAAAACATTCTTCAATAGAGGCATGAAAATACAAAAAAGTATGAAATGTAGCTAAAACCATATCAAGCATTCCCCCCTTGAAAAAGTATTTTTAAGAATAAAACAACAAATGCTTATAGTATGTTGAAACCAGCCTTTCTACTTACCCTATTCTGTCCACATCTAAAACCTAAATTTTGATGGTGTTTTCCTTGTACATAGGAAGAAAGAAGGCTAGAGAGGGTAAAAAAGGGTTGTATGCGTCTTTCTCCTCTAATCTTCATCTCACAACTGGTAACGCCATATCTGGAGTACAGTGCCCAGTACAACATATGGAGCCACTTAAGAGAGTCCAGCAAAGGGCCACTAAGATGATTAAGGGACTGGCCCGTCTCTCCTATAAGGAAAGACCAAGAGAGCTGGGAGTGTTCAGCCAGGAGAGAAGGCTCAGGGGCAATCTCATCAATGCTTACTGAAATCTGGAGGGAGGGTGCAAAGCAGAAGGAGCCAGGCTCTTTTCAGTGTTGTCCAGTGGCAGGACAAGAGACAAAGGGCACAGACTGAAACATGGGAGGTTCCTGTGGCTTGGATTCTGTGTTAAGGTTAAGCAGTAATATTCTTGTTACTGTGCTGTGAATAAGCATTGAAAGAATATATATCAAGTACAAACTTACAGTTGAAGAAAGTCATTGTCAGATGCTTCATATTTATGTACCTCTCTCAGACTGAAGGGTTTTAAGCGCTGTTTTTACTTCATTTCTCCTTCTCTGTTTGATGAGAGTATTGCACTCTTGCCAGAATGGGAATGTGTTGGTCTGGCAAAATAATGAGGAAGGCTGACCACCACAGCTGGCAGAAAGCATATTTGCTATTGACAAAGACAATAAGGTCTCATCATAGACTCCTTGTTTAGCCTCATGTAAGAACCACATGCAACTTCATTCAAAACTACAATCAGTGTTTTTATGGACCGTGCAATGTATCATCAGTGAACCATATAGTTTGAACTTATAAATTAGTATAATTTTCATCTATTTCTTTCTGTTCATTTTTTTGGTAACTATAAAACTTGTGCTTATTATTTGAACATATATGTTTTATATATATATGGAAATATAAATATTTATATTATTAACAAATATCTTTATACCCAGTCCATATGAGATGCCTCGTACAAATATAAAGAAAATATAAAGGAGAAAGCAATTGCAACCAAAAGCCCTTACCATCTAAATTTTGGAAAGGCTGAAGCAAGTATTATAGACAGAAGCAAAGAAGGGAGTGGAGATTGCCATAAAGTCATAGTACCATCTAGCTATCCAGTCTAAAAAACAAGATTAGAAATTACTCTCAGGAAGAAAAGATCAATAACTAAATTCAGGAGAGAGGAACTGCTTGCATTTGAAACTTGAGCTCATTTTGACTGCGGCAGTGATTCAATACTCCAGTGATTTACCACATGCTGTTTATGATTGCGCAAAGCATCAACAACCTTTACTCAGAGAATCTCAAGTGGAAAAGGAACGCATGTCTGGATACAAATGTGTCATGCAGTGATGTTATTGCATAGGAAATCTGTCATGAGAATGTGGGGGATAAGAAGGCTGGTTTCTAAGCAACCTTACACAGCTGAGCTGCTAAAAATGGCTGAATTTTAGCAGAACATCTTGGTAGTCACTGAACAAGAGGAGCTGGGGGTTAGAGCAGCACACAACACGTACTGAAGACAAAGCCACAGCTGGGGATGAGCATCACTTACCACAGCTGAAGCGGATGTATAGAGATACCTTTGCACTTTCTCATACTTGGAATGAGCCAGGAGAATCTACCATGTAAACTAAGCCAACAAAGAAGTACCCGAGTTCTGCAGATGCGCACTACTCTTTGCAGAGTAACCTCTCTTACTGGCAGGCAGGAGCAAAGAGAATGGCTGGTGTGGTTCCAACTGCTGATGGAGCCACCAGCTCCTCTCACAGTGCTCCGAAATACAGCAACGTGCTTTGAGAAGCACTTGGTACCTGTCATTGAAACAGTGCAAAACAAAAGTAACACAGGCCAAGATCTGGCTTTTCTGGAGGAGCTGGCAGGGGAACTGAACTAAAAATAACTCAGAAAAAGCTTGAGCTTCGTAGTGTACATTTTATAAATGAACGTTCAATTAAATTCATGTAACTAAATTAAAAGCAAGCTGATTGTTTTCTACCAGCTATGCATGAATACTTCAAGAACTAGAACACTTGTAATCACTAAGTCCCTATGGCACTGAAAGGCAGGAGGGAAATACTTCTTTTTCTTAAAGGCATTTTTTTCCTCCAAATCACTAATAACTATTTTTCTGCTCTTTCTGAGATCTGTAGCTGTCAGATTCCTGTATTACAGGGGGAATAATCCAGGTTTTTAGAATGACTGCCCAAAATATATTATTCAAAAAAAATAAAAATAAAAGCAGCCAGTACCCCTCATGGCGAATGCCTTGTGGAAGAGCCAGCCAAAGTTTCATGTGGTAGCAATCTCTATAGATTTTTCTGGAGTAACGATTACACTACTCATGACTTGATTGAAAAACAGAAAAGCACAGTAAAGTCATAAGTTTCAATTCTTTTCGTCCATATCGAGACATCAGAAATATGTTTTGGGCCACTCATTTTTGGGTGCAACAGCATAGCTTCTAATGAGGGAAGACCTGTGCTTTATAGAATATTGTCAATTTGCAGAACTTGCTGTCAGGACTAGTGTCTGGTTTAATAAGGCTTGGCTTTTGCTGCTGGAATGCACTCAGTTGTGATAGAGGGTTTTCACTGTTCACCGTGTTAATTTATACTTGCTATTCAATTTCTCAACTTTGCCAGAGAGGCTGTCAATATAATGCCACTTGTTTCCAGAAATCAGACAAGATTTATCTTTAAGAATTGGATTTTTAATTAGAAACCTACCACTTGGCTTATTTCAAGTGCATTCACGCCAAAAGGGAGTATTGAAATATTGGCACCAGTGAATCCTATCAAAGAGTTCCAGAAGAAAAGATAATCTAGTTATTTTCTTGTGAAGACAAAGCTCTCAAGACAGCCTTAGCTAGTTTGAGGAATATTTTGGACTAATTAGAGAAAAAGTTAAAACATCCAATCAAGATGGCTGTAGATTTAATACAGTCCTGAACAAGTGCTTATAGAACCGATGAGTTTAAAGTTCGGGAAACATGAAATTCAGGTAAACTTAAAGTAAAAATCTTAAAAATATACTTAGCTTCCTCCTATATGAGGGGCAGGTGTGGGAGGGAGGAAACCTATTTCACATCTACAAAACATGGAAACACATTTCTGTGCCTCAAATAAAATTACCAGTTCATAACTGGTGCATTTCCATGTCCTTCCAGTGTCCGATTGCATTTACTTATCCAATTAGGTAAATGCAATGTCGCATCCAAAGGAGAGATTGCCTTTTCTGTTCCCCAAGTGTGCCAAAGAAATAGGAAAAGCAGATGTAAAAAAGACTGAAAGATAATAAAAGGTTTTCTGTTCAGCAGTGACAAGCAATCTATTGAATTAAGAAAATTGCATAACCCAATCTTTGCTGGAAGTGCAGAATGTTTTATAATTAGAAAATGTGACAGCTCTCTTGAAAAGCAACAAGCTAAACTAAAATGAAGTGGAGGAAAAAAAGCCCTCAAAGAGGCTTACTCTCATTCTAACGAGAGGAAACAAGCTCTTGATTAAAAGTTGTTGCCATGTAGTGACAATTCTTTCAGCTTGCTGTTGTTTCCCAGCCAGAGCACATACGAATTGAGGCTTTAGGAGAGCAGGAGGAAAGCTTTAAGCAAACTGATGAAAAACAGACTCCATTGCTACCAAGATTGTAACAACATTTCCAGCCTGACTGATTATTATTATAGCTTGAAACTTAAATATTCAAGAGAGATAATGAAAAGGCCCTAAAAGGCTTTTCAATGAAGAAGCAGAACACAAATATTCCTAAAACTGATGGGCGACAGCAAATTGAAAGCCTCATTTAACTATAGCTCTGTGGATTAAACCAAAGACCATTTTCCTCCTTTACTATCTTTCATATCAGTTGTCACTGTGATTTGACTCCATTTTCTCGATGTCAAAGATTCAATCCAAGTAATTTCTTTAACCCTTCAGACACAGTGCTCTAGGGCTGACATTACAATACAGCAGAGTGAACTGCACATCTCCATTAGCAGGAGCAATTTTCATTGGGACTTCTAAAGTTACTTTTCAAAATTAGATAAACATTGATTAAATCATTTAAGGGGTCAGATCTAGAAGGTACTATATTAATCATGTGCCTTCTCTTAAGTAAAGAACATACAGAACTTCTGGGGTAACAGCAGCTTTATTTATATACACTGTGCAGCATTAATTGTTACAGGACTTTGTAAAATGACAGCGAGTGTCCAGAAGCCATTTGAGCTTTCAATGCTGAACATTTCCTCAGTGTCCATTTCTCTTTCACTGATAGGCAGTGGTATCAATTTGAATTACAGATTCTGATTCTACAGGGAAACTGATTAAAACAGGAGTACGTAAAAAAACATAAAATGGACTCTAGAAAACTCAGAGAATGATTGTAAAACTCTGTTCCCTCGACATTTGTTTTTGTTGAAGAGCACAGAAAGGTGGACTCCAATCTAGTTTAAGGATCTCTGCAAAAAAAGATAATGCATAAGCATCCAAAGAGATGAAAGAGCTGGAGACACAGGCCTAACTACAGAGAAAAGATGTTTAATAGAAACGTACTGAAGTCAGTGAACAATCTGTTCAGTTCAAGTTGCCATGGAAACTGTCCTATTAAATGCTTTAAAAAAAAAAAAAAATCAGTTCTAGAAACAAAGTACTACAATTTGCCTGTACAAAGTGCTCCCTTAGTAAGATCAAACCAAGTGTATTTTGGTGCTTTTCTATCATTTTGTAAGCTTGAAGAAGTCTTGACTCTTTCAGAGTCACCATTGTACCCTGTAGTAAAGGCACGTGAAATAAAGTCTACTGCTCTGTTTGCCCCATGGAAACCATGGTGAAACGGGCAAGAAAAATCGCCCTAGACTCAATCTGCTTCTTTTCTTTGCAACGCCAGAAACAGTTATTAA
Source organism: Streptopelia decaocto (assembly GCF_964273445.1). Lineage (NCBI taxonomy): Eukaryota > Metazoa > Chordata > Aves > Columbiformes > Columbidae > Streptopelia > Streptopelia decaocto. The sequence continues at coordinate 29,731,742 of NC_138659.1, read as the reverse complement.
CAGACATTATTTGGATTTACTTTCTGATAATACATATATTAGGGGCAACTGAACTGCCGTGGTTAGTTGAAGTCTTTGCATCCCCATTTATTTTCTGATTCTGAATGAAAAGTTGCTGCCCACAGCTCTGATGTGCAGAACAGGGCATGAGGACTCGGTTACAAGGATGGTGAGCTCATGTGAGTTACTAGAGATTTAAACAATGACAGCATCATTCTTCAAGATGTGCTGCATTTATGCTCCACAAGATACTTTTGCAGTGACTTGGGAGGCTCTTCTCTGTGGCTTGTGGATGGTGTCTATAGAAAAAAAGTGTTACAATTTGCAGTATTTCACCCTCACTTTTGCAGGCAATAGCACTGGGACAGCATACCTCCTTTCCTTCTCTCCACTGGCAAACTGAGGCCTTAGCCTTTCATGCAGAAAATATAACTTTACAGCTAAATTTGAGTTCTGCATTTTACATGTTTACCTTTAAGCCCAGAGAACCTCAGGGAATATCAGGCATCCCACACAGTCAATGCAAATATGATCCACATCAGAATATTTCGCATTACACCTAAAGCTCATAAAGAAATGCAAAGATGTATTTTAAATTGCTCCCTCCCCACCTCCTAGATTTAGACACCTTACTCAGAACAGAGGGTTCTGTTCACATAGTCCAGTATCCCTGAAGACAACTACCGAAGCTCTTCCTTAAAAGTACCTGTAGCAGCAATTCTGTATTTTAAAGCATTGAAGAAGAAACATCTTTTTATAGAAAATATTCATATTTCTTAATCGTGGTGAAAGTACATACTATAGACTTCTACGTTTACGTATGAAACTGCAGTGATTGCAAAGATGGTATTTTACTATATGGGATACAAAACTGCTCTTTAAATAACTTATTTGTACTGTGTTGAAGCAGAAGCGCGGCTTCTTTGGGTAGATTGGAAACACTTAAAAAACCCCAAAACTGTATTTTCAGGAAGCCATATGTTCCCTATTTGGTGTCTTTTCCCTCCTTATGTATCCCGTGATTTGCAGTCAACGTTAGTCAATTTGGGCTTAAATACCAGTCACAAGGAGCGAGAAGTGGCCTAGTTTTATAATCCCTGCACAGTAGCGCATCTCAGATCAGTGGACTGTTTCCTCCCATTGTTCAGTTCCTTCTTAACAGAGAAGTTCTTTATAAATACTGTCAAAATTCCTTATTGAAAGTTACAAAACCACCTAATAAAACATAAATAGATGTTTTAGTAAACCTAGAATATGCTTATTCAAACAGTAAGCAGAGAAGGTCTTTAAGAGGGAAAATTTGAGCACAGCTGTCACCTTTTATCTTAGTAGCAGCAAATCATAGGATCTGGGGCCACACACTGGTCTTATTTTTACAATACCCTATTCTTGTCCTTCTCTGTGCCAAGATCTTTCAGATGATGCTCTACTTCCATATTTTAAAAGGTCTGTTCTCATTAGCTACATTTCCCGAGTCTACATTTCTTCCCTCTCTCCTCCTGCTGCCATTCTGTGCGTTCTGTGTCTGGGAATCATGTATCTGTGTATGTGTCATTCTGGTGAACAGCTGATGTGCTCAGGGCACAGCAATGCCAGCAGCCCTTACTCACTGACCTGTTCTTCTGCCACACAAGGGAAAGGCACCTACTCATTTTTGTGGTGCCATTCTGAAACTAAACTACCTCTCTCTTTTTTTAAATATTGTTTCTTTCCCTTCCCCCAATAGCAGTGCTAAATTATGACCCGTAAGGTAAAGAACAGAGCTTTGTATCAAACATGTTACTACACAGAATCTTGGGTGAGTGCTGCAATGTGTGACACTGGGTTTGGGCTAAAAAAAGCTTGGAAGGGGAGCAAGTGATAGAAAAGACATTTCTGAGCATACTGCCTGTTGTAGATATATATAATAGAGAATAATCATCTTAAAGAATGAAATAAAATAATATATAAATATTAAAGAAAACTAGGTGTCCTTAGAAAATTCAGGTTATAAGTGAAAGTTACATTCTGCCCTTGGCTCCTTTGCTGTTTATATTCCTAAAGACAGTTTGAATTACCGTAACAAATCTTTAAAATTAATTACAGGTTACTGCACCTGTCATAGAGTTTGATTTTTATAAAATAATGGAGCTCATGTTGACAAAATAAACAAGTGGTGCCATGGTGATGCATGGAAGCAGAAGCATAACATTTTGTGGGTTATTTGTGGAAAGTAACACCTTGAACTTTGAGTTCTTCCAAGAGAAGCAATTACTACTGTCCGGCACAACTGAAGCTTATCAAAGCATTGTATGTTTTTCTTTTTTCTTTTAGGAAATGTAATTGAGACTGGCTTGCAGAAAAGCCTTTTTAATCTAAAGTTAAAAAAAAAAAAACAAAACACAACAATAGTGCATTATTTGAGAGACCCATTCATTAGCAGTCCAAGAAAAGGAACAAAGCAGCATTGAGTTTGCAGTTCAGATGCACTGGAAGGTCCAGTGCTGCACTTCTCTGCTCTAGTGTCTCGATATAACAAAAAGCCCCTGGGAGAATTTGTACCAAGCAGCATAAAGACTCCACATAAAGAAAAATCATTTAAGGAGTGATGGCGATTTACAGAAAATAAGAAAGCTACAGGAAAAATAGTGATAACTTTTGGGAGGAATTTTATAGGCACTGAGCACTTTCTACAAATATAGATCTATTGAAAACTAACTGAATTCTGTATCTGGCAGAAGTATTGTAAAATGAGCACTAGATAATAACTAATCACAGATAATACAGGTGTCAAGTGTCTTCAAAGCACAAAGGTATTTAAAAAGCAAGCTGCAGTTCTTCTGCAAGTTAGATATAACGCTGTCCCCTTTTAAACCTAATATGAAAATTGCAAATGAAGTGTTTCATTTACTGGAAAACTCTTGTGCTGCTTTGATGATACAAAATGCTGCTTCCCTGCTGGGAGGGGTGTTGTTATTGCATACCTTGGTTGGTAAATGTCTAGTTTTCCAGTGCCTGGAAAACAATGTGAAACTAAATAAATTTTGCTTTCATTTTCATGCTTAATATTCATGTGTAATTTTTGTCATTAAATAAATCTACAGAAGTTAACAAAAACCCAACCCCCACACACTACAGCAAACAGACTGTGATTTTGTCCCCTCTAAATTCCTGATAGGTGCTCTTCTTTCTGCTATCAAAGAAAAAGAATGAAAAACATCTGAAAAAATCTTGCATATCTTTAAAAGCCAGTTAACTCAATCTTGGTTTACAAGTGTTAAGAATTAGTTAATCCCTACCTCTATATAGGTGTAAATTTGTTTTATTTTCAGAACTGATAATAACATTTATTTTAAAAGAATAATGGTATAGAGATCGTTGTCTTTGCGAGAAATCCAGAAGTGAAAGGGAATCATAGTGATCTAATAATCTGGCAGGACTTTGCAGATGCTATTACAGACACTGATTTTTTTTCACACTTCCTAGTGGCATGCACTCGAAACAAACAAAAGTCACCTCAAGTAACATCAGCACTGTTGTCTCATCTTAATTTCTATTAGTTCCTTTTGACACAAATAACTCCACTTTGCTGGGCAGTATGCACTGTAAAAGAAGATATGCCTTATGGGGAAAGAAAACCTTGAAGTCTGAAGGTGTTCATACTGTATCTTATATTATTTACCCATATTCATTCCTTCTGGACCAGAAGGAGTCTGAGCACAGCCACCCCTGCTTTCCAGAGGTACACTTGGCCAACACTCAGCTTGCAGAAAGCAGCTCAGCATCAAAAAGTTATTTGAATCATGAATTGAGTTTAATGACAAGCAACTGTACGGCTCATAAAATCCATTCCAAGGGACCATTTCCCATACATAAAACCTGCAGCTAATGCAGTGTATCTCATAAGAGCCAAACGTTTGCTCTTACAGCACGAAAACAGGAATTTAGAAGACAAATTCCACAGCCAAGCTCTGACCGGCCCCAGTTTCTCCCGACGTTTAACTTCGCCTACCTAAAGCTTCTTTGGGGTCTTTGTTTTGCAGTATGTGTAAGGACACCGCTCAGTGATAAATACATTTTATAAATAGATGCTGCATATGTCTAATCTGAAAGACCATCCTCTGTGATTAGGTATATGCCTATTAAATCCAGCTGCGAACACACATCAAGCTCTAAAACCACAGACATTGTGACAGACTGGCCTGTGCTGAAGCAGACAAATTGTATGTCCAGACATTTCATACTGCTTTGTGATTCCCTGAACGATTCTTAGTGAGAGAGTTTGAGAGCTAAAATTAATGGTAGTAGATGTAGAAGCATCATCTGCAAACATTTGATATTTCATTTAATATTACTTTGTTAGTGAGTAAGAATTCAAAGTAAGTATACTACAGGCTAAAGAGGTGAAAGTGGAAATCTAAGTCCTAAATGTAGTTCTGCTTCCATGTATAACTGTGTTTACATTGACAAGTCACTCAATATGTCTGTTGAAAGGGAAATAATGCCCTTGCCTCTGTTCCCCAAGGAAGTACAGGGAAGATTTATGTGGAACTGCAGTGTTCTTTGAACAAATAAAATGCTACAGAAGTACAAGTGTTTTACCTACCTAACAACAGCAAAGGGAGAATTATACAGCTACAGTGTGCTGAGAAATTGATGGTTGTATAAGTACATTCCCATCAAACGGATCCTGATGAGACTGCAATATACAACTACATAGTCAGCTCTTGCCTGTACTTTCTACTGTATACGTTACGTCATTCTGTATTAAATTTGTGTGCATTTGTGCTGCCTTTTTTTTTTTCCCTTACACATTAAGTTCAATTCTCAACAAATACCCTGAAGTAGAGAAACATGTGGTTCCTATTTGTTTAAATAATGAGTGCCTGACATGTTCCTTTGAATATTTACATTGTCAAATTCAATCTTGAAAGTTGAGCATCATTTTAGGCAACAGTCATGCTGTATTTTTAGTTCAGTCTCATTCTACTGCCACTTTTCTCCTTAATCTAAGATTATTTATCCTCTTCAGTAAATTTTTAGGAAGAACTTTTGTTTTATCTGCTAAAAATCTGAATAAAAGGTGTCAGACAATTTTCACCACTATTTTCATGAATGATTCAAGCAACAAAGTGGTAAGAGAGAACTTTTTTCTTTTTCGTGTTACCAAAAGAAAGAAAAAACCCAAGGACTGGAGCTGGGGTTACTAATGGGTAACAGAAAAGCCTTCTTATTCCATCAGGTAACAAACATTCACAACAGTTATAATTAAATCCTAGTGAAGAAAATGTTCCATCATTAAATTAAAAAAAAAAAAAAAAAAACAACACACAACAAAACACAAACTCCTAATTTATTAGTAGCAAAACTGAAAGATCTGAAGAATTTTGCATCATTTCCTTATTATATAGTGTGACAGTTTGTTTTATTATGGAAATTACTTCACAACCTAGCAATGGCAGGCAGTAACTTAAACTCATTAACGTATGAAATGGCTACTACTGGTCAGATATTTACTAGTAATGAGCTAAATGACAAGAAGTCAGACTACAGTCAGAAACCTGCATTTTCCAACTCTAAAGGCAATTTACAGATAACAAATTCTTTACAGGTAGCAAACTTTTCTATTTAGCAATCATTTCAATGTACTGTTGATATTGTTTGAGCAGATACATGGTCAGCTATGCCCCACTCATTGATATGTTTTTCCAGATAATATTTGTAGATATAACATAACCTCGCTCTAAAGGCATCTGAAATTAGATACCCATCTTTCTCCAGAGCTCATTACATAGAAGATTATAATCTTCCTCACCTTGCTTTCAATTCAGTGGAAACAGCTGTACCAAGAATACAGAAACTGTTCTGCTGCTAATTCACTATAGTCCCGATGCAATGTGTTGTAAAATACTATTAGCAATCTAGGACTTGGTGGGACTTTTCCTTGTGAGACGTTTTGCTAAATCAAACAGTTATTTTCCAAAGCACTACAGTGACCATACAGAACAGAACCATGCTTTCACGCCAATACAGGTTAACAATTCACAGTTTAGAGACCTACTTACTAGAAAGACACAATTAGAAAGGGGTGTTGTCAAATTTCAGTATAAAGGGACTGGCGCTGATCAGGACACCAGTGTCTGTCACCTCTCCAAGGGACTGCAAGCCAAACAGTACATCTGGCTCCTCACCCAGATCAGCAGAAGTACTGGTTGCACTTTTGAGGAGACTGGGAAGAAATTAGTGAAGTGAAATGGTTCTAAGTCAAGTTTAGGTATAGAATAGTGAAAACTGTGTACGAATACTTGTCATCTAAACCAAATTTATTGTAGTCCAACTGTTTTAATTTGTTCCTCCTGACTTTCCTTACAGCAACCCTAGAGACCAGGCTTTCAGGACCTCTTCCCACCCCAGCTGGGTGCTGTTCAATACTGCCTGAAAAAGATGTTTTTATGGAACACCTAATTTTCTGAAATGTGAGGAAGCTTATTTTGTCATGGAAGTTCAGCAGGGCTGGTGGTCCCACTCACATCAAGCCGTGTGCCAAGTTGTCTTATAGAGTTATGAAACATGCCCTTTGGAAAAAAACAAAAAAAACAAAAAACCAAACCAAAACAGGTTTTTTGAAAACAATATTCACGCACCTGAAAAACAAGCAGTTACAGATATAGACAGAATTCATTGTTCTGAAGTTCTGGGTTCTGATCAATGCCACGGTCACATCTGCTTTTGAGTTGTAATTACAATTCGCTTTAATGGCTTTTCATAGCACTTGTTCCTTATGCGAACATGGCGTGTTGGTTAGTTAACCTGTCATTCTACTAAAGCAGATATGGTTGGTCGAATGAAAGCAGCTGATATAATAGCTTATTTAGCTTCAGTTCGGTCTCTAGTTTTTACATATTCCAGCTTTAAAAAGTTAGAGCAGTTGCTGACTTAAACTGACTTTTCTTATCAGCTGCTGCTCCGATCAGTCCACCAGGTTACAGAGGTAATTTCATTCTGCAATTGCAGGGGAGAACAAAGCAGCACTTGAAAGAAGCCATTCCTCTTTCGTTTCATTCTAAACTTGTGACTGTGATCTTGATTTTAAAAAAACCTTTAAACTACACGCCTAAAATGATTTTGATCCAGAAACCTTCAAAGGCATAATAAGCAGCTGAATCTAAAACCAGGCCTTTGATATGTAATATATTCTTTGCAGGGTCAAACTTTTTATTGTGTTATTACATCAAAGAAGAAGCACCTAAGGTTAATACTGTCACTGGAATTCTAGGAAAGAGACTAATCCCTTATTTGAAAAATGTGTTGTCGTGTTTTGTTTTGCTTTGGTGGTTCTGGTGGTTTTTTTTTTTCCCCTGAAATATTCTCCTGCAAACTTAGTGGATCCAGTTGCTTTTTAAATTTTGCTCCCCTCTGCTTTTTCGCCTTTTTTTTTTAAAGATGGCAGTTCTGCTGCAGTGTGATAGACCAAGAGTTACTGTGACTCAAAAAATGAAAACGTTCTATGTAGCCAACATAATGATACTTCAGCATAATGAAGGGTACTTGTGTTTCAGTGGTAATGGGAACACAAGGAGAAACTTGCAAGGGTGGTGCAAGAGCCCGCAAATTACCGTGACTGCAGCAGTTCACCCGTTCTTTTCACTGTGCTGTTCGTTACACTTCATCTATTCATGCAGCTGTACACATTTCTCACAGTGGCTATTTCTGACAGCGTACTGAAGCAGAACTGTAAGAAACTACAGCTCCATAGCCCCATGTGATTTTGAGAGGACTAGCACAATGTATTCCATGCCAATATTGCACACTGATGATGTAATAGAAGCGTGTTACTGTCAATGCGATTATTGGTATTTTATAGACTAGATTAAAGCACAGATGGTGTGAGTCTATCAACACTACATAACCTAGACTGTGTCCAGCACATATATAATTCTGGTTTACAAGAATTTCCACTCTGACATTCTTGCTGGGCAGTATCTGTAATTCCCTATTGGTTGTACTATACAGTATGTGACAAAATAATTCTAAGTGGCCAAGTATCAGGAAAAAAAAGTCCTTGCCGAGTTCCCCACTTTCCTGGCGTTAATGTGTTTTTGTGGTTCAGCAGCCTCTGTTGTGTTGTGTTCTAAAGGTAAACACATTCAAGTTGTTTTAGACCAAAGAATATGTCCATCTTTATACTCACTTCTAGAACTTACTCCAATATTGCCTTTCCACTACTAACAGCATGGCACACCATATTTACTTTGGAAGCAATTCAACATGCACACTGGTTGCTTATATATCATGCTGGAACTGTGTGGTTGGACACTGACAAAGCTGTTTCTCACAAAAACAATATGGGACAGTTAATCATTTCAAGTTGTCCTGGGTTCTCCATGCTCATGTTCTACCAAATGGAACAGCACTAACAGCGTTTCTGTGACATTCTTGACTCCATCTCAACATGGATTAAAACTGAGAGGTTAGAATACGGAGAAGATCTTAAGATACACATATAAGTAGATATAAGAAGGAATACAAACTATGCAGAATATCTATTTCACTTTGTCAATTCCTTAATTAACAGGAGGAGGATCTGTCAAGTTTTTCTGGTTATGAGAGCACAGGAGGTGAGTTTCTTTTTCAGTGTCATTTGCCATTTAATTTTGAAACCTTTGATTTCCCCTTGTATTTAAACAGCTACTTAGAAGATTAAGCGAATTCAGGTTATTTATATTGTGAAAGCTATGTCTCAAAGGATTTTATCATGTGAATTCTCTTTGAATGCAAATTAAAGCTTGTAAAAGTAATTTTTACACTCTTTAGGCTAGTGGATTCAAAATTATTAGAAAATATTATGGTTAATCAGCATCAGATCTTACAGGTGTTTTCAGAAATCAGCAGTTATGAAAAGCTTGTTGGAAAATATGAGCTGCTAAGAGTTTAAGAGGAATGAAAAGATTAATCAAAACATTTTATGGCTAATTATATTATGTAATAAGAGATGTACATACCACATAATAAAAAACAAAGTTGTATGTGGTAAACTAATGTTTCTTGTAAGTGATTAAGTCAAAGAGAAAATACAATTCCAGCAGCTCAGATGGTGCAAGATCACCTTCTGTATTGGTATAATCAGGCTAATGACTGGGACTCAATAAAAGGAACTGGTTGTTTTGGTTTTTTTTAATACCATTTCAGTAAAAGGCAAAGCTATAGTACATACAGTAGTTTTGGTGCTAAAATGACAGTAATACCTGAATTTCAGTACAGATTATTATTATTTGGCTGGACTTGAGGCTCAGGGGTATTTAAGCCTACATCTCAGATGTAGTGCACCAAATATAGGATCTGAATAGGATGTGGACAAACTTCTATAGCAATTATAATGTAATAACATGTTCAGAGAAAAATATCACATCTGCAGTGAGAACTGCAAAACTGGGAGATAAGTAGGTTTGTGGATAATAGCTCCTTTTGGAATGCAGAGCACTATAGCAGAAAGTAAATCTAGTGAAATCAGATCAGCTTGCATGAGTGTTACACAATTCAGTGTGGAAAGCAGCTGAGATTAAAATTAGTAGCTCTTGCCAACTAAAGAATTTTTTCATTTCAGACTTTTCAGAAGATCTGAGGAAATCAAACATCATTTTTGTAGTCGGTAAGTAGTGCTACATTTGAAAATCCCCATGTTATTTAGTTTTGATAATAATTGTACGATTTTTTTTTTTTTTTTAAGCTTAGCAGAACAGTTTGGTTAAGGTATTTGCATGGTGGTTTAGTCTTTTGAAAGGGAGTTAGAATTTAATTTCATGTTATTAAATTAACTTGAGTGACAACAGTTGTGTAAAGCTTAGAGCAGGAGGTATGGTTAAGTGTGAACACACTCAAAATGACCTGGGGGCTTGCACAGCTCCAGCAGTGCTGTGTGATCTCAAAAAGCAAAGCCGCCTCACCAGCATTAGTTAAACTGTTATAGATTGGATTTTAAGGTATAGGTGAAAAAATGAGGTCTCTTCACCTCTTCATTTGTGGAACAACTTTTGTGAATACAGATTTCAATTCTACATGTGCTCGACGTGCTGTTAAAAGTCAATGGGCTAGTGATCGTGCATAATGCTCAGCATGCACTGAAGCTTTGCAGGTTCAAGGTTTACTTTATATCTGCTTTGTGGAAGTCCAGAGAGGAAAAGCACCATGCTAATGCCCATTATTTATATAAATGTGACTAATATAAATAGCCTGAACTTTGACCAGCCTTTTAAAACAAATTATAACCAGAAGATTAACAAATTTCAGCTTGGAAGGAGAATGAAGATGAGGGAGCCAGAATCTTCCCAGTAGTGTCCAGTGACAAAACAAGGGAAAATGGGGACAATTTAAAATACACTAAATTCCATCTGAACACAAGAAATTTTTAATTTTTTTTTTTTTTTTTTTTTTTTTTTTTTTTTTTTACTGTGAGGGTGGTCGAACACTGACCTGGTTGCTCAGAAGACTGTAGAGTCTCCATCCATAGAGATGTTCAAAACCCAGCTATACACAGTCCTGAAAAACCATCTCTAGCTGACCCTAGATCATCCCAAGAAGTTCCTTTCAACCTAAAGAATTCTGTGAGAAGACAGGATGTTTATGTGTTGTCCTTTTATCTCACCCTATCTTATACCAAATACAAGCTGCCTCAATTTATTGAAAACCCGTGGTGGATATTATGTGTTTGAAAAAGTAAAACTAGGTTAATGAAGTGTTTGTTGGAGACTTTTCTTAAGGAAAAGATGCATAACTCTTAATTTTCAGCCTTTAAGCAAACTCTAATTCCATGCTTACTGAAGTACATCTTCCTGCTGTTTGCTACAGTGAGAAATCCTCCTCCTTTCTGCCTCACATATCTTATTGGAAAATTATGTTTGTGTTTGAACACACACATTTTTTTAAGACACGAAGACACTCAAGGAATTTTGCCTCTAAAATTGTCCATGAGAGAGGCATATTCTTCATTTATCTCGACTGCTTTTTCTTTATCAGAGTGTTTTTAATTTTCAGTTATAATTTTTATAGGCCATTTACTAGCCATCTTCCAGCTTAAAACTGAAAACTCACCCTCTCCCTATTTAATCCTGCTCTTAAATTCAACTCAGACTTTGTAGTAAATGCTTTGTAGAAACAGAGGAAAATTCTGCTTCATCAAGTCTAAGTTTTCTTTGTTGAAAATCTTACAATGAAAAATTTGAATAAGCCCAAACATGGTTTGCTTGCCAACAAATTATGTAGAATGATTCATACTTTTTTTCCAAAATACCACCATTCCCACCCCCCATCTTTCCATCCCTGAAACAGCTTCTTGAAGTTTGATGTGAAGCGTAGGGTATATTTTTTCTGTGGTGTGTGGTTTGGTTGGTTGGGTTTTTGTTCGTTTGTTTGTGAGGAGGTTGGTTGGTTTGTTTTGTTGACCACCGTGACATCTTCACATTTGCACAGTTGGCTGCGAAATATTGGGTTTACTCCATCTAGGTAGTGAACATAAATGGTATTTCCCAGAGACAGACTCCTCCATTGCAGTGGATGCTGCTAGAAATGTTCAGCCCCAGATACCTTGACTAGAAAATAAGCAGAATAGATGGGTTGGAGCATCCTGCTCTCGATACTTGAACAGGAAAAACTGTCTCAATCTCAGTCATGTTTACACATTACATAGATGTATTCTTGATGGAATAATAAGATGCTCATAAAGATGTTTTAAAACTAGAGTCCTAAAGATGTGCATCTGAAGTAGTTTACAAAGTAATTGAAATACATAACACCATCTGCCATAGCTGACAAATCGAGACAATTTATAAGACAAAGGGAAAAAAAGGAGACAATTCCCTCCCCCACTAATTTCACTTGAATATTGTCCAAAAGGGGAAAGAAAAAAAGAATCTAATTAGCAAAGATTTACATTAGAGCTAATGCAGGAATTAATTGGAATATTAGTCAACTCAGATTAATTAAGCCACAATGTCAAAGTTTTATCCAGACAGCACAGCAAAGATATAGAATCAGCAAGTGAAAAATATGAGACATAACAACAGGGTAATAAAAGAGGCAAAACCTAATTAAATTTGGCCTGTAAATAAAATTCAAGAGAAATATAAAAAGTTAAACAGATGGAAAGATAAATTTGGGGGATGCTCTAATATTTGAAACATGCAATTATTGCCAGTGACTAAAAAGTTTTTTAAATCCACCACAAAAACAAACAAACAAACCCCAAACAACCAACAACCCAAATCAAACCTTTTTCATCAGACCACATGAAAAGTAAAATCTCAACTGCAATGAACAGCATTTGATTTTATCATCCTTAGCCAATGCGATACTCTATATCGCATCCAGAAAGCTGTCATACATAACAAGTTACTGGGAGCATTATCCCTCCCTGTCCTCCACAGGACTTTCATAAACCAAAGCCACATTTAGCTTTGGTTGAGGCTGAAACTCAAGCAGAAAGTTTTCAGGAATCTTTCTGCACTTTGGATTAGAGAGAAATTCCTCATTTACTCCTAAATTTCATCCTTAAAACATAGCGTAACCAATATTTTCTGCAAAATGCGTGTCATATTCCTTCTGATGAACCAAAGCTGGTAATGGTTTAAACTCAATGTAAATAGGACCAGCTTTTCAGCTGACACTCTGAAGGTATTATCACCACCTACTTCACAGGTAAAACATTATCAGCTGCACACACTAGCACATTAGCTCCTTGTGCATACAAAACAAAAAAAAATCATCACAAACCCCAAAACTCTGTCCAGGGTATGTCAGATCTTGAATAACTGGACCTAACTTGGCATTTAGCCCTGCTTTGAGTAGGGGGTTTTACCAGATCAAGTCCCTTCTGACCTAAATTATTCTACAGTACTTGTGTTACAGCTCCTTGTACAATCAGCCAGGCATAGGATTAGCAGTGCTAATTAATTAAAACCCCAGTCAGTCCAAGCGCTAACTGTAGAAGCTGATGAAAGCTGCTTTCTCTGGCTTTCTATGAAATTAACTACACATTTTAAGAGGGATGATAACTCAGTGATGCCCTAGGACATCACATCACTCTGCTGACATGTGCTCCAGGTTGGTTTTTGATTAAAATCATCTTTCAGAGAGGAAAACAACAACAACAACAACAAAAGTTGAAGGATTTTTGTTGTTGTTTGTAACTAACAGTGTCATTCCTATATGGTTTCACTCAGACAAATATGTGAACAACAGATGAGGTGCTACTGAGAAGTCTTCAAGTGCCATATTCTGAAGATAATGCTGATTTTTATTTGTATAAATAACCCAAGTAGCATAGATAGAATTGCCAAACTGATCAAGTCCTCCAAAAATCATAGCTTGGATTTAAGGATTGCTTGACTGAGGTTATTTTTATTTCAGTTGTGACTTCTGAGGCACCTGGGTTTCACCTGCAAGCGTTTTCCATGATACAGCAATGACACTCATAAAAATAACGTCTAGAAATTGAAACATTTTAAAATGAATGCTGGGACTCTCTTGTAAATCCTGCTGCTGGTATTTTATGTAAATGTTCGTAGTATTTTGGTGTGTGATAAACCCGTAAGATTTAGCAAGTTTAAAATAGAGACATGGCAGTCTGTCTGTATGACACTTCTGTTTTATTAATATTTCTGGCAGCAAGGCCAGTTCATGAACTGCTCACGCTGCTGGTTCCTGTCCCTGCTGGCTGCCAGCAGCAGCCCCAGCTCCCTCTGGCATCATTAATTCATCTGCTTGTGCTGTGGTGCTCTAGACCAGACCAGTACAGTGGCATCAGGTGCCCAGGCTTGTCCTCTTTCACAGACTGGAGGGAATTGGGGTAGGAGGGAGAGCAGGTGTCAAAGACTTGATTTCTTAAGCTGAGATCTTTCACTGATCTAAGGCAGGCTGCAGTTAAACATTCACAAATGCTGCTTGGGCAGTTGTCACTTCTCCCTGCCACTGAGACCGCTCCTTTTCTCCCCTTGAAGTGCTCTCTGTGAAGCATTTCTGAATGCAATTATTAGATGGGGAAAAGTGACCACCTAAGTCAGCACTGCTGCCAGAAAGTTGTTTACCACAAAATCCCCTTACACAGTTTCACAGGCAGCTGAATCAACATAACGAAAGGGAAAACCATGCTAAGGGAGTGCACAGACCTTTTAATCTAGCCTTGTCTACAGAAAAGCAATATGCAGAACTGCATTCAATTTCTATGCTCTGTCTAGTACACTGGTCCCAGCTACTTGCTTACTATTTGTATCAGAGAGCACAAAGGGAGAGACAAAGGATTCAAGTTCCAAGAATGATGTCGATGACTGATACAATGTGCTAAATTTCTGAATCTGCAACTTTTTATTAAGTTAATGAATGAGCTTTAAAGCAAGATGTACTGCTCTTAGCAAAAGTAGTGTAATACAAAAGCATGCTAACATTGAAGAACTGCTGGTCATTGTTCTACATTCTCCCACAGGTCACAGCACACTCATAATTCCTCTGGCCATTTTCTAGACCTTAATTCTTTATCTTCATGTCATATGAAAATTGGAAGACAACATGATTAATCCGAATAAGAAGTTACCGCAAATCAGCCTGTCGCTGGTTAACACCATTTCTTTCCAAAATATACTCAGGTGGAGTGAAAGATGACAGCATACAGAAAAAAATGACAGCGTTCACAAAGAATCTTACGCCTTCACAACAGAAGTGGAGACATATTCTCCTCCTCCTAAGCACTGAGCCATTGCAAAACATCACTAACTTTTTCAATGCCTCAAGTTTTTTTCTGTTTGAAAAACAGCATAACAAGTTGCAGTGAAGGCTTCTTAACTGAAAATATCTTTGGGCTAGCTTTTGTTATGTTTAGTATGCAGCTGTTGTTCCTTATAAACTTTCTTCAACTAAATTATTAATTTTTTCTCATCTTTTTAGAGAGAGGCATAGATTTAATAAAGAGATCCTCTAAAAGAATGAAATACAGTTTTTGCAACACTACAAATTGATAATAAGCCTCATGACTGCAGGGTTAATTTGCTGTTAAAGGTGCTTCTGTAGCAGTCCCATGAGTATATACTCTGAGCAGGAAGAAAGTATCTAAGGAGTAAGAAAATGCACTTTCATGTGCTTTCCATCCTAAATAGCTGTTTTTTCGGTCACATTAAACACTGGCCTTCAGAGGGAGGCAAGACATTAACTAATACTTGAATTTCAGGCATGTAGATTAATACTGTTGTAAATTCTGAGTATGTGTTCAGCCCTCAATGCTGAATTTCCTGGGGGCTTCCAGCCCCTTCTCAGATCAGACCAAGCAAGAGCTGCAGTCTCATTTGTTGATAAGACTTTGTAAAGTGGGTCATATACATTTGTCAAACAGTAGGATGCTTTGCTACTCATCAAATGATACTAAATTAATAGCATTGGCCATAAAAATTACCATTTTCAGCACATAGCTTATCTAATTTTGTCTTTTTCTCTCTAAAGAGCTCAACATTTTAATCTCAGCTTTGTTAGAACTCTTCTACTGAAAATAAATATGGTCAATTTTCATTGATGTTTTAGAAGCACAGTAATGCTCTTTGTAGTGTATGCCCTGCATATTGTGTCATTCTGACAGCATTCTCTCTTAAAATACTAATAGATAAAGGCATTATAGAAACACATCAAGTTTTCTGAATGTTTACCTGCTAGCTAAAAACCAAAAGAAGTCTTTGTATTGTTATTTTGAAAAAGGGATCTAGTTTGTTTAGTATATGAAGGGACATTATGAAATTTCTGTTACAGCTCTACATTCAGAAGATAAAGTTATACAAGAAACATGATAAAGTAATCTATATAGCTGTTTTTTTCTAATACTGTGTATATACACCAAAAAATAGGATGAAATTACTGCACTGCTGGTATATTCAAGGCCAGGAGACAGAATGTGTAAACAAGCACATGCACACACAAACTTACTAGTCTAAAAAACCAGAACAGACCAGAAATAAAATTAATTGCCACTACAGATATTTGATGATCTCTTTACAGATAATTTGCCTATAAACTCTCTGCATCTATTTTTCTGTAGCCACTCCTAGTTATTCCTTGTTTCATTCTGTGCTTTTACAAAAGAATAATAGTTTCCTATTAAAGCAATAGAAAAACAACATGCAAGCCACATTGCCAAGCAAATGAGACTGTGACAATGATATTTCTACCTAAAATTGTAGCACAAGTGTGATTCTCACACCACGGACTGATAATTTCTTTGTGAAGCTGAAGTAAAAGACATCAGGTTACAGAAGACAAAACCGTTCATTTGATGCTATTGCCTTATGACCCAGTTTTTTTTCTCAGCTACAGTACTGTAATGTCTCCAAAACTCATATGCTTGGAGCAATTATTTCTTACATGTAATGCAAAAGTCAGAAGAAAGTTCAAGTCAGGAGGAGATAGTGCCAGATTCACTCTGCTGTGACCATGTTATTCCTATTATTTATTTATGCACACATAAACAAAAAGGAAAATGACCTATTTTCTAGCATCCTAAATCCACATAACAGAGCTCTGTAGTCATATTTGCAAGTCTGAAGAGCTGATAAATACACAAGCCACATGCTTAAAAAACTATTGAAAAGTGTGTGGTTTTCTTCTCTCTTGGCCTTTCCTCTTCTTTTGATTTTTGAATACCGTCTCCCTACAAGGGTATAATTATCATCTCCTACTGCAGTAGATCTTCTGAACAGATCCATCAAAGATTGTAAAAACGCTGCCACACACCTTGAAATTTCTCCCCAAATCCCAATATTGTCACAAAGGAAATTGGCTTTCCCGGCCTCCCCCAGCACCAACATGGCCGCCCAGCCCTCCCCACCCAGCTCAGCCCCCACGGGACACTCACCTCAGCTCCGTGGGTCACAGGAGCAGGATCGCCAAGAAGTACCTTCCAGCAGTTTCTGTGGACTGCCGTCTCTCCACCTGGGGTGGCTGAGGACACGTTTGGCATTTCACAGGGTCAGCCCACAGGGCGAGGAAGGACAGCAGCCATGTCCATGGAGGAGGTGGAACAGGGCAATGCCAGCGCCTGCAGAGTGAGGAGGTGTCCAGAGCCCCTGAGATGGCCTCAGGAAAAAGGTGGTTGCCATAGAGGCATCAAACAGAGGCAGAGTTTTGGGACTTTTGAGGTAACAGCAGCTGTCCTACCAAAGGAAGGAGGGAGAGCTGAGGCACCATTTCTGACAGAACATGGGCAGCATTCCCTGAGGCATTGCCCTGTCTTCCCGCCTTTTCTCCTCACAGGCCCCCGGAAGATGCCAACCCCCGGCCTGCAGCTGGGCCAGCTGCAGGTGCCTTCCCTTCAGTCTGAGGTAAAAATCACTTGAGCAGCTGCACCTGAGCCTGTGTCGGCTGGAACTGCCCTGCACCCCTCCAGGTGTTTGGCTCTGGGCTTGGTTCAGAGGTGGTTTTCCAGTTCCTGACCGAGCATGGTTGTGGATATAGATCAGCGGGTGGTGGCCAGGCCAGGTCTCCACATGCCCTTCGTTGCTGAGCACTTGACTCGCACCCCTCCCTGCAGCAGCCATGCCGTGCAAACCAGTGCCACAGCCCCATGGAGCAGCAGCACGAGCCTTTGCCAGTGTTTAGCAGCTTCAGTACCTGGCTCTCAGTTATCAGCAGACATGCCAGCACTTGAGAGTTTTCCAGCTCAAAGGGAAAGGGAACAAGCACAGTGAAATTTTGCTCTTACATTTACCACAGTGCAAAAGGGTTTAGTTATGGTATGCCTGTGTGCATCCCATAGACAGAGGCAGGTTTCACCATCTCTTTCTATCTTTCTATTCCATAATGGCGGCAAAATATTTTCCTCACAAGGGTGCAGCGAACCTTCATTTGCTAATATTTGTTGCAGCTATCAAGCTGAACATACTGAGTCAAACACTGCTGGCTATCTGTTTCATGTTTTTTCCTTTACATGGTAATAGTGTTTTAGGAACAGTTTCTCTTCTGCAAGAGATTTCACATTGCTGTGACTCCCTTGACTTGGTTACACATTTTTGAGTCAGCAGCGCAGTCTGTCAGAAGGGAAGTCTATGACTTATTCTACTTTATATAGTGTCCTTGCAAAAAGAAAAATGCAATAGGGGCAGTCTTGTCAATTTCCTCCCATTTTCTTTGTTGCTATAGTTTGAGAAAAGGCAGATATTTATTCTTTTCTAATTGTAGATCTTTTTCCCTCACAAAGGTGGCCCTGGCTCTGGCAAAGGTAGCCAATGTGAACAGTTAGCCAAGAAATACGGATTTACTCACCTGTCCGCTGGTGACCTTCTCCAAAATGAGTTATCATCATTGTCAGAGAGAAGTAAATTGATCAAAGACATCATGGAATGTGGTGAACCTGTGCCTGGCGTAAGCAACAATTTTATTTTGGGTCATTGTGGTTAAACAAAGGCAGAAGTAGGTAGATTGTCTACAAGGGTGCAATTAAGAGACTAGAGCTGATGATTTCTATTTAAGTAAAATTAATCTGCAACTTGACGGAGAAATTTCCTCATTGCCAGATCTGCACTCCTTTCCCTTTTCTATTCCAGTAGGTCTTTACGTTTCAGACTCCCATAGGCAATAAATCAGTTCTGAAATACAGTGAGACAGATGCTGCGCTGTGCATTGCAAAGTGTAAGAATAAGTACAGGAAACATAAACTTTATGTCCATTTTATAGCTTCACATTTCAGATTCAGTGCTGCTCCTCCTGGCAGCTACTCTAATTCACAGTACCTGCAGCGCTTCCCTGCAGAGCTGGCTGACATCCCAGAGCAGGTGGACTGCAGTTTAATGGAGACTGTGAAGACAGAATGTGTTGTCCTCAGCTGGACTTGACTCTTGCATGGCAGGTCCACAGCCCCAGCTCTTGGTAGGTCCTTCAGCAAGTGCAGCTAGATTGTAGGATGTGTTTGTTAATGAAAGATACAGTGAAGTGCTGCTCAGGGGAAACTAAAAGCTATGCTGAGGCTTGATTTTGATTGCTTTGCTCTTCAGTGTGTTTGGTCAAATTAGGTCTCTTATCACTTCCCATGTAATATAATTGTATAAATGACATAATGACATAGCAAAATGGAATCAGATTGGAAAATGCTGCAGCAGTACTCCAGAGATTCACAGATATTAACGTTGATTTTGAAACTCTGAAATGTTCCCAGCCGTCTATAGGACACTTTTGGAACTCTTGGGTGGGTTGCAAAACTAGATTACTGTAGCATAGCTGGTCCTGGGAGGAGAAAAAGTAGGGTACCCTGCTACCTGCAGAACAAGAAAAACACCTGCATTCACAGGACCTGATTTTAGCTAAACAAGGCAGTTCTCAAGGGTGTAGGACTAAAGTCAATCTTTCTTATTAATTAACCATTTAACTCCCTTTCTTTCCAATGCAGGGTATTGTCATAGAGCTACTGAAGGAAGCCATGGTTTCCAAGTTAGGGGACACAAGAGGATTTCTGATCGATGGGTTTCCCCGGGAGCTGAAAGAAGCAGAAGAGTTTGAAAACAAGGTGACCATACAATCATAATGCTGTTAATAACTCCTATTAAGATAAGACTGTACTTCTGATGCTGCTCGAGTCCTCATCTTTAGCTGATTGCAACGGGGACTTGTAAAGAGCCAATCCAGAAGCCTTGTGCTGCTGATCACTGAAACTTTGGTACCCCATCACTATAGCAGCTGCAGCTATCACCCTCACACAGACTATCACCCTCACACAGACTGTAATGCCAGGAGAAGTAAAGGCTGATTTTGCTCAAATTTAATATAAATCGGGAACAATTCAGATTTAGTGGAAAGTACCATTTTTAGAATCAGTTTCCTAATTCTAGTGGGTGGCTGCTTTACTTCTCATGAAAATCTCATCCACCACTATTTGATGTGGGTTCATGAACGCATGTATCTTCACAGTTAGCATCTCTTACCATTGAGCTGGCTAAAGCTTGCCGCCGCTTTGAAACAGCAAAACACAGAAGACATTTTTCTGTGGCATAGCCATGAAAAGAGCTTTTTGCAAGTGACTCCGTGGCAGTTCAGAGAGTTATCAATTTCCTCAGTATGTGCTAAGACCCACTGGGAAGTCTCAGCTGTACATTTCTCAATCTGCAGAAAATACTGTGTATAAGCCCCGTGAATGAATTTGCCAGGGTTCCGGAGAAACAGTGAAGTAGGAGAAGTAGTTAAGTATATATTGTATCATATTACACTCCACAAATGTCCTATGCAGGTTTGAAATGTAGTAAAACTTTAATGAATCATCTGTTTTCTCCCTGAGCCTTTAGCTATTTTATTTAGTTGATTACCACAAAAGCCTTAGCAAGATTTAGGCATCAGAAGCTGGACAAAATAATGGGCAATAGGATTTTCTATAGAAGCCATTCACATAAATGTTGATATATCAGTTCTTTTACTAAAATGCCACAGACCATTAAAAAGACATTGGAGATTTCTTTCATTTTGTATAGAAGCATTATTTCAGCAGTGCTGCTTTTCTGGTAGGCATATGTGTCATGTCCTGTGAGCACTGGTGTGTGCTATGAAGTAGGACGTGGAGATCAGGGTGTCCCAGACTGAGGCATTGCCAGGCAAACAAGGCTTGATGCACCCAGTGCAAAAGCAGAGCCCCTTTCAGTTCCCATAGACACTGTAGCAGCAGCAGATCCTGTTGTCCTGAGCTGCCTTTGACACTGGGAATAAAATACAAGGACCCCAAGTAATAATTTTGAATGTGCAAAGTCATCCTTCTTGTATCCATGTATCCACTTCAGTTTTCTCTTGGCTGGCCGTGAGCTGCTCAGTAAGTCTGGGAAGTTTTTGTAAATGAGTCATTACTGAGATAATGCTTTGCAGTTCTTCCTAAAGGGCGAGGAGAAGTTTTTCCTACACTATAATTGAATGAAAAGAGGTGAACATCAGGCTCTGTTAATTAATGGCAGCAAAGTGCAAATGAATAATGCTACACATCTACATGATGAGTAAAAAGCATTATAATTGTTAACAAAGAGCTGTTCTATTTAGAAGACATCGGGAACAGTGCTTATACTTAAAAGCTTGACAGCCCTAAATAGAATTAGCTAAGCAGAAGCAGCTTATTTTCCAGCCAGTTTGCCCAATTCCTTTCTATGATATAATTGTACTTTTACCTAGCCATAATTCTAGAGAAGCAGGTGTCTCTGTTCCCTCCTCGGTCTTTCTGCTAGGTGAGAAGTAGAAAACAGTATTAAATTATAAGTTCCAAATCACCAGGTGGAAGATACCCAGTAAGACAGAGTAAAGAGCCAATACATTAGATTTGTTTGGCTTCCTGGAGATGTCTCCACAGCATGCATTATTTAAACTAAATTGTGTCAGGAAAACAGTGATTTAAAAAAAACCCAAAACAACACAGTAGTAAGAATTACTGTAATATCTGAAAGGGGCATTACTTTAACTTTTTGCAATTTTTAACTGGGAAGAATGACATTTCTGTAAAGTTTTGAATTCCAGAGAATAGCAACAATAAAGCTTTTAAGAGAATAACATAGGCTTTTCAAAAGCAAATGAGACCCAGTCTATCAAGCAAGATACTATATCTGATCCTACCAGTCTGTAAACTCCTTCATATCCTCATTGTAAATTGATGATATAACTGATTAAAGGAATCAATCCTCATTTATTCTGTTATGATTTAGAACAGACCACGGAATTCCTCATGTGGAGCTGAGAGGAAATAACTTCTCACCATCCTAGTCAAATTACACAAAAAGGACACTTGTTTCCATCATTGATTAAACCCATCTTTTTGAACTTAATAACCTAAATCTCTTGCATGGTTAAAACTGCCTTGTTGGCCTTTTTAGTCTCAAAATCCAATACTGATGTTGCCAATAGCATTAATGTTTTCTGAGATTTGCGGAAAAAATGGGTGGATAAAGGCCTGTCATTGAAGTGTGTGACACTATCCCTTAGCTTCAGCTGCCTCTTAGAATGTCATTAAGGTAGTAGAAAGGTCAACATAATCCAGATGTCCCTAGTCCAATGCACAAGGCCTAACCTGGAATATTTACCTTTAGAATATTTCTTGCTTTAAGGACTGTCAACAAGGTAGCAATGGCAATTTCCATGTATCAGTCATTTAGACTTTCTTTGCTGCAGCCATGGTAAAAGTATGAATTTCTAATGGTCACTACTGTGAAAAACAGTCATCTTTTCTCAAGACTTCTCACGTTTTCCTAAAAGCTATTCCCCAAATCCCTGCTAGAAAGGAAAGGAATGAGAAAAAAGCTGAGACCATTACTGAAGGATTTAATACATAACTGCATGCAAAAAAAAAATCACGTTACTTTTCTCTGATCCCGTAACACCTTTATTTTATTTAATAGGGTGGAGTTTATCCCTTTAGATGCAGCCCAACAGTTGTTGCTCAGACAAAACCTTGTGTCAGAGAGAGCTGTGCCCGAGCAGGGTGCATAACAGAGTGTGTTGCAAGATTTATGCTAAATTATATGCATATTTTTCAGTATATTGGGAAAAGAACGTTGGGGATTTGTGCTCAGAACTTTTGGCTCTCTCCTAAATTATTATAAGGAATGGTTTGCTCTTTCTTGCTGGTTCTTTTTCACCCATAAAGTACTGCAATATCTACTAACAAATGTAGATAGAGACAATTATTTACCATTTTTGCCAAGGCCTGCCTGGGAATAAAGATAAATAAATCCGTATTTATTTTCTTTCTAGAAAAGGGCAGACTCTCCCTTATGACTAGTTTGGCACTAGGCAAAAAGTACTAACTTGTGGGCTTCTCATAGAATTTGGAAATTACTCACCAATTTGGAAATGCAGAGGAATATATCACTGCCTTTATGCCATGGGTAGTAATGATAGAGAGCTACACTGCAAACATGGACATAAAACAGTGTGTGACATGAAGTAATTTACAGGATGTGAAGTATGTCCAATAAGAAGCATTTGATGTCCCTGAGCCCCTCTGTTGCTACTCACTTCCATTTCAAGTGGGCAGGCTTTAATTTGGATATTTCCTTGTGTTGCCTCTCGAAATTTTAAGCTATAGTTTACCACTCCCTGAATGAAAATATACATTTCACAGGTTGAACAAAGCAAAGGCTAGAAAATCAATTGTGCCAAGCATTCCACGAGTCCAGTGCTGCTTGCATCAAGCTTTTATCAAACAATTGCAAATAACGAATAAATTGACCATCTTCAGTCCAATAGCCAGAATTTTTCATATTGTATCTCTTTTGCTCTGTATGTGTAGAGCCCAGTCAAGCACATTCTTGAGCCTGAATACTGGGATCTCTAAGTGCTGCTGCAATGAGAGGTTGTTGTTAATAAGCATAATTTCTGCACAGACAAATATGAGAGTAATTTGCTAATACAGTCCTTGATAGCTCTTTCGGTAGCATTTCTTTAGCTAAACGAAATCCGATTTACCATGCCAGTGGTCTGAATGCTTATTGGTTTTGTCTCTAGATTGGGGAACCAAAACTTGTGTTCTGCCTGGACTGCTCTGCAGAAACCATGAGCAGTCGCCTCCTGACGAGGAATCAGAGCAGTCAGCACTCTGATAACGCCGAAACCATCAAGGAAGGAATCGAAAGCTATTACCAAGCATCAAAACCTGTGATTGCATACTACGAAAGGAAGAAACAGTTATGCAAGGTAAATTGTTTGACCTTTTGAATTAAATAGTTGCTTTTTACTTCCATTATATGAGCGAAATTTAGAAAATACTGACATGACACCATTTATGAACTGTATTAGTTTCTGCACTTTCCAGTTTGGTCTTGTCTTGCTCTTCCCTTGTTTCTTTGCAACTTCTACGGATTTCTGAGTTCCACAGTACAGACAGATTTATCGTGAGTCTGAGAACATACCCTGAATCACTACCTCACCTGTATAGAATCTCTTATTACACATTAATGTTGGAAAGCTTTGCTTTGAGTATTGGAATTTATTTCTCTAGTGGGGCTTTCAGAATTATGATCAAAGATTATGTTAATCCAATGCCCTTTGGATAAATTTACAAAACTGACAGTGTATATCCTGAAATAAAACACACCTGCACACAAGAAAGATCTTTCTGCTGAAATAAATTATATAGTTACATTAATTTCAATGAATTACCTCAGTTTATACATGCTGAGGATGTTATATTTAAAGCATTCTTTTTATTCTCTAATCAATACTTCACAGAGAAACAAGGAAAAATGCATCAGTGCAATTAACTGATACATATCCTGGCACATCTGTAAACTCATTCACATGGGATGCTTGTATTTCTTTTTATATATTTCTCTGCTCTGTCATGGCCAACTATCCCTTATGCTCAGCTACAAAAAGGTCTGCTTGTCCTAAAAGGGAAATAATCCACGAACAGTTTCTGGAAATATTGTGGGAGCTTTTTTTCTAGAGGTTGTAGCAAACATTCAAATCACACCATTGCAAACCTTTCTCCTCTGCAAAGTTCCTGAAAAGAGAAACATGGAGCTAATTTATTCACCTGTAACCTGACCTCAGAGCAGAGTAAATGACATAGTCCTGAGCAAAATGATACTCGAAGGGAAGGTCCTGTTCTGGATCCTTTGCTGACCCCACAATAAATGCACAGAAGGTGAACACTGTAGAGTGGCGAAAAAATAATCCGCAATTACTTTTCTTTTTTAAGCTTAGGGACTATTATCTGGTTTTGTTTGTATTTTCTTCGACGAGCTACTTTGCCAAAATTGCAAGGATGTGTCTAATTAAGAATTCAGTACAATACACAATCCACAACAGGTGTGATGCAAAGGAAGACAGTTCTCTGTAGCTCCAAGATCTTATTCCAGTGAGCTGTGCCTACCACCGCGTTTCCCTTTTTGAAGCATCAGGGAAGTGACAGCCCCAAAGAGAATTAAACTGCACTAAATACTTTCACACAGATTGTGCATTCATGGCCTGCCTTATTTCACTTGGTGTGGACTCTCCGTGCCCTTCCTTAATGCTTCTGCTGCAAGTTTCTGCTCCATTGCAATCTATGCAGTGGCAAAACACACAATCTTTTCTTGAAAGCTTATAGCTCATTAGCTCCTGAAGGGACTTGCCCAGTGTATGGGTCAGAACTGAGTACATGGTTTGCACTCTTGTGTCATTAGTTTTTTGGGGAACTGACATTGTGTGTTTGCATGATAGAAAATATTCATGCATTGCTTCAACAGTGCTTATAGTGTTTTTCATAGAGTGTCTGTACTTGCCTCTGATTAATGTAGGTGTTCAACCTACTTCCATCTTCTGGGTGGAACCATTGAGGTATGAAAGCTCTGTAAAATCAGCTTCATAAACATCATCATGTAAAATGTCCTTTAAAGGTTGAAAAACATGTTCTGTTTTTCTTGGACACAGGTACTCTGCATTGAAATGTCTACCTTGCCCACTTTTTACCAAACTGATAAAACACACAGCTGCTATTAAAGACATGATTCCATTATGGATTTCAGTGAAGTAGGGAGATGCCCCTCCCCAGCCCTTATGATGTAGACAAGTACACATTCAGTTATTTTTCAGCATTTAGACAACACTGTCAAAATACTCAGCAGGGGCAGGCACTTAAAATTAATGGTCCCAGGCTGCCCTTGGCACCCTCAGCCAGTCTCGGGTCCAACCTGCAGCCTGGGTGCCTGTAGAGCAAGGACCAGATGCAAATGTGATTTTCATACAAGAAGGATGCTAATGTTTTATTGTTCGTGGGTGAGAGAAGCGATTTTTTAAAAATTAAGTGTTGTTGAGCAGTTGCAGGAATCTATTTTAAAGTTTACACCTGCAGTCAAAGCGGAAAAGTAGGTCTGAGAACTTTTTTGCACAGGGTAATTGACTTCAGTAGCTATTCTGACCCAAATATTCCTCTATCAGTTCTGCAGTGGACAGTGCTGGAATAAACAAACAAACCAACCAATAAACAAAACCAAACAAAAAAGAAAACGTTCAGTTTTGGAAATGCATTAAATACTGTGAAACAAAGTAATTTCTTTTCTGGAAGGAATGCTTGTTTAGGAAATTTTTCTAGGCAATTTTCCTGGGTAAGTGAACTCGAAATGTTGAATCATGCATTCGGACTTGGTCAATGACACAACTCGAACAGTGCCTGGCAGAGTGAGTGGCATGGTGCCAGTGCCCAGCCCTGCTCGGAGCGGGACGTTGGACTAGATGACTCGCTGAGGTTCTTTCCAGTCTGTTTTATTATCCTGTACATGCACATCTTAATATGCGAACATTATTTGGCTCAGCAATTTGAAGAATAAAAACAAACAGTTAAGACTTGGTCAAGAGCTATTTTGAAACAAAGAAAAGGAGATAACACAAAATGTGTTAACTGTTAGCTATGTGGGAAATTAAGAGAAAACAGAGATTTAGGTTTACAGTTTTAAAACTCTTTCAGAGCTGAATATGTTTAAGCTGCATGTGTTGAAGGAAGTGGAGAGTAAAGGGGAAGATTGCAATTCCCAGGACACGAGGTTAGTTTCTTATTTATAGCAACGTATTTTACAGACTGCTAAGCACTGACATTAGCAGTCACTCTGATGTTCTCTGACTGAAGAAAGGAAATTCAGGTGGAAAGCAGAAAAACTATCAGTAATACTTCTGACTGCAATTTTATTTGTGTGTGGGCTAGGCTGAAATAGCCCTTGTTTTTTATTTGTAATATCATAAACATAAATAGAACTGCATATTCCTAACCATTTCAGGCAAAGCCACCAAAGTTATTTTACAAGTTGATATGAAGACCCCTTAAGATAAATTATCAGCTTTCATGGATTTTTAAAAATAATCCATGGCCCTTCATGTAACTACAGACCAGGGGCTTGTGGACTCTTCCTCAGGCAAAGCTGATGCGATCCAATAGCTTAAGGGAAGGGATGTCTTACCTGAAGGTGCTGTTTGCAGATCCAGATCAGTCTGTGATGGCCATAGCATCTGAAGAGAAGCTATTGAAGACAGGAAGAGAAGAAGGGTCTAAAAGAATCTTTAGTTGCCACCTTCTGGAGAGTTTTTTCCTGCCCAGGCCTGTTTTTTTTCAGCAGAGGCCCATGGGAGCTTCATGACCTTTGAGATTCCGGCCATGCACTTTCTTAAGAATTCAGAGGAGTGGGTGTTGAGATTCCAAGAGGAGTATTAGAGTCTAAATCCCACCCCATAGAGAGTCAGCATTAACCTCTTCTAGCCAGCTTACTGGAATGCATGACTGAGCGCCACTAATAATTCCAGGCGAAGTAGTATTTAATTGTATATGGGATGATGTCTTGCAGGGTTTAACCGTAGAGCTCAGTCCCTGCTGTGCCACAGAGAAGAAAATAATAATTTTTAAATAGACTTTTTTAAAAGAAAATAGCTTTGGCATATTGGTATTTTTTCTTTTCGCCACTTTATGTGTATTTAGGGGTGGTCAAAGTTCTCCACAGACTGAGAACAGCACATGGCAAGAGTGGTATGTGTTTAACTTGTCCCATCCAGCCTCAGAGTTTTCAGTCCTGAAACAGGCAGATTAAATACGCAAATGTACAATTCAGTCCTGGGCATAAGGGCAGCGGGAGGTCTGGTGTGGGAATTAGGTGCTGGATCAGCACTCAGTGGAGGAGGAACGGAGCTGTCACACCACATCAAGGTGTGCTGGAGACCACATTGTCAAATTAGCTTCCTCATTCTCTGCATGGATGGAAGGAGCCAACTAAACACAGTAGAGATGGAAAACGTCAAGTCTGACCTACCTTCCTCTGCAGTTGTTTGGAATTTGGTGTGTGCTTTACTTGCACAGAAGAGACAAAGGAATATGGTTGTAACAGCATTGCCATTTTAATCAATGCGTGGCTAAATGTAAATACTTTTAAATATATGGCACTCTGTCAATTGAGAGGAAAGGAAGAAAAAAACCTGATTGCTTTTACTATCTGACTCATCCTTTAAACCTTTTTTCGAGTGACAGCATGTAGGAGGGTAATAAGTAATAGAGAAGTGCAATACATTGGTAGTCAAGCAATACAAACCTGACCCTACTTAGCTACTAACATAGGACACCTAGCTGGTACCTCAAATACAAGTTCTCTAGTCAAAGTCATCTGAGGAAAAGGGGCATGAGTATTAACAAATGAAGTAGGCAGTTCCGAGCACAGGATTTTCAAGGATGTCCAAAAAACCTTCACCATTTCAGATCACAAGATATGGAAGCGTAGCATACAAAGTAGTTTCCTTTCCTTTTCCTTTTTTCTTCTTTTCTCACACTGGTATTCTACCATTTCTTTCTAAAATCAGTTGAAGTCACGTGCTGGGTAAGCAGTAGTTACTAAATTCTTACCACAAACACATTCCATAACTATTACGAAAGAATGAGTGACCATCCCACCCTCTCACATCCTTCCACTTCTGAGCCTTCTCATGCCGATCGCCTGTTGGAAGTTTCCCTGTGAAGGGGCAGATGTGGACTCTTCCCTTCAGAGAAGGGATAATCAATGGTGGTAGCGATAGCAGGTGTGTCATTTATTTCTGTCTTTTAAAAGGTTGTCAGAGAATCACTAACCCTGGCAGGTGGGGAACAAAGGAACAAGTGTTTCCGTGTCACTCCCCTCAGTGGCTTGTGACCCATTAGATGAGACACCAGTCTGGAAAGATACATCAGTAACACTAGCGGGGGATTATAGATAAAACACAGCAGTAAATTCATGCCAAACATGAGCAGGTATTGGGGCAGCATGTTTCCCCCGGATCTCCAGATAGGTTGATCCATTGCTCTGAGAACCAGGTCTCAGATTGGTTTTTAACACTCCTTTTAATGACACAGATACAAATGTTAGTGACAACACAGCTGAACTTGACTGACCTTCAGTAAGAAGCTTCTAACTGGTGAGTTCTAATCCCCAAACCTACGATAAAGGGAGGTTTGATGACAGACAATTTAATTGGCTGATTTTAATGCCAAAAGGAGCAACATTGCACTGTGGAGATGATGATTCTGGTCATTTTTCATATGGGCTTATTAAATTTCCTTGTATTTGAAGTTACCCGGAGCCATAGTGGCATTTCAAAACTGGAAGCACTACGGAAAACTGTATCTGGATGTTGCTTTTATGAGACAGTAGCCTTGAATAACCTTGAAAACAGTCCTAATTTATGAGATTTGTTATAATCTGAGAGAATTTTCTTTCCTGGAGCTGCAGAGAGCGTCATTGAATTACTGTGATACTAGCTGTGAATTATTGTCACATTAAGTTAGTTTTGTGCCATGACTTTAAGTTAGTTTTATGAATTGGACCTTTGCTATTTAGGAGGCCAGCATGGGAAGCACTGGGGCTGTCATTAGTCACGCTCCTCCATATTTTACTGTGGCTGTTAGGAAGGCGGCGTCCCAGACAGTCATAAAGGGCGGCAGTTTCCACGCTCACAAACCCAATTCTTCATCACAACTGCCTGGCTCTGGACCTGAGCTTTAGTCCCAGTTCTAGGAGAGGTCGCTGAACAGCCAACGGCAGTCAGCTGTGCTGATTAGGTTAGAGCAGTTATCCAGCGCAGATGTATTTATGGAGTAAAGACATAATAAAAATACGTATTATGACAAAGAGAGCTTTGAAATGGCTGTGGCCTTCACCCTGTGTGAAGTATATTTCCTGTGGGATAGGCATGTTCAAATATGTCTTGGCAGTTGAGACAGACAAAACAAGCTCCTCTATAGCAGCTGAGATGGGAGCTGCTAGTTTTATTCTAGCTGGAGAAGGTAGGCATTGGGTCCAGAACGGTCCACTGTTCCCCTTTTCTCTTTGCTACTCGTAAGTAACCCCCTCCTAAACCCTTTGTTTCAGTGGCACAGAGCTGCTGAAAGGCACGCAGCCCTTGGTGGAGAAGTGCCTTCCTAAGGCACCACCTGCTGCTTCACAAACTGTTCAGCACGTGTGTCCTTCCACAGTTCTTACAGCCAAGTCTGCAGACACCCCGTGAGAGCGAGAGGGGGAAGCCAGAGACCCGCGCTCCTCAAAGCTTCTTGTGCAGGATATGTGGGCAGCGAGTCTAAGAGGACAGGACCCGCTCAAGCCCGGCTCCTTCCAGGTTGGCCAGGTCGGTCATTTCCAGGGCTGGAGCTGCTGTGTGTGGAGGGGACGGGATGAGGGCACCAGCAGGTCCAACAGGGTGCAATGAGGGACCAAACTTTGCAGCATCTGTGGATGCCACCGAACGCGAAACCAAATTGCGGGGCATGAACGCAGTCACTGGCTGGATCTCTGCGAGGAGCAGCTGCTGCCTCCCACACGAGGCTCAGCACCAGCGGACTTCAGTGTACACGGAGTGCAGTCAGACTGTGGACGCGCTGGCTGCAAGCCGGCACCGCGTCTGAGAAGAATTTCATGGCCTATTTCAAAATTATTTTGAGTTTGAAACTCCTCCTTTTATTCTCCTGCAGAACAAAGACATGGTGGAAAGTGTGATGTCCAGGAATGTCCCGTTCAAACATTACAGTTTCTGGCATCCTGGTCAGTAACTTGGAGTTGAAAATGCTGCACATAGTTCAGAAAAACAGGCTTTAGCAAAGTTGTCACGGGTCCAGTTAAATGTGCGCAAACTCCATGGTACAGGTGCACCAAGGACTAAGTGTGGAGAAGCAGAGATGAAGCTTTTGAGTGGAGAATTGAGGCTCTCACCAGGTAGTTGAGAGGAACTGAATAATCATCAGATGCCATCTGCGCGGCTCTTCTGTCACTGCTGCAAAGGCAAAGGACGGCCCTCCTCGATACTTACTGCATGGGATGGATGTGAAACTCATTGCTCAGAAAGGCTTGGTTTACATTTTCTAGGGAACACACACAAGTATTACTAGCTACAAACATCATTCCTCTTTGCTAAAATACAGCTCTTTCTTCCTCAGCATAGAAGAATAAACTGGTCTTGCTTTTCTGGAAGTCCAGTCATGAAAAATAACTTGAAGCCTTGACAATCTCTGGCCAAAACAGAAACTTTGAGATGATGAAGATTTCTTCAGTGAAAGTGAGTTCTCGCACAACAAAACCAGTGCCACTGTGAAATATGCGCGGCCCAAACGTCGTCATAAAACCAGAACCAAGTCACCAAGCTTGAAATGCAAATGCGCGGAAACACGTAACGGTGCGAAGTTCCTGCCGTTCAAAAGCTTTGAGGTCAGGCACAGCATTACATGCTTTGACACTTTCCATGACGAGAAACAGATTAATTAGTACTATTCATCTCATTAACGGTACAATAGCAGTTATTGTTAGATTTGGAAAGGAGGGTATTAAATGTTAAGCTGGAAACTGTCCTGTGTATCAAAGGTGTAATTTTACGTGAGTACTTCAGAGAAAGAGCTTAAGCTCCCTCATTGGATTAATGTACTTTGCTCCAGATGATGGAGCCTCCAGAATCTTCTCACAAAAATCAGTGGAAACACAGTGAGTAATTTGGTTTATGGAAGCTGCTCCTCTACATTAGAATGCTTGTAACGTGAAACAGAATAACTTATATTTTATGCTGGACCAGTCTGTTTGTGGCAATGTTTAGATTGTGAGATAGTTATTTGTAACTTAATGGAAACTGCTGTGTTTTGCTTGCTTCACAGGTTGATGCAGAAGGAGCACAGGAGGATGTTTTTCTGGAAGTCTGCGGGACAATTGACTCTTTTCTGAAAAAGGAGGAGGCAGCATTTTCAACAGAAACGCAGTGACAGTTCACGCATAGCCTGACCTCCCGTGCGCCCGAGCGGCGTGACCGAAATGCTGCTCAAAGCAATACTGCTTGCTTGAGAGTATCCGGAATTTGTGCATGTGGTACGTTATTTTAGATGAAATCGTTGTTCTCTGTTCTGACAACACACTCAACAGAGGGTGGTCTGTGTGCTAAACTCTACACTAAGAGCAGTTTATCGTTGAATTGGCTGGTTGCTCTTCCCGGGTTTAAAGCAGCATGGTGAGCGAGCAGCAGCTCTGGTTTGCACTTCACCAGCTCTTTTTGATGTCAGCACCGAGCTCTTCAACCACACCACTCACCATTGAGCATGAGAAGGATCCTGCAGACACGGTCCCCATTGGTTATTATTTGCTTTTAATTACCACTATTGATTCTTGTGGTATCACTTAGCTTGTTCTTGGGGTTTGGGGACTAAAATCTGTTCTGTTACACGCAGCTTTAAGACAGCTGGAATTAGTCAAGGTAAAAGGCAAATAAACTTTCCACATGTCCCCAGAACACTGTTACAAGCAGCAGAAAAACTAGTGGAAGGTGAAGATACGGTTGAATGTTGTGGAAGCATGTCAAGCCTTTACTGCAGAGCAGCCGCCATTTCCGAGACAGCCTTGTCTTCTGCTGGGAATTGTAGGATATTATAAACGATGACCTCCCAGTTTCGTGAGCTGAGGTGAAAACGATGTGTTGTATAGTTTAATGTGTAATCCAGTAATTATCCATATTAGCAGCTTTGCTGTATGAATTGAAGTCTACATATAAACTTGACCATGAGCCAGAATGTATGAAGATGTCTTTAAATCATTCTTTGGAAGTATTTCAAATGCAAAATTCAGATCATCATCTGTTGTCTTGTACTGGCGTTGCCAAAACTTGGGGGAGGGGGGAAGGAAAATGTTGGGGGTTATTTGATTCGTATTGCCTGCATCTTTAGTGAGCCATTTACCCATAATGTCTTTAAAAAAATCTGTAAAAATCATATCATATTTTCATTAATTAACCAAAATATTGTGGAGTTTCTTTGGTATTCTGCTAGCTAAATAAAAGCTCGTTTGACATGCCTGTAAAGTAATTGCATCCTCTTACTGGAACTACTGGATGAATTCACAACTGAATTGGGTTGCATGATTGCTTTTCCTGTCAAAGTTGTACTTTATGCAGCAGATTTGTATTTTTAAAGTTACCTTTCTTGTAATGAAGACATAATGCAAATAAACCATGTACAAAAATGAGGAGTAATGATTTCTGTTACAGTATACGTGGATTTAATCTTTTTTTAAAGCACGTTACATGACTTGCAAATATAGCTCAAATCCGCATGCTTACAGAGTACGTCCCTGTCTCCCATCAGGACAGATGCTTCTGTGGCATTTGCCCTGTAATTGCTAATTCAATGATTTTTTAAGGGACTGGTTTAGATACGTTATCCTTCGTATCCTGGATGTTCCTTCTCTCCTGGGTCCTTCCATAGCCTACATTTTACCTCTGATGCTCTAGATGTTTCTCCAGCTCCAGCCCAGTGCCACTGAGTGACCAGTAACATCTGCAGTGCCACAGCTTTATGGGAGAGACGTTCAGAACGCACCGGCTTGGGCAGGGAGGAGTTTCTAAACCCAGCCTTGCAGAACCAGAACTGTCTGGTGTCATATTTAAACAATAAATCAATCTGGAGTTACCATGAAGTTGCAAATTCATCTGGGTAGGTTTTCTGGAGTATTTTTTATTACTTTTCATTACAATATAAGTTAAAAAGTGTGGAGTATCGTACTTGTGTGGGATGGGAGCAAAGGCAACAATCAGCTGCTAAGTGTTTGTTGGGGTTTTTTAAATCAAATGACAAAAATTATTGAACATACAGTTTAATTTTTCTTTCTGCTGCTTCTGGTCTTTTCTGTGGACTGAAACGAAAATATTCCCATGCTTGATTTGGTGTATGTGCATTAGATCTCTATTTGCATATGTTCATTATGTATGCAAGAGAAATAGCTGTATATGCATGCATATGGAAATATAAATATTTATACATATTCAATAAAAAAAAGGACTTATCCAAGACTCTTCCTTCTTGGGTCATCCAGACTTCAAACTCTCCTTCTGCTTCCAATCTCATTCAACTTAGACCATGGCTTTCTGTTCTTCCCAGGCTATCCTAAACCGATTTTGCACTTAATCATATCTTTACTAATGTACTTTTGTTATGTTTTTCCAGTGATTTTGTCAGGATATCAACAGAAAACAAAGATTCCCACAGATCTCTCCCCAATAATACACTTGCATCAGCTCTGGCTTCCTACCCGCAGCCTGGACGATGCAGGGAGCGCATTCTGATCGTATGAGGCCCCTCAGAGCAGCAGCTTTTCCAACTAAAAACTAAAATACATATGTGAATTTTTGCGCTGTATTTTCTTCAGGTTTATTACATTGATCTGAGTATACTAGATACATGAGATATGTTTACGGATGATACTTGCTCAGTCGTTTAGTAACTGTCCTGTATTGCCTTCTACGTAGATTAAATGCTTCAATTTGTTTTTTTCTGAAGCAAAAAATTGCTACACCCCCATTTATTGCCAAACTTAATACTGATCACTTTATAATTTAAACTATTAGGTGCGGCCAGCCAATTCTCCTTCTTATTGCCATCTTTGAAAGTCAAGTTAGCTTCTTTTCTAGCTAATTCCTCCGAGTAGTCAAGTTTCAAAGCAACTGGAAGTCTATTACAGTTAAGAAATAATCGAGTGCTCCTGAATCACAAGCTATACATTTCAATAGAAAATATATTAACTAAAATATGTTACAATAATTACAAAGCTTCTCAGACAATGTATACAGTGTACCAAGGCTACTAGAATCTGCATTTTCTGCCAGCTGAGAGAGAACAGTCTGTCAGGTGTGAGAGAACTAAAGCGCTAATCCTGCGCAAGGCGAAGCGCGTTTTAGGAGGCGCAGGGCACCGGCCGTTCCCAGGAGGGCGCTGGGCATCTTGCAGCTCTGCACAGTGAGTGTTTGTATGACGTATGGAAATGTCCTTTGAATGTTTTCCATCTCGCTTAGAAAAGAACTACACAGAAAGGAAGTCACAGCAAGCATTCTATATATAAACAGACTGTATCCACATAGTTTATTTCTCACAGTTCTCCTGACAATTGAACATTATTTAAGAACATACTGTATACACAGATAAGAAGAAACATACAAAATGTTTTAAATGATGCACAACAAAATCCAGCAGTATAAAAGAATGCATGTGAACCCTTGCTCACTGCTCAGGCTAAATTTAATCACCGTTTAAATAGTAATAAAAATACAATCTTTCATGGATCTTGTGCAGACTACAAAAGAGGAAAAATTATTACCATATATATGATTTATATTAGGCAGTTTTCTTTGATGAGTTGCACTAACAACTCCAAATACAGAGGCAGAAGGCTGTGTATTTTATTTTAAAGGAGTTAATGTTGAGTATTAGAGACTTTACACAGTTACTACCACTGGCACTTTTCACCATATTTTGTACACATCACATGATCATCTTATATAACATTACATTTAAAAAATATATCTGAGTGACAATTTTATAACATTCACACACCATGAGCTGGTTAAGGAAGCAATGCCACAGTTGCCCCCTGTAGTGCTTCACTGTTAGTCAATAGAGTTCATCGTGGTTTCATACAAAAATAAAAACCCATAAAATTAAAACAAAAAAAATTGAAAGTCAATGTGATTAAGCAGCTCCAATTTAATAACGGCCTGTAACCAACCTTCGCTGAGACAGTGAGCATTTTTTAGAGTACATCCTAGAAGCAAACACTGTCATTGGTTAAAACCTTGCCTAAAGAAGTCAGTTACTGTGCTGAAAACTATTTCACAACAAAACTGCAAGCTACTAAACTGTTTTTATATAAATACTTCATCTCCTCTGGATCTCATTATAACCGAGTTCTTCAAAGCCTTTGGAATTTACTCTATCTGTAATGTGTGCTCTCATTTCTGGCTCACCCTTTTGTATGTTTTTCTTGTGTGTTTAGATTCACCACCTAAAAATGACTAATGTGGTGAAAAGAAAAGTCTCCCAGTGAAACCTTCCGCACACCAGGAATGTTCAGCTGCTGCTCAGTGATCTAGAACCATGACAGCTCAAAGCTGTAGTTTGACAAGTACACCCAGGAAGCTGTCATGCTGGGAGCGACATTTCAGGGAAAGCAGAGTCTTTCCAAAATGTGCACAGGATTAACAATGGTGCCATTGTTATTTTTCAAAGAGGATAGTAAGCCCAAGATGGTAGATCTGCTTCCCATGTCATCTATTTGCTGGAAAGTAGTTTGGGTCAAGATAATTGTAACTGGTGCCCTGGGACATGCAGTAGTCTCTGTCTAAAAATGTCTCTGCTCTGTAAATAGGTTCTAACTGATGATCTTCCTTATGAATCTCTGTTTCATGCAGACTGCAAGGGAAAGAAAGAGAGAAGTTTAAAAGTCAAATCTTCTCTTTAACTCAGAAACAGTGATCATATGAACAGATTCATAGCTAATTTGATCCAATTAATTCATAGAGTATAATCTCCCCCACTACTGAACAGTGTCAAACCTAGCTGTGCACTCTAGTAAGAAAAAACTAACATCACCCGTCCAGAAAACGCTTACAACATTTCTCTCCCACAAATACATGCTAAAGTATCTTCCGCTTCACCCAACACAGGAGAGGTGTCCTATGCCAGAGCAAAGATTTCCAACTTACACAGCAATGAAGCCACATTGAGACATTCAAGCTAATCACAACTAACAAGTAAAAGCATACACTGCTCACCAGTCAGAACAAGAATCGCAGAAATCCAAGGACATTTCTGGAGGGCAGTCTTGGCAGTGCCACCGAACACCCTGGATAGGTTCAATTCCACAGTTATCACACTGTGAAGCAAAGGGAAGAGCACTGAAAAGACAGCAACTCAGATCGCTTACGTTAATAACAGTATATACCAATACACCCTACGGAAAGGCACGCACGTAGGTCCATTACTCCAGCCCACACAGCTGAATTCTTCTCATCAAATACCATAATGTATTCATGGACAAAGAAGCCTTGAGGACTGATCGGTCTTTCGCTTTGTGTCCCACTCCCCAGATGCTCCATGTTGCCATTACCCTCCTGCTGGACAGACGCAGAGCTAGTCCTGCCCGCAGTCACTGCCTCTCGCGTGGCTGGAAGAACTGCTGTGACACATACACGAACGTAATGCTTCTATAGCTTAAGTCCAACCGTATGAAATGTCTAAAGACAGATGCACTTCCCACAGCAGAAGAAAGTGGCAAGACTAGACCAGTAGAGCCGGCTGGGAGGCTGTTGATGGGCTGCAGATCAGGACGTGACAGGTTAAACTGATGTGCTTTCAAACTCAGGAAATTCAATAACACACTATAGGTGGGCTGGGACGCAGCGCCGGGTGGCTGGGAAGGAAGCAGGACAACGTGTCTGGGGAAGGGAACAGAAGGCTACAGCTGAAGCCGAGCAAGAAGACAAGAACTAATCCCCTGAGAAGAATCAGGGACAACACAAGAGCAGGTAAGTGCAAGAAGAGTGCGGCACGACGAGGAGGAAACAAGGTACAAACACAACATCAGGACTGCGTGAAAAGTTCACGATGGTAACGAAGAGGGGCAGAAATGCAAAAAAAACTTTTGCTAAAAAAAGGGAACCCGTAAATGGGACGTTTCAAAAATCTGAACTATGAAGAGACAGGATTGACAGGGAAAAATTAATGTGGGAAACAAGCCTGTGCTCCCATATCTCATCCACCTTTGGAGCCTGAAGTTCTCTCTCGGCATCTGTGAAACCCACTCCCACAGCATCTCAGGCCTGGCCACAAGTGATCTGAGGGCCACTGATCTGGCCACAACTGAGGGTTACAAACACCTTCCAAACAGATTTGTCACGGCTGCGTCCTGTCCCTCCACAGGCGGCTTTCAGAGCTTCAGTGCAGATAATGAGGAGGGACTAAGCACAGCCGGAGCTCTTCTCTGAAAATATCATGTTCAGTATAATGCTAAATACTTAAAAATTAAAAATTGGTTCCGGCTATCTCAATTTGAGAACAAAGGTAGTGGCTTGACCTTAATTTCTGTGCTCCAGCTTCCCTCTCCCCCGTGAAACAGAAATAATAACCATGCCTTTCATTTCCTAAGGGAAAAAAAAAAGTAGTTGCAAGGTGCTCTGACATTATAGCAATGAAAGCCATAAAAAGCCCACAAGGGATTCGATAATTCAATATTCAAAGTAGAGTTTGAATAATGTGTAGTAAATGAGGCTGAAGGCCACGCAGAACCAAAAGTGCTCGGAATGGTTGCTTATTAGGTGAGCTGTGTCCAGCCTGTGCGAGCGAGGCAGCACTCCTGGGGAAAATAGGATCTAATCATGGCATCTCGTAGCTTACTATAATACACAGTAAAATCAAATTCAGATTGCAAAGAAACTTTCAGACTTTGAATGCTCAACAGTGCATAATGGCAATGTACTTTTCAGAGTAATTTTATGCAGAAGAAGCAACTAGTTTGTTACTTAGAAGCCTGGTCTGTGTGAGCAGAGCTTTGATTTTTTTGGGGAAAGCGAATGCTAACTTAAACCCAACCGAAAAACCAAACACACAACACTAACGCAAAATAAAAAGTGCTTTGGTGGTCTAACAACATGATTAAGTCTGTCAATGTCCACTAACAAGGCTGTCTTAATTTTTCTAGCCATTTTGAACTGAACTTTAAACTCAGTATCTTTGCACTCCTATAAAAATGGGTGTTAAAAATAAATCTAGCTGTGTGTCACTAAAC
This sequence comes from Streptopelia decaocto, assembly GCF_964273445.1. Classification (NCBI taxonomy): domain Eukaryota; kingdom Metazoa; phylum Chordata; class Aves; order Columbiformes; family Columbidae; genus Streptopelia; species Streptopelia decaocto. The sequence continues at coordinate 29,693,226 of NC_138659.1, read as the reverse complement.
ACGGTGAAGAAACTGTTCCAACATAGCAACCGGTTACACAGAAAATGCCTTGCAAACCAGAAAATATCATTTAGAAAATGCCTTGTCTTTCATGTCACCCACTAGTGGTTGATACCACACAACACATAAGTTTGATTTAATGTTTATTTTCTTAATTTCACGTAAACATTGTTTTGTGTCCTTGCTTCAGCTGCTGCAAGTTATTACTTGAAAGGATTAGGAAGTTGCTACAAAGCAAAAAAGTTCTTCATCTATTACTGTTTTCATTCAAAATCTTTGTCCCTTTGGCCTTAAGGGGAGGCAAAATGACTCCAAATTCATACTTGGACAATTCTCATCAATTATTCATTGTCAAAACAGAGTGTGGTATCAAATGGAATTCTATAATGATTTAACATGGCTCTGGAGTGGTATCTTCATACAAATGGGGAAAAGACAGTATGCTTAGTAATTTTCATATAATATCAGTATTTGGTGAAAATTGAGCTATTGGAAAGAGTGAATTACTTGGGTTGGCTTTTTATTTTAAAGGAGATGAGGGAAAGCAGACACTGTGTACAGGAACTCAGGAACCAAACTTGCTATATTAAATGAAGCCTTTTTAGTTAATTCAAACCATGTTATCTTTGAAAATGTCTACAATGCACTGAGTAACAGAAGAATAACCCTGAAACTTACCTTGAATCCCACATGCTGCACGAACCCACTCTCTGCGTGCATCTGCTGGAGCTTCTGTTTCTTCAATTTTTTAAACTCTAACAGTTCTTTGTATTCAGGTAACTCTCGATATGTTAATGGAATACTTTCTTCATCCTGTTAAAAAACATGAGAACCATCCTTTACTTTAGGAATGTAATAACTAGTAAGACATATATTCCATAAATCACTACGTATGATCAATAATCTTTGAGAAAATGCAGACGATATATTCTAAGAAACATATGGAGAAACTATTTTTAAAAACATTGCACAAAAGAGAGCACAGAGTTCACTCAGATTGTGGGTTGTATTACTTATACTTCATTATTTGCACAAGAATAAAAAGAATCCATTCTCCTACAAACAAGTTTCTGTAGTAAAAAGGAGTGAGCAGTGCCTGACTTTAAATTCCTAGTTCTTTTCTCATCCTAGATGCCTAACTGCAATTTGCTTGTACACATATTGTGTGCACAACAGCAGCTGCAGAAGACTTCATTTAAGACAAAGCTGGTTTATCTGAGTTTTAAATACCTGGCAACAGATACACTTGAGAACTGAAATTTCAGGTCAGTTTTATCAAGCTAATGGACCTTTCTCTTTGCTTTTTGTGGCATGGTATGGAATTACACTCTTCTAAGGATAGTTATAATGGCTACTCTGAAGTGATTTTTTCAAAGCTGTGAAGAAAATAAAACCAAACGACACCCCAAAACTTCTTACAGTTTTTAGAATTTTTGCACAAACAGTTTTCTAAAAGACCCATAAATCAAGACAGTACCAAGCTTCCATTATACGTATTTTTTTATTTGAAGACAGTCAATCTTAACAGTATTAACCTCTCACTTTTACCTGTAAGAATAAAAAGTGACGAGAACCATCATTCCATGACTGGAAGAGCAGAAGTGTCAGAGTTATCCAATACTTTCATCCCTTTACTTCATGCTCTCTTAATTGCTTAAGAAAATAGGGCGCTGTGTTCCCTAAATGATGAAGAAGTTTGTCCTCCTACAGGCAAGTGCATACAACTTGCCCAGAGGTTTTCAAAACATGCCTCTCTCTTTTGAAAGAAACACACTGTTTCTCTTTTCTCTCATCCAGTTTTCTTCAGCAAAGGTTGAGGACTTCTATGTTACGAGAAGCCAGAAGCTCCCATTCTAATGCAGATGCCTGTTCCAAGACAGCTATTTAATTGTAGCTACTGTAGTTGGTAGATGTCAGCTGTTTTCAAAGGTGACAAGGCTTCATTGACACAGAGCCGCTTGCACATTCTACACTGATAGGAATGTTCGGTTATGGGAATCAACTACAAGACAGCAATCAAAGTTATTCTACACACATAATTTCAATTTCTTTTTACAAATCCGTGAAGATTAAAGAATCTGTATTATTTAGTAAGTTTATTAAAGGAAGTGAGCGAAAGAGTGTTCAGTTTCTAAAGGCACTATCAATTATTTAACTGCAATTAAGAACCTATGTAATGGACTAGATGGCAAATGTTCAGAAAAATCGAGGTTAGATAACATGATTAAATTGTGTGGTGATAAGCTACGTTCTCTTAATATAAAACAGGGATTCACCTTCCATGCAAATCTTAAAAGATTTTCAGAGAAAAAGTGCCTGGCAGAAAATAACGGTATATTGAATAAACTGCTGTAATAGCTCCCCCTGTGGATGCTTCGCTCTGGAATAGGAAGTAGTTGTATTCTAGACTACGCAGAAAGTGAAGTAATCATAACTGAAAGTAAATTCATGTTACTTGGGAATAACTCATTTATACTACAACACTTTTTCAGGAATGGTTGTGCCAGTCAAGCTGGCTGAAAAAATCCAGGCAAAATCTTTTTATCTTCACAAGGGAACAGCACCTGGTACTTCCAGTAAAAGGAATTCAAAGAAAACCTTTCCTTCAGTTTTCTTGCTACACTGAGTCTCTTCTCCACCATGCTGATGCAAAGTGTTTTTTTCCAAGACAGCCACCATCACTTAAAGACATGACCTTTAACACTAGAATAGAATCGTGTGCATTCGTTTCCAATGTAATTCATGATCTCTTTTTCTTCCAAACTGCTTCTGCTTTGCACTGATAATGGGGATTTTTTGGTAATTGAGTTCACCTGTGTTTTCTACATTACTGTAAGGAGAAATATACCTCTCTGGAAATGGTGCACTACTGAAGAAAGTAAGGGGCGGGGGGGAAGAAAGGGCACAATTCCCTCATTATCACTGCAAAGAAGTAAAACAACAACTTCTACCCAAATTAAAATAAATCCCAGTTGATTTATGGTGCCCATATTAGGACACCATAGCAAAACCAAAATGTTTCAGGGAAATATTCAGAACAGTTAGAAAATATGTATGTAAAAACAATACAGAACAAAAGAATGTTGGCTCAAAACCAGTTCCATTGATATAAAAAATAGTATCCTGCATCTCTTCTAATACGCATTTTTCTTTCCAGGTCTTTTAAGGTTCTTACTGGAATATGCAAAGTTATCAGGAATGTCATAAATGAACCAAAAGACCATCAGAGAGAGAACACAGAACATGAGTGAAGATGGGATTTAAGACTGAGTAATAGATGAGCAAATTAAATAATTTAAGGAAGATGATGCAGTGTATGTAAAAGAGTCAGTAAAGGAAATTAATGGACTTCTACTGGGTGGCCTTAATACTTGTGTTACGCAACAAGATTTTCCCACACAGGATGTCAATAGGCTCACAAAAAAAATCCACAACAAACCAACAAAAAAAAACCCAAAATCTTGTCCAGCATCCTAGTGGTGGGATGTCGTCCCTCTATATGGAAGTGGGAATTACATGTGTCTGAATTCTTGCACTATTATTGCGTGTGGTAAATTAGGGAAGCGGAACGCTACGAGATGTAATAATATGTTTGGTTATGGTGTCTACCAGAATTTGCCTGTAAAAACACACACATTTGCTTCTTGGTTGACAACTCAGTCTGTTCACGCTTTGAAGCGGATTTAAAAAAAAGACCCGTGATCAATTCAGCCAGTGAACGAAGACAAAAAGCAATTATGCCAATGATATTCAAATTTTACCAGGGCTTTAAGTAACCCCTCTAATAAAACACATCTTTAACCAGAATCGTAACTACATGGTGTACATGATTTTGAAACTGATCTCATGTCAGATCACTTTTTTAAATATACAACTAAAACTTCTTAGGGCTGTTTCAGGACAAAACTTCTTTTACGTACTTGCTTCTCATTTGGTTTAAATTTTCTGCAATTGGAGGCCTTTATATTAATGATGTGTTTATAATTCAAAATGCATCTTACAACAATTGAATACTTACTTGATGATGTTTATTTTATGGCAAAGATGCTTAATCCTCATATTGTTCATTAAACAAGGTTAAAATGACAGTAAGCAAGACATTCTCTGACTGATTTAAATGACATACCGATACTTCCTCTTCTGCTGCAGTATCCATATGGCTGTGAAAACTGGATCTGTCATCATCTTCATCCATATAAACTGGAGGTTCATGAGATGTCATGAAAGTTGAAGGTTTGAAAAGATGTTTATTTAAAGGATGCTGCCGTCTACTTGATGACTACAGTGAAAAAATGATACATTTTTAAAAACATTCCTTGGTTATTATTTAAGTAATCCTCATCGATAAAACCTTGCCAGAAATTTGTTCTTCTGCACTAAGCAGTCTGTGGCCTTTCGAATTATTTTTACTTAAATATCTGTATCAGAGCTTCATACAGCTGGAGTTTTTCTCCCCCAAAACTGGTGAAATCAGATGAATGGTGCAACAATTCTTTGGTAAGAACCCTTACCATAAAAACCCCACCATCTTAAAAAAAAGAGACTGACAACAATAGAAGAACAGAAAACAAAGCTGTTATGATTTTGAGGATGGAGAACTAAAGTGCAAATACATTAAAAAACTTCCAAGAGTTATGAATGGTATAAGAGTGAACAAAGAAATAGTTTTGCACAGATCCAAGTGACCAGTCCATGCTTGATTCCTATCATCAAGTTACTGTATTAATTTGTGCCTTAGAAAATTAAGTCTAGGCTAATTGTCCAGATTTCTTTCCTATTCCATGGAGAGAAAACGCAATTCATTCCACCGTAAACCAGGTTTCTAAGAGTTAGAAAGAACTGCCCTCTGCAGGTTCTTTTTCATTGCCCCTAAGTGGAAAAGGAACCTAAAAACTGTTAGATGAGATAAATTACTCCATTAATGTATATGTAACACCTTTCAACTTTAATGCTGTCTGAAGGTGTAGAATGTGTGGCAGTTTTAAAATAGATTACTTAAAGGCGCTCAGCCCCTATTACTTATTCCCCATGGAGAATATTAAATACTGAAAAAAGAGGGATTTAGGGTGAATAAAACTGACTCAACTTTTCACTTAGCTACTTTCCGGACCAGCATTGTGACACCTTGAATGTCAAATCTTACATTCCTCAATTTAAAGAAAACAGTGTGAATCAAAAACCAGAAGTATGAAAAGTGTTTTTTTAAATAATCATCTGTGCCAAGCACCTGTCATACAGACACAGCATAAGAAATATTTACAATAGTTAAAACTTTCTCTCCTTATGCAAGACTTTTTACCCCAAAGGTTCCTGTAGCAGTTACAAACCCGTAATACTGTAATACAACCCTTTATCTACAAAGAGGGAGTCAACTCTGAGGAGAGATCTAGCATTGTTTTCAGTTGTGCACCGTGTAAAATGTAAAGGCAAAGATCACATGAATTATCTTAGATGGAATGTAGCTATGCAGACAGATGTGTACCACAGAATTGAGGAATTTAACACAGGAATTTAACTAAGGACTTGAATTCTCTTTTAACGTGATTCTACTTCTGATGAAGAATGAAGTAAAATACTACATAAAACAGACAGTTTAAAAAAATCATTTTTCTTGCTGGAAATGCATGTTCTGGATTAACCTAAAAGCAGGTGCACTGGTAATATTATATAAGCATTAAATTGTAAATGATAAGCCATAACTGAAGAATTGAATACTAGAGTCCTAAATCTCTGATTCAGTTTTATTTTCACCAGGTTATATAATGGTTATACACGAAAATAAAGTGATGCATCCTGTTTAATTTCCTGTATCACTTATCAGAAGAGACATTATGTCATGACGAGATATATGTAGCAACTTCAACAAGATGTTCAAGAACTGCATAGGCTTCTCACCTCCCCGGCAGTGATTTAAAAGAAGCATCCTGGGCAATCCCCATGGAGAAATGCAAGTACAATCTTGGGAAGCATCCCTCTTGACACAACTATTTACATTAAATATATGGTTTTCACTCTCCCATAGGTACGTGCTGTAAGTTCAGCATCTTATTTTCATACTTCTATTATTGGCAATAAAGCAGATACTGTGGTTTACAGCATATGTGCATACTCAAGATAAGGAGGAGCACAGCATAAGCATGACCCAGGCTCCCAGTGCCCTTTGCATTGTGTTTACTCCATTGGAGACTTGGGAATAACTCCAGCACAGTACAGTGCTGTCAATCTGTGCTCTAAGTAGACAGCTACATTAGCAGACTGAGAGCTCAATTCCCCCACATATGCTATTTGTTTCATTTTTCTCACCTGCTGTATTTCTTACATGGGATACAAGTATAAAATGGAGACACTACTTTAATACAAACCGGGGCACAATGACCTTACTCTTATGACTTGGTAATAAGGATATGAATCATCCAGTGAAAACAGACAGTAAGTATTAGATTTCTTCCATGTATAAGCTTAAGTAAAATCTGTAGGATGCAGCATGACCACTGGAGTATGAGAATGTTTAGAGTTTTATAAAATATGTTTCACTCCTGGTTATGCCGTGTTTGTACACACATCAGTGGGGTTAAAGAACTTTATGGATGACTGTTCAAATTAGTGAAAAATATGGTTAAAATGTCACACATGTACTGACTAAGTATTCCCACTATTTATCAAATACAGTGATCTGCTGCCTGGCAGCACTGCTCACATTCTGTAATAACAGTCTTTCCAAATAAAACTAAGAGGAAAGAAGAAAAGACATGTGACTAAGGTAATTTCAAACAGTGTGGTGACATAAAGAACTTGGAAGATTATAATTTGCAAAACTAAACTTTCAACCTCTCTTGATATTAGCCCTACAGTATGGTAAAATGTACAAGTAATTTAGAGTTCTAACAGCTGAATCTCACCACAGTATTTAAGGTATCAGTGTTTCCAGCTGTTTTCTTGGTTCTTCTACTAGAAAGTCCTTTTCCAAGAGACAAGGAGGCAGACAAAGTCATGCCCGCACCCTCCCTGACTCTGTTTACAGAGCAAAATTGCAGATTAAAATCCTGGTGAAAGTAAAACGGCATTACTATGATGGATGGCAAATTGGAAAGCCACTGACATGAGCACTTGTCGCTTGCAGTAACTTCAGAGAATAATAGGAGATAACTGGAGGTGTGTAACATTTCACATAATTAGAGCTAAGCTGTGCTAGGTCTTTCTATCAGGCCGCTCTGGCAGTAACTTCTCTTCCCAACCTTTCAAGGGACTAAATCTGCAATTCTGCCTTTTTGCAGAATCCATGTAAGACTTACTCTTAATCAGAAAATATCATGGACACCTGGATGCCAAAAAGTTACGTCACTCTACAAAATGCCATTGTAACAGGTTTCAAAGAAGTTTGGTAAACACAATGGTAACAAACCACCCTCCCCCCAAACAAACCCCCCCCAAAACTGGAGACTGCCCTCTTCAAATGCCTAGGGTCCTCCTTAATACCCAAGAGTACTACATCATTTAAATCAAAATGTGTGACTGGTCTGCACAGAAATCTAGAGACTTTTCTTTTAAGAAGATTTTTCAGACCCATATTATTTTCTCATCCACTCCAAGATCAGGAAAAGCACCATAATTTAATGCTCAATCATATGACCATTCTACTTTAATGGTCATACATTGCAAATCAAAATAAAGCATGACATTTCAATCTTAAGCCTATGCTTGCACTAGTTCAGTGTGCTCAGTTACACATAACTTTTTGTTAATTAGAAGATGACTGTACAATATGAATTATACAGCTCCCTGTCTTCTTCCAACAGGCTTCTCATTATCCTCTTCTATTATCAATTCAGGCAAACTTACAAACGAGTAAAAAGTACCCCAAGACCAACCATCGGAGCCTGTTAGCTCAGCCTGCAATCTGACTGCTGTGTTCTCTTTTCTGACATGATGATCCAATAGAGATGTAATTAACAGATGCTGATGTGAAACTAGAATAACACCCAACTCACTCTACGGTGCTAATGGCAAAAGAAAAAGATTACCGAGTAAGAAATACATGCAAGGTGGAACTAGTTAGTAAGCAAGCACTAATTGAGACTTAAATCTATTGAAAATGTTAATGATTTAGACTAAATTTGCATGTAAATGCAAACAGAAATATGGAATTTCTGCTGTAATATTGTCTCACCTTTTTGGAGTATAAATATAAGTTTGGAGTTCTTCCTGGAACTGGAATACCAGCTTTAGTCAGTTTAATAAAATATTTTTGCACTCTACTGGCAACCTAGAAAAAACAACACGCAACAATTAAATGTCAATTGAAACATAACATACCTTCACTTCAAAGGTTTGCCAGCATTGCCAGATTGGTTCTGAATATAAGGATAAGAAAAGTGCATTTTCTACTTTGCAACAACTACTCTAACCGTTATCTATCTTGCAATGCTACATTTGTAGGATTTTCAGACATGATGAAGGCTTTCAGAGAAAAAAGCGCCATTGTTTAAAAGTACACAGGCAATGTAGCAAAAATTGTGATAGAAAGGTAAGAATTTTAGTATTTTGCTACGTGGCGAAGCTAAACTTACTCTTTCATAACAATGACACATAAATTATGCATAGTTAGCTTATATAAAGTACTTCTACATTTTATTTATGAAATAAGGAGGCATATATTTTCATTTTTTCAGGTATGGAGACATGTAAGTATAGATAAGATCAAAGATTTTATATTGAAATACTTAAGCATACTTCTAACAAAACAAAACAGGACAAATTAAAAATACTGTAAAAATACAACATCAGCATTTTTTACTTCGGGTCAAAATGGAGAAATTATGTCATTATAGGGGAAAAATCCCAACGAGTCAGATGTAGAAACACTTTGTGTCTCCACATCTGTTTCCTTTTGTTTGTACTGGCCCCAGTACAGGACTAATTCTTCTTTGAGTATTAACAAGTCTGCCCATTCCACAGTCCTGAGGGGCAGGAAATGCAGCACTCCAACGTAACTCAGTCTGAGAACGGTCGGTGTCACTATACGTGCTATATACCATTAAATGCATGTTGTCAAAATCTAATGAACAACTAGGTCTGGCTTTGCCATGGGTTTGGAGCGCTTTTAGAATTCTATATTTGAGATCGAGAATAAGAGTCATATTGTTATTAGTGAAATGTAGGCCCTGGTTTTGCATTTTTAAGGAAAAGTAAGGGACTACTGAGAAGATAAGGGATTTTATTTATTGCTTAAACAAAATAAAAAGACAACTACAAATAAATCTTCTGTAAATCTGTATCAACTGCTAGGATGCAGTGACTAACATCACTACTACCACAGCACAAGCATTGAAACAACACCCAAGCAGTCAAATCTTTTTTTTCTAGCAAAATAATTTTATTGTTTTAATTATGAGCATTATAAAAATTAAACTCTCTTTTTTACTTCCTCAGTTTATGAATTGTTGGGAGTTTTTTTCACAGAATCCCAGAATGTCACGGGTTGGAAGGGACCTGGAAAGCTCATCCAGTGCAATCCCCCCATGGAGCAGGAACACCCAGATGAGGTTACACAGGAAGGTGCCCAGGCGGGTTGGAATGTCTGCAGAGAAGGAGACTCCACAACCTCCCTGGGCAGCCTGGGCCAGGCTCTGCCACCCTCACTGAGAAGAAGTTTTTTCTCAAATTTAAGTGGAACCTTTTTTGTTTGTACCCATTACCCCTTGTCCTACCATTGATTGTCACCGAGAAGAGCCTGGCTCCATTCTCCTGACACTCACCCTTTATATATCTGTAAACATTAATGAGGTCACCCCTCAGTCTCCTCCAAGCTCCAGAGCCCCAGCTCCCTCAGCCTTTCCTCACACGGGAGATGCTCCACTCCCTTCAGCATCTTGGTGGCTGCGCTGGACTCTCTCCAGCAGTTCCCTGTCCTGCTGGAACTGAGGGGCCACAACTGGACACAATATTCCAGGTGTGGTCTTCCCAGGGCAGAGTAGAGGGGCAGGAGAACCTCTCTGACCTACTGACCACCCCCTTCTAATACACTTGAGGTACCACTGGCCTTCCTGGCCACAAGGGCCCAGTGCTGGCTCATGGTCATCCTGCTGTCCCCAGGACCCCCAGGTCCCTTTCCCCTGCACTGCTCTCTAGTTTTACAGAAAATACCATCAAATCAGAAATAAATTACTTAAGCGCTGAAGAGAAACTTGCATATTATATCTATCAATGCTTCCTGAAAAGCTATTAAAAAAAAAAAAAAAAAAGCCAAAGAAAGGGATTACTTCTCCAAGTATTTTCCATCTTACCTGCTTTGCTGTTCTATTTCCCAGTTCATCAGCTATCTTCTGCCACCGTCGGGACTCTACTTCTTCTGGTGGATACTTCAAAAGCAATTGCTCAAGTTTTTTCTAAATCAACAGGAAAAAAAAAATAAATACAACTTTGCTAGCAGAGGTATGAGTTGTCAAAAGATGTGTATCTACATACACGGGACTCTGAGCTTCTAAGTGCTTTAAACATTATTACACAATTTGCCTTTATTCTCATGCCATGTTATCACGGCTACAAAATGGAAGTTTCCAATTACCTGTTCCTCTACAGTCCACAGCTGGTTAAAAGTTTCAGGTTTGGTCTCATCGCAAAGTCGCCCTCTTATCATCTGCTCAATACAGTATATGAAACAGAATATGTGTTTAGAAAAATTACAGCTAGGATAACTTAACCCTTTCCTATCCAAGTAAAACTAAACCCAAACCAAATATATGCATGAAAACTTGCAATAAAATTTGCCTAAACCAAAAGTTCTCTGTTTTGAGTACACAAACGACATGTCATCAGCAACATTAACACCTGAAGTAACAGTCAGAATTATCCACATACCCATATTAAAAAAGAAAATAAATTCAAAAGGTACTATTTTGTAAACTTTTATGTTTGCTTTTGTAACAACTACCTGTGGACGACTGTTTGTAGAACCTTCTGGACCATCGCTTAAAGGCAAGACAGAGTATGAAACAGATTCTCCATCTTTCTTGGGATCCAAAGGACTTTTTGGTCTTGCAGGTACACCTACTGTGAGCAACACAGGAATTATTAAACCTCCACACTGGTCATATTTTTCTTGTAACGTGTGCCCACTTTCCTTTTACCTTTGTCAAAAATCAGCTTCACTCTCCTACTGTTACGTTTTCGGTTTTTGAATTCTCTCTCAAAGTTTCCAAGGCTAGTGGTGTATTGGTCCCAGGCAATCTCAGGGAGCTGAACAACTCTCTGAGGATACGGAAGACCCATATCAACCTGAAAAAAAGGAATGAAAAGTGAAAAGTGATATTTAACACAATTGCTGTATATTCAAACAAAAAAACCTACGAATCCTGAAAAGTTATGAAAACCTGATACTGCCTCGAAGGCAACAGCAGAATTCAAAATCAGAATTTTTAAAGGGCCATGAAGCACACAGTCTTTTTAAGGAGATGACATTTTTCAAAAATAATACACAACAGTGCATATAAAATATGCAGCGGCACGGTCAATGATGGCTTATTGAGCATAAAACTTTAAAGCATGTATTTCAGTTGAAATTGGGTGGTTTTGACTTCAATATCCTGCTCCTGACAGTATCTGTCTTTTATTTTGCTTAAACGTACTGTTCGCCCAGGATCTGTACCTTTCTTAATGCAAGAAACTACAGGACATGGAGCGCTATCATATGATAAACCTGAACTTCCCCCATCAAAGAAATCAATGTATATTTTACACTGATTTTGCTCTTTTCAGCCTAGAACACAACTGTTGCAAAGTTCACCACATTATTTAAAGGTCAACCTTAAGAGTATCATTCAGATACTTTCAACATCCACGCATGCTATTAATTCATCTCAAAATTTAATGGAAAGGCAACTACGAAACCAATGGCTTACATGAGACCACTCTTCAAATCTAAGTGTCTACCAACCTAGGAAAAGAGCACCATAAAATACCTACTTCATTCGTCGCTACCAGACTAGAAGGTCAAGCCTGTTGGTCATTGGCAGACGTGGCAGCAAGAAAGTATTCAAGCTTTAAACCTTTTTTCAGTATCCCTGTGAGTACATTTTTTTAAAAGCTTGAAAAGTATTTCCTTATCAAAATCAATTCTCCTCCATCAGACAATATTCTGTTATGTTATCCAGAACTCAGGTATGTTTCCTGGCGTTCATTTTGGTTTTGGGCTATGGTTTCCTGCTCTTTAAAAAGTAGCCTATCAAATTCAGTCATAGCACAACATTTAATTTCTCTAATGAGAAAAGTTATGAATTCTTGATCTGATTGATGCCTTAGTATGAAGCACTTCCAGTAACCTACAGTTTTCAAGTTGTCTTCAAATACCTACACTACAATTAAAGATTAGATTTCTACATATCAAAAAAAGGAAAGAAAGCATATATCATAAAATCATTGAAGACTACATTTTACAGATTTAACACGCAAAGGGCCATTCTTGTTTAACAATTATTTTAAACTCATAATGTTTACACAAGTATATATAGAATTCTCGGATTTCTATAGACCATGAATTACTAGTTATTAGAAAAAAATTCCAAGTAAGACTTAATAAAAGCCCATTGAAATACCTTCTTCTGGAGTCTTTCCACAAATCCAATAGGATCTTTCAGTGCTTCTCTCTGGTGTCTGCCTAAACTTTCAAGGTCTTGAACTGCTTGAGTACGTTGAGCCTCGAGTACAGCAATCGTCTGTAACAGTCTCTGATAACTACAGAGACAAAGGAAAACATCTCACTAAATTTGTCTTTAAAAGTGACACCTCCCATCGAAATGCTAGCCATGATTATCTACTAGCACCTACTAGATGTCATAGCTTATCTCAAACAGTTCATAGACATTTTTACTGAATTATATAAAAAACTATATCAATAACTATTTTAAATAGATGAATTTACATAAACCCATGAAAAAAAAAAGTAAAACCCCCAGTGTTTTCCTTCAAATGTAAATTCTATACTAGCTAACCCAATATGGTAACAGGGACAACTTATTCATGTTCTCAATAGCTATGACCAACAAGCTTTGCTTGCAAAGTTAAAAATGACAAATGAGATGACCTAATTTCTTTTCCACTTAAAAAATGAGCTTCCTTCTACCCCAATACAAATGACTCTGTCACAGAATTTTAACATTTTGCTCCACAACCCAGAGGGTGGACAGAAATGACCCAGAAACTGTATCTAAACAGTTAATATAACCCTCACCTTAAAGCAGAATATGAGAATCATTTATGAAATGCATCTACAAACCAAGGAACAATTTGCAAAATAAATGCATACAAGAGATCCCTCTAAGAATACAGAAGTTGAATGAAAGCGTCAGTTTTGCCCAAAACTGCCACCCCAGGCTCACGCACAATTTTGATTGTCTATTGAACAGATACATTTGAGGGTCACTGATGTGACTATCATACCTATACCCAATAATGTCCTCTTCCCAAACTGTTTTCTATACAGCTAAATCAGAGTCAGGAAATCACACAATATTGTAACACAGGCTTTAAAAGATGGGTAACTACATGTAATACCTTTTATCAGCTTTATAGCTGAAGTTATCCACTTCACTTTCTGAATCATGTAGTTACCCATGGCCCCTGTTGTTGCAAATTATGATGCATCAACTTTTTTTGTGAGAATGTTTGCTGACATTTATTATTACAACTGTTCAGCACAAAATGCAACCTAACGTATACCAAAATCAGGTGGGATCTATTCACTACCCCACTGTTCCAGTAAACTTCCTTTCTATTCCGTGGCTAAAAAAAAGATAAGCCTAACAAGATGAATTCCACATGTATTACAGAAAAAATCCAGAGGTTACTGAGCTAATGCAAGTTTTTCAATTGACTGCACTGGTAATGGGGTAAGGCTTCAAGTGGAGAGAAGTAAACAGCCTGAAGGCAAAATACAACCTTTGTACCATTAAATACTGAAGTTTCTACCTAGACATTAAACTGCTGCCTCCCCACGAAAAAGGGTCATTTTCTTCCCACTTGGATGAATATTTGAAAACATAAAATATAGCCATATGTTCTGAAGTTTGAAATGAAAATACTGAACTTGTTTAAAACCAGTAGGATACAATTCTGTTCTGAATTTACTATTATTTAAATTTGTCTTGCATCTAAGATGATATTAGATAAAACCCTTTCTTTTCTTGAACCATTTTACCTCATTTCTTCAAATTGTATTTAAGCAATCACTTTTCCAAGTGAAACGGCAAGAAAATAATAATTGCATTTTAAACATTTACATTGGCAATTAGATGACGTGCTAGTTTAATGATGATTCATGTGCTTGCAGTGGGGGAAGAAACCATCTTAATGAGGTGGCCGTAAATAATTAAGTCTGAATGGAAAGAGGAATTACATTTGAGAAGAAATAACCAAAAAAACAAGAATAATGAACTCAAATTATTTCCTTCATTAAAATATTGATGTGACCTCAGTGAAGGGATCATGGACTTGAACATAAATGGTGCGGAAACGGTACCTCTGGTCTTCATGGATATTTGTGAAATATTACAAGAACGTTAGGATCATTCAAAATAATCTAATGTGATGTTGATCTGTGGCTATACAGCACTATTACCATGAAATAATTAAATAAAAGGGGGGTTTTGAGCAAACTGTTCTGACAAAAATATTTCCCAGCACTTTTTTGGACCTCTGCTAAAGAAAAGTATTAACTTGGAGCTATTTAACGGCCATATTCAGTTTTTGTTAATGAATATATTCTGAAGCAAAGGAATAAAGTCCAATTTTATCAAGCGAATATTGGAAGTACTGAAAAGCATGAAAATGTGCATTTTGGAGTCTTACACTGCCAAGAAAAAAATTGAAAATACTAATCCTGAAATACAAGGTTGGCATATTTCATATTCAGGCACTTCAGACTGGCCGCAGTACTGCATTTTCTCTAAACCTCTGCACACTCTTCTAAATTCCAACATAACTTCTTAACCAACTGTATTATAATATGTCCGCATATGTTCTTTTAAGTTTCGAACCACTACTGTTTTCACAGCTTTATACAGACAGGCTTTTAGTTCTCTGGCCCTACATGACTGTAATAAAGCCAAGTATTTCTCTGAAAAAGCAGTAAGCCAAATAACAACGGACACACTGAACACTTGACTGAAGTCTCTATTCTGGCTTCTTAACCTCAAACAGTAACATAATACTTCTGCATAAGCAAAAGACACTGTGCATAATTTCCAAGACTATTAAAAAGGAGGGGAGAGAAAGGGGAGAGAAAGGGGAGAGAAAGGGGAGAGAAAGGGGAGAGAAAGGGGAGAGAAAGGGGAGAGAAAGGGGAGAGAAAGGGGAGAGAAAGGGGAGAGAAAGGGGAGAGAAAGGGGAGAGAAAGGGGAGAGAAAGGGGAGAGAAAGGGGAGAGAAAGGGGAGAGAAAGGGGAGAGAAAGGGGAGAGAAAGGGGAGAGAAAGGGGAGAGAAAGGGGAGAGAAAGGGGAGAGAAAGGGGAGAGAAAGGGGAGAGAAAGGGGAGAGAAAGGGGAGAGAAAGGGGAGAGAAAGGGGAGAGAAAGGGGAGAGAAAGGGGAGAGAAAGGGGAGAGAAAGGGGAGAGAAAGGGGAGAGAAAGGGGAGAGAAAGGGGAGAGAAAGGGGAGAGAAAGGGGAGAGAAAGGGGAGAGAAAGGGGAGAGAAAGGGGAGAGAAAGGGGAGAGAAAGGGGAGAGAAAGGGGAGAGAAAGGGGAGAGAAAGGGGAGAGAAAGGGGAGAGAAAGGGGAGAGAAAGGGGAGAGAAAGGGGAGAGAAAGGGGAGAGAAAGGGGAGAGAAAGGGGAGAGAAAGGGGAGAGAAAGGGGAGAGAAAGGGGAGAGAAAGGGGAGAGAAAGGGGAGAGAAAGGGGAGAGAAAGGGGAGAGAAAGGGGAGAGAAAGGGGAGAGAAAGGGGAGAGAAAGGGGAGAGAAAGGGGAGAGAAAGGGGAGAGAAAGGGGAGAGAAAGGGGAGAGAAAGGGGAGAGAAAGGGGAGAGAAAGGGGAGAGAAAAACTGGCTCCATTGTCATGAGGCAATCAAAGAGCAACCATCGAACTATCTAGCTACAGTTACATCATTTTCTCTGAAAGATCTGTGAGGAACTACCAAGGAAAATTATCTCACATCCTCTGCCAAAACAAAACAAACTCATACAACTAAAATTGCAACATTTGAGTAAACCCAGCCAGTCATATCCCCTACACTGACTGAACTTCTCTCAATTCTAATTACTAAATTACTAGCACTTACAAAACCCAAAGCAGTTGTCTCTATAGGAAAGCTTTCATTCTGCAGAATGTAATTCTGTGTTTCCACAATCTCAGTACTTAGATCATATTAATTGCCAGGAAACTTTCAGATGAATAGTTGAAAAATTCCATACAGCACAGATACAATTTGAGTATCTCTATGCTGAAAAACCTTGATTAAAATGGGGTTTTGAGGGACCAATATTTAAAAAAGGAAAGCCACTCAAAGACTGATACCCATCAGCAAGTTTTCCTGCTGATTCCGCTGTTCTGCTGCAGTGGTAACTACTCCACTCTTGGATTGCTCCATAAAATAATTATCACACGGCAGAGCCATATTTCTGGAAGTCCTGCCATAGGCAATTAGTTATTACACTATTCATTCCCGGGAACATTTTTCTAATAGTGACAAGGGAGGCAGCAGCTTCCTCTCCTGTCTGTGGTAAAGCTTGAAAATAGTGCAGCTAGTACCTTAAAGAGACACATTTCCCTTTTGATCCAGTTTTCTGAGTTCTACTTTCAAGATGCTTTCTTCACCCCAGTCCTTCCATCCAGTGATAACACTATTTACATTTCCAGATTTAAGTATCAAGAGTTACATCTTCAAGAGGAGAATATCCTGTACTTTAAACCATAAGTGAAAGAGCGATGTGAGAAAGTGATACCACAAAATGAAGATTTTTAACTCTTAGGTGGCTAATTCCAATTAGTGGATGGAATGAAATAAGTAAAGCGCTTCAGTTAAATTGCAGTCAATGTGAAGCATTGGTTTGGTCCTGTTGGACAACATAAGGGGCAGACATATAAGCGGCTGTTGGTAACATTCACCAAACACCACAAAAATGCCAAACCTCCTCTAAAAACAAGGCCCCTACAAAGTCTTAATGCTCAAACATTTAAGAACACATGAGAAAATTTTCTGCCACTCATCTTCTCCATAAAAAAGAATTTTCATCTTAAATACCTTTATCCAACGTAAACTTACACACAAACTTGAAATTAGCAAGAGGGATCTACTACTGGGCACTACTTGGAGTTTCCTTATTGAACATTCCCACATAATTATAATGCATTTTCTCACCTTTTAAGCTAGAGACTTAGGAACAGCAGTATTACTTCTACTCTCCCTTCAAATGAAAATAAATGGAAGGAGGTCCTTCCCAGCCCAAAGTTTAGTCTGTATCTCATTACATAATCACCTCTGAAGTAATGATACAATGAATATTCTCACATTTACTTATATATATAAACTCATGCAACTTTTACTACCTCGAAGTTTCACATATTAATCAGACAATCTTACAGACACATAGCAAAATGTTTATGACTTGTTTTTAGCATGAATCATATATGGATTGAAAATGCTTGCCTTGTTATCCCAGTGATTATTTTTCCCTTATTTAAATATTTATCATCATTAGATCACTAACGCAACTCTAGTCAGTATTTTTAAGTTGACAATACAGTAGTTTTATAAAGCTAGCAGGTGACAGAGGTGACACTTAGTAACAATGGAAAACTGTAGCAAGAAGCCTGTAATTTATATAATAAAATCAGCACGGAGAGCTCCCTGTAATTTATTGTCTAGATGCTCACAGAAATTACTTCAAGTAAGTTACTGATAAAATGTTGTGCTGCTGGTGGTCATCATTTTCCACTCCCAAAACTAACTGTACTTCTACAGTTGCGTGAATATAGTTCACAATATGATAAAAAGTACAGCAACATCAAGTTGGGGGATTAGAAGGCAAAAATGTGTGTGCCATCATTTAAGTTTTATATTTGAAATACTGATTATTTCTTGCACAGGTAGGATTTCATTAAAAAACACGGCTAAAATATATGTAGAAAAAAATATCTACTTTAAAGCAACCTTGTTTTTTGTATTTCCAAGAGCTGTGGCCCTAAATCCACACGCATCAGCAGATTTGAGCAAGTCTTTGTTTTAGTGCCACCTACTGGCCCTCCAGCAAAGCACAGATTCAAACCTGCTATCCGTACCAGGTCATTCTTCACTCTGCATTTTGGTCTGACAGTGATTCAAAAAATAATCCCTTAGTACCTGCTAAACTGAGAAAGTATTAAACGTGTTATAAGACTGCAAATTACTGTGGGAAACGCGAAACATTAATTGCACTTGGAATTTCTAAGTTAACCCAAGGCAGCTGTATAAGAGATTGGCTTCCTAAAGAAATCTTTAAGTCAGATCAAACAGAATCTTCTAATTTCAAAGAAACGTTTTGTTTTGTTTGGGGTTTCATTTGTTTCAATTCAGAAACACCAGACAATGCTCCCAGCTGGTAAGCTTGGCATGAAATCTTTGCCAGTGTCATGAGATAGTAATTCTGACACTGTAGAGCTTCTCACAAATTATTCTGATGTGCATTCACGATTTAAAACAATCTGTTACTGCACGAGGGAAGAGTGTTGGGCTTCAATGTGAGGCTTGTGAACACACATGACAGCAACGAGGGAGCAGATGAGACTGATGGAGAGTGGCCCTTCTTTGATCTCCCTTCAGAAACAGAAGAGTTTAAGGGCATAATCAACAAGGACACATATCCACTCCTGTCAGGCCTTACAACAGCACCTTTGCCTGAAGAAAGCAGCATATGGTAGGTTTTTACTTACCTAATGCTTAGATACTATGACCATGTAATCTACTTATAGCCAATTCCTCAACTCATTATGAAGTTTTTTTCCACTCTAGCTTAACCTCTTTACACATACTGCAATCTACTGTACTTTATCCGTATTTCATATTTGTACTTCAGACCTTTAAAAATACTTGGAAGTAAACAATTCAACTGCATCTCCATGTAATACACCAAACAACTAAAGAATACATGAAGTGGCTTCTCCAAGTCTACTGTGCCAGTAACAGAAAAACAAATCGCTATTTCTGAATGCCAGCCTCAGGCTGTAAAGCACACTTAGTTAAAACAAAACAGAACTAAGCCAAAAAGCACTTAAAGCAAACAAACAGACACAAACCACACACTAAACCCCCACCAAACCCTAAACCAAACCAGCAAACCCTACTACAGTCTTACACAGATGCAAAACAGCCACTTCCCACTCTAATTCCACCTTCCTTCTAACTTGCAGAATTCCAGACTTCGTATTTCAAGCATCTGAACAGCATTTTATTGAACTTGTGGTAGCCCTTTCTTTCTTAAATCTTTAACTCTGTCCCAGAAAGAGAACACCCACTCATGTACTTCTATAGGTGTCGTCCTTGCCCAGAGCTGTTCACCACGCTCAGCACTATTTCGTATCAGCTGTACAAAAGCACCTTTAGCAAATACCCACATGTCCAGCAAGTTGTTAATTTGTTTTAGTAGCAATTAGGTCTCTGTGCCTCTGAACAAACGTTAACTTGTTTCAGTCTTGTCAACGTGAAAGGTTAAAACATCATCCATCAGCTTCCCCCCAATTAACATATTTTAATGTAGCATTTTGCTCTTCCTTTAGCAGCACTTTCTAAAGTACTTGCCTGCAGGACAGTGACATTTAGTAGGGAAGAAGATATAGGTCCCTGTCATTGCTCTGTTTTCAAGGTTTGGAGTGACATGAGGAAATGGCAGTAAAATCATTTTCCTCACAAGAGGCACAGAAAGACAGACTGACAGCACACCCCAACTCTTTCTCCCCGCTTCTCATAATCTCTAATGAGAACAACAAATCCTTTGCTGAGACAAAACACCATACAGATTCCTCCAGTATCTCCACTTAGATATTATTCTCTGGAAAGGCTCTGGGGACAGCAACCATTCAGAAGGGGATAACCCATGTTGCCATGAATCTCATCAACCACACAGAAATCCTCTGAAGAAAAATCGCTGAGAAAGCCGGCAACACGGATTACCGAACTCCTTCAATGTTACTTTACACAGGTTTTCACTAAAATCCAAGGAAAAAACTCCGCAATTATTCAGGTATAGATTCTTGCTGTAGGAACAAATTAATCTATTCCCTCAAGTATTCCGTTACAGTAATATCTCGAGACTGTAGTTGGATTACAAGACCATGATATGCAATCATCAGAAGCTGAATGTTCTAACAGCAATGCAAAGAATTATTCACTCAATCTTTTTTTGGGGGGTAAAAAAGATGGAGAAAAGTTAGAAATAAGGAAGAAAACTAGTAAAAGGTATATTTCTATTAGTATTCACTAGGATAATAAACCATGGACAAACACAGATGGTCCTTTGTTTAGGAAGCATAGCATTTTCAAAGGTGGTTATACAAAACAACAGCACATCTTTGCCTTAAGCTATGCAAAGCAAAATAAAGATGTGCAATAATGAAAAATTAAAAATCAGCTGGCTATTCCTACCAAGAACAAAATTTAAATGAAATAAAGAAGTAGGATCCTTCCTCCTCTCAAAACAGCCTAAGTACTCCCTAGTACCGAAGAAACACTTAACTTATTGCTGAGACTAAACCAAGCACTAACACATACAGCTCGTACAAATCTTTTCTAAAAAATACTGCCAGTTTTGCAGTTAGTGATGGAGATGCTGTCAAAACTTCATATAAGACCAGAACGAATACTTAAGTCTGGTAATGGAGTTATCATTTCAAGCAGGGTTAGTTAAAATTGAAGAGACACCTGCATTCTCACAGCAAATGCCAGTCACTGTGTGCGCATTTTCTTGGCGGCGTCAATATGCTTACCAATATTTTAGCGAAATACTCAGACATCCCCACCAAGTAGGAAAAGACATTAATATATTCCTGGTCCCACCAGACATATATTACATTGATATTACTGGGATGATCACACTTATCACTTCTGCTTTTCTTAAGTGTTCCTTGTGTGCATGGCCAAAAACAGCCAGAGGCTCCCTCTGCACACAGCTGTGCTGGGTGAATATCTTACTACCCCATCTTTTCTTGGGCTTCTCTCCCTTTTTTAAAATCAGGACAATTAATTTCCTACAGCACTTGATATTTTTTTTCAAGTGAATTTCCTACACCTCAAAATAATTTATTAACTAACACTTAATTTTCCAGTTTTGATGACTTTACTAATGTGGTCCTTCAGAAACGGTACGCCTTTCTAAATGAACAGGTGGCCAAAAAAACTTCTACTTTTCCTGTATTAAAATAGTAACTTTGGGTTTATTTTTTTTTAATTTGTGGATTTTTCTCCCATGATTTTTGACCCACGTTGATCAGAGATGTTGGAAAGACGAGTTCCTCTAAAAACTGGCAGTTTGGGAAAGGGGAGAGCTGCAGAGCAGACAGAGATGCTGCCACACAGGGCTCATGGAGGTGAGAGCGCAGGCAGAAAAGCAAAGCAGGTATCAAGCAAATCGGGAGAGAAAAGAATGCAAAGAGCAAAGGATACAAATGTGAAAGAAATCAAGCTTTGTTTCCACAGGATGCATTCTTTAAAGGAGGATTGTGCTGCATTTGATAGTGCTGTTCACTAGTACTGTGCTGTGCTTTGTTAAGATGAAGAAAAATGAATCTGACAAATGTACTTCACGTTTAATGGCTTGTAGAGTAAGACTCTTACTAGAGAGAGAAAAGCAGACGCAGCACATGCGCCAGGCATTATCTCTTGCAAATTAACAACTCTATTATTTAGTGTTTACTGAATAGTTTATGTAATTATAGAACATGATTCTATGATTACAAAAATACTCTTAACTAAACCTTAATATTTAATCTTGCAATAATTTTTCATCACTTACAATTTTTCCATTGATAAGTATTTATATATAGAAAGGATCTTCTAAAACATGATACAATAATAATTCTGGCAGCAAACCACGCGCAAAATACTTAATATTTTAAGCTTGTGTACAACAGAATGAGAATTTCATTAATAAATGTGGTCGTATGCACATTACACTATCATAACGTCTTAATAACCCAACTACCTGCAATACCAAACTGCAGTAGATCAGAAACACCTCATATGAGAAGTTTCTAATTGATTTCCATTATATTCCTATTTTGCGGATGAACCAGTTGCAGCATTCAGCTTCGACATGAAATAAGATTTCTAATGAAAGCCAATTTAGTTTTTTGTTACTAACACCACAGACCAATCTACCAGACAGTAGAAACTACTCTCTGAAAAAAATACCAATTTTCTTAAGTTTTACATTAATCGGCAGCTTAAGAAAAATATCACTATGTCACACCACCCTTTTGTGGAACAAAGGATGAATTAAAACACATTGTAATCTCATCTATGTAGCATATGTGCACCCTTTTCAAAATTACTAATTTGTATTACGCTTCAACACTAAAAATGTATAAATTACTTCTTCTATGTTGATGATATATTCTATAAAGTACTCAGAGGTTATATGCTGTCCTGGTATTGTTGCTTACAAAATAGTTGCTGCATTGTAACATTCTTGATCCCATTATGGATTAAAACTGCTACTATAGAAAGTAACTTGATTTACTTGATTTATACCAATTCCCTTTATTCCTTAAGGTGAAACATTAAAACCCAAACTCAAGTGCAGTAAGATGAACTTTTACAGAGAACTGTTTTAATCTGATTCATTAGGCAGAAACATTTGTGACTGAATAAAATACAAAACCTGAACCACTGGAAATGCCACAGATGCTTCTTTTCTTTCTCACATTCATACAATATTGAAAGTGCATCTGAAGACATTAACAGTATTACTATGAACTGTCAATTAAATTTTAAATCTTGTTGTATGATACTACATCGTCTCCTGTCTTTCCAAAGTCTCTGCAACAATACAACCCATAGAAGGTGAGAATTCACAATACTGGGTTTTAAGAGATGCATTAAAATATTTCATTTTAATATCTCCTCAGTTTAAATGTCAGTACAGCTATTATGATTCTATATATTACAAAGTAATAAATGAAGCCAAAGAGATATGAAAATATTTATTTACTGAATAAACACAAGGTTCTAACTCCTGCAATTGAATGCCTGCAGGAAAGTGCTCATGCATAATTCATGTATTTCAGTGGGCTTACCTACAGCCATAAATGGTCCCTCTAAAGCTAACCACAATTAAGAGGATCCTAGAAATACACCATATAATGCATTATATGCACATGGAAACTCAATTGCTCAATGACGTTTTCATCTAGAACTCAGAGCGAAGTGACAAACAAAAATCCTCCCTCGTGCAACCTAATACCTGCCAAATATTGTGAATCTCCAAAGAGAGCAAGTAGAGAGGAAGAAGAAAAAAAAGGGGGGGGGACTAAATGAAACACTAGGCAAAGGCGGGAAGATGTACTGAGGATAAAATATTGCATAAGACAGAAAATTAAAGCAAGCTACTGCACTGTAAGAAAGAATTAAACCATAAAAAGATACAGCAAAGAGATACAAGAAACTCCTGAGGAAAGACAGATGCGAAACACTAAGCACAGCATATAAAAGTAAGCAGCGTAAAAACTTTTAAATCAACAAGTTCAGTTTGGATGAAAATACCTCAAGAGAAAATGCAAAGGCTTCTGAGCTAGAACATGTAAGCAAAATTCTCTAATATGCATCAAAACATATTTTTAAAACAATCAAAATACACAAAAATTCAAAGTGTATGTGTAATAACAGAAAAACTAACATTAACAATATTTTACAATTATGCAATCCCCTAGATCAGGCTATTATTATCTATATGAATGTCTATGTTGAGGTAAAATTCCTGTTCAGAGACCTCTGCTCTGTCTTTGTAGGAGGGATCTGTTTTATTAAAGAAGCATTTCAGCCTTCTCTCTGAATAATATTCCCTAATTTGCTTTCTGTGATGCTTATTTTTCCTATTATATCACCCAGTTTTCCAGATATATTAATACATGAATGTTAGTTAAACACGACAACATTCAAAAAGGAACAAAATTCATACAAAAATACCATAATATATGTTTAGCTGTTTTTCTTATAGCAAGTCTTATCAGCAGCTGTGTGACTCTGTATGCCACCAAGATACGTAATGTAACAAGAAATAAGGCAAGTTTACAAACATATCAAATTGCTTTTACTCCAGAGGAATAGAACTTCTATTTTATGCTGTGGAACATCCAAAGAATGGTATTAATGCCTTGGAAAAATCTGCCTCCTCAACCTAGCCAAGATAATGTCTCTCAGAATTTGCTTATAAAAGAGAATAGAAATATGAACCAGAGAAAAAAAATCATCCATAAAGACAAGTTTAATCACAAACTGATGAAGGACAGGAAAACAAAGCTGTGAACCATTTGAACATGTGATAAGAAGACCAGCGTACTTTGCTTAGCCAGAAATATGACAGGCAAAGAGAAAAGCCTTCACCCAAGAGCATGGGAGCCTGCAAGTATTTGCATCTGAACAATCAAGGAAAACATTTCTGCTAAAACTCTTCGTTTCTTTTTTTCATTTAACATTTCAGAAAATAAGCACCAAATGAGATGAACCAAAGGTATAATTAAGACATTATTGAAAAACTGTAACACATGAATTAGGAGTATTCTCTAACGAACTTGGGTATTTTTTAAATTGAAAAAGGATGTAGTGCTTTCTATTAAACTCTCCAACTGTGAAGTCTGGATAAAGGACAATGGCACTCAAATACCAAAACATACATTTAAGTTCTTTAGCAGGATCTTATAACCATGAGGAACCATCAGAATACTAGGTTTATTTTCTCGCAAATATGATCAACTACAACAAAAGACTGCCCATAATTTTCCAACATTTTTTTAAAAGGGGAAAAAAGAATCCAGTTAACACTACCTTCAGTAGCATTCGTCCCTTTTGAAAAGCAGCATTTTTAGTTTGTTCATCTAGAAGTGAACTGTAGCTTGGACTTTTGTTGCCACCAAAAATCAGTAGAATATAAGAGAGGTTAAAATTAACAGCAATTTCTTTTGGACTTTTCCGTTCAGGCCAGTTAGTAGCAAGCCACCAAGTCCCAGTCACAATTTCAAAAGTTTCCCAATGAGCTCTTGTAAACAGGCTACCAATCTGAACCATATTTTGGAATCATAGGTTGTCTGAACCATGCTCTAATTTACAATTTTCTCCGGTTAAAACAGTTTATTCATATCCCGTATCGAACAAAATTTCATTATAAAAATAACGCAACTCTAATGCCAAAGAACCCAGTCAAACTTCTCCTGGACTAAACAATCAGATGTGCCTTGTGCCCCACATTCATAATAATCATGCTGTGATTATTTACAGAAACTACGAGCAGTGGTTTAACTCTTCATATGAAATCAACTGAAGCTCATCTGCATTGGGTCTTTCGGTACTCACAACAAAATGCAGAACATCTACTAAACAGCAAAACACAGCAAGTCAAAACAGCAACACAAAGACTATGCAACAAAAACCATCATCCAAAGACTAATTTTCTCAATGTAAACTTTCTTCACCGAGAAAATTGCCCTTTTGTTTCAAGAATCTCTTTCAGTTACCACAAATGGGTGATTACCACCATTCTACTTACATTCAGATGATAAATATAAAAACAAGTTAGTGTTCTTTTCTAATAATGCTTAGAACCTGTATATATTTACATTTAATGAATATAAACAGCGATGTAGACATAATTTACTCTGTAGAATGTTCTCAAATCACTGCGTTTGATCAATTTAACTTCCTTAACACAATAATGGTTAAGTCTTTCCCATGACACTCTGCAAAGAGGTATCTAACCTTAAATATCTATGTACAACAGAATGATTTCATAAGCTACATGTGCTGTGCCTGCTGGATATGCTAATAACTAACTGAAGTCCAGGTAAGGGTTGTAATTCCTTTAGTTCTGTTTCCAGCTAGTTTTGTAGAGAAAAGAGACAACAGATGTGTTAAAAAAAAAAAGGCAACACACCAACAATTTCTGGCTAAAGAATTCATATTGCTAGAAAAGTATAAACCACATTGCTGTACCATACTGCATATTAAATAGAGTTTAATTTTGCATGGGGTAGAAACAAGGAAGAAAAATGAAGACTGAAGAGTAGGAAAATTATAAAGCACTTAAATTTTTGTCAAAGTACTTTAAATATGTATTAATTTATATATATATTTTGGTAAGAAACAAAAGCAGAATTCATGGTTACCATAGTTACACATACTCTTTGTTGTGTTTCAATGCCACATGATCTGATTCAAAGTAATACACATCAGGCTCTTCCTCATCATCCTCTGCAGTGTGGATGTTGGCACTCTCTTTGGCAGACGGTACATATCCAGCAACGAGCCTACCCTCAGAAAGTGGCTTTCTTAGTCCGTCACTCCCATGATCTCCCGTATTACAATTTCTTTCTTTTTCATTCTGTTTAATTTCTTCAGACTTTTTGGGAGATCCATTGATATTATTAATACCTACAGGTACATTCTTTTCAGTGGGACTAAGATTATTTTCCTCAACCTGTCCGTTTTCTCTACAAGGAGAGTTATTTTTAGTGGGGCTACTTCTGGCAGGGGCAGCCCTTCGTGGTGAAGTTCTCAATGTGTATCTGTGTTCTTGAAGTTCCGACACAGACGTCACTTGAGCTGAAACACAGTCCAGCACTGACGAAGGTGGTTCAGGTTCACCTGAGATCGATGCACTGTCACGATGAGTATTCAGGTTGCTATTGGTGTTCTCAGCACACTGTTCCTTAGAGGCACTACTATCTCCTACAACATCTACCTCCTCCTCTGAATCCCTCAACAAAGACGACTGGATTTCAGAAAAGGACCCTGTAGCTGGCTCATCTGCCTGATGAGCGTGCTCCTCAGGCAGGCAGTCATTTATTACTTTGTGGTCCTCTAACTTTACCTGTTCTTGAGAGTTTGTGCAAGGCACATAATGGTCTACAACACTGTCCTCCTTGCTGCTATTAAGCAACAACGAAGAATGGGCAAATGAGTTTCCATTTTCTGCTACTGTTTTGTCCTTGGCCATACAGGAACCAGCACTGTTCTGCTTAGTGTTCCCATCAAGCTGACAGTCATCACAGTTAAGAGAATTTGAGTCTCTCTCACCAACTCCATTGACAGTCTGATAGCCTGCAATCTCATCAACTATTGCAGAATTATTAAATCCTTCTGCACAGACATTCACCTTTTTAACTTCCCTTTTGTCACAATCATCCAATATAAGACATCGACAAGCTCGCTTAGTCCCT
The DNA here is from genome assembly GCF_964273445.1 of Streptopelia decaocto. Lineage (NCBI taxonomy): Eukaryota > Metazoa > Chordata > Aves > Columbiformes > Columbidae > Streptopelia > Streptopelia decaocto. The sequence continues at coordinate 29,665,842 of NC_138659.1, read as the reverse complement.
GTGGAGACTGCATCATTGTCCGACACTAAGCTTTTATGCTCCAATGACTCCTTCTCTGGTTTAGCAGGCAAGTCTTCCTCCGAACTGTTGGGTGCCTCTGAACGCAGACAGCGCTTAAATCTTTTCAAAACTGGTGAAACAGGTTCTGTTTGTTTTTTTTCACAATTTTCCACAGTTTGTTTATCAACATTATCCTTTTCTGAAGTAGACAGCCCTCTCTTTCTAGGGCTCACCCATGATTCCCGAGCACTCTGTTGTTTCAAATCAGTAGTTCTTCCACCGTTACTTCCCTTCTGAGTTTGCACAGACTCTGGCCTCTTCTTTGGTGACCTTGATCGTATTTGAGGATGGGGTGAAACTTCCTCTGGATGAGCAATACTACGGTTTCTTAATGTTCTACCACAAAAGTTTTCATCCAAACCATTTAAACCCACTGTAGATCTTGTAACACGAGTAGATCGAGAAGCAGCCATACTATGGCAAGTCCCTAAAGTATGTTCATCGTGATCCTCTCATTGGGAAACCTTCAAAAAAATGTAAACAAAACAGTCAAAAAAATATTTTACAAACACCTACAGCCACAACAAATCTGAAAAATATATTGTCACAAATGTACCTAAGGCAAAACTGAACATGCCTGTGGAACGTAATAATACCACTCTGTGCCAATAAATTAGGGCAAAGCTACAAAGTAGCTGACCTGGTATCTGTGGTTGCTCTGGCTTGTACTTGTGTGTGAATGTTCGTAGTTCTGCCTTACATAATACTGGAATGTTCCAGTTAGCCTCCGGTTACTAAAATACACCATTTTTATGTATAGTACAAATTATATAGTGTATTGGTATTATTATTTAAGTTGGTCTGGTCAACTGAGAGGTACCAATTCACATTCTTAACATCCCCCAGTTTCCAGTGACATGGTTTCACATGCTAAGAAGGAAACCATCAAAACTGTATTTGCTTGTTCTCTTGTTGCTTAAACCAAAACCAAATAGTTCACAAATAACAAAACACAATTGCAATTCTAATTTAACAGGGGATTAAAAAAAAATCCACACTAGTAAAAACTAGTTATAGTCATTAATACTAAAAATTAACTAAAGCAAAATGTCTGAATCAAAGACATAAAATCATTCAAGTTGAAAAGGACTTTGGGAGGCAATCTAGTCCAACCTCCTGGTCAAATGAACATCAAGATTAAATTCAGATTTAGTTAACACAGGACATAGTCCAATTGGGTCTTGAAAACCTCCAAGTACAGATATGCCACAACTTCTCTGGGCAACCTGTTTTTAAGTGTCCCTATAGAGAAAATACTTTCTCTTACACCCAGGTGGGTCCTCCTCAATTTTGCATCATTTACGGCAACAAAAAGCCTGGCTCTATCTTCTCAGTAATCTCCTCTGAAGTACTAGAAGGTTGTTTCCCATCCCTTCTCCATTTTTAAACTTTTTGTACAGTTGGTGAGATGAATCATCACCTCCGTCAGATTCAAGTAAATTCAGACTCAAAGCTAAGTTTAAAACATCCAGTTTGAGAGTGTCTGTATTTCAGACTTCAGGGTGAAATGTAGGAGTACTTGACTTGCCCAATCTCAAAATAACATCTTTAATATAAATCAGTTCGGTCTTATCCTTCTATTCATTTCATATTTAAAAATTCAATGTGTCAAACTGCATATCACCACAAACCTGTCATAATATCCATGATAATGACTAGATTCCCATTTGTACATAATGGCATACCTTCCCTTTTCCATCTACCCAAATTCCAGATTTTACAAACCTGTTCAACTGACATATGATGTGAAGACTTAAAATTTTAAATATGGAATCAAACCTTTTCCATGTTGTTTAGAAAGGCTGAAAATGACAAATGGAGGAAAAATGTTTCAATAGCTGTTTTTCATCTTCAAAAAAGGAGAGCGGGGGGGAAAAGGGCTTAAATTCTCACTAATTTACTATTTAGGTGTCAGATGCTCCTAGAGTATCAAAGAGAGAACAGGACAAGACCAGTGCACCTCTTAGGCAATACGATTCCCTCCGACAATGGTATTTACTATATTGTCTGTTTAGGTATTCATAATGCAAGTAAGCATTTCTTAATGGAAGTAATGCTTGCTTGGTATACCTCTAGATAGAGCACATCATTTTGTGTAATGCAGAAAATGCAATTAGAAAGTGGAAGTTTCCAATGTTCTCAAAACCACATAGTATTTGTGCTGATACAACCCTCCTGCTTGTTAGCTGTTCCCACTGCCTGACAGGCCTGCCTGGCAAGGTGCACTGCTTGTACTCCTGCACATACAGGTAAAGAGCTGCTATCGTACTGACTTCCATTCTGGCCATTTAAAAGTAATGGTGCAAGACAAAGCATGAGGTGTCCAATGAACTCTGTCTTAAGGGAAAATAGAAATAATATAACACACAGTAAATGGGCAAAACATCAGTAGTTCAGTTGAAGAGAGGAAAAAAAACCCATGTAACTATTAATATGTGTTGCCTATAATGGTTGTTTATATGTATTTTTGAAATGGATAAACTTGCCTTTATATTTTCCCCTTTTACACATAAGCTCAATACCTTCTGAAGAGTGATCTCATTTGAGGTTGAACTTAAACATGAAAACCAGGGTCATTTAGATACTCTGTTTTACCTAGGTTGTTCTAATTTCAAATGGATTACAATGGAATAGATTAAACCAAGTTCCAGTGTACACTCAGGTGAGTAATTATTGCTGAACTTGACAGAGATTAAAAGTAATAGCTAAGACAGAAATCTTTACTGATTTGCTGGTATGCTACTTTCTAATGAAATACACCTTACATAACAAGTTATTTAATTAGTACAAAATGGAAACCACTTACCATTGCAAGACTTGAAGAAATATTAACTTCTGACATTTCACAGAGCAGACTCTCACTGCACCACTCAAATAATATCAATCACCACTGCTGATATCCATGATGTAATCCAAATGCCTTTTACCAGTTTATGCCATCACATTAACAAGATTTTGAAAACTGTTGAGAAAAAGACAAAGGTATCAATAAAACATTTAAATTATTTCACTAAAAATTAAGAAGAATGCAACAGGACATATAAAGTGTAACATCTTTTTACAGATGCAATTATCAGTTTTAGAAGTGTCCTACATAAAGAACAGTATGCTATAAGATAATTAAAAATGAGCAATGCTAATTTAGGTTTCAAATGTAAAACATCTTTCTTGGTTATATTTAAGTGATTCACGGTATCACACTAAAGATGTGCAAGCAAATGAATTCACAATAGAGTCTCCTGTGTTAGGCTCTTCAAACCTCAGAAAATATTTGAAGGGATGCATGACATCAAGTAGTGAAAGATATTGCTACAACTAACAAATTATGAAATGCATGGTCAAATACATTTTATAATTAGATACACAGTGAAAAACAATTATTTCTGCTATTTAATTTTAATCAACTAAGCAGAACTCAAAACTTACATTGGTTCCAAATCACTGAATAACCTTTATCTACACAAGAGGAATGAAATGCCTTCCAGAGTTCACATTAAACCGATTCTTCATCCAAGGAAAACAATGTATACTACCTCGTTTACAGTGGAAGTAAACCAATTTTGATATTGAAAGACAGAAAACAAATCTACAGATCCAGAAGCCACATAATGCTTTCAGTTTGGGCACCAGTGCCAATGCCCAACAGGTATTACGTTAAAAAAGATACCAAGAGTCGCATTTAAGAACATCCAACACTATGGAGGCACCATAAATCACTACAGAACAGTGATTACTGACTCTTTCTTCATATTCTGTTGACTTTATAAAAGCAAGCTTGTTTTTATAATCACAATTCAGAAACTTCATGATACAAAACACAAACTGACCGGTTTCTCCACATTCTTCTTTCTACAGTGTGATGTTTAGATTCTATACATCTAAAGCATTTGGAAATTGTCCTCTTTAATGTCAACCTACTTAAGATTTCATACAGGTAACAGCAGAAAACAAATTCGCCGTTAAGTTGAAAATTCAAAATATAAACTGAGTCAAATAAGGCAAGAAGAGTTTATATCTAGTTACAGTGAAATTCAATAATGAAAGATATTTCTGCAATGAAGTTAAGTATCATAAATACTATTATAGTTATAACCAAATCAAATGAGACTTCAATTATTCGGTGTAATTTCTTAATTTAACAAACAACACAGAACTGTCATAATAAAAGACAAAGTAAGAATAGAAAAACAAGGCAGCAAGGGACAATAGCTACAGCCTTCCACAACAACTCAACCCTAGAAAACAGAATAGTTCGTCCATCTCAAGTATAACAAATCATCATCTTGTATGAAGAGAACGAACCTTTTCAATTTGTAACACTTCAGAAGAAACACACTTCTACACACATCTTTCTAATACTGAAAAGCAGAATGTTTTCTGGGAAAGAAAACAAATCAAACCGAATCTGTATCAATGACAAAAATACGGTGTGATTTGAGAGTATAAGACTGTGCATAATTTAGTAGTTTGAGACAATGTACACTCAATTATTCTACATCCCACCCCAAATTATTTATTTAATTTTGAAATCCTGCTTCCATTTACCTAAGTATTTTCTAGGCTGCTCTTACAATGCACTTACTATAACTCTGTTAAAATAACTGACTTTTACATAAGAACATAGCAAAGCTGGCCATATTGCTGAACCTATAAACGTCTGTTTCTTTCAGAATCTCTCAGAAACCACTCTGAGCTACTGTTTACATGTTAGGAAACATCAGTCCACTAGGAACAAACTTGCTACTGGTCTAACTCAGTGCAGATACAGAACCAATAGCCAAAACTGGCTCTTCTCAAGCCTCTTTCTAAATTCCACTTCTGCCAAGACTCAATCAGACTTGACAAAGCCTGAGTTTGACCTGCCCCTGTGTCTGTAACTCAGCCTTCTACATTAAAGTGGTTTAACAAAGAAAATGAGTAACATTTTTCATGAATCTCCTGTTTGGCATTACCTTCTATTATACGCATGTCATAAATTTTTAACCCATTACTGCATCCATATACTAAGGACGCATGTATGCAATCTTTAGTCATTAGCGGGACCCTGTATATGCTTCATGCTATGGCCCTTGGGGGATGTGGGGAGTGGTGAAATTACATCTTCTGGTTTTGCATTTTCCACATTTACACCAAATGTATCTTGATCAAGCTTTTGTGTTCTGGACTCGATGATCCTTATGGGTCCCTTTCAACTCACGACATTCTATGATTGCCTAGAGACACCCTTGATCATTACACCATTATCTTTCTTCTTATCAGCTATACACTCCAGACCACATTATTTCAGTGACACAGAAAAAAACCCACAATTAGACTTTATACATTTTAAGCATGCATAGTACTGCTTAAGTGTGTATCTCAAGAGAAAATAATATTCATAGATGACTTAAACTAATAAATAAAACTGGTGTATCTCTGTAGTATAAAATAGCAATTCTTAAATTCTCTGCAGAGCAGTGGTATGTTATTTAAAACAGTTGTTTTTTTTTTAATGGAAAGCTTGTTGTATAAAATGAAGACTGCAGAAGCTATTTATGTCAACAGACTCTAATCCCTTACAGAAGTATTTGCCCAAGACAAAAAAAAAAAAATAGCATCTCTGAACAGATGAGAACCTGCACAGCCATCAAGTTACTGGGATTTTGGTTTATCTCCACATATAAAGCGTATGGTTCTGTATCACTTCCTAGTAAAGCGGCATTACTAAATTGGGGATGAATTCCATTTAACAAATTATATTCACCAGTCTATCACATCTAGAGTATGCCAGCATCTCTTCCCACACATACCAAGCTTAGCATAACTACATTAGCAAGAAATTACTTTTCTGGAGAAGGCACTATATTTTTCTGATTTTACATTACATCAAAATAAGCAATACTTTCAATAGATGGAAATAACCTCCACCAAAAGACATTACAAAGATCTTACTTGAGATAATATATAACAATAAGTAGCTTAAAGCTATAATGAAAGTTTAAATGTAACAGAAGTAAGAAGAAATAAATGTTATGAAGCTCCCTGGTCTGGAATCACTCTGAGATTTCAGCCATCTCTGACACAGGAAGATGATATTATATTTGGTCAAAATAGAGTTTGTCAGAATGGTACTACTTATACTTGTTTTATATATAAGGATAGCAAGATTAAATAAAGAAAAAAAACCCAAATACAATAAACAGAATAGTAGAAGAAAATGATAAACCATTTTAAAAAACTGGAGCTGTCCAAACTAGCACAGACATACTTTATCAAAAACTAAAAGTGCGAAGAACCAGAACAGATAGTTCAATACGCTAATCTTCTTCCTTAAGAGATGGGTTCACCAGGCCAGACAAACCTATTCTTACAGAAAAGAAAATAAAATAAAACAAAACAAAACCAAACAACATTGAAAGAATCTTTTTCTGGAAAAAAAGAAAAAAAAAAAAAAATCTGGTTTTTTCAGGGCGGGGAGTAATGGACAATTAAACCCATAAGTTGAATCTGGCACTTAATACAATGCATGAAAACAAACAAAAGCTTAATCTCTTCCTCTCCACAATTGTCTTACATTGACCTCTCTTTCTCTAAAACCTCAAAATAAAGAAAAAGGTCAAATGAGCAAGTTATACAACAATGACCGGCAATGCACATCTGCTCCTTTGTACCCCTTCCAGTCAGCAGCAGGTTATCGGAACGGCTGACTGCACTGCTATTTCTCTTTCTTCTGAGCTACCTACATGAGGAAATGTATTGGGAGGCTGGGTATGATAGAGCCATCACCCCTTTTCCAGGCAAACATTCCAAGGTTGCAAAGTTACTTCATATAAAACTAAATATGAATTACACAAATGTACAGCATAGCCCTTGAATAAAGTAACCACTCTACCAAATTTCTTCTCCTTACAGACAAACCCTGAACTGATTTCAGTTTCTTAAATATAGGCAAAATTACAGTTTGTGCTTAAACCACACACTGAAGCATCTGCCTCAGACTGATATTCCCACCCTGCTGCCTCTCCCTTCAACTTTCAGTCAAAATAATTAGTCATTTCTGTGCACAAATATGGAATTTTTTTTTTTAAACCCTCTTACTGATTAAGACACATCTGACTTTTTCTTCAACAAGTTTTTCTACCTCCCTGTTTTGGAGTAAGAAATTGGAATTTGGCAGAGAGAAGCATCTGCCTGAGAGCAAAAGTCCTGGTGGAGCTGTGATGAAGACAGGCTATGAGGAATGATAAACATGAATGGATAGGCAGGAAGGGCAGCTATATTAGCAAAGTGATGGCTGGAGAAAGAGACAGACTGGAACTCCTGAAGAACTGCTAGAAGACAGAAAGATTGCAGAAACGGGAACTCGGAATAACTGGAAGAAGCAGGCAGGCAGAAGCTGGGATCTTACCTAGTCACAACTAATTATCTGTACACATCACCACAGCACTGATTCCAATTATCTGTCACAAACACTTCTGACAACTCTGTCAACAAAAGTATTTGTGGAACTATACTACGAAGTGAATCTACAAATAGGTCTGAGATGAAAATATCACCTTTTCTTTTTTCTTTTCAGATGGGTCCAGATGGAGAAATTTTTCCTGTGGGTCATATTAAAGGACAGTGTGCTGCAGCACAAGTGGGATCATGTGGCCAGAACCCAATGTGAAGATGTGAAGTTTGTAACATGGTACCAAAGCCCTGGGAACAACAAACTACATTCCACACTTCAGCACACCGCCTAGTACTGCTTCATCTTAACATACTAGAAAAATGCAAAAAAGGTTCAATTACTGTGACATCATTTAATACAAACTGCATTTTACACGAATAAAAAATAGTCAGGCAATAAAGTAACTGTTGTCTGATACAACTAACTTACCAAGAAAACTAAAAACAGACTACACAGCTAACTTTCATGTCCCACTTCAAAAAAAACACACTTATCTTCACTAACTGGCCATCTCACCCCACCTACCCACTCCACTACATCATCCTAGGTGAAAGTCCCTCTCTAAACTATAATATGCTTTTCATGTGAAAGCACTCAGCTGCTAAATAGCTTTGCTGTTATCTAAGGAACACATCCTGTGTGGGATTACCAAAACATGTTACTAACACCTTTGAGATAAATTACACAGGTCCTTGAAAAGCTCATAAAATTAATTACACTAACTTGATTACAGTAACCATTTATCAAGACGTTATTCTAGCAGAATAGACTCCAATGGTATTTAACCTCTTAACCACAGCTAGAACACAGTTTCATACCAATAAACAGGAAAAATATTATTTGTTTCCTAATGAAGCTATTATTGCAATATGCAGAAAATATCAGGCACAAAAAGATACTGCTTTTTTTCCTACAGGTAGGCTGCAATTGTAAGGGCTCATGAAGTACTTAATAACCCTGCTAGCAGCTTACAGATGAAAAGGAAGTTGATAAACAGTGCTCCTTTTCTTTCTAAAAGTCCCCAAGATAAACCAGTTTGTTCATTTTTGTAGAATACTACACTGGAAATATCTACTTGGTCTGATTTATTTCAGAACAGTGACTGCAAACAGGCTACCCTACGAAGTACACTGTAATGTGCATATTGCATGAAATACTGTACAGAATATACTTTTACCCTAGATGATTTTCAGTCAAGGGCATGCATTTGAAACACGCCAATTAATATACTTTTTATATGCAAAATTACAGCATCAGCTACATAAGCCCCAGAAGGCTATCATAGTGACAAACACGGATGTACAAGATACAGCAGTACTACATACACACAACCAGGTATTCTGCATGGGTTATACTTAGAAGTGTAGTTACATGGGTACTAAGGCAAGTACCAACCCAGAGAGTTTGGAAAAAGGGAGCACGAGGTATGCAGTGCTTCCTGTAAAATATTCTGAATGTTGTATGAGAATTAAAATGGTTTTGTTCTCATTTTTTAAGAAGAATGTCCCCTCTGTCCCCTAAGAAAACAAAAAAAAAAAAAGGCAAGAAGGATGTTTTTCCAATTATCTCCATTAATGAAAAATGTTTTAACCACTTATTTTCCTCCTGATAACACTTTTGACTCAATCTAGGAAATAAGCACGTCATTATATAAGCAGACCAGCAAAACTGTTACCCTATGGGCTGGACCTTTGTAGTCCTAAATGCAACCCAGTTCTGCCAGACATCCCACCTTACCTACAGCATTTTTAACACTTCACGTTCCTCTCTCAGCCATCTCCAAAACTCGAGGATGGTGTGGCCAGTTCCAATATAGACATGCACGGACTAGAGTGCCAGCAAACTGTGTATAGCAGGGAACTGCTGGGCTCAAACTGCAATCCTCCTTAGAAAGGCAGCTCAAACTTTGATGAAAGCTGCAAACTCTTTACACTTCTGAGATCTCCACCCCAGCTAAAATTAGGGGGGTTGCTAAGTTGGCCAAGAGGTTCAAATGCTACTCAGTGATACTGGTAAACAAATAGAGGGATACCTTCTTGGCTAAGCTAAAGGGGTGATCTAAATTATGGCTGTAAATGCTTAAAACACGTCCTGGACAGACTCCAGTGGGGGAAAATACAGAGCTTTCCTGGCATCTATGAACAAAAGAAATGAAGTCTGTCACAGCTATACTGTGGTCTGGCTGTGTCTTCTCACCAGATGCATTTTTGAGGTCACAGAATTACAGACATCCCTTACTTGATGCTGCAGGTATAATTGTACTACCACTCACTATGGAACCCAACAGATGTATTCTTACATGCTAGGGGCTCTGGAAAGTAATGGACTAGTTTATATGTTAACCTTGAATTTAAATACCATAGTCACCTGCTACCATCAAATCATAGAATCAGTTAGGTTAGAAAAGACCCTTAAGATCTAGTCCCAACTGTAAATGACTTGTCTTATGTTGCTTTTTGATTACCAGTTATTTTTAAGAGCCTTAGCTCTTTTAAATGATCATGTGGCTGTGTTATGACTGACTTTGATATGTTAATTAAATTGTATGGTGCAACTGGCTTTGTTATACCCAGTCAAGTCTCCAGTGCACAAGCAGCAGAGCAACACCTATTTTCTGGTAAAACAGTCTGAGATAGTGCTGCTGTTGAAATGTCTTACTGATATAACTCTATTATAGAACTTCAACATTGTTGCAGTCCTCAAAATAGTGATTTGTGGCAAAAAGACCCATCCATACTTCTTGTTCCAGCCTTCCACGCAGGGTATTTTTTATTTTCATTCTCTCATTTTGCTGTGTGATATAATACACAGCACAACTGCTAGCTACATTAAGCCACACGATAGCTTTGCCTTTGCAGAGAGTCTTTCAAAGCAGTTTTGGGCATGTTCCTGTTCTGTGAGCTGTGTGTCAGCATCATCTACAGACAGAATAAGCCTGTTTCCCCAGGAGTGCCTGAAGCCAGACAAGAATTTTCTGCCACTGCCTGGGCATCCTGAAAGAACAGCAGATTATCAGCACTTACAAACAACATCTCAACAATTTATTCTTAGATTCTTTCCAAGTTCAGCTTTGCAACTGACACTGAGCTTGTTAAGCAGAGATTTCACACCATAACTACAGTTCTTCACCTTTCTTGTGACCACTGATAAATAATCTTTAGGCTTGCTCCACTTACATTTTTCATCTAGATGCAAGACTTGTTCATCAGTTTTGCAGTTTTTACAGCCCTTGGCACAGTAAAAACTCAGACCAGTCTGATTCATACTTTTTTAATCTTTAAAAGTCACAAATTAATTATCCTGAAAGATTGAGCCAGAAGAATAAAACTTTTCCCACACTACAACTATGCATCAGCTGTTTTTTCTCCAGGTATCTTATTAACTTGCTGCACATACACATTTTATAGATTTTAAGTGCATTTCTAAGAATTTCTGAGATTTTACACTGTTAATCTAAACCCACCATTAACCTGTCAACACATTACTGAAATACGATTACAGTTTAGCCTCTACATGCTTTTCTTTTTGCTTCCTTTATTCAACTTGGTGATATAAGGAATAGCTGGGTATTCTGCTTTTATTATTATTGTTCTTCAGGGTTGTTTTGGTTTTTAATACTCAGTTTATTATTTCTTGCACTCACGTGAGACCATTTACTTTCAAAACTATGCTCACTGTTCAAGCATAAAATGAAAGACTGCCTACAAAGTGAAAAATTCATTCTGATTCTATTATCCCTTCCCACTTGCTGAATACTTTATCAAGCACTTTCTAAATATGTTCCATGCTCCAGATATTGAGATGTTACACTACATTTAGAGAGCAAAAGAAACTTATCTACTGCTGCCTTAGCACATGAACATATCTGCCACCTATACACTCAGTTCCCTTTGTATGTTAATTTAGTATCCATTTTCAAAACTTTTTCCTCATTAAATCTTTCTCCTTATTGCTTTCAATTATATCCTGGTAGTGGCAGAATAAATTCTTTCTGGTTTACTCAGAGCTCCCCCTTCTGCTTCGCTTTTTATGACCTTGCCTATACACATTTTTCCAGGAACAAAGAGTGAACAAAAATAAAGATCCACCGTATTCTCGGTGATGGAAAACTACTGCATAAACAATTATGCCTTTCCAACTACAATGTCATACATCTTTCAAATACTCAGTACTAGTAACCTAGGTATATGCTTGCAGTTTTATCTACCCTAACAGAACACATGAGACTTCAAGGTTTTAAATAGCATCTAGCCTTTTCTCATTTGAATTTTCTGAAACTGAAGTGTTTTCTGAGTTTCACCCTCTCAAGACTATAGAACTCATGACTACAGTAATATTTCACCAATTTTAGACTTCATCGGTTATCAATTCAAAAATACACTGCAAGCTATGACCCCATTTTAATAAAATAACAATTAAGAGTATTTCATCTTTTCTATAAAAATAGGTGTCTGGCTATAGTATCTAAAATTCTTACTCATTTTTTTTTTCCCAAAATAGAAAGGAGATGCTCATCCTACCATTCCTTGTAATTACCCTGTGGCAGCAGCTAAAAGGACTGAAGAAACATTAAAAGGCTATTCAAGTTCCTGGTTCAGCCACTAGAGAATTCCTCAAAGCACAAGAACAAAGGAAAAAGAGAGAGCCACCATCTACCTTCAGCATATTTAATCACAGATTGAGGCAACAGGAAGGAGCTGCCAGAAGCTGGGTCAGAGAGTGTGAATTATATAGTTTCCATACCTACCCTAAGCAAACACGAGCAGATTGCCAGAGTTCAGTTTCCTAAATGGCCAACTCATCACAGCAGCACAAAATCTGCACTTGCAAGTAAATTCTTGCTCTCCACAGGCATGGGCTTTGCCTCTGAAATGCACACCACATTGTCCACACGCTGTATGAAGTTATTTACTGTGCACTTATATAATGACTTACAGAAATATTATGTAAAATGGGGGTTTTTTTCTGACTTTTATCCCTCCGAAACATCCAGTTTTACAGATCTGATCACTCCTTACAAGACCAAAGCCAACTTGACCAGTAGCTTTCTGAGACTGCCATAGACACAGTTTGGAATCTTTACAGGATGAATTTGAAAATAATCGCTAAAAGCAGTTACAAAGTTAGAAATCAATTAATTAACTGTGACAGTCATGTGTACATGTGCATTTATAAAGGTATCATGGAGAAGACTCTACATAGGGTTTTTTTAAAATAATAAATCACAGTTTCCCAGTGATTTCCCAGTCCTAAAAATGCCTTAATGACCCTTCCTAAGCAACATTTTTTCAAACTATTCTAAGGAACTTAATAGTGCTATGTCAAACCAAGTGCTATGCTTATTCCTCACTTAGTACCTCTGAAGAGCTGACATCAAGTATTAAGTAAGGATTAACTTGACAAATGTAATTTACATGCCATCCTTAAAACTGCTTAACCTTTTTAAAATACTATAAAAAAAAAAAAAAACTGATTGTCAGTTCTCTTAGGGAACATCTAAAATTTATGAATAAAAATATGAAATTATTCAGCTATGAACAACGGTATTACACACAACATAATGCTGTAGCCATAAAGAAAAATAAATACAGTAAGAATAGAGCCCCTAAGCAGCCTTTGCTAAATCCTGAATATACAAAGCTCTCATAACTCAATGATATATTATCTCCCTAGGGCAATAAGCAATTAAACACATTCCTTTCTTGATAACAGGAGAAAAAAAAATACATATAACCCCCCTATACATTTAAAAATTACCTTCACCATATCTAGAAACACAGAAAATACTGAAATACAGTGACCATGTCCAGCATGGCAGACCTGAGGACATACCTTTGCTGTACACTCCCAGAATTAATGGATATTTTATTTGGCTGATCACCTTGTTGTCTCGCATAGAGAAGCTGTCCCAAACCACTGACTATTCTTGTTGCCTCTTTCTGCACTAAGTCTAGCAGACAGATCAGTGTGTGATAATCATATTCAAAGCACGGCGTATGTATGTCATGGATTTTTACCACAGAATAGTAATGTTTTACATTACAACCCCTTTCTAATAATACTCCACATTATTTACTTTTTTTGACAGCTAGTGAAAAACAGGTTCATGTTTTTTACAGAAATGTCTATCAGAACACTTTTCTGAACAGTAATGGCTGATTTTAAGTCAGGGTTGGAGCTTTTTGCATAAAAATATTTTATTCTCCTGCGTTACTTGCATTTCTGAAAATTAGTTTTTGCTTCTATTTTATGACCCATTCGCTTAGTTTTGTGAGATCCTTCTACAACTCTGCCTCAAGACAGTGGTGAAATGCAGAATCATTGGATTTGTATTATCTCTAGACTATTATTGGGGTAGAGGCATTTTTTCTGCAATCACTGAAACAATTATTAAAACATTAGTACTCTGTAAGTAAGTATTCAACTGAAATTAACAACTCCGACTGTCTTCTAACATCTAGAACACCTGTTCATTTTGACTGAAAATCCCCCTCTTAAATCACGTGCCACCTAAGGTGTCCTCTACTTTCTTTCTGGAGTTCTGCATGCATACTGTCTGGACTATCTTTGCTCAGTTGAGGAAAATGTTAAAAGCATTTTAAAATTCACTCTTAGTGGTAAGGGTGAACATATCCATGTATTTGAACAGCTACTAAGGAAATAAAACTGTAAAATCCATGTGTGAGTCAGCAGAATCATAACTGAAAGTATGTCATCCCAGTCCAGCAGCGTATGTTGAAGATTACATATTCCTTGACAATGAATGTTATGGACTTCCAACGGCAAACACTTTAAGTGACTGAACCCTCTGTTTCAGTAGTTGGCTTGATTTAGAAAGGTTTCCACTGTCATCCCAAGTGGGTAACTCTCATGAGGACCTCATCATTTTGCATCCTAATAACTGCAATGCTATTTTCTCTACCACTGCTCTACTTACATCCATTTAGATGTTTCTCCAAAGAGCATTTCCTTAGTTTATTGTTTTGTCCAAGGCACCACCTTCCCCTGTATCTTTCTAACACAGCAAACAAAGCCACAACCATCTATCATCTCACTCCATATCAACAGGGTTGATTCACAGTCTGGTGAGCCTTCAATCTTTCTCTCTTCAATTTTGCAACCAGACTTCCCAGGTGAGGTTTCGTTTTACTGTTAAGTGATTTAATCTACAAAAAGGAGCAATCCCACTCCCCTGTTAAATCTCAGGCGCATCATCCTCATTTTTCCCATGCAGTTGCTTTAGTATTCAATCCGATCTCACAATGAGCTGATTTAGAAAATACAAACCCCTACAGAAGAGCCATTATTTTTCTGCTAGTTTAGCTCCCTAAACAGACCTACAGTAATGGCCAAATGAGCACAGGTGCTAGTGGAAAGCAGGGGTCACAACTATGCACTTTGGTGACAGATAGCTGTTGGATCAGGTTAGATGTAATGTGAAGCCTTACTCTCAGGCTCTGCCTTAGGCATTGTGTTAAAAAGCACAGTTACTTCTTTTAACTTGGAACTGTAATCTTCTGTGATGAAGACAAAAATATTTCATAACTGATGCACAGGAAATATTTCAGCCATCTTGCTGTTTTCATCTGTCTGTATTTCCCAGCTATAAGCTATATTAGACTGGAATTGTGAAGTCCTTGGGGGAAACATTCTTCATGCCTGCTTCTGCAAAGCAGGGGTCATAGCATCATTTGTTTTACTTTCCCTTCACTCTGTTTTACTGTTCACCCAAATATAAAACTGCTAAAATTCTATTGAAAATTTAACTTAAATCCAGTTGATGCAAGTCTTTACTGGCAGAACCTGAGGTGCAAAAAAAACCCAACCACCCCCACAACACAAACAACAGACCTCCTGTGTTCTGATTTGTTACTGATTCAAACTCTTGGGCTCTTTTTGACATCTCATTTTGGAAAATATAGTCAGTGAAGGTCAAAAAGAAAGTTGTCCAGACTTCAACAGAATTTAATTTCTAAGTGTAAGGAAAGCAAACTTTTGTTTCAAAGCAGTAGCAAGAGCTGATCAACTAGGGAAGCTGCAAGTATAGCCCATGGGTAGCAAAGGACACATTTAAGGGAGGGTAAGCAAACCAAACTTAAATTCTAACTCACGCACTTCTGCAAATCAGGCCAACTGACAGAACGGGTAGGATGAGAAGAAATTTCCACATGATTATTTGGTACAAGTCATGCAACAAAGCTACAGTGACACATGAATCAAAACTGAAAATGGTACCAAGTATATTACACAGTAAGCCTATTCAAAACCCTACTGTTTCTCAACGGATCTTTTGGGATTATTTCTTTGGGAGAATTTCTTAGGCCGAGTAAATACAGGCATACAACAACATAATAAGAGTTTTTTAAAAAGACAGTTGATCTAACTGCAAATAATTCAACTATGAGCTCTACCCTAAGAGCAGGACACAAACATCTGATCACAAGACTTACCTCTCAAGTGGAAAATCAATGAGACGCAAGTCACGCTGGATAAAGTGACATTAACTGGCCTGCCTTTACCTCCATATCCCTGCAGAAGATTCCCTCTCTACATTCAGAATTTCAAGAGGAGAAAAAAAAAAATAACCCTTCATGCAATATAGCAAGTTTCAAGAAAACCACTTCTGGGCTATAATTAACCAGCGATATTTTCAGATCACAAGTCACATAAATTAAATTCAGAAACACTAACAATAAATGAATTACCTATATTGTTGGCGTGGGGTTCTTTTGAAGGGTACTCATAAAACAACAACCACAAAACACTGATTAGATCTTAACATCAAGAAATCTGTTCCTTTACACTTCCACACTTGAATAATTTGAATGGTCCTGACAGTAAACTGTACTCCATGAAGAAATCCATTTATGAGAATGAAATACAGAGGATACTTGAGGATTTGCAGAAATCTCTTTGGTTCAACAACAACTAAGACCTTCAAACTACATGTCAAGAACCACACTGAGATAAAACCTAGCATCTAAAACGTCTTTAAATGAACCGTGAAGTAGGAAAAGAAATCTGAATAGGACACATTTCACCTTGGGGAGGGCGAGGGAGGAAATGGGGGAGCTTTATTTGCATTAGGACATCATACCAACAGTAAATGTTTCTCATTGTCCTTTACAGCAGTGGCTGTGAGATGGCAGCTATGTGAAAAACCTTTTCCATCTGAAGTATCTTAGGAATCCTCTTAACAAAGGATCAGTGGATTCCCAATTATGCGATCCAGAGAAACTCTCAGCTGACCTCACTGAAGAGAAACGAGATAACTACACTTTGTTCTGTTAGAAACCACTTCCTCACAGATGGATTATAACACTACACAAGCATACATGAGAAGTAATTGCATTACTGCGGCCTCCACAATGATACTGTGAATGATTTTTTCAGCCTTTCTGCATTTTAAGCAATGCACTGGATATAGCAGAATTTCCAGAAAACTGACACAATAAACACTATGATTCTGCTAAAACCAGTAAACTAGTTAAAAGAAAAAATCATAAGCTGTAGTGGATTCTATTTTGCCTATTATTCCACAGCAAAATAAATTAAAAATATACGGGACAGACTGAGGATTTAAAAGAACTGGAACATCTGGTTAGCTTCCTTCTTTTGTGAAGGCGTGCTTTTGAGGAAATGCCCAAAGAACAGAGCTGGCAGCACTGCCATGCACAGAAACATTGTCAAACCTTTACAAGTGACAATTTACACAGAGTAGTTACTAACAAAAGCAATATAATCATGTGTACCTAACCAGTAAAATTCACTGTTAGTTATGCTCTGACTTTCAGAGACATGTTACAGAGAAAGCACAAGTAAATTAAAAGAAGGTAGTGGGTGGAAGACAAGACATATATCAATATATTCTAACTTCAGAATTATTAATAAAATGCAGTTTTTTGAAGTTGCCAAAGAAATTTAATACACTTGGAAACAAAGAGGGGGGAGGAAAACAAAGGCAAACAAACCCTAGCATATCTTGCAATGTTAACAGATTCCCACTCCAATTCTTTTAGTTTGTCACTGCCTATACATTCTCCCAGTTCACTCTGCAAGAAACACTTCTCCAAACTCCAGGTTAAAACAGCCTTTTTCAGACAGTTGTGTTCAACAATTTCCTCTCAGCTACAGCTGAGAGCTTAGAGAATAGGTACATCTGTCTCTGCCTAAGACTTAAGCCTTTGTGCCCTTACTGCATGAGATACTGTGACCCTTTTATAATACTCCACAAAAAAGTCTCTGTACTGCAGTGAAACATATAAGGAAAATCCCTGGAAGACTTAAAATATCTAAGGAAAGGAACAAATTCCTTTTCTGACATCATTCTACTATAGTGAACACCATTTGCTTTCTTCCTTTATTGACTTTTAGAAACAGGATTCTCATGAACAGCTTTGAAATCACATTTACTTAACTGAAATAAAGTATACAAAACCGTTAAGAATTAACTTCCACCATGTCCTGCTGCTTTTGCAAGTACACGTAGCAAACATTACATCAGGATCTAAACTCAGTACCATGTCAGTTACCAACACTGTTTCCCACTGCTTTAGTGACCAATTTCACATCAACTGCACCAAACAGAATAACGACAGCCTGTGAGGTTCAAGTATATATAGGGTTTCATCCACATAATTGGTGAGATGGAAAGATGCCCTCAAAGCCTAATTACAATTAGGCAGTAATGGACTGAAATCATTACTTTATCTAAATCCTCTACAGTCTTTTTAAACATTGAAAATGTGATAGAATTTGTTTCACTTTAACGTTTTTCCCAATTACAGAGTCCATACACATGTGATATGGAGCCTATCCTTCATTCGGCATTAAGCCCCAGGCAGCTTTTGTCAAATTTCAAACATCAGAAAAACTTGAACAATGTCACCTGGAATATAGGCAGTTGATTTTGAATAGAAAAAGTGCAGAATAATTAATTAAACTGAATTTGATTCAAAACACAGTTTTATCAAATTGCCCCATACTTTTAACCCTAAAAAGATTTAACAACTCATTTGTGTCAAGGTTAGTTCTTTTAATTTAATCCAACATTTTAAAATTACCTAAAAAATCTCAAAGGAGATATTTTGTTTGAAACTAGTATATGTAGTAGAAAGGATACATTTCTATTCAGGTTTTTCCATATTGTGACTATTACACAGCAATGAACATGAAAGACTGAAATCTATTTCTAATTCACGGAACACAAACCAATTTTAAATAACATCATATTTATATATCAAACTGTCCAGGAACATGAAGTTACTTTATAAGTTATGATTATCTCTTGAAGTACGTCTCTCAGATAATAACTGTTATCTCTGTTTTACAGAAAGAAGGTGAAGTTGCATCATTTGCTCTGTTTCAGAGCCTGGAATGCACCTGATTCCCTGGCTCCCTGGATTTAATCTTTTGAACTTTGCTTCTCTTCAACGAACCCTTCTGAAGGACTTTGAGTCTGGCTCAGTTTATTTCTATTGGATCATAAAAAACATATAAAGGTAAGTCAAAGATATTACATCTACAGTGAAGACTCTATTGAAGTTATTTTCAAGATGACATTACAAAAGGCTTTAATAAATACTTTATGAAAAACCTAGATCTTAGAAACTGTCACGTCACTTATATTTTTTAATATATCATGGCCACTAAAATTGCAAAAATCATAAAAATGCGGAGAGACCTAATGCTGACAAGTCAACCTACTTCCTGTGCCAAGGACAGACCAACTATACCTGAATCACCTCTAAAAGGAGGTTATTTAACCTTTTCTACAGCACTTTCAGAAACAGATATCCCATTACCTCCCCCAGATATTTAATCCTGTGATTATCTATCCACAGAACTGCAAAGTTTCTTCTAACACTGAAATCTCCTTTTTTGCTCTTTAGAACCACTATTTCTTACCCTACCTAGAGAGAACAGTTCATTACATTCTTCTCTGTAGCAATTGTTACTTTATTTTAAGCCTATTGTTGTGTCTCCCCATCTCTGCTGTAGACTGAACAAGTGCAATTCTTTTAGTCCTTCCTCAAAGGTCATTATTGCAACTCTTCTCTAAATACTCTTCAATTGACCCAAAACTATTTTAAATGGAGTAACAAAAAATGGAGACGGTACATCATCTGAGGCCTTACACCAAGAAGAATTTCATATCTTACATGTACCAACAATCCTGTTCATATATCCCAATGAGACTTGGTTTTTTATAGAACTGTCATGACTGCTTTGTGTTCATTTTGTGATGCAGCTGCTTATTTACACAACTGTCACCCAGCCAGTTGTTTCTCATATTTACGTTTGCTGTTGCTAACTGAACATATTATTTTGTGTTTTCTCTTTACAGACCTGCATCCCATATAGTTCACATCATTCATCCAATTTGTCAAGACCATTTTATACTCTAGTGTTTGTATTCCTTCCCAGATTCATACTGTCCAGGTAGTTACTAAATCTGCTTTGGTGTCTCATACAGGTCACAAGCTGAAAGACTAAACAGGATTAAATTCAGAAAATACACCTGCACAGTTCCACTCAATGCATGCCTTCAATTTGAAATGTCCTTAGAGCATGTAATTAATAAGTAACTAACCAGCATGGTACATGTTCTCTGACAGTATCTATTTTTAGTGTTTAACGATTCTTTAGCTGTGGAGATTAAATTCCTAACTTCGACACTACTGTATAGGCAGAGTATCTTTCAAACACAAATATGCAGAGGAGGCTCTACTATTCTCCTCCCCCTTTAATGTATTTGTATGTGCCCAGTAACCCAGTTGCATCCCTCCTCCAACTTTGAATTTGGGCTATATCTCTGTTTATCTTTCCTATACTAGATACACTACAGGGACACTTCAATTCACACAAAAAATCACTAGCTCTGAAAAATTCAGATCTTATGCACATATATTTATATATATGCACCAACAAAACAAAACCAACAAAAAGTGGGACATTACCATTTATGTACCAACAGACAAACTCTGAAGAACACTCATTTCCTTTTTGACTTCTGAATTTTCTTACTACAGTAAGTGTTTTAAATGAAGTTTGAATCACTACATTTTCATGACACCAATCAGGTATTCCTCATGACAAAGCTGTAAAAGACTGACAAAATCCCACTGCTCTACTACCGACATACTCTCTAAAAGCTAACCTTTTACCCTTCTTACCACTAGTTTGGCCCTTATATGTGCACTCACTAATCAAAACAAATATTTGTGTTTAAATTAGTAGTAGTAAAAACACCTTTAAACCTTGGACAATTAAATTGTCTACCTTGCCAACATTCATATTTCTATGTCCTGTGATGAAGTTCAGCAGACCAGAAAATCTGGAAAGCGACTCATGGCAATCTAATAGATAAAACATCACCACAGGAGAATCAACTATTTTCTGAAGCAAGACACAAAGCAATCAGCTTAATGGAAAGCAAAAGTATTTAAATTGAGTATCAGGTAAAACTTCAACCGTGGGGTGATGAGCTGCTGAAACAAGCAACACAAAGAGGAATTTCATCATCAGAGGGAATGATCTCAGTACACTTCCAAAGGGCAGAGGATTGGACTAGCTGAGCTTTCTGCATTTCTATGTTTAACTGAATTCATTACAAGCCCAAAACATTAAAGTAAATTTAAAGAACAGTTATTGTAAATTGAGCTACAAGGCTTTTTGTCTGAATATATAAAACCCTCCTGTATGACAAATTGTCTGTCTAAGGGAAAGTACTTAAATGCATACTTCTAACTAATACACAAATTTTGAATGCAAACTATACAAGTTATCGATCTATTATGCTACAAAGGCAAACCCGAGCGTTTTGATTACAAGCAGCACCTAATCAGAGAACCTTTTGAAAAGTCTTTTTGTTTGAAAAACAGTGCCCAATAAGAGAACACACTATTTAATGTTCAGCTCTGCACTTCTTAAGTGTTTTATGAGTTACTCAAACCGAAAGAAGGTCTTCACAAAACTAAAACAAACTCTCATGACTGCTCTTCTACAACCAAGGCAGTTTTTGAAGCAAAAACCACATTTACAATGTTCTTACAACTAATAGGACAATATACACTTAACTGTTAGAGTGTAAAGTTTACTGAAGGCAAATTCTTATAATCATCAGCTTGATTTCCAGCAAAGCACACTTAATTTGGAAACTAAAAAAAACTTCCTCACTACCCAAGTGAGAAAGTTTCTCACTTTCTGCAACTTCACTCCCACCTACAGATGTGGCAGATTTTTTCTTGTTCAAGGCTTTTAAGGAGAAGTTCTGCAAGTATCTGTCTGGAATAATCTAAGTACATTTAAAACAACCCTAAAGAAAGGAAGCAAGAGGTCTTAACAGTACTGTATTCCTAAAACTGTATATGCAATGTAAATCTATGGATATAAGCAAGCGTTGAGTACTTGAAAAATAACTTATCTCTTGCAAATCTGGTTATGACTGCATAGACGTGTATCATCAGTTCCCACACAATGCAAAGACTTCCATTTTTGGGAAAACCAAAACAAAGCAAACCCCAGTATAATAGCCCTGAAGACTTCAAAGAGAGTTTTTCAAATACGACAGACTAATTTAAAAAACAACAAAAACCCCCAAGCCCACAAGTAAGACTGACTGCAAGGACTTCTGCTCCAACTTCCCAAGTACTTTTAGAAACATTAAGAAAATACTTCTAATTTTCCATGTCGAACAAGGTGGTAAAAGCGCAGAGTAAAGTCTTATCACCTTGTATCCACCACACAACTCTTACTGACCAGAAGTCAACCTACCCAAAGTACCTAGAATGATCTGGAAGAACCAAGAAAAAAATCCTTAAGTCTCTTGGAAATACAGGAAGAGTGAACCTTTCATTCTCTATGAGACTATGGACAGCAGACTAGAATCTCACTACACAAGTACATTAAAAACACTGATAAATACCAGAGGAGTCATGTGCTGTTCAGCTGTAGAACAGAGGCCCATACATTCCCAAATTTTGTGAAACAGAGACCTAGATACTTTTGCACATTAAACATGTAATACCACTGAGCTCAAAGATCCTATTTGCTATTTCTCTTTTTCAAAAAAATGTTGAAAATTATGACACAAAACATATGATTGAACTTCACGACTAAATAGCTTAGTAACTAAATTATTTAATACCACATATCTCTTGGTATTTATATACCTGGGGTAAGCAATGCAAAGGAAAATTCAATTAATAGTGGTACAACTGAGAATTGCAACAACTACCTATCTTGGACTAAATAACTAGACGCATAAATTATCAACAGTATTTCAATTTAAGGTCATAACTGCTGCTCCTTACTGACACACAGGGTTGTACCGTATAACAGTCCTTCACAAAAAGCCTTACTGTAAATTCAAGACAGAATGTTTTGATGAAATAAACATGACGGCACTCGAGAAAGCCTACAACCAAAGTTGTGCAGGTTCTGAATGACTTGCCAGAAGTCACATGTTAAAGTAAATTGCTGACTGCTAACCTCTTCTAAGGCAATGGGAGTTTCATGAGTGACTTCACTTGGGTGAAAATTTCACCTGATAGCCATTTTTTTAAACATTTTACCACACATTCTTTACTTTAAAAGGACTGCATTTTTCTGCCCTACTGTTTAAAACACACCCTATTTTTTTTCCCTTAAACTTTTTTCCACTTCTCATTAAGCAAACATAGTGTTATTAATCAGAATGACAGTACAATAAGATTATAAGATACTTGAAAACAAACTGCAAAAGTAACTTGTCAACTTATTTTCTGAGACGTTATACTTGCCTATGAAAATAATTAAATGTTGCTAGCCTCAAATCTACCAGTCCTTACTGGATCACCAATCCTTGTAGCAGCTAGGAGGTAGGGGAAAGCATAATATCTAACCACATGATACAAATACAACCAAAAAGCATATTCTGAAAAGGTTGCGCAAGTTAGTATTTAATACGAAATACAGAATACACTTAGAGCTTCACCTTAAAAACCTCAGTAAACAATCACTGTTATTAGTACAGTAATAATGACAATATCAATGGAAAACTTGCAAATATATGTACAAGCACTGAAGAGCTACTATAATTTCTTTAATAATAACTGCAAGCATATTTCCAAAATCAAGCCTGGAACACCAAAGCCTAAAGAACACAGTCTTTTACAAAAAATTAGTATTGGTTATGTGGCAGCCTAAAAACTAGATTAGTAAACTGAAGAGTTATGCTCCAAGACTACAAAAACTGCCAGCATTCCTAGATAATCAGGAGTGGAACACAAGACACCATAAGGAAGCAGCAGAACCATATGCTCTCCCTTAAGAGAGATCAGGACTAGGAGACAAAGGGGATATTGCTGAGCTGGGAAGTTTGTATACTACTGGAATTATTTTTTCCAAACACAAGAGAAAACAAATGTATTTTACAAGTTTGAAATATAATGGGCCATATATCACAGCCTCAAGAGAGATCAAATTTGTGATGTTAAGTATCTCTCCTTTTGGCCCCCTGCATCCTCAAACATCAGCATTCCTACAGGGCTGGAGCACTCTGGGTTCAACAGCAGGAACCTCAGTGAGCACAGAAGCAGCAGCACGGGACAGGTGTGAAAGCGACCCCAGACAGCAAAACCACCATGAAGTGCTTGTGGGGGACCAGGGCACGGCCCAGGGCTGCACGCTGGTCGAGGAAGGGCCATAGGACCCGTGGATGTTGCCCCAGACTGAGGCAGCAGCCAGAGGCACGGCCAAGTCAGCGCTGTGCACCCGGGCAGCCCGTCCCGCGGGCGGGGACAACCGGGGGCCACCAGCGGGCTGTGCGGGGCTCGCCGCCCGGCAGCCGTGGCTGGAGGGCCCGGGGCACAGGCGGCGCGGCCGCGGGGGAGAGGCGCCGAGCGCTGGGAGCCGGCCCGCAGCCCGCGCCGCTCTGGAGAGCCGGCCCGGGGGGTGGCGCGGCCCGTGCGCCGCGAGGGGCGGGCGTGAGGTGAGCTGAGGTGAAGCGGGGCAGGGCCGGGGCGGGGGGAGGAGGGAACGGAACGGAGCGGAGCCAGTCGCGCTTCCCCGGGGCGCCCAACCCCGCCCCGCTCCCCGTGTGGCCCGGGGCGCGATGCGGGGAGGAGGCAGGTCCCAGGGTCCCCGCCCCCGGGCCCCCGTTACCATTACCCAGCACGCCCAGCGCTGCGCCGCCATCCCGCAGCCGGCCCGCTCCCGCAGGGACCGCGTGACCTCGCGAGATTTCCTCACCCCTCCGCGCGCCCCCCCTCCCCTTCCCCGCGACCCGGCCCGGCCCCGCGCGCGCGCACGCGCACCGCCCGCGCTCAGCTCAGACCCAACATGGCGGCCGCGGCGCCGCGCACGTGTCCCCGTTCCCGCGGTGTCGAGCAGGCGCGCGCACGGACACACACGTAACGCTTGGGGGGGGGGGGGAGGGGGGGGACGGGGGGCGGGGCCGCCGCGCACGCGCACGAGGCGCCGCTGCGGAGCAGCTGATTCGAACAAGGCGCGCGAGCCGCCACCTCCTCCCCGCACGCGCTGGTCACGTGGGGGCTTCCCCCCGCTCGCTCCCTCCTCCTCCTCCCTCCCCTCCTTCCCCCTCCCCTCGCGGGTTCCGAACTCGGCACCATCCGGGTCCCCCTTCCCCCGGGGCCGGGCCCACGCCCGGGGCCGAGCCCTCACCTGGCGCCCGCTCCTCGGCGCGGCCGGCCCGCGCAGCCCCGTGAGCGCCTCGCTCCCTCCGTGCTGCCCGCACCAGGCAGCGGCGGCTCCGCACAGCGCCTGCTCCCCTCAGCGCGGCGGCGGCTCCTTCCGCTTCCTTCCCCTCCCCCTCCAGCCGCTGCGGCGGGGACCCGCTCCCTGCAGCTCCGCCTGCTGGCTGAGGGCGGAGGCGCCCGGCCAGGCCTGCCGGCCGCCGCGGCCAACGGCCGGGGGGCGGCCCGCTGCCCCGGGCGGGGCAGGGAGCGGAGCGGCGCGGCGCTCGGGCGTGCCCCGCGGGGAGGGCCGGCCCCGCGCGGGGGGGGGACGGGCCGTGCCCCCGTGCGCTGGGCAGGTGTCTGGCGGGGCGCCCTGAGGAGCGGAGCCCCGCGTGCTCGGCTGTGGGTGCTCCCGCCCGGCCGGGCAGCGCCGCGGCCGCCCCGCCTGCCGCCCCTCCGGCGGGCCGCTCTGCCGCCGAGCCGCGGGGGGAGCCGGCCGGAGCCGGGGGACTTGCGGGTTTGCTGCGGGTGGGGACGAGAAGGGGCAGCAGCGTCCTGCCGGCTGGAGGTGCTGCCTCCCGGGCCGGACGAGGCAGTTCCTGCTTCTGGAAGTGCCGCCTGCCCCAACAGCCAGGCTGCTGCCCCCGGAGCGGGGCTGTTGCGTTCGCGGCTCCTGGACAATTTCCAGGGCGCTCTCCTGCCGTTCTCGGTTCCAGCAGTGCCTCAGGAACAGCCACTGTCGGGCACTCCAGCCCCTACCGAAAAATGAACCAGTCGTGCTTTCAAATATCTTATTTTTGGTACCCGTCTCTGCTCATGTGTATGTGATCAGCAAGAGTTACTACGTACCACACCGGCTGCTTGGATTTATTTCTGTACTACGGAGGGAGAGGAAGTACTGTGCCTCTCTTACTATCTTTTTAACTGCTTGGTGTGTTTTTCCTGATACACCACGGTTAGAATGCATCTGCAAGAGCTTTGTGCAGCCAAGAAACACAAAAGACTCAAATTTCCTGTTAAATACTAATGAAATTCTAGAACCACTCAATTAAGAACAATTAACTTTCCAAATTGCTAGAAAATCCTAAACTAAAACAGTTTTCTGTAACAGAAGGCTAAGTACTGAAGACTATTTTCAATTGCTTTAAAAAGTAGTTACTGCATGGTAATTCAACTGACTGATACTTTTGTGAAGAATGTAGATTTAATAAAATCCTAATTGCCCAAATTACAAGTCTAGTCATACACTCATTCTGCAATGCCAGAGTCTGCAGAAAAACCTCAGCAGCTTTTCCACTTTCCCAAGCAGTTCTCACTTTCCTCTGCATCTTGCTGACTTGGAAGTCTTCTTCTGTGATGACATTCAAAACAACTGAAATCCCACAAGGGAGAGAAGGAAGTTTGGGTTTTTTGGGGGTTTGTTTGTTTGTTTGCTTGCTTTCTCGTTGGAGCTATGCCACTGTTCTCATGCAGTCTTCCCATCTGTATGCTGAAATCTGAAAGAGGAATGGAGCTTTTTGCATTATTGCAGGAGCACCTGTAAGTACTAAAATGTTGTGAATTGCCATCCATTTAGAAATATCATCACTTAACTGAACAGCTGCAGTGGCTAAAGATACTGCATTTCAGAAAAGTTCTACTGCTTTCACAGGAGAACTGAAAGTTCTCAGCTGTTTCAGTGCAAAATTGATTTTATTTCCCCCTCCCCCAAATTCCCATTGCTGTTCAGGGGGCAGCTGAGCAGCAGAGCTGCCCTGACCCACACAGGACCTCCCTGGCCCCACGGGCTTTCCCGCTGCCCACTCTGGTGCTCATCTACACATATGGTGAACCAGCTGGACTTCCTAAGCCACCAAAGAAACATTTCCTGTTTCTGGGGTTTGTTTTCAGCTAGAGAATAAAGTGCATTGGCTCACCGTGGAGACCAACAAAAGAGTCAGCAGGAGAGGTTGGCATGAGAGAGTTGCCAGCAGAGGGGAGGAACCAGACAATCCTCTTGGCAGCAGTAACTTTTTGGCAACAGGATTAAACCCGTTGAACTGTATTGTCTAACCACACCCTACACCAGGATTTGCTTTGAATTCACTGAGGAGGACATGGTCTGCCATCTTGCCCAAGAAGCAATAACATCTAGTGATGGGGTGATAACAAAGAGCAACTGGTGTTAATGGTGTGATGTTCCAGGTGATGGTTGCTGCTGATGAAAGGGACATTCCCCAGGCTCCTGCCCCACCTCTGCATACCCCCTGCTTTGCCCTGGATGGAATCCAGCCATTGTGTCTCTACAGGGTAGTTTAGTTTGGCTCAGCTAACTTTCCAGAGGAAAATTAACAATATGCAAAGAAGAAAAATGCAGACCCTGTGTAGTAAGGGCTGAGATCAAGCAGGTTTACTGAGAACTCCACCCAAGAGAATTTGCATTTCAACCTGGAGAAGTTTGAAGCTGTCTGGGGCTGTACATCCGCTCTGTCCGCACAGTTCGAAATCTCTTTCTTCCACTCCTGCAGCTCCTTCTCCACAGTATCCTACAGCAGCTTTTAAATAACTGCCAAGTCTAAAGGAACATGCTCCTGCCTAGCAGCACATTGCTGTCTCCAATACATTTTCACTTCCAATCTCCCTTGCTCTTCACGTACCCTGCCCAAACTACATCACATTCCCAAGTCCTGTGGCTGCAGTTTCCTCTGTGCTGCAGCATCTATCTTGTATCAATAACTGGTAGCTGCATTTGTTATGGGCAGCCTTGAGTATTACTCATTTATAGGGCAAGAACAATTTGTCTGGTATCAATGTTGGTAGTAAAACCAAAGAACAACAAAAGAACCCCCACCACTATTCTGATCAAGGGAAAATGGTGTCAATGTTAGCTTCTCAGCATGTTACAATGGGACAAGCTAAAAAATACCATATCAGCCCCCAAGTCAGTACCTTCTACACAAAATCAGGAGCTGTTTTATATCCCTCCTCATCACTGAAACCTCAGCTCATGTTTGTGCATAGAGAACTTCCTAGGACCACAAAGGCCAGCATTGATGAAGCTGTTATATTTCTACCTATCTGAATCCATGAAATAGTGTAATTACTTTTCCTATTATTAGGGCAAATTAAATGTGATTTTTTTTCCTAACACAAGATAAACAAAGTTCACTCTTCGCAATGCAGCACAATTGAGAAGTTGTTCCTAAGGTCATCTGGGTTAGTTCTGTGACAGCTGCTCTGGTCTCTTTACACCGGCCATGCCCCAAGAACAGCATCAGCCAGCTAATCCTGCTCGCTACCCACCGCTGCAGTTAAAACAGGGCTTATGTTCTTGGCTACAGCTCAAGATCTACACTGGATCTTCAAAAGGGCATGCAGGATGAGGAAGATTACAGCTGCATTTATCTCCAGAATTCAGCTCAAGCTTATTTGTTCTGACTCAAGGGCAGCTCTGTAGGACTGGCTGGTGTGGAATTACTCGGGTGGCTGCACAGGGA
The DNA here is from genome assembly GCF_964273445.1 of Streptopelia decaocto. Classification (NCBI taxonomy): domain Eukaryota; kingdom Metazoa; phylum Chordata; class Aves; order Columbiformes; family Columbidae; genus Streptopelia; species Streptopelia decaocto. The sequence continues at coordinate 29,637,196 of NC_138659.1, read as the reverse complement.
GTCCTGGCCAAGAGCAGAGTTTGTCTCAAGCCAGTTTAAGTTCAGGAGGGTCAACTCCCACAGAACAGCCAAACCCAACAAACAGTCCTGGACTGGATGGGAGTTGGCTTAGCAAACACTCAGAAGTCTCTGCATTAATTACTTTACCATCTCAATAACTTTTTTCATAGGTACTTTAGGGGTGGCCTTTGGATTTTGTATTTACATATTTCTAAAAGAAAAAAAAAGAAACAGCATAAAAAACTGAGCTAAAAAAATAACCAAAACAAAACAAAAAAAACACCAAGCCAAAACCAACACATTTTTAACAGTGTTAAGACCATTTTCTGCTGAAACACAGGAGGTTATTAGTTTATTCCCATTTTATGCCCATATATTTAAAGTAGGGGCAATCTAACCCCAGTTGGTCTAAAAATTTGCAGTTGAGATCTGATATTTATTTGTAATAATTGAATTCATTAGGCTATATTCAGTGCAATGTATAACCACTCCTTCCTCATGAGGTATCCATTTACATGGCTTTTACAAGTTTCAGTAGAGGCTTCAAAGTCAGGTAGATATGAAATGATAGCTAGACTGTAGTGCGTTATTAAAAAATATTCCAGATTGGAACTCATTAAACATAAAAACAGTATAGCAAGAAGGAAGCTCCTTGTTTTTCAGAATATATTCTACTTATTTTTTAATGCTCAAGAGTGAGGTTTTATATTTCAAAACAGATGTTATGAATTTCTGCCCAGACCATCAGTTTGCTCTTTCCTCTCTCCTTTAGAAACGTTCCTTTGATACATGTATAGAGATAGAGCACTCTCAGGTATTAGTGGTTCTGCATTAATACTTTCAGTTATGTCCAACCTACCTAAAGATGTGTCAGGTCACGGAATATCCCTGTTACTGTCCTGACTGCCGCCTTCCATATTCAATCAGGTCCAAGACCACAATACAGGGCTCTATTGTTACTCAAACTGAACAGTGTTTACTGTGTTCAATGTAAACAAAAAAAAAAAAACCCACAGAAATTTAAGATGTAGGTGTCTAAGTCAAACTAACAAACAAAAAGACCCAGCACATTTCTGCCTAGCCTTTACACACATTTTTTTGTTCCAAACTGGAAAGTGTTTTAAAGACAAGCGTAGCCGGTGATTAGGGCCCTTCCATACAGGATATGAAAGACTGAATTTTTATTTAAACCTAATCGCCACCACACAGCAGTGGATACCAGCACTGCTGATGGGTTTAAAAGGAAAGATCCCTGTTCAGGGCTCAAATCTAAAGTGGAGCGTAGGCACTTTTTGGATTTAGGTTAACAGTGCGACCAAGAAGCTTAACATCTTCTGGAGGATGCTTGTAGAGCAGAATCCCAGCAAGTGCCTCCATTACCTGTATCTTTTGCAGTATCTACAGAAAAGAGCCCAGGAAGACGGGCCCCTGCACTTGAGTGTGCAAAGTCAAGGTCACACATGAAGTTCAGATTGCTACTATCTAGTTAAAGAGACAAATTACCGTGACTTACCCAGCTTGGTTGGAAAGCAAATTAATTATGCTACAAACAAACAAGGTAAGAGAGAGTACATTTCCCTACGGGAAACTATTCAGAAGCTAAGACACCAAATAAGAGTTTATAGCTAAATACATGTCTTATTTCTTGCTTCTACAGTTAAATTGTAAAGTCAGTCTAAATATAAAACCTCAGTACTAGACTAGAAATTTAATTGAAAATATTGTTTAACTGAATGAACAGCTACCAATCAATTAGCATTTTGACATGTATGAGTGCATTTCTGTTTCTATAGCTGAAAATCTCCAAGTAATCTTACTTCTGGTCCTAAAGAGAAGGCGTGCGCATCGCTGGAAACAAACCTGCATTCACAGCATGAGCAAGTGCTGGATCTCTCTTCGTTTGGGTTTGGCATTTTAACAGACACCCGGAGGGGTGGGGAGGAAGCCACATATCACCATGGTAACCAGGACATCTTGTTTTAGCATGCACATTAAAAAACATACAGGACAGAACAAAATTAGTCCCCTAGAAAAATATTCATTTCTGGGCAAAACTATTCACGAACAATGAAAAGGTCTTGGCATTGTCCTGTGAGATACAAGACAAAATTTGCTATTTTTCCTTTTTGACAGCTGACAATTTCCTTTGAGCAAAACTTTTTCTTACTTATAAGAATCAAATGCTTCACCTCCTCTGCCCTCTTTATTCTTCTCAAAGTATTTTAAGATTTACTTTCTCATGTGGCAAGTTATTCCAAAAATGTATCTTAATAAAGTTCTTCATGTATAGTAAGTTATTTTTGAGTTCCAAGTGAAAAAGGAAGAACATACCTGGAAATGAAATCTTCTCAACTTCATTTATATTATGAAAACATTTTGTGGATGGTGACTCCTTTATTTTTGTACCTCCTGTGCTGCTGAACAAATAGCTAGTAAGCAAAGTAAGTGATTCATCAGTATAGCATAAAGGCATATCAAAACTGTATAAATAGAATAATGGAATGCCCTGAGTTGGAAGTGTATAACCAGTGTATTCCTATTATCCCAACTTTAATTTTTACTGACATTTCATAATAGGATATAATCAGTAAGTCAAGTGTCAACTATATTTCCTCATGTCCACTCATTTCAATAACCAGAACTTGTATGTTACCCTTTTAGCTTAATCAACTCTATCTTCAACAAGCCAGAAAATGAAATTTCTTGCTTATTCATCTTAAAAACACCATATTTGAGTGATAAAGTTCCTACTGCATTTCCTTAAGTCTACACATATACCCATCTATGACCCTTAGAAGGAGACTTGTCATCAAGTGATGTGGCATCTAGTATCATTAACAATCCATAAAACCTGTCAGACATCAGCAAAATGTTTCTCACAAATGGATCTTCTTTTTCTAGCTGCATGTCTCAGCTGATGCACATTTAGAAGAGAGGAAGATTTTGTATTGCAAGCAAACATCTGTACTATTAAATGTATTATAAACAGATGATGTTTTATCTTACTGTGTGGCAGTGTTGAGGCTGCTTTTTATGGAGAAACAGCCTTGTCACCTTGTTGAATGGTTGGAAGTTAAGCTAAAGCTATTCTGAATTTAAGACAAGTCACACGTTTTTAACAGCTATATATATATTATAGAATATATTCCAGAAAACAAGTTATACTTTTCACTGTTAGGGACAATAGCCCTTTTACAATTTTTTAGTGAAGGAGGCTATTTTCTAATGTGCTACGATTTTGAAGTCTAATATAAACCAAGTTTGTTTGCAACCAGATAATAACACTGAAAGTGATTTGTCTTTGTGTCACTTCAGAAATCTAGAACTCTTATTTTGCTTCCTGCTACTAATTGTCAGCTCTGGATGGCTTAAGTATAGAGAGAAGCCAGAAAAGCCATCTGTTTGGAAGAATTAAAAAGCCTAGTTGTTTTACTCATTTCCTGGGCAAAATGAAGAGCTGAAAGGTTTTCAGTGAGAAAAGTGCTTAGACTGCACTAAGCCAGATGTATGTAGGGAATTCAAAAGGAATAAATGGAACAGAAATTTCTTAGTTCAGTATAAAATAGTTCTACAGCAAATATGAAGAAGCCACTTGCCTCTTTAAGCAGATAATCTGTAAGTTTTCCTGTAAATTTTCCAAACCTCAGGTTTACTTTTCCAAATGAACTTGTATGATGAATATCAGGATAAACTATCAATCAAAAAACCCACGTCAGTAGTATCATTATAAATATCATATATAAATGCCTATAATACTAACTTAAAATAAACTTCTTGTCTTTAGTACTTTAAAAAAAAACCCTATGGTATCTTGTGTTAGAAAAAGCCAATCACTATGAGTTTGGAATCTGAGCAGCAGGATTTTTCCATCATGCATTAGCATAGCACATGTCAGTGGGACGTACTGCTAACTCAACAGATACATGAAATTCCCTTGCTCTGGGGCTTCCAAAATACACGACCACACAAATGTACAAAAGGCTCTAAATATAAATTCCTTCAGATGTCACTGATTCTTGCACTCTACTGGAAGGACAGATTTCTGAGTACATTCTCTGGCCTCCAGAGTAGGGACTGACACACTTGTCAGCTCCAATCTTCTGACATCTCTACTTTGATAGCTCGGTCAGACTAGAACTTCCACAGCAAATATGATCTTGTCAGGGAGCAGAAATAGATTAATTAAATACAAACCCCTAAATAAATTAGCTTCCATTGACCCAGCTGCACACAGTAGGTTTGCAAGTCATAGTGTGGTATGTAGACAGAGCAGTAAAATTCAAACGCAAGATCTTGTTAGCCCTGTCAGGGACATGTAGCAACAACCGGTGCGGCTGTTCTCCCTTGAATTCAGATGGGGCAGGTTTGTCTGTCTCACCACAGAGAGCAGTTTTTGTCAAATAGATACTAGAGGATACCTTAAAACATGTTTTTGATGCATTCAGGCAGCTCAACAGCTGACTGATGAGTACTCAAAATATGCAGTGCTATCAAATCAGTTCTGAATTTGTCTGATATGAATAAAAATAGCTTTTGCTCTTTTCCATCATATCTTGATACAGCTCTAACATGCCAAGCAAACTTTCAGGCCACCACCGATGGGAAGGCTGACACCCATTTCGGCAGTCAACTGAGCACCTTTTATCTATCTGAAAACAAACCCCAGCCTTTATTGGATGCATCTACTCAAGATTGCTATTCCAACATGGAACCAAAAATTATTACTGTGGTGCCTCTAGTCACAGTTCAATTAAGAGACTGGAGAAACAGATTATGTGCATATCTATCTATCTCTAGACACAGGACTAATTTAAAGTATACTTGCAGAAACAGCTTTCTGGACTACTCAAGTTAAACGATGAACTTGCATCACAGAATTGTCTTTAGAACTTCCTTAATTTCCTAATGTTTCAGTCATAGGAAAGGAAGAGACTGGCCTTTAAGTCAGTAAAAGTATAACACAGGATAATTTTACAGCTAACGAGCAGGTCATTTGTATTGTGTTACTAAGCAAGTAGACTACTTAGCTCTCACCCCTGAAGCCTATTAAAATAGTGCCTTCTTTTACTACTAAGCAATTCAACAGCTCTTCTGCCAATCTTTTTCCCTCCAATTACACCATTTAGCTACATCCCATATTATCAGAAGCACTCCCTGCAATGCTGGGGGCTCAGATGAACAATTAGATATACTACTTGCAAAAAAACTTCCAAAATGTAGAAAAAAAATCTAGCTTCGAGCTGATAAGTTCCCCATGCCCCCCATGCAGTTCCTCTAGAAGAGCAGATTAAAGTGAGCAGACTAAACAGCAGGCTGTTAACAGCTCAAATCTAGATTCCTAGGGCTAAAATATGGACTGCACTGAATTTTTCCCTTCTTGAAATGACAGCTTCCCTGGCACCCAAACACAGTGCTGTGTTTCCTCAACTGGAAACAAATGAACAAAGAATCCAAATAGTCTGGTGAAAGGCTTATGGAAAAAGAATGATTTCCACAGCCCCTTCCTGAGCTGGATTCTTTCTTTGCTGCGAATCAGACGGCGATTCACAGTCCAGGCTTCTCCTTCACCTCCGCTCTGCAGTGCTGCCTTCCCTCCAGCGTACACAGCATCCATCTGGAGTTCTCCCACGTTGTCTCACTTTAAAATGCTACTTTCATTTCTGTGGCATAAAATCCTTTGTAGGGCTTTCAAAGGGCTAAGAGCAAGACAGTCACGCCTTTGGAACTGTCCGTCTCAAACACAAATGCATCCATTTCATCTCTGCAAACTCAGGATTTTTGGTTTTGAAAAGTATGGCAAACAGCTGTAGTGTGAAGATGCCTTTACCATGGTGACAGAGGCATTTCACAAACTCTGCTAGTTTGAAGTTGTCTTGTTACTGATCTATGTGCATCACAGTTTACAATTATGTTTGACTATGGATTCTCAGACACCCAATGGAAAAGAGTGACAAATCTGCCAGATTTCTAATAGGTTACCTAAACCCAGCACAAGCCACCATTTCTAAAGCTGAGGCAAGTATTCCTATTCATCTAGGAAAAAATTGTTGAGTATTATCCAGCAATTATTTCCACATGGGAAATCTTGCATCTTCAGCATTCTTTTAAGCAACAGAACAACTTCATTTTTCAACACTGAGTGTCATTGCTCTTCTCTAAAATAACCTCTCCCAACTTGTATTTATCACCATATAGCACTCACAATTGGGCACAGGACAGATGAGGTCTCGCAACAAGCACAGCACCAAGTAGAGCAGAATAATTACCTCCTGTGCCTCACATCTGATGCTTTTGTTACTATTACCCAGAACAGGTTTTGGTTTGGTATAACTGGATTTTAACTCTTTGTCTGATCTGCTGTAATACCCAGAATACGTAGCACAGAACTGCTTCATTCCCCAACAAGATCATGTCCCTAACACTCAATCCATTTTTCTCTTTCAAGTTTTACAGGAACAATCTGTTCCACCATCCAGGTTATTAATGAAAACATTGAGTAAATTGTTAACCCTGATCACCATAGAGTGATTTAACCAAGAAAATATTTCCCCATTTTCCAATTAAGAACATCATGTACGAAAAGTTCTTCCTACAGTATGCAGACCTCTTTGTTGTTATTTAGTGTTAGTATTTTAGGCAACCTTAAGAATAGCTTAAATGTTATTGTCGACTTTTCATAAGCAAGTTAACTTTACCTCAATCAGTAAGACAAGTCCATAGTAGTAACAGATGTGTTTGTTTACCTTGTCCACACAAAGGTAACGTTACAAGTCTCTGCTCACCGTTTCTCTACGTTTACACCTGTGTACATGCACAAGGCTTCTCAGCTGCCCACGTCCCATGACCTCCTCCAGAATTTAAGGAACACCTACATATGAGTTCAGAAACATAACAGGCTGGCCAAAAGTTACTTGCAATCCAGTTTAAAATTGAAAACTGTTTTCCTGTGTACCAGCCATATAATCATCGGCTTCACACTGCTGTACATTTACCCCTCTTACTTACACTGCTGTGTTTTTAGCTTTGGTTCTTCTCAGGTAGGCTGAGGAAAACACTGAGATTTAAGAACTGACTCCTACATGGCGCATTAGCAAGTACTTAAGGTTAAAGGACACTTTCTCCAGGTCTCTTACAGGTGGCTTTTTATCCAGGATGGCTTTAAGTGCTTTACAAAGTTCAAAACCAGTTTGATTTTAAACTAGATAAAAAATTATCCAGAAGAATGTTACATCAGCAGTTCCTTCCTTTGGAGCTAAAACTGTGAACATCATCGCATAAAGTGGTGAAGAAATATAGTTACATGTGTGTGAGCGCAGTACCACGCCATTACTTCAGAAGTTTCTGTATTGATACAACAAGTGAAAAAACATTTAAGAAAGCTTTTTTCCCCCCTTCTTCCACAGTTTAACTTTTTTTATTGATCCAGCCTTGAATAATGCTGCTTATTTGGTAACAATATCAGGCAAAACCAAGAGCAAGTGCCATTCTGCATTCCAGTATTAATCATTCAGTAAAGTTTTGCAATATATACATTTTATCCAGCTTCTGACATTATAGGTCATCATGCCAATGAAAATTTTTAACAATACAATAAAGTCCTTCAAATGGAACTGTTTATGAACGTAATTCAAGAGACTAGACAATTTAATTTCTGAAATTTATATCACTCATGTCCATAATAATTTTACATTTCACACTTCATGCTCTCAAACATTACCCTAGAGAAGACTAAATCTTTTTGTCACATATACTATTAAAGACACTACAGAATTACAGAAGACTACAATAAGATGTAAAATTTAGTAGGTAATAAGTTATGACACTTGCTGACTAAGACAATATTCAGGCTACACTAATGTTTGATCCATTCAAATACAAGAAGTATCTGGATGTTATATACTACCCATTTCATATACTTACAGTGCAAAATAAGTGAGAATTTTTTTCCTGAGCGTTTAGGAAATTAACATCCTTTTTCTTTGTTACCGATTGCAATCCACGTAAAAGATACTTCCCACATCCCTATGCTTGTCGAGACTGTGCAATTAAGACAGGCAAAAGCTTGTAGATAACAGAAACCCAAACAGGAATCAGAAGGGTTATTGAACATCTCTGAAATTTGTCCCCATTTTTCAAGTCTAAGGATATAACAGGTTTTGACTTTTAAAAAAAAGTCAGAAATTACATTAGCAAACACTCTAAAATGTACAAACCATGTGCCTTCCAAAACAGAGAAACAACTTCTATTTAAACAAAACATAACACATATTTCAACTTACTATTCTGTAGTTAATGTAATGCCCAGTGAGCTGTGCCTCCATCAGACATAAGAGAATAAAACTTTTGGGAATATATTTTGGGCATTTTGTAAGGACGTTGGATTCCTTACAAGCTCATCTTTTTCTCAATAGCTACAGACCGTGAGTTTCTAATTCAATCTTCTCCTCTGTTTGCAAAATATCAGGTTCTGCTGGAGGAACAGGTGGTCTCAGTATTATCTCTGGACCTCCACCATAGATGGACTGAAGAAAATTCCATGTTTCTTCAGATATTTGTCCAGAATCTGCACCTGAAAACATACGGAAGTTTTAATTACTATTTAGAATAATTCCTTCATGATTCCTTTGAAGTCCATGACAGACAGAAAAAAATAAAAATAAAAATAAAAATAAAAATAAAAATAAAAGAAAAAAGAACAGATTCAAATTTAAAAGCACAAATTCAGATTAGGGTTTATCTTGCATCAACTACCAAACCTAATGACATGTTTTGTGTTAACTTTATACTTCTCGATTCTTAGAACTACCTGCTCTAAACTATCCGGTACTTAACACGCCCCAAGCATAAAACACATGAAGGTTCTACGATAAGCTCCTTATCTGATACTCATCAATCAAGTTGACAACTGGTAGCTCTCAGTACACAAGAAACAATGATTCACATTAATGCAAGGCCATGCAGTCCCATCAATTCCATAGTAAAGTGCAAGGACTCCAGATTCTTGTTTCAAATAAATTAATATTGACAGCAAAGAACAAAAATGTGAGAACCACAGTGAAATTCTCAGAACCCCAGAGAGAAACCACGAATGCTCCTTGTATGTGGCACTGATGGGTCAGCCTGATTTCTTTTTGTTCACTGATTAAGGTCTTTGTTTATGATTCTGTTACTCTGGCTAGAGGTCTCTCTCCTGTCTCAGATCAGCATCCAGCAATCATTTCTGATTTTCCATAACCTTTTATAGGGGCAAAGGACAAGGGAGCATCAGCACACCGCCCCTCGAGGTTTTAACACAAGGATCCTGTCTGATCCATTTGAAATGATTTCTTCACACCAAGCTAGGCAGAGAAGACACATTTCTAGTATATCTGAAGAAACCCTCTCTTCTTTAAGCAACTCATTAAAAACCTGTGCCACAGCAAGTTCTCCCCAATATCCTTACTGGATACTACTAATTTGTCTTGTTAAGCCTAATTTCAGCATCCTCCTACTCAAAACCAGAACAAAAAAGCGCAGCACCTTAACAAGGGAACTTCTGCCCCAAACTCCCTTCCGTTTCTGTCCTCACCAGCTGCTCTGGGGTGTCTGCTACTGCACTTCACCTACAAGTAGTTTCCAAAGAGGAAGGGTACAAAGAGCTGCATGTTTGTTTACCTGCACTAACTCAGCCATGCAAAGTCACAATGTGGATCCTACACCAGTACCAATGCTGTTGCATCTCAGTTTTACTCATTTAGATCCAGCTACTCAAAAACCAACTCCATCTCTGCAGGCCTAGGAGTAGATCTTCACTCCCTTAACCAGATTCCAGCTCTCCTAACAGTCAGGTTTAGCTGAACAGGCTTAGTGAACCAATGAATCGGGATCACTGGATCACAGAAATCTGTAATACTGTACGCTATCCGCTCCCACCTCTTCTCTCACGACTTAAGAGAAATTTCCCCAGACTATTTGACTTCATTTCTACCCAAGTTCTAATTTGAATCAATGTGGCTGAAGTTAAATCAACAACTGGCTAATCTGCTATCAATTATTGATTCTATTTTTTTTTGCTACACATCAGTCAGGCGCTTTATACCTTGTATTTGAATTCTACAATAGCATTTAAATCATTAAAATGTACTGCAAAACCCATATGTGCAAGAACTCATCCTTTTTTAAATACACTCTTGGCATTTTACGATTTGTGAGGTTTATGCAGGGCCTAGTGGCCTCCAGTGAACTGCCATCAGTAGGTCCACTGTATGCAGTTATTAAATAAAAGTTAATCTTAATGCTGCAATATTTTTTTAAGCTGAGCTACAATGAATTTAAATATCCATAGGAAGTCGAATGTCTTCATAAAGCAGGCCCATATGTGATTTCTGCCCCCCGTACCTACAAATTTCAAATAAATGGTATTAAGCATCTGACTGTGAAGAATAAGAAAGAAATCCCTTATCTCTGAACACTAGAGAAGATTTTGCAATGTACAGTGGCAAATAACTTGCAGAAGAATGAGCAACAGCATTTACTTACTATGGTTTATTTCCCTGTGTCAGAAGGAGCTCTCAGTTCAAATTAGGTTTCAGGAATCAAATAGCTACATACAGATATATGACACAGTCTAAAAGTCAAGCATCTCCCAATTTATGTTAAGAAAACCCAATTAAACTAAGTGATACATAGCCAAAGCACACTTTCACCATTTAAAAGTTACTCTGGACCTCCTGCTACACTCTTACCTATATTTGGATCAGTATAGTACAGATATTAATTCTTTAGTTTAAGAATAAGCTGCTCCCCCCAAAACAGGCACAGAGATTCATTAGGAATTGCCTTTTTATGATAACGGTCAAAAAAACCAATTAATAATAAATTTTGTGAACTTCAGCAAATACATCATAAAGAGCTCAAAGCTGCAGCAGTATTGGACACCTACCTTGTTTTAGCACAGCATTTCCACACTTTGTTACTGCAATCTTAGCGTTATCAATAGGACCTGGAGGATCTAGTGTGACAGAAAGATTAAAAATGGGAGAGCTGAAAACAACAGCAGGTTGGAGCTTCTGTTTTCAAATGAAAGGAGTAACAGCTTGTTTGTTTACTGCTTGTTCTTGTACTCCTTAGCAGTACATTCTAAGTTGTTAAAAGCTAATCAGAATTTTAATTAAGAGCAGGTTTTTCAAAGCATTCATGATTACCGTGAGTCTTCAAGCAATATAACCCACAAATTAATCCTAATTCTTACCCCTAGAAAAGTTGTCCCAGAGCAGACTCACAAGATCGTAGAACATTTTATCAGCATTTCCATTTCAAAACTTTAGAGGCACCAAAAGTGGACTAAAGTGATATTATTACAGTTGTTAGCCAGTTATCTGTGGGTTTAGGTTGTGACAGTAAGGTCACCTTTCCTCCAGAAGCTGCAGCATTATCTATTGGTTTGCACAGCAAAATCCATCCCCCCTTGTACTTCAATCAATTTTCCTGCTGCTGCTAACAGCAAAGCCGTTACAACCAACCAACATTCTTTCTACAACTATCCGATTATCCATTCTTGTGAATTATTTGGCTGTATTCTATAATTTGGTTCCTGGCTATATTTGTACCCCATAAAATGTATGTCTTATATGTTTGTTTTAAGAGCTTTTGTTGCTGCCTCCATCTGTTCTTCCTACAACCCTCTTTGCAAAGCAGAAACAACTTAAACAGTACCACTACATGATAACAAAAAAGAAAATATTACCCATATTTTGAAATGGAACACAGCTTACCACTGTCTTTACCCTTTACAAATCCTTCCCATTCTCTAAACCACTGCATACTGATGCAGTAAAATGTGGATGGAGATTCCTCCTCTTGGAATGCTCTATTAAGCTGAAAGGAAAAAGAATACATGTTTTTTTTTTTCTGTTTTTCTTTAAACTAATGAATTCTTTTAACCACTGTAATTATTAGCAGCATAATATTACACCACGACAGAACATTTTAAAGAACCGTCAGAACAGTATAAACCTGGTGAATTCCTGAGGTGAGATTTTGATGTAGTAGTTGCCTTCATATTAAAAGAGGATTTATTCTGTACTTGAGAATTTATTTTTTCCTGAAAACAGCAACATATTCTTCCCCATCAAACACTACTGGACGATTACTGTGAAAGGCTGAACTTTCAAGTAGAAAACTGATTTTTGTAAAATAAAATACAATAAAAACAGTGCTTTGAAATATTCGCTCCATAATTTTATGGAAGGGTCTTTGTGTGATGAACTGCATCTTCATCTACGTTTGGTTTTCCCCTAATACTTTGAACAGATGCCAGTACAATTCCAAGCAAGGCACGGTGAACTAATTCACTGAGACTTTTAATGACTTTTCTTTGCTTCAGTTTAAAAAACACGAAGTATTTCTTGTTCCTACTATTTTAAAATTTAAAAAATAAATAAAAATCACCCCGTTTTCTGAGTTTTTGTTGCAAGGCAGTGACTACAAATTACAAAAAACAGCTAAGTAAAGAGTCTTTGTTGCCATTTAACTAAATTTGTTTCTATCACTGTAAATTTTTCTTTTTATAATTAAAGTTTTAGGAAGTTTAACATTTTATTCTTTATCAGATACTAGATCTTTTCACAGCATTATTTAGAAACGTGCAAAAAAGTAACTTAAACCGTTAAAGTCATTCTCTTTTAGCTCTGTAATAATACAGCTATACTTCCCCTTTGAAGCCATGAACTAAAGCATCAACAAAACTTCTTAAGGTTTGAGATAAAGTAAGTTTTGCCATCGTTCCCTCAGCAATTTTTATAGAGGATAACAGAATTTCCTGTCTGCTAGCCAGTAAAAATACTTGCACATCAGTGCACATATAATCATTGGTTATAGGGGAAAAATACTGATTGCTAAAGCAAATGAGGTTGACTCAGCTAACCAGTGGTAACCCAGACTAAACTCACATAATCCCTAAATCATGGAAAATATAGTAGCTGCTTGACAGTAATTTTACAGATCCATTACAATACTAAAGTATTTACTTCACACTGAATTATTTATGTTTATGTCTCTAATAATATTTTAAAAATTAGAACCAGAGATAAAGATTAGGATTAACTTTTGGCTGGCATGTTATTATTGTGCCTAAGCCTTATCAGATTGCACAAAACAGATCACTGGCAGTGCATAAAGAACAACTGCTCATGTGGCTGCACTCTGCTTCCATACTATAAAAAAAAAAAAAAATTAAGAAACATACTAAATATTTTCTTTAAGTACATTGACATATAAACAGTTATTTGAGATATCACATGAACATTACTGTCAGTGACAGGAAAGAAAGATTCTATATAAGTATGCAGATATTTAATAAAGGCCATTTGTTACAGGAATCACTGATGCACATCTGGTAACCCCTTGGGTCAAGTCACGGTGATGTCAAAAAGCAGAATGAATAAGTGTGTACTTTTTTACCCGAATAAACATTTCCAATTCATTTTTCCTTCTTTTTTCAGTTCTTTCAGCCTCTATTTGGCAGGTGTGACAAACATACAGATGGTTAACAGCTGGTCCTCCTCCATACCTGCAGTAAAAAACCATAAACTTAATGGAAAATACCTTGTAAAGAGATCACGCACCTGTAGACATCGCAGGTGTCAGCTTCTTATAATACATAACAGAAGTCAGATACCTGCCAATCACACTGATCCACAAACACCACCATTTGTTTTCCTAGAAATATTTTGTACTCCATGCTAAGACATAACCATTTTCCAAGTTCTGGCTGCCTAAAGCCAGCACAAACCATCTCAAACCCTCCTGTATCAAATACATCAAAAGGTGTTACTATGGGAAGAATGCTCCAGCCAGTTTATCTTAAACATGCTCCTCCATTCTGCTGCAGGTTCTTCATCACTTTGCTGCCTCCTTGACGCCAGCCTCTAAATTTGTTTATTGTTTTGTTCTTGAGAAGTTATTCTCCATGACCCTCCCCTCCATATTTTCCTTTTGTGAACCTGCACACATGGGAGCCTTCAGGGGCACTGGTACCAAAGAGCATAATAGTTATATATATACACATATATATATGTGTGTGTGTGTATATATATATGAACATAGCATTTGCTAGCCTGGAATCTATAGGCCTGATTAAAAAAAAATATTCTTGAATGACTAGCAGCCTTAAGAGATGCATTTACTACAACAGAGAGGTCAGGCTAATGTACACACTGAGATAAGGATATTCCAGGTTCTGCCTCCTAGCTGAATAATTATCTTTGTCAGAGCTGTGTTCTCTTTTCCAGTTTTGTTCCTCTTCTGAAACTTCAGATTTTATTTCAAAAATTAAATGAGATAAAAGAGAGTGCTCTTAAATATAGTAACATGAGTTCAGTTCAAAATACTGAAGTTCTTAAGCAAGAGTGAAAAATCACTATGTTTATTTAGTGAATAAAATAAAACAAAAATCTGCCGTGGAAGGCATTGGGTTTTTTTCCCCTTTTAGACTTGTATGGTTGTCAGTCCATAAAAATAATAATTTGGGCTGCTGGTTTTCTTCCCCAAACACAGAAGTGTTGTATTTTAACTGAAAACTAAAGCATATTCCCGTACAACAGCACTTGTCCATACAAGTTTTTGGTATGCCCTCAGTCATCCCAACTTAAAGACACGTTTCATAAAATGGTCACTTCCCACTGAAATTGCACCTCTGAAGATGACACTTTGTCTTCAGATAGCACTGATCAGTTCACAAGTTTTGAACTAAAGTAGGTCAAGTATGAATTACACCACATTATCTTGAAGCAACTCTGACCCCAAAGTACTTGGAACTGGAGTAGTGCCACATGAGCAGCAAAACAAATGAGTTTGGGACACAGATTGGCAACTGGCATCCCAGAAAAATATCTCCTTTTCCTTAATGTTATCTCAGTAAAAATCAGCTGGCTTCCTCACCCTAAATTCTCACCCAATGCTGTCATGGTAGTCTCCTACAATTTCCAGGTAACAGCAAGACAAAAAGCAAGATGTGGTTGCTTCAGAGCTGTTGAAGGGTGCCCGTGCCAGTCGGGAAGCCAGACAGACCAGTCACATGTTCAGCAATAACGATTCATACCTCTTTTCTACCTAGTAGATTACTTTCAAAATCCAGAGGACCCCATCATCTCTGGGACTTCTACCTTTCTATCAAATGACTGAAGTTTGATGTCTTGTTAAGAAAGCTTATAGAGAAGGGAAATTAATGAGAAGTTTGAAAACATTTTTCTTCACATTTAGCAAATGTTTCTGCATACCAAAAATGGAGAACTCTTTTGTCAATCGGAAGAAAAATTCAGTACATCTAGGAAAGGGGAAATAAGCTGGAAATAGTAGCATTTCTAATTTCCACTTGTGTCTATTGAAACTTGAAAAAAAAAAAAAAACACCAAAAATCCAAATAAACAACCCTTTAGCTACAGTGCTTAGGTGGCAGGAAATTAAAAGCTAAAAATATTTAATGCAAGTGAAATACAGAGTCCTTAAGGTCATCAGCAAAGCTCTTCCGCAGCTTTTTGTTACTTTAAAAGGAGACACATCTTGTAAGAATCCCTCCTTTGTAAGCAAGCACTTAAACCTGACCTACATTAAAATGTGGAGCAGTTATATGGAACACTTATATCTAAGTTCTTCTGAAGCAGTACTGGCAGCTGAGGCTGCGGACTCAAAGCCAACAGAAAAGCTGCGTCCAGCCAACACGAGAACAGGAAGCTGATACAGAGAGCTCTTTCAAAATACCTCTCGCAAAGCGTACTTCTGCTGACCTACTTTGTGCCATTTGCACATACCATACATGTTGATTTGGTTTAATACTGAAGTATTATCCCAGTAACACACTATTTTATGTAGGCTTTTCACGTTACTTTACACAAGCAATTTATACGCATCAGCCATTTTCAATCCCTTTACTTAGCGCTGTGCCTAGAATATACACATATTTTTCTGAGCCACTAATTCTAAAGTCTGATGTAGCTGCTTGGCACACATTTGCTCTCAAACCGTATCACTGGATTTTTTTCCAGCTACCATACAAAACTTACCTGCTATACAGATTATCCCATATATTTTGAGGTAGCATTACAACTAGGTCCTCTATGAAGTTTGCTTTGTGTGGAGGAACACCTGCAGAAGAAAAAGAAACACTCGTGATTTTTACTGGGGGGCAGGTGGGGAAGGGAGACTATTAGAGATCTCTACATTAAAAAAAATACAACCTTTCAATGAATTCAGAGAAATCTTGTGAAAAGAGCTTTAGCATAGTATAATCTATTACTGTATTTAAAGAGACCGCTCTAATTTTAGCCTCGTGAGGCTGAAAAGTTTACAAAAAGCAGATGCCAACTATATGAAAGACTAAAATTAAAGGGCTAGAATCCTTTTTAGATACTGATTGCAAAATGCCTCTTAAGGTATCCAATTAAAATGTTAAAAAGTGATTACGTATTTTGTTCTAGGCATGTAAGCACATTACAGCAAATAAGTTAATTTTGAGCAGTTTGCTAGACTTCGAACAACAGCAATGCTTGAAAGCAGTGAAGTTTTGAGGCAGGCGGAAATAAAGGGGCTTGCAGAATTAGAAGTGTTGAATTGAAGCACATGATAAGCCGCAATGTGCTACGCAGGAATTCTTTTGAATAGGGAAAATCTAGTAGTTCAGGCACTTGTACAACAAGTCATCTGCTGTAACTGTGCGGAAGGAAAGCCCCAGCCACAAGGGCTCATGTGCCCACCCTGCAAATTGCTACAGGGGTACAATATTCCCATGTGAAACGTTTGGTTCAGCAACAGGGGCAGCACCTCTAATGGCTAATCTAATACAGCTGTATTTTTTATTAGAAAATAGGTATAGGAACACCACGGAGTAATGATTTCTTGGAATGTTAGTGCTCAAATATGGATATTTCCCAAAATATGTTTTGCTTAATGTAATTCTCTCATTTTATTAACAATTCATACAAAGCGAAATTTTTATGCCTCTATACAAAATATACAGAATTACTACCCTATTTTTACACTGCTATGCATTGAATACTCTGCATCAGACCAATTTCTTGTTCCACAGCTTTCAAACCTTCTTGTTGCTTCTAGCATGTAGCTGGAAAAAGATTTAGATTGACAGACCAGTGTATTAAGGATGATGGCAAAGTGATAGGATTTTTAAAAATGGGAATATACACGTTTAGGAAGCAAGCAGCTACGCCAAACTGTTCCTCTTTAAAAACCAAGAAAGCCTATGAACAAAATGTGCAAATTAAAAAAAACAGAACTTCACACAGTACCATTTCTAACTAGTCAGCTACTAAAATGAGATAAATAATTTAATTATGTTATAGTTCTAATTTACTTAAGAAATTACAGAAGTCATAATATGGACTTACTATATTCAAATTCCTTTAATTAAAAGAAAAGCTATACATCCCTGTATAGCTACCAGTCAACAGATAAATTCTTTTAGGATGATACTCAGTTACAGTCTCACCTCCATGCACACAGAGAAAGTCATTATTTGAAATTGGTCCTGGCTCTGCAAAAGTCTTGAATTTATTTAACCATTGTCTGGAAACATAGAACTGCAGAAGACTTGGTTCCATCATATTCAGTAGGCCTGATATCCTCCGTCTCTCTCTCTGTGCTTCTTCACTGCTCTTTCTATTACCAAAACAGACATTGTTAAACAAATATATGTCCTTGTATACAGTGCAGATAATTTAATTTGTGAAAACCGCATTTCAAGTAAATTACCTGGGCTGTGTCTATATTTCAGAGTTCTATTAGTATGAAGTAGTTGACTTAGCACGTGAAAAACCTCGCACCTTTTATGCACAGGCAGAGCATAAATATGTGGCAGAAACCTGGACTGTCACGTTACAGAAACACGTGTCACAAGAGTCAGGACAGTTCATACAGAGCGTGAAGTGCAGCAAAGACTCCTTGCTCTGTCAAACCTGTGCTTGTCCTTAGTTCTGACAAACTGTGGCACAGGCATTATCATGCTTACAAGAAAACTTTTGCCTGCTTAGTTTAACAACTCAAGGACCCCTGACAGTTCCCGTTTAACTTACCAGCCCAGACAAGCAAGCAAATAGTCAGATGGCAACAGAGACAGCAGAGGTGATTACAGGAGAGGAGAGAAGCTCTGCCATCTGCCCAGTTCCTCTACGTGTCTCTTAAGCTAAAGCTTTGCAAACTGTACTCCTTGGGCAGATGCTCCTTACTTATCTCCAAGTAGATCCTGTAATACCCCTGCTTTTCTTGTATTCCCCTACTTTTCTCACTGAAGCTGTTCCAACTGGAAATATCTCTGCTCTGCTGGTTTTAGATTGGATAGAACCTCTCTACTCCAAAAGCAGGTTGGAACCATTCATTCCGTCCTTCAAAACCCTGTCCTGAAACTTCACTCAGCATCACACAAAAACTGGGCCACCCCTGTTAATTTACAGAGTCAAAGTTGACTCAAAGAGCTGATAAAAAGCTTCAGGTAGACCTAATGGCTGTAGCAACAAGACTGTTTATAGTATAGCAAAACAAAACAGGAGGAAAAATACATGCTATGAACCCAGTTAAACTACATTACCTGAAGAAATTCAGGTCAAAATTATTTAACAAAATCCTTAAAAATCTGAAAATGAAACTCAAGTAGCTAAGTTCACTTTCCAGCTGTAATTGAAAAATGCATACCCGTCTCCACTAAGGTTCCTAAAATGCACTGAAAGAACATCTATTTTGTGTGTCTGGTAGTGTTTTGTGGGTACATATATTTCTTTATTAAAAATAAGATTTTATGAATGCTATTATTTAATATGTTTGCCCACAATCAGGTACAGTGCTCTTTCTTGGCAATATGGTGTGACATTCGCATTTCCTTTTAAAAGACTTACTGAGCCAGACTCACAGCCTCAGCTCAGACAGTGGCAGGTGTGTGCGCTCCTAATGAAAGTTAAAACGTTCTCAGAACACATCTAATTTCTTGTGCAACTCTGGCACAATCTATTTCACAGTCAACTTTTAGGGGAAATTTGATCTTAGTCCCAGAAATTTAGAATTTGAAAACTGAGTTAAGTTGCTTTTATGATTTCAAGTATTTCTTAGAATGAAGACAATAATAACATGACTTCTTGCCTTTCATTTCAGCTTTCAGGAAAAGACCAGTCTATAATTTCCCTGAAATTAAACTACACCACAGTAAAACCTCTGTTGTTCCACATCACACCTGCTAAAGACTTTCCACAATTCCCTTTAGAGCTCTAATAGTTGGAGTCTATGTGTAAAACCTCCCTGTGCGCAGGATTCCCTTTCTCCAATTGAAAACAAGGTAATTGGTGGCCAGTTCTAACATTTGCCTGAAGTTCTCTTCCTAGTAATCTTACTATATTTATACAGATTTAATTTTCATTTTAAGTTCCATACGTGTTTTAGCAGTGACAGAGCAAGTGTAAAGGACATAACTGAAGGTTTAAGTCTCTCTCCAGTACAGGCTTTTCTGGTTGGTGAAACTCTTCCACTATAATTTTCGTGGGACAGCTAATTTCTGAAAGCCGCCCAAGTGTTTAAAAATGCATTTCCATACCTGACTAATATGAGTATGATTGTACCTTTCATTTCTTACCTGTAGAAGAGAACATAGGCTTCTGCATTTTGTACTGTGGTTTCTGACACTTCTGTGACACTCTGGTCATCAAATTCATACCACAAATTATTTAAGTTGTTGCGACAATAAGCTATGTAATGTCCACCTAGAGTGTTAGAAACAAGAGTTATTAAAAAGTGTCCAGAGCTGCCCATTTTACTTCCTTTTTGTGTACTGCACTGCAAGTCCAAAAAAACCAAGTCTTAAACGGGAGAAACATTAAATCATTAGTAGACAGGACCCGGATATTGATTGCTCTCAAACTCAGGATCAGCTATTTTTTTTTCTGAATTTCTATCAGCTAGTGGAAAGTAGGACACTGCTTTCAGTATATTCTTGAACTCTTCCAACAGCCTGTTGTCTAATGTATTCCTGAACCATGAGCTTCAAATCAGTGTAAGACTGTCACTACAGTTTAACCAAACCAGTTTCCACTCTTTTCAAATCTTTGTCTGTTTTATAACAGAAATTAGCATAGATGTGTAAATGGCTACGTGATATCAAGACCATACTTAACCGTGGTTTTGGGACTATTCATAATATATTTTAAATTATTACTATTTTTAAATACATATTCAACTGTCAATAAGAAAATAATCAAATATCTACTAAACCGATGACAAGAAGCATCATTCAGCAAACACTAAACGGAAGATGAAAAAGCATCCAGAAAAAATGGAAACTACTTCATTTAAGTAATGGATACCTCAAGTCTGGGGAGGAGGAGGGGGTGAGTATCTTCTGTGAAAATCTACAAAGTTTCTGGCTTCAAACTTTTCTTCCTGCTATTTTCCAAATCTTATAAATACTGAAAGCACTTGGGCAGGAACAAGCTGGACATATAAGATGTTAATTCAGCTACTCATCAGTACGCAGTTGCTGCCTGTTTCAGGGTTAATCGGCAGTGATCACCCAAGAGAACATCTTTTAAAAAAACTACTGGCATCTCTCTGGTGGTTTGTGAACTCTTTCCAAAACACTAAGGCATGCAAAGCATCAAAACTTTACACAACAGCTGTGTAGAACAGCTGATAGCTGGTCATCTGCTGGCATGTAACATTATTTGCACATTTATACTATTCACTTTCAATAGTGCATATAGTTTTTTACTTAATATTGCAGGACATGTTAATTTTTTCCACCTACAATTTTATTTAGGTACGCTATACAATTTCAAAATGTGTCAACTCTTTGAGAGCAAGATGGTTCAAGGTAAAAATCACAGCATTTATCTTTCAAATTATAATTACCAATGCTTATCTATTTACCCTTCAGCATATGGATATCATCCTTAAACAGAAGTGCTGGTGTGAATATCAACTGCAAAGACAAAACAATCAACCTCATACTTACTGCTGGCAGTTCCATGATGGCAGATGACAGACAGGAGATCGTAAGTCACTATTTGAGCTGGACTGTCCTTCGCCAGGAAAGGCTGAAGATCGAGGCCTTCTAAGGGGAAGGATACGTGCGTCCCAATTTTCGTGGAAAACATAAGTTCATGTCTAAATCTTTTGAGATGAATGCACAAGATCTGTAAGAAGGATTGGCAGATTCACTCAAGGACTATACAGGCTATTATTTGCTGTTAAACAACTACACTACGAATGCCATCATTGCCTTTTATCATCCCAAATGGATCACTTTTGTCTATGGCCTGAGGCAACGATCACAAGCTCTGTGTTCCACAGATTTATTTTTTTTAAAATCAACTGTGGCTCAAGGAGTTAGAAATGAATTTGTAATTATCAAAGACTTATCTTACTGACAGTACTAAAAACACAGCCCTGAACAGTTACTAACACTGATGCAGCAATGAAGAACACACCTTTTGTCTTCCTCAATGCACTTATTGCACAATCTTGTCACAAGGGACATTAATTCTTCCTGACTATTCCAGCCATCAACCCATGTTTTGAAGTGTGAGATTGGATTACTTTTAAAATGTAAAGCTACAAGCATTACTTATAGAAAAGATTTCCAGTCTGGCTGTGGTATTTAATTCTATGATCTACAATATAAGTAAGTTCTGCAGGCTGACAGTAAGAACACAGAAAAATCCCATTCTTTTAACTTTACTGTTAATGTACAAGGTTCACTTTCTTACAGGGTGAATAATTAAATGTTGTTCACGTTCTTAAAATAAATACCAATATGAAGATACGCTTTCATCAGGTAACGTTTTGAACACAACTTACTCCATGCAACCCATGAGTCTTACCACATTCCTAACCATGCAGAAAAAGTGCTTTAAAGTGCATGTAGTAACAGTACCTCAGGAAATTTTTGCACTTTGCAGAATTTCACTCCGTTTCTTAACCTAAACAAATAAAAAAACCAAAACAATACTTAGTTTTATTATATCGTGCTAGATCAGCAAAAGTCTAAGCTGAACATTACATTAGTAAATGCAAAATATTTCTGGAATGTAGACTAGACATGGAGTAGCCAAAATGATGCAAACAATGACGCTTCAGAAGAAAAGACAATCTGTACTGCTGACAAATTCAAAGCAGCAAGTACAAACAACCAAGTTGCATCTAGCTAACAATTTCTCTCAGCATAAAGAACTTGAAGCTTAGTGAAAGATGATTATTCAGCAAAAGAGAAAAAGAAATCAACTAATTTTTTTTAAGAAATTACCTACAGCAGATCACCACTTATATAGCAAGGAATAACACTCCTTTTCCACAAACACTTTGATCATTCTTCAGACCACTTTTGTTTCTTGGTACTTTAGTATTTAAAGCCATCGTATATTTCTTTATTTTTAACACACTGAAGTGACCTACTGTGTATCAAGGAAAATTTGCTAGTAATGTAGAGGGCTAAAAGCTTCTATTTTATCAATCAAAAACAATTTTAAAAGGTCTCAAATTGTAAGGAACATGAAAAAGAATTAAGCACATTTGTTTTGCAATATGGTACAGTGAGTCAGTGCTTCCCAACTCCTGCACCTTTAGAATACTAAATTCCTGACAGCCAGACCGCAAGGTGGTATCAAAAGATTAATAGCACTGTGACATATCCAACAGAAAGAAAAGCCTCTTGACTAACAGAAGGATTAAAGCACTCAAATTAAGACAAGTTAAAACAAACAAAGGTAAAAGCCAGCTTACTTTTTACATCTTCCACAGCTGTACATGTTATCACCTGCAAATATCAGGGAGAAGAAAAAGAGCCATTATTCTCCAAATCCAAATAAATAGTTATCCTTCAAGAGCATATAGTTGATATTTAAAAGTCTCAAGGGAATTTATCTTTAGGTTGCATTCAATATTTAACAGTTGTAAGAATGCTGAGATACCAACTAAATAGAAAGGCTCTTACTTTTTATGCAGTACAGAATAAACTAAAGAGATGATCCTATATAATTTAAAATGCAAATAATTTACTAAGTCCAAATTAAGGTTATGAGAATGAGTATTAATATGGTGTGTTTTGAAATTGTTACGAACCTTCACTTGATACCATTTCATGAAACCAAATTCAGATTTACTTGACATTTCTCAAGCAGCTTTCATAGGCATTTTGTGCCTCAAATATCCAGTTAAACGAGGAGCTTACCTTTTTGAAATGAACAATCCCATAAGAGCAAGGAATGACTAAGTCTAACAGGTGGCCTTTGCTTAATTGCATGAAGCTAAGAAGATACTAATCATCTTATTGTGACAGGAGGGAAAAAAAAAAAAAAAAAACAGAAGAAACATGTTGATGTAATTAACCTCTTACCCTTGAGCTCATCTCTGGCGAAAAAGGCAGCAAGACAATCTTGTAAGGTTACAACCGGACCCCAAAACCAGCTAGGAACACATGAGACAACAAACCTGAAACATCATTGACAGAAAAGAAAGAAAACCAACAAATGTTCTGCCAGAAGAGCAGAAACTGGAATTTCAAAATAGATAAATAAACAAAACAAGGTAAATATTATTTACCTTTTGAAATATTCCATAAAAAAAGCTATCCATCCCTGGGGTGCATATGCTTCTCCACATGACCCTGCTTTGACTAGAGATGTCTGATGACTGGCAGAATGGAGTTTTGCAAGATCTTCCTTACCTGGAATAGGCAAGGACAGATCCTGGAAGGTCTCCAGGGTTACAGACAGCTAAAGAAGAAAATACATAAAAAATACAGAGTTAAGCTTGACTAGAAAAGCAAAGTACACCATTAATTACAAAGTAATTTCCAATTTGTTATTAATTGTCTTCCTACTAATCATGCAAAGCTCTTTGGTTTTTGCCTCTGGCTCCTGTTATACAAGCTCATTTCAGAAAGCTTCAGCCCATTTTTTTGACAGCACTTTACTTTGACATTATCTTGACCTGATATAACTGGACCTGCTGTAAAACAGACTCAGTTGTGCATTTGCCTTCTCCTATCCTGGATCTAGTGATCACATAGTCACAGAGCAAAACATCAAACAAACTTTAAAATTTAAAAATTCTTATTTGTTTTTTGGACTTGCTCACCAGTTACCCTGAGGTCTCTATATTCTCAGCTGTAAAGCAAGCGAAGCAGTAAGGGCATGCAACTGCATCAGGGGGAGCTTTAAACTTGCTGTTGAGAAACTTGCTCCCAATGCAAAGATTTGGATCTCCAATGTTTGATACTATTGTTTTGAAACTAAAGTGGTCCACTAGACATGTTTGATAATTGACTTTATTTTAAATGATCATGTGTGCTGTTCTAAGTAATTCTATAAGCAAACAGTACAGGAAAAAAAAAAACAACTATTCCTATATTGCACCACATCTTGCAGTAGAGGACAATTTCAGAAAGCAGTTAATGATTCATATGACCTGTAAAAGTGTCTTGAGTTTTCTTAGCTTCAGTCTACCTGATAAGACTGTTTAGCAGTGTTATTGAACTACCGTCTCTTACTTTTCTTTGTAACATTATGTACCTGAGAACTTATTACAGTAGCAGGTATGTATTAGAGTATTCAGAACATTAGTATAAAATAATCCTACCTAAGTGAAGTTGAAGAGCAAGCCTCTTTCTCCATCCTTGGTATAAACCAATTCTCAAAATGTTATTTTTCAGCTCTGAGTATATATCCAGCTCAATTCAAGCTAGTCTAAACACAAAGTGCTGGTAGTAGCTGCTATTGCTATTTGAGTGAACAAGTATGAAACAACCTAAATTTCTGAGGAAATCTGCCATGAAAGAATAAAGTTACCAGAGAACAACTGCATTCATGAGTATTTGTATTGGTGAGAAAAACATACTAAATGCTAGAAGTCCCCTTTCTTACTCACCCGATCACAAGTCAAGCACTGTACTGAGCTTATTATAGTTCCATCAAATATATCAGAGATAACACTCCTGTACTTCTTGCGCTTCTTCCTTTTTGGTGATGATACAGTTGGAACTATACAATGACAAGAATAAAATGCTGAAAGTAGAGCAAGATACAGTGGGTTCTGATTTCCTTCAACTTTGCATAACATAATTAGAGATCACACGTATTTTGGATTAAATTATGAGCCAAGCCCTGGTTACTATTTATTAAATATTCCTTAGAAATTACACAACCTGACTACTGCTAGTACCAGGCAATTCATGTAGGTTCCTCAAGCAGTTTATGGGGGAAAAACACCAGAAAATTTTGCCTCTGTTTCAGGAAAACTCAGATTTCCAGTCTTGAAATCTACAGCCTACTGCCATGAGATTCATCTTGGCAGGAATCCCAATGTATAAACTTAAAAAGGCACATTTGATCTGACATTTAATTTGATTATATCTTTCTAGGAAGTTTTAACCATGTTGGGCTGAAGAGCTCATACACAAGCTTATTGTATCACAACATTGGCAGTGGGCTGAAATACACTAAATTTACTACTAGAATCCAGCCCAACAGCAGCTTATTCAGGTCTCCAGTTAGACAAGTAAGGGGGAATTAAAAAAAAATAAATCATATATTGTTCCTTGTGCCCTAAAGCTGCAATGTCTTGTATCTAAAAGTAATAGAAGTCTAAACATTCTGGATGCTGATATACTGTGGGAAGTGTCAAAAAAAATACTCTAAACCGCAAAGACAGTGATAAGCATAAAGCAGTTAACATTTTACATGTGTATCTACAATATAGGTACACAGTGCTCCTTAAGCCTTGGTAAACTAAAATGCTGACTTACTGAACTTCTGCAGAGGAACCAATGTGCATGTTCTCTGAAAAGCATTACCTCTCTGTGGTACTAACTTCTCCCACATTTTCCTTCTCTCCATCCTCTCAAAGCAAATACTATTCATGCTTCAAAATAATCAGAATTTTATAGAAGTAATGGGAGTCTTATTATATGTCCAGCTTATATGATGCTCCCTCTTCCCACGGGGGATAGGGGATTAAAAAAAAAAACCAAACCAAACCCCAAACCCCTAAGAACAATGCTGCATTGCTATGCAAGACGCAAGAAACAACAAAATGAAAACTGTAATACAGAGAAATTCAGTACCAGGAGGGAGAAAATAAAGGGCTGATACCTTTTTTGTGGACTGGTGCCAGCGAAGAGCATGACGAGAAGGATTTTGGAGGACTGTTTGATAAGCGTGCATTCATCCCTTCATTTGATGGCGGAGTCTGGGCTGCAGATATATCATTCATGTGGACATCATTGATGTACTCTGCAATTAATATTTGCATTATTTCATAAATTCTATGAAAAATATACTGCAGAATGAACAGATGCAATTGTTACGTAACTTATTTAACCACACTGTCAAGTCACTGGACATTTAGGAATGAATCACCATTTACATTCACATACCTTTAATTTAAGAACAAACACAAAAAACATCCACTCTCCTGGGTTATCTGAAACCCTACCCAGTACAAACCTTTAGCTTCTCAAGGGAATTCAAATTGAATTTAGAACACCTAAACTG
Source organism: Streptopelia decaocto (assembly GCF_964273445.1). Lineage (NCBI taxonomy): Eukaryota > Metazoa > Chordata > Aves > Columbiformes > Columbidae > Streptopelia > Streptopelia decaocto. The sequence continues at coordinate 29,610,680 of NC_138659.1, read as the reverse complement.
AAAAAATAAATTAAGGCGGCACGTTATTTACAAGTAAATCCATCTACCCTATTTGACCTGTACCTGTCTAGTGTATTCTATCGTAACTCATTTCCACTCACACAGATATTATGATTAAGAATTTGACTAGTTCAATGGTGCATTAGTAATGCATTACCTGAGAATCTGCTGTGTATCTGGACTTTAACAGTTCCTTGATTATTTAGAAATTCAGTGCTCTCTGCAGCAGTGTTTGTGTCTTTTTCCAGGTCTTCTATAGAATTTGCTCGTTTCAGCTTGTTGCTTGATACTTTTTCCTTCTGCCAATCCTTTGATGTGATTGAGTTGTTATCATCATCCTGAATTAACATGGTTGTCTCCGCAGGATCCTCTAAGACAGGTTTGAAAATACCATCACTTTCTGGTTTATCACAGGTACCACAGGATTCACAGGGCTGAAAGCCGACATCTGACTGGCTCTTGTCTTCTTCCATGCTCTCTTCAACACTCACAGGCTGGGCATCCTCCAGTTCCACAACTGGTTCTTTAAGCTCTTCATGAAGCAAATCCATTAGACAACGCAAAAACTCTTGTGCATCCTAGGATTTTAAACAAGTTTTACAGTATTATTCCATTTTATTTGGAAAGTACTAAAGTCATTTCAGGAAAAGATACAGATCGCTAAAATGAAAGCTGCAGCTGTTCAAGAAGAATAAGGTAAAGTCCTCTGTCCCATGACTAATATTCAAAAGAAATTGCATTGCCAGACCACATATTTTTTCTTGCATGTCACAAGTATCATACAAGTTTCCTCCAAAACACTTCAGTTCCCAAAAAGCTTCTTTCAACAACTTCAACAAAAATACAGCCACAGCTTATATGAATGATAAATGTAAATCGAGCAACTACCACCAGTGTGGTCAGATTCCGGTTTTGCTGGTAAAGGAACATTTTAGGGACAGTTTTTTAAAGCCTTATGCAGCAGCATCAGCAATGCAATCAGAGCCTTGCTTTCCCTATGTATGGAAATACTCTATTAAGAAGTATTATGATGCACTTAGCCCATCTTTCCAATTGCATCATACTGCCTACAAGATCTCTATTCTTCTTCTCAAGCCTGGACAAGATTCCTCAACTATCAGTGTTTCCACAAAGAGCTGTCAAGTATTACTACAAGTCTAATCCATGTTTCAAAATATCTTAAAAGCCATCAAATTTTGACAATCTACGCAGCAGCTTGGTTCCTGGCAATAGAGAGTATCTAATAAAGCAAGCATGGGAGAAAACAATAGTCTCTTCTTGGCACCTACTACTGCTTCTATTTTCTTTTTTTGTATTCGGGTTGTTCATAATAGTAACTTCTGCTGCTCAACATTCCCATCCATCCCAATCCCAATTAGTTATTATGCTCACAACTGCTGACTGAAAAACATTCTTCTTAAAAACTACATCTATCAGATTTGAGATTCAAGCTTGGGTAATTAACAAAAATCTAGAATGACTATTTGCTGGTAATCATTTTACAAAAAAAGAGAAAAAAAAAAAGAAGGACTCAAACCTTGAGACACAAATTAATTGATAAATTCATTGAGCAAAATAATTTCTTCTTCTACCTGAATATAGGACACGGCTGCCCAACTGGCGATGCTGGGCAATAGGAGAGTGTCGGTCATGAAAGACCTGCTTTGTTGGAATTGTTGCCACGAAACCTCCTAAACATACAACTGAAGTGTGAACCAGGCAGAACCTAAAAAGGTTCTCATTAAGTGTTGCTCTGCATGAAAAAAGACATTCTCAGTGTTCAAAGCTGCAAGAACCAAGTTTCCATACAGTTTATTTATTATGGCTGTGCTGCCATCCAGCGAGACCTGGACAGGCTGAAGAGTTGAGCGGGGAAAAATTTAATGAAATATAACAAGGGCAAGTGTAGAGTCTTGAATCTGGGCAGGAACAACCCCAGGTTCCAGTGTAAGTTGGGGAATGACCTATTAGAGAGCAGTGTAGCGGAAAGGGACCTGGGGGTCCTGGGGACAGCAGGGTGACCATGAGTCAGCACTGGGCCCTTGTGGCCAGGAAGGCCAATGGTACCTGGGGTGGGTTAGAAGGGGGTGGTCAGTAGGTCAGAGAGGTTCTCCTGCCCCTCTACTCTGCCCTGGGGAGACCACACCTGGAATATTGTGTCCAGTTGTGGCCCCTCAGTTCCAGCAGGACAGGGAACTGCTGGAGAGAGTCCAGTGCAGGGCAACAAAGATGCTGAAGGGAGTGGAGCATCTCCCGCGTGAGGAAAGGCTGAGGGAGCTGGGGCTCTGGAGCTGGAGAAGAGGAGACTGAGGGGTGACCTCATTAATGTTTACAGATATATAAGGGGTGAATGTCACAAGGATGGAGCCAGGCTCTTCTCAGTGACAACCAATGGTAGGACAAGGGGTAATGGGTTCAAACTGGAACACAAGAGGTTCCACTTAAATTTGAGAAGAAACTTCTCAGTGAGGGTAATAGAACATTGGAACAGGCTGCCCAGACATTCAAACCCGCCTGGACACCTTCCTGTGTAACCTCATCTGGGTGTTCCTGCTCCATGGGGGGATTGCACTGGATGAGCTTTAAGGTCCCTTCCAACCCCTGACATTCTGTGATTCTGTGATTTGCAGTTACCAAGACTGATACTTTTCCAGAAATTCACGTGGCTCTTAAGAAATTAATGAGTAAATTAAAAAACATTTATATTACTACTTAAACATTTACTTTACAGCTACACACAGCATTTGAACATTAAAATGTGCTCTAATCCTCCACTCCACGAATACAAGACATGTTAACTGAAACAGCAAAATTCCTTTGAATAACAGCAGATTCCTGGAAGATATGAGTAAGCTTTTCTAATAAGAGGGTTTAATTTTTTCCTCCAGCCCAAAACCTTTCAATAAAGTACTGCAAACCATAGGAACGCAGCAAGATATTATAAGAAGGATCAACCGAAGAATGCCTTTACTATGTGATAACCCATGCCTCTAACAAGTCACCAACTTACAGCTCCTGCAATATGGCTTACTAAACACAAACTGGTGTGTTGTTTTGGTTGTGGTTTTTTTTTGGTTGGTTTGTTTTGGGTTTTTTGTTTTGTTTGCTTTTTTTCTTTTTCCCAAAGATACTAAATGAAAATGGTATACTGTATTTTTTTTTTTACAGGTAGATGAATAGAAAAAAATAATTCTATTCTTTTATATTTTTAACACCTTTGTTTTCTGGTACTGCTCAAATGTTAGCAGTATTATTTCACGCAAAGCGAATGTTTTAGATACATATTCTTTTAATTTTCCTGGAAAAAGGGAAAATGACTTATTCTCCAAAGTTGAAGGCCTTTCAAGAATTTTATATATACAAACATAAAACCCGACTTAACTGTTGGTAGTTTGGTTTCAGATAATCTACATTTGAAGCATATAAACTTTGTTGCGTATGCTTTAAACAAATATAGGAAGCATATCTTAAGCATTAAGTTTAAAAATAAGAGATAACATTATGGCTTAGGCAGATTTAAAAGACATCAGAAAGTTTTACCTGTTGAGAGTAGCCTCGAAACATTGGATTAACAGTTTTAATTCCTTGAAATAAACCAGTAGGAACAACAGAACCAGGTCTAAAGAAAAACAAGTTTCAAATATATTAATACATATAGGAAAGAAATCAAGCATTTAAGTGAAATTTCCTATCTTTACTAGAATCATAAATTTAGCTGCACCTGAACTATAGCACCTCTAACATCAATAATATTAATCTTAACCAAACATAATATTGGTGCTGAATAATTAACAATACAATTTTTGAAAAAAGTCTGTCATCCAACAGAAACAGAGACAGTATCAGGACTTTAATGCCACATTTCTTGTCAGCAAATCAGATGACAAATCAGACATACTCTTGGCAGTATGCACAATTACTGTTTCTGGACCATTGTACTTATATTTTAAAGTATCTTCTTAGAGATAACAGAAATTCCACATAAGGAAATAAGACAAATTAATAAAACATTGATCTAGAATGAAGGACACAGAGAGGATAAAGTAACAACATTTTAGTGTATCTCTGACAGATATAAACTTATTTTTAAAAGCTTAATGCTATTTTGTATAGTGCTTATCATCTATTTCTTGTCAGATCTTCCTTACTGCAATTTACATCAATTATTTGTCTTGTCTTTGGTAGATATAGAAAAGAACAGGTTATAAGGAGTGTTTAAATCTTTCAAGTTAGTCTTTCCTTCCTTAATTTATGAGTGTAATTCTGTGATACACAAAAATAACAATTAGAAACCTAGGACAGATTAATGCATCCTTCATGACTCCAGAATTTATTTGTAATCATTTAATCAGCAAAATTATTTAATCACCTGCTTTTGTGCCAGAGCTCTGTCATCAGCTTGAGGTAACTTTTACAAATTGCCGGTTTCTTATCTGTTCTAGCTAAGCCTCCGCAGTCAAGAAAAAAGTGCGTCAAAGGTGGGCTGATTAAAAAGAAGACGACAGTATTTTCTTTAGGTTGTTTCAGGTCTTTAAAATACAAGAGGAAATCTACATTTCATACAAGAATATGAAAACAGAAGAATACTATTATGTAACTGACATCCTTAAATGCTGTAACCAAATATTTCCTAGTGGGATTTCAGCAGTCCAGCAACGCTGCTCCTCAGACATATTCTGGCATCTATGAAAGCATCAGAATTGTCTAATGGGATTGAAATTCAAGGCACACAAGGACATGCGCACCACTGCAGCGACAGTCACCCAAGTCTAGTCCACAAACAGCATCTCAAACAAATCTTCTTCTCTCTAGAATCCAATAGTGCCACATGATGTTTGTAAATTACTTATCTGTCTACTTCATGCAGCGTTGGCAACTCGCACACTCTCTCACTGCTCTCTCTTCAACCTCCCTTTTGAAGTCCCAAACCCTGATACAGATCGGACGTGTCTGCGCCCAAGGCAGGTGGTGTCCCAGCACACTTGCAAAATTTGCCATTTCTCAATGGAGTCATTTCCTCATGTCCAGTTCTTTACCTTCTAGAGAGATTTGCCTCAGTTCTCCTCTCCTTCAACGAAGGATTTCAGTGAGCTCTACTCAGCCCTGTTTCCTGCCTTGGACTGCAGCCATAAGCAGATCTATGAGCTTTGCTCAAGTGCTGTCCCACTCAACCATTTCAAGCGCAAGAACTCTGGAGTTGGACAGCAGGTTTATCTCTTCAGCTTTTGTAGATTTCTCCTTCATGAACTTGTCTGGCATCCCCATGGGATGAGAAGGTTTTGTATTCTAGCCATTCCTAGGGTGACGCAGCATAAAACATCCCAGATGCAATGTTTGTAAGGACTGAATTTGGGCCTTTTCAGCTTAATGTGTCTTTTTTTTTAATTACAGTTTATTCTTATGCATTTCCTTTGATTTGTTCTACAGCACAAAACAAAACCACAAAATGAATAGCTTTTATCAGATTTTCTTCTAATCTCTAGAACTGCATATATTTTTATTGAGGACAGTGAGGAATTAGAATAGAACGGGGGAAAAGCTGAGTAGCCTATAGACCACAATACCTTTTTTTTTTCCTAGCAGTGACACAACTGTTTGTAGTATAAAAGACTGAGATTAAACAAATAAATGTCTTCTACCATTGCAGTGCAGCCCTTTAAAATCCTTAAGTCCATGTTGAGAAAATGCATGTATAAGCAAATATAAAATTACATTTACAACCATTTTCCTTACCAGTTGGAAAGAGCTTGTAAAGCTGCATTCATGTAACAAGTGTTTCCAATATTTTTTAATCCTGTTAGACCTGAAAAACAGGATGAATATTCAGCAAGTAGGTTAATCCAATACAGGACATATTAAAGAAAATACTTCTTAGAAAATATGTACTAATTAAAATACTTGTGTAACACTTCTGATGCCAATTATAATGCAGAGTTCTAACTAAAAGAAACATAGATTAGTATTCCTTTAGGAGTCCTAACAAGACGAAGTAATTAAGTGTTTTGATTTTGGCTTAGTAGAACACTTCAGACAAGTAGACTGTGTTCACCTTATTAACTTCTGTTTTACGACAGCTGCAGATTGTGATTTAAAATATGTTTATCAATATTTAAGTTTTACTGGAACTTAAAGATTTATGTGTTCAGTTAAACTGTTGCTACGCTGCGTTTGCAACCATTAATCATATTACCAAAAGCTTCTCAAGGAAGATTTCATTCTTCTGTCTCAAGTTCATGCCAATAGTCAGATTACACTAAATATTCAAAACCTACTCAGCATGTGATTATCCCAGAATGAGAATTATACTTACCTACAATCGGTCTTTGTCTATGTCAGTTATATACCCTTTTATACACAGACACAGTTTCAACTTCCCCACTGAATTAATTTTGAAGCCTAGATTGTTTACTTTCTTTACTGATATCCATATATCATTTTTCCACACACATAAAGTTACAATTAACCTATATTCTTTCAGTGATCATGGAGTCATGAAAAACGTTCTCTAAATATTTAAGGAAAGGCTACTTAAACAAGTCATAATTATCATATGATCTCAATTGAAGAAATCTGAAACACTTGCTCTTCATAGCTATTAAACTGTTAAATTAATGAAGTAATTAATTTAAAAATAAAATTGCTTTTGTGTGAGAAAACAGTAACTTTTATAAGCAAAGAATCAATAAGACTGGAAAACAAAATATTCAGCAATCAACACCATTGGCCCTATGCAATCCTTGAAATATAGGAACTACTCCTAGCATTTTAGTCTGATGCAGAACAATAAAACTTACTAAGAAAATCCTTTCACACCTAAACCCAAGTTTGGTTACCCTAGTTGAATTTTATAATGCACAGAGCTTCATTTGAAAGCTTTAAGAGGTTTTTAAACTATCTGTATGAATGGAAATATAGTCCTGCTTCCCACACCTGAACCTGCATTCTACCTTTCCAATTTCTGCAACAAAAATGATGGTCATTCTTACTGAAACAGGAAAGCAAGAACAGCCATAGGATTTTTTTTAACAGCAGAAGATACATCAGGAAGATACTCTTACTGCAGTTTTCCAACCTCCAGTTGCAAGGAAAGTTTTCTAATAGACTTTTCTTGCAAAGATATATTCTAGTGTTTGCTTCATCAAAAGCATTTTAAAAGAAATTTTAAGAATGAAGATTGAGCTAAAGAAGTTTTTTCCTTTAAATTTGAGCAATGCGTTAACACAGTCACATCAATATTAACGGGGACTTTAATGCAATTCGACTTATATATGAGGTCTATATAAGCTACATTCCCAAAAAACATTAAGAGGACAAGGCACATAAATACACATATTGTTAGGAGAAACTAACCGGGAATAAAACGCATGCTTTAGTGATTTAAGGGCAGATGGCAAATTAGTAGGGTGGTGACATATCCAGAAAGACCGTGCCAGACAACAGAAGGGGCAAAGCAGGTTTTTTGGCCAATGCCAGCAGACTTAGGAGAGGCGAAGCTGGCAGTAGATGAGTAAAGGGAAATGAGATCCATGAATTAGAATAACTAACTCTTTCATCATCACTGATGGAAAACAAACTGCCTTGACATATGCACTGGCATCTCAAAAACAATACCTTAATCTGCTGGTCAGATTTTTCTGACACAATAGTAGTTATCATAGAAAAATTTTCTTTACTAACAAGTACATATATACTTTTTAAAAGGATCAATACCAATTTGAGACTTTAAAGAAATAATGACTATGTTCTCTTATGAAATGAGAAATCAAGGCTTCACTGTTTAGGGTTTCATCCACTCTCATTTTCATCTTCACAATTGTTTAACATTAGGGTGGTGTAACCTTTTTATCAGAAAGCTTGGCAGCCCATCAAATCCATTACCAAAAAGGAGAAAACAAAACCCCCCAAACCCATATGGGATACTACAGGTTCAGAAAAGGGTCATGCAAAAACGCAGGAAAGCATTCAAATCAGGAACCTTTTAGGACAGGCGAAAACATTACATTTTATAATAAAAAACTACTTGACCAGAGTGGCTAGAACACCAGCTACACTAAACATCACTCCAACATGCTTTCTTATTTTTGTTGGTGCTTCCATGGGTGCACTACATTGACCACCGCAGCTTCTGCTCTGAAGGTAAGCAAAGATCACTGCAACGAAGGTGAAACTAAAAATAAATGTCTTAGTTGGAGCAGAATAGTAAACAGTTCCACTTGGAAGAGAACCAGACTTGGAGACATCCACATGTGATAAAGGGCAACAAAGCACTGGGATTTACTTTTATTACCTCTAGTCTTTAACTCATCTTCTTCCACTTCTATATCTAAGTCGTCAAAGACAGCTGCTAATGGAATCTTCAGTGTGGGATTACTAGGTATTTTAAAATCCTTATAAGGAGAAAAAGAAAAAAGTATATTTACTCGTATTTATTCATATAATTTCACCAACAAATCTAGGAACTGAAAATTATATTAATTCATTTTGAAATCACGCAGCACAAAGTGAGAACACTACAATTTCACAGCTACCCTGAAAAAGTTTAACTAAGAAAAACCCCACGTTTTTGTTTTCAGATTAGCAGTGATAGCATTGCATGATTTTATAACAACAGCTGAACAATCAAAACGAAGCAAGTTACAGTATTTCTTTCCCTTGGATAACAAACGGTAAACCAGCACTGAAAAGCTAACATAGTTGTCATGCCATAAAAGTTAGAGTATATGTTTTTGATATGCCACCAGATGGCTCACTACATTTAATGAAGACAAACTGCTGGAAGCAAAATGTACAAATCCAAAAGCAGAGTATTGGGCGGGCAGACATTTATTGCATGACAAGCTCTTTTTGTAAGCATATAAATAAAAACTCTCAACAAGATGTTTGACAGACTTTGTAAGTTGTACTGTTTTTTCTGTATATCGTTGCCATTTCCTTGGAAGATTAAAAAAGGTTAAGTATAGTAGTAGTTTAGAAGTCTGAACCCAGCTTGATATCAAGTCACCAGAATTTCTGGACAGCAAAAATTTAAGAAAAATATTCAATGGTATTATTCCAAGTAACCGAGTTACCTGCCATTTTTATACAGCAAATATGCAATAAAGAAATAAGACCTTTTTTCAGATACATGCATTATGCTAAAAAATTATACTTAAGAAATTGCAAAATAACCTTTTCCCCAGACAACATTTATCTAGAAAGGATATTATCAGAGTAAATAGCACCGATGCCAGTGAAGACTAATGTAACTGGGAGAAGATAACAGAACAAACCAAACCTAAACAAATGTTGAAACTGCAGAACAAGACAAGCAAATAGCATAACTCAAAATTCTCCATATGTCTCCTTTGCTCTTTTTTTTTTCCTCTAACTTGTCTACAATACTAGCTAATACTTTATCCATTATTTCACTCTTCAGCTACTGTGTTAATTGTTAATAAATGTGGAGTTAGGAACAGCTAAGAACTTTTTTTTAAAAGTCTTGTCTTTGATGCCATGATCATATAAAACACTACAATCTTCAGGCTGTGTTTTGCTTGACTAACAGCAACTTCCCAGACATTGGCCATATTTTTCTCCTTGGCATATTTATACTCCAAACTGCCATAGAACACTATTGGCACTCTCCCAATTTCTCATTTGATACATATTTTTCCACATAAATCTAACACAATGTATTTGTCATTCTACACCAAAAGTATACACATATATAGAATATACACAGGTTCCTACTGCCTTCTTAGTAAATTCTTGCGTAGTAGTTAAATTCTTAACAATTCAGGACTGTTTGTGTGTATGCCATATCACTGGAAAAATTTTCCCCTACAAACACGTATACACACGAATCAAGACTTTTTCAGTCATTTATCAAAACTGAAAATTAGACATGTTTAAACCTCAGAAACCAAGTTATAGGAATCCTTTTAAGAGTCTTATATTACCAGCTGAATGAGGTTAACAATTAGTATATATTTCTCCAAAAGTACTGTGCTTGTATGAATGAATTTGTATCTCAGGCAAGTATCCATAAACCCATCCTAGGACATTCTGCTGCTCCCTGTATGTTAGCCAGCAATTACTGTAATGAGTTTTGTAAATTAACGTTTTCAAGAGCTGGCAGAAGGGGAAGCACAGATGAATTACTCCAATCTTGTAACCTTAAATTTAACCCTGTACTTTTGCTATACCTTACAGTTTATTGTAGATTACAAACAACTGGACAGCCAGATGAAAAAAGTGTTCTTAGGAAGCATGCAGTACACAGACAGAACATAAAAGCTGGGCACCATCTTTTTAAAGAATTTTTTTTAATAAAAATAGAGAGAAATTAAGGTTCAGCCACAAGAAAGGAAGAAATGTCAGTATCTCACTCAAAAGAAGCCACAATGGTTACTGCAAAGCTACAGCTGCCTTTTTTTCACTAGGTTAAAAAATACCTGCACGCTATTTTCTTGTGCGTGGTGAGACAGTCTTGCGTTTGGTAGTGGAGAATGAGATCTTAATTTTCTATCCAGGAATACTTCCTTACTACAGGCATAACACCAAACCCGGAGTGTAGTAAGGTTGACAGTTAGACAGTGTTTTGTCTCCTAAAATAGAACAAAACCCAAAATTATGACTCAGAAATTTGGCATCATTAAATACTGCTACATGCAACCTAGAACAGAAGTATTAAAATTCTGGATCTTTCAACAATGAAACAAATACGTATGTTAGAATATTTTTTTTTTTAAAAAAAGAAGCAGTTCAATTACTGAAATTTTAGCACAAACTATCCAGTGCTTGTTTTTAGTACAAGTCACTCAAATTAGCAACAAGGTACAATCAGAATCTAAGCCACTGTCATATCTGACGTGCCTTTGTGTAATTACAAAACAAGAAGAAAGCCTGTTGTCAGAGGTGTTACAATTCACAACAAACTAATTTTCCAGGCATGTCTGCTATTGCTCATAATGGCAAGCTGTCTCCTGTACAGTAAGGGCAGTGTTTATTTCTAGTGATCTGCTGTAGGAAATTCAAGTTATTTAACAATCAACCAGAAGAGTAAGATAAGATTTTTAGTTCAGTTACAGTAAGAGGTGCTCATATCAAAACAAACAAGTTCTCTTGTTGACAGCTTTATCCTGTGAAGCAATATAAAAATCTGACAGATGTGGAACAGTTTTACTGTTCTAATCTTCATCTTTCTTTTTTTCACCTCTTTGCTTACTGTAGGATTGCATACAGTTACTATCTCCTCCAAATATATCCACCAATCCTTCCTGTATTTCTTCCTTATACACAAGCACCAGCCATGTTTATAGACAATGAGGGATCTGCTAGAAATTAGGAAAATACTGCAATTGCTGCAGGATGCCCAAGTTCTTCCTCCCCTCATTTAATAAGGCCTTGTAAAAGAACAATGTTTTTAATATAAAATGTGGGCTCTGATTTCATTAAGTAGCCCTCACCATCAAAAAACATCACAAACATCAGACAATTTAAATCATAAGAATATGTTTGATTCTGTAGCTTAAGCTGAATAAATAATTACAAGTCTTCAGAGCAACAGCTTATTACTTTTCTTGAAGAAGACACAATGACCGTGATTATTTGTGGTACAGGGAGCCTTGCTGGTGGAAAGTGGAGTAAACAGAAATAAACTGATTCATGTCAACCTTGTTTCTCTCAGTGAGTTTATTGAGATTGTTACTGAACAAAAAATCCAGAAATTTTAATTCAGCAACAAGAAAAATCAAGACAAGGATGGCACTGAAAGCAAACTATCCATTCCCTTTCTCTTACCTGGAAAGTACATAACATTGCTAGAACACCATGTAAACCAGGAATTAACTACTGTAGAAAGCCAAGAGGTATAAAATTGTAGGCAAGAAATTCAGGGACCATCCATTCCCCAACTGCACAAGCACCTCATTTATTTACCTATTTATTTACCTATTTATTTACTTATTGTAAAGGCTTTAGAACTATGACTCAGCTTAAGCAGGTGACAAAAAAAAAAAGTAGTATTTATATAGATTTATATTAATGAACTATTGATTTGTATAAATACGCACTCCTCTCAAGGTTCTGCTTCAAAAAAAGTCAGGAGTGCTGGTAAAATGCATCCATGAAGTGTACTACTTGTAAAACTCTGGTGTATACTTTTTGTCCATTTAAAAATTCAGCAAGGTTTTTTTTCTTAGTGTTTTTAAGACAAAAATTGCCCAGTGTGGAACCTCAGATCTATTTTCTGACAGGCAAACTGTAAACTGGTGACAGGAATTTCATTTAATTGAAAAGTCAGCAATTTTGAAATGACAGATTAATAAAAGTACCATCCCTCTGTCCCCAGTACATTTGTTAAGAGAGAACGAAACATCTCATTTCATTCATTTTGGCAAGTGTGCACAGAACAGACAGTGAGTTTAAGACCCAAACAGATGCACTCAAGCTGTCCAGCCTTGCCAGAACTTGGCACACTGAGCACCACAGTGCACACACTTTACTGCTCCTACAAAGCTGGGCCCAAAACCAGGACACAGCAGGAAAGTATACGCTCAGCTCAGGCTACAGGTTCTTTATCAGTAGCCATTGAACATGAAGCCCAATGCAGAAGCAAAGCACCTGTTTCTGGTAATTTATATGTCCTATGTTCAGCTCTCACCTTCATTAATCCAACTTCCCTCCTCTTATCCATCAGGCAGCCACAATCCCAAAAAGTTAGTCTGAAGTAGTGAAGTATTACATATAAGCTGAAGTACTCAAGAGGTCTCGTGATCATGCATCTTAAAGTCAATGGTGATTGTTCTTTTTTTAACTTTCACAATGTTCTTTTAGGGAGCACAATAATGTTAGAATTACATTAACTATGCAGCTGCACAAAGACTAAACTCACTCTTAAATTACTAAGTCCTGCTTCTATAGATGAAGAACAACCATAACTAATCAAACTTCCAAACAGTTATGCTAAGACAGGCTACTGACTTCACCAAAATGAGTAAAAAAAGTCTTCTAATTCTACTTCACTGCTTCAAGTAACCATTACTAACAGATACACGTACCTGGGAATGGGTGGTACTGTGATCGACATAGGATTCACCACAGCCAACATACGTACATCTGTTCTGTTGAACAAAATACAAAGGAGTATACAGAATTAAAAAGTGGTGTCAAACATGTTTACAGAATAGGAATATACTGCCAGTCCCTCTAAAATTCACTCGAATTTCAAACTTGCAGAGGCCTACACAAACCAAGAGACATGCACAGTAAGTGTTAAAATAAATATCACCAAAAGCAAACAAGAATGCTGCACGATTTAACTCAACTCCTCTCGTTGGTGGACAGTGTTAGATATTTAATGTATTTGGAATATAATTTTTTGGCTATTTTGGTATATTTATTAAGGTCAACATGTTTTTTTACATTTCATGGCTTGTTAAAGATTGTTACAGAAAATATGAAGTTACCCCAGTGTCTAAAATACTGAACTGCAACGGCCTCAGAACATGACACATTTATACCAAAATACCCGTGTGCCCCTCTCTGCAGTGCCTGCTATCAGAGTATTACTTCACAATTAATTAATTCTCTCCCATTAAATAAGAGTTTCCAGCACAACATGGATAAGTACTCACTACATTCTACTTACAACATGCAAAATAATTGTTGATTTTAATTGTGCTAATTGCAAAACATATTGGGCTGAGTTGAGTGTGGAATCTTGCAGCTGCCAGTCCTCAAGCAATTTTCATTAATTCCTCATTTGCATGAGTCAAGACAATCACGTTAATGAGTACAGCATGTTATCTGTATAACTCTCTAAACACGTTAATTTATACAATCAAATAGCAGCTTAACACAGTCAATTTTCTATATTAACCAGTCATCGATGCTTGTTAAGTTACAGATAGTTAACATGCTGGCATCTCACCATGTTTTTCTACTGAAAAAGGTGAAGGCAATACGCCAATCCAAGTGGAGACACATCACAGCATGACACTAAGTGTCTTACTGCAATTAGAAAACTCTCCTATGGAAATGGTGGTATGAAAATAAGTTTTTCAGTAACAGTTTAAGAGAGAAATTAAAAAAAACATGTTCTAAGCTTCACAGCCGCTTCCCCACCCGCCAGGTTCATCCGTGAACGCCTCTTCCTACTCCCTAGAGGGCTTTTATATGTAATTAAACTTCAAGCCATCTAACAGAAAGACATTAAATACTGTTTCTTTCCCCCTTCGTTTCTATCTCTTATTGACAGAAGCAGCAAAATAATCTGATCTCTTGTTACCATAATCGACTAAAAAGGAAACTAATGAAGTAGATTTAATAAAATATACATACGCACACCTAAAGGTTGGCACGTCAGCCTATGTATCTTCCTGACAGGACTTGGACAAATGTTGTCAAGAAACACAGTCAAGGCTATAGAGCAAAATTTCAATCTCTGGAAACAGCTGTATGTCTGAATAACTCGCCGGACATTTTAGAAACTAAATTACCTACATACTGTCCTGTTGGCATCATAGATCAATCAGAAGCAACATTTTCAGAGAGTTTCAAGGTTTTTTTTAATACAATGAGAATGATGTTTTTTGTAGACAGCAAGAAGAGTAAAGCAAAAGCATATTTAAGAAAGAACCATAGCCAGGATAAGGACTGTACCAAATTCATATGAAGTTTGAAGAATGTTTATGCAAGCTTTTACAAGTTTCAAAATAAGTTTTTTCTTTGTTTTGCTTAAGAAGAAAAAAAGCCAGAGTATGTACTGTTATGCCAGCAAAAGTCAGCATTTACTCTTAGATGTTATCACTACAAGTGCTAATAGATGCTTATGAAAAGTAACTTAATTCAGGAATAATATATTATTTTTCATATCTACAGACCTGGGGAAAAGATAAATAATCTTAAGAGCTAAAAAGTATAATAACTCAAAAAACCTTAATATGCTAGCTTATTAAAAAAACCTCATTTTAAACACAGTATTCTTAAAATGTACCTAATAGAGGGAAAATAATTTTAAGAATAGGAAACTGCATAAGAGGTTTTGCTTTGAAATAATAAAGAAACTAATTTATAGAAGATCATTATAGCTGTTTCTTAAAACAACTACTACCAATTTTATCTACAGATGACTAGAAAAGCATCCTACTGTGGCCCAACAGAACAACTTACCTCTAAGCATGCCCAAAGGTTGGGTCCTCTGACTTTACAGTCCTGACAAGTGCCCTATGAAAGTCAAACACACAAGCAAAGTATTATTTCATCTATTTTTCACCAATAAACCACAACCTCAAGACAAAATGAGAAAAAAAAAATATTGTACATCCCAGTATCAGCTGAATAAATTTAAGATGAAAAACCCCAATATGTTGACAAGCAACCCAATCTTTGTTTCGCTTTGTATAATCTTAAGATCAGCAGATTTTTCTAGTACAACACTGGATCTCTGAGTTTTCAACCTTAAACCAAAAATTGTTCTTCTAAACAAAGCATAAATCATATATTATTTTGCAAATCCACAAAATCGGTCTTCCTATAAATTTAACATAAAAAGCAATTAAAGTGACAGAACTTGTAAAAACTGCATATTCCTATTTGCAGACAGTCAACACTAGCTGCAAAAGTTTAAAAAAGAATATGCAACACTAGAGAATGTTACACTCTTCAGCATCAAATTAATTGTTACACCTTTCAGTTAAAGACGTTTAGCACCATGCACAGAAAAGGTTTGGCTTTTCATCACCTTCCAGCTACTAAAATGGATTACAAGATATTTCTTTTTTCCATTTATTAATACTAGCTGGAAACCAAGAGTTCAGGTAGGGGCAGTTTCTCAAACCATGGCTCCTCTATCAAAAAGTGAACTGTTATCCAAGAAAAACTTAGGCATAAATTTCTTTGTTGCAGTTTCTACTCAAAGGCAAGTCAGTTACACTATATGACATTACCATTCCAAATGATTAACTGCTACAAAGGCAGTGTCTGACAATACAGTTCAGCTTGGTGTTATGCTTACTCTTTTAGCTAATAGTTCCATTAAAACATCACTTGCTTTAGAAAACAGTGCTGAGAAAGGTACTCTTTAAGTGTTAGGTACTGGAAAACTGTTTTTCAATTTTATCAGGTCCATAATTTTTCCCCCCTACTTCACTTAAACCTTACTATTCCAGTACAGAAGATTTTACCCATGCTTAACGCTTAAATGCATCTTAAAACTGATAATACACGACAAGATATGTAGCTAAAATAAGTGACTAGAGTTAACTGTGAGAAGAAGAAAGCAAGCTGCTACAACTCACATGGGATTTCTGTATCAATTCCTCTTTTGTTATCTCACCAACTGATTCCAGGTGTGGGCAATTGCTGCTGGGCGACGACATTCCAAAAGCTGTGTTTGCTGAGATCCTGGAGCCGGGATCTTCAAGACCAGGGAATCACTTGTCAAGAGAGGAAAGAATGAGTAAAACCTAATTCCTTACACTAGGCAGCAATATCAGGTATCTAATATCTCATATACATACTTTAAAAAGGCACGTTTTGTTAAAAGTTAAGTTAGAATAAATATGTTTATTAACAGCAAGGGCATCCAATAATCCAAATTAAACAGCTGTCTTCTAAACTGAAATCCTCTGACTTTAAGGGCATAAGCTATCAGAATCCTGAGTGGAGCTGAGCTGCTTTGGGTGAATTATTTAATTTCCTGACCTCTAGCACGCACCCTAACTACATAAAGACTACAGTTTTCAAGTCCACCCAGCACTGATGGTGTCTCTGACTGTATATTCTGGACAGGGATGTTAAGCAACATCGCTGGAATACCCTGCAGCCGTGAAGGCTGAAAGGCAGGAGCACGCGACTTACTTGTCAAAGGAGAAGGAAACTTTGTAAATAAATAAAACCAAGATAAAGACACATTCTAGATTCAGGCATATTATATATCAAAAGCAAACTGAAACTTCTAATTCAGACGTAGTACTGAACACTCAATGTGATTTTCTCCGAGTTCTCTCTGTCCATCCAAGGTCTCTGATGCAGACAGAGAAACCTATCAGAAATAAATGCTAAATATAAGAAATTTGTCATTATTATTATTTTGATGGTTGCACAGAAAGCTATGATGTTTTACAGAAGAAAAATTTAAACATGAACTCAGTAATGTTCTTTTTATGTAAATACTCCAATTGACTCACGCAGATAAGAACCATCCAAGAACTTTGCCCGTTTGCTTTGGCAGCTTTAGGTCTGTCCCTTCCGCTACATGGCCAATTACTCCTTTGAATATTAAGTAACGCAGAGCTTTGATGACGTGGGGAAAACAAACCTTGCCCAGCAGGCATCTCAGACAGGCTTCCCAGTAAACTTCCAGCTTGTTATCTTTGACTTGGCCCTTATTTCCAGTTACTTGCAATAAGATCCCTTCCAATCAAGAGGCATTTCACTTTCCTTTGATTATCAAAGGTGTTTGTTGCTTAAAATACATGTGTGTGTATGTGTATAAATAGTCCATATTATTCCCATACAAATTCCTGCACAAATAACATTATATAGAATTTGTACAGAAATACCATATAACACTTTATATAATTATATACATGCATGTATATACCTGCATATATATTTAAATATATTTATATATAAATCATTACTTCTACATAAACAGTATACAAGGTATTTCTTATATATATAATGTGTATACATACACTTAAGTATGTGTGTGTATCTTTCAGTCTTTTTTAATGTCATGTTAACAGCTGTTCAATAAAATATTTAAAGACTTCTCTCTCAAGACTGGAAATACTACTAGTAAATTAATAATTCAGGATTTTTTTTTTTAAGATGAGGTCTAAATTCTCTTCCTGGATCAATGGCATGACATTTAGAAAGCATTATTCTCCAATATAAGCTGCAGCTGGAGAAGTATTTCCTCAGTGTCTATTTGTAATCTATGTGTAGTATTGCTGAAAGACACTTCAAATATGAAAACACCAGTTTTTCAGATCAAACCTCCTCAACTTTCAATCAATTAGCAATTCTATTTTGAACTGTAAAGTTCCTTTCTAGAACAGAAAGGGAAACATGAACATACATTTCATCTTTCTCATTTTGCAAGGTCTGTTAAAACATTAAAAATGGAGAAGTGAGTTTCAAATAAAGCTCTGACAATCTTAAAGTCAGTGTGAATTAGTGCTGATTTAACACAAATGCTTTAGAAAGACTGGTATAATGAATTAGTAAAGCTTTAGACTTTTTTTTAATGGAAGAAGCTTTCTGAATGCATTATTCCAAGTAATACAAAGCAATGAATGAAGTGGAGACTTCACCTCACGCTACCAGATTTGTACTGAATAGCTACTTTTCATACCTGGAATGGTGCAAATCCAACCTGCAGTTCTAAACAAACGCAGACCCAGGAGCTGTGCCCACACCAGATGCTATTTCCCCGTGTGGCCTCCATCTCCTCATAATAATCATCAGAAAGATCAAAGCATATTGAAACTCGTGTTCCTATGGATATGGTCCCTGTTCTGATCCATATGGAGAGAATCCCTCATAGACACCTAGTTAACGTTATGGATTATTTTTACATGTTATTATATGGACAAAGCTGAATGGTCTTTCTTTCAACTTCTGTTAACAATTTTCTTACATGCCTCCTTCCATTCTGTAGCAACTGTGATAATTCACTGTACTGCCATAACCTTGGTAGCTTAATATACCTAGCTGCAGTAACACATTTTGGAAAATTGTATGTTAAAGTCTAAAACTGTAAAATGAATTTCAAAACTATGACTCATTCTTCATATTTTTAAGTCCCAGCAAGCCCAGAGTAGCCACTCCTTCTCTCACTGCCCTTCCTTCATTTCACCACATCCCACTCTAAAAGGCGGCTTATCTTCCTCTACTGATGTATCTCATTATCACATCTGCTTTTCACACGCTGCTGCCTTGCACTGACCTCACCCAAAAGTCATTTCTTTGCATTTTTAGTGATTAAAAAAAAGAAAGATAGATCGACTTTTGTAGTTTCTCTTACATTCCACTTTATACTCCTGCTCTGAATCTGGAGTAGGTCTCCACTTCATGACCCCAGTGATATGTGATAGTTTGTACTAGAAAAGTACCCAGATATTTCATGTGAACAGCTCTACTCAAGCAGATGAAAGGCCCATAAAGCCCTATATCCCATTTCCAGCACTGATCAAAAGACATCCACAAAAGAAGAAAAAAAAAATTACAAGAACATATGATTCCCTGAATCCTTTCCAGCTCTGGAATTTCCTGAAGCAAAAATTTATATATTACAAAGGCTCTATATCAGTAACTTCAGCCTTCCTCAGGTCACAGAACTCTAAAAAATTGTTATCGAGACAGGAATTCTTAGACAGCAATCATGTGACCAGTGGTAATAAGAGTTTTTCTGTCACCTTTCATGGACCTTTCAGCAGTATTCCATGGTCTCAGTGGAAGCTTAGAAAAAAAGCACAAGCCTCTGAGAACCATGGACCTACCTATACGGTATGCAAGAAGCATCTTTTTTTTCACTATGAGGTTAAGAATGAAGTAGAACTTAATTGGGAATAGAACTCAAGTTTTCACACTAACTGTTAATTATAGAATTCATGCAATAATTTTCTCATTAAATGCTTCCTATATCCTGGGGACAGAACTTTGCAGCCTCTCCCTTGTTGTCCCCAGCTCTCTCTGTTGTTTCCACTGAAAGGTTTTTTTCAGCCCACCTGTCTCAATGCACAGTACTACATCATTCAACTAATTGGATCATTTAATGTTCAAAACAAGGACTTATTAACATATTTTTGCTCAGTGCGTGCATAGCAAGTCATACTTCTAAGAAAAAAAAAAAAAGCCTGTAACACTTATCTTGAACTTTAGTCTTTTTTTGTTCATGTTCATTCTTTGTATTCACTAAGAAAATACATTTGCTCATGTGAGCAGTCAGGGAAATGTGAACCATAACTTAGAGCATCATGACCAGCAACTTATTTATTATTCAGCAGAATTCCATGGCATCACAGACTGGTGTGGTATCTGCCACAGAAGAACTATCTCACACACAGAAAAATCCCTTCAAACACTAAGAGAATTCAACTGATCTTGAAAATTACCTCAGGCTTGTGCAGGGAGCCTAATGTTTCCTAAAGAAACACAACAGGTTATAAACTATAAAAAAAAAAAAAATGTTGAATTACAGTTAATGTTTTCATCTGCCCAGTTATAGTAGTTAATGCTTCAACAGGTGTTGAAATAAACAAATATGTATCTTTATTCTGTTGTTGTCCCTACGTATGAAGCCATTTTATCAGAGGGTTCAGTTACAGAATTATGGTAAAAGATTTAAAAAATAAAATTATTATTCTGAAAACAGCAATTACCTGAAGCAGCAATTGTATTTTCACTACAGGCTTTTATTATTTTGCCTGTACAGCTCTGAGTAACAGCATGTCAAATCAGTAACTTCTAGGTTTAGGCTTCTTATTTGCACTCACAGTTATTTTACTAGTGATGCACTCAAATAATCACATTTATTGTCATTTTACGGTAACAAATTTAGAGCGACACGGGGGTGCAATTTTGTAACTGAACATTTAATTACTTAGAATATTAAAGAGATCTGGAACTTCCGTAATTATTTATCATACAGATACACTTCACACTTCAGAAAAAAAACCTACCAGCATTCATTCCCATGGGAGCTACAGCCTTAGACATATTTATTCGGATTTTTAAGATGTGCATTTTTCTACCAGTTTTCTAAAGAACTGTGTTGTTCTTTAAAAACTTTACTGATTTCTTTGACAATTATTACGGAAATAAATTACTAGAGAATAAACTCCGGTATTTTCCCAGTAAATGACAAAAGCATACTTAGTAAACTTATAAAGATACCTGGTCCTTCTCTTGAGGGTCCGGGAAATACCCACTGGAAGAAGACACATTTTTTTTAAATCACTGTCATTAGATTTTTCTGTCATGAAGTATTGTTTTGAAAGGGCATTAAAAAAAAAATGCTTGAGGGTGTATCTTCTTACAGGGTCAGGCGTTTTTCATTTTATATTGCCTTTCAAGGTATATAGACTGTCCATTCGCTTCTTTCTTCCACCACTTAAATTCTACCTCTGAAACCCATTAGCTGACCTTTCTGTTCCTAAGCGGATTTTTCTATCTCGGGCTCTGCAGGGATTTTCCACCCGGCTCGTCTCTCCAGCCCACTGCACCTCTCGTACAGGGGGATCTAAGCGTGCAGATACCTCAGGGAACGAACAGAGTGATTTAGAGGGAAATCACTGTTTTAAGGAACTGCACCGTCGCCGCCTGGCTTCAACTTCACACAGAGGTCGATTCAACGTTCTCCGGCCGTTCGCATCGGGCGGGCAGGCGGCCCAGTGCCCACCGGCCCACACGCCGCCCCGAGCGGGCAGCCCGGGCACCACCGCTCCGCAGCCCGGGGGGAGGCCGCCCCCGGCCCCCGCCCAGCCCCCCGGGAGCGCGGCGGCCATCACCGTGCCGAGCCGCCTTGGACTTTGAGACCGCCGGCAGGCACCGCCCGCCGCGCTCCCGTCTCCCCTCACAGACGCCGGACCCAATCTGCCTTCCCCGCCGCGAGCACGACTCCCCCCTCCCGCCTTACCGGGAAGATGCACCGTGCGCAGAACCTGGGGCTCAGCGGGGCCGCAGCCAGCGCCACGGCTCACACCGATGGCGGACCCCAGCCCCCGGGGACGCCGCGGTGCAGGCGGCCGCTGTGGCGGAGAACGCGCGGCCACGGCGGCTCCTCCTCACGCGGACAGACGCCCACCGGCTGCGGCAACAGCGGCCGCGGGACGCGCCCCGCACAAAGATGGCCGCGCGGAGCGTCTCCGCCGCTCACGTGAGCGCTGCCACACACAAAGATGGCGGCGCCAGGCTCTCGCCCCACCGTGCCTGCCCGCCCGCAGAAGAAGGCTGCCCTGCGTAAAGATGGCCGACGCGGACTCCGAACGGAGCGGGTCACCCTCACGTGGCAGTGGCAGAAGCCGCCTCCTGGCCAACCTCGGCCGCTTCTCCGCGGCCCGGAAGCAGATCTCTGCCGGTCTCCTAGCAGCCGCCGGTGCGGGGAGGGAGCCGCGGCTGCTGCCCGTGGCGCCTGCGCCGGTGCTCGGCAGGTAACGGAGAGCGGCCGCCGCCGCGCAGTAGGACCCGGCCCGGGCCCCGGGAGAGACGCGGCTGTGGGGATGTGGCTGAGGGGCGCGTGGAGCCGGCCCCGCGGTCTGTCATCCGCCCTGACCGTGATGCTGGGGCTGCCTTGTCCGGGGAGGGCTCCGCAGGCCGGGGGGAGGCGGCTTCTCCCCACCCGGGGCCGCTCGGGCCCCGCTCCGTGGCTGCTGGCGGGGAGACGCTGCCGCGCTGAGGGAACGCCCGGGGCGCGGCACAGCCCGCCTGGGGCCGGAGGCGTCGGCGCAGGAGCAGCCGGCGGTTCCAGGGCCCGCACCCCGAGCCGCGGGGCTGCGGTCAGGGGCTCGCCGTGTGTTCAGCCTTAGGGATGTTCCTTTTAATGGGATGTTAGGCTATAGTATTTATTCCTCATAGTGTGTCTACGAAAAATTGAAGCGCTGAACGAAATAAACTTTCTGCCTGTTCTCAAATCTTTTAACTCTTTTAGCTGGCAAATCTGCTCTTCCACCAGTAGTGATCTTAGAAACAGGGTTGTTTCCATGTCTGATTTAGAGGATGTAATGTAACAAGTGAACTGCTAGGCAGTCACAAGAGGTGACCGAGCCCTCTGTAGAGCCTGGTTGCACACGCAGGTCTCTGCACGGGGCACTTGGAAGGAACGGGGCCTGAGCTGAGCCAGCAAATTTTTGGTCTTCCCATTAAGCATCAGTCTTTACTCAGAAACATCAATCAAACAACTCCTGTACCTGTTATGTAAGAGGTTTGAGCTTGTAGAAGAAAACTGTCCAGGGCTTCTATTGCATAATGCAGTGTGTATCCTTCGTTTGACAGAGTATTCCAGAGACCATCTGTGGCCGTTTTCAAGTTAGTTCCACTTAATGAGGTTATGGGAGAGAAGGAGCCATGTCAGAAGAAGCTGTTACTGAGGCACGATTTTCCCTGAAGACAGTAGCTTTACGAGTATTTCATCTTCCCCTTTCTTGGTATTATTCTCTTAACCAGGTAACATTTACATTATAGTGTCACTTTTGATAGACATCTACACGTTCAATTGCAATGTTGTACTCACTCTTCTAAGCTTAATATGAATTAAATTTGTGCAGAATGTCTTGATTTTTAGTTTATTTAGAACATTGAACTGAGTATTTTTGTCTTCTGCTAATAAATGCTTAGTGCGTGGTGATGTATCTCACTGAAGAGATTGCTTTATCTGCATTGTCTATATGTCTTCATTTTGTAACAGCATTTTCAGCAAATCAAATATCAAAATCCTCAAGTTGTCTTTTTAATTTTTGTAGATTTTTTTCAGGTATTTAAAAACTAAACATAACTGTCATTACGTTTTGAAGAATAATGTTGAGTGTGGTCTGAAATACTTTTGAGGTTGCCAGTACTACTCACCAATTAATCTGAATGGTAATTTATCGTTGTAAATCAAAAATCCTTGTTCTAGTTTTCAAGTCACTTATGTTTGATTAAATAAGTGACAAATGACTAAAACAAGGCAGTGATTCTTTAAAAGCAGGCTGCTTTTTTAAACTTGTTCTCTTCTTTTTGCCGGTTTTGTTTGTTTTACTTATGGAAAGATCTTCAAGTAAAATCTTAAGGCTCTGTTAGTCACAGTATTTCCTTTTACAGATGATATTGTAGGCTGGTTTTCACTAGTAACATGGATAGTGGTCACTCAAATCTGGGCAAAGAGTACATTATGATTTTAGGTTTTGGGTTGACAAAAGCTGGAAGTGTTGTGAAGCTGATATTCCTTGTCTACATGGAATCATGAGATTGTCCCTAGAACACCTTCATGTCAAAGACAGGGAGGAGGAGCTGTAGTTTTTTTGTAGAGATTCAGAGGAGAGAGGTGTTAGTTGTCTATAACTACATATGTGATAAATGATAGAGTAAAATAAGTTAGAATTAATTGAGAAAATATTAAGGCTTAGTCATATCCTACAGAGAATAAGCTTCTTGAAGAGTGAACTGTGTTCTGGTGCCATAATACACAGGAAAACACTTGGCTGTGTACAAAATATGCTTCAGTAGATTTTTTTTTTCCGTTCTGTGTATGTTGGATCATTGACAAGGGTAACTAAAATTAAAAAAAATGTTTATAATTAGGAATGCCAATAATATATTTAAAAATAGACATTAGCAATTCCTAATCAAGTTCTACTTTTAAAACCCATGTCTTTAATATGACTGTGTTTTGTTTTTATTGAATTAGATGCTTGTAAGCAAAAGCATAATTTTTCATATTTCATTTTTCACATTACATGTAAATGCTTTTCAAGGTTTTACTGCATATAAAAGCAGACTGTGATACTCTCAATCGTAGCTTCATCTGATTATTTTCACATTTTTCTGTATTTAGAATACTTTAAAATTCTCACTGCAAGATAATTGATTTCATATCCTGTTTAAATACCATGTGCAAATTCTTTGTGTGCAACAATTAAGTCCCCCTCCTTAGACGTTTTAACTGTTAATTGTTTGTAGGCACAAACAAATGGAAAATTTACTTGTGAAAATTTACTTATGAAACTTTAGTTTAACATTTAATTCTGTGAGCCTCAAGGTTTTAATCTCAGTTATTTGGTTACTAACTCTTTTCTGTGAAATACATCATTTTTTGTAAGCATGCGTTTGTGTTGTGTTGCAGGGATTTCCTTTTCCTCGCAGAGCACAGTGCCAGGTTTTTGGCATCTGTCAAGATACAGCACCACTAGGGACAGGCTTCTCAGGTCAAAGGCGTTTGACTTGTTGATTACAAACTCGGTGCAGAGCAAAACTCCTAAAGCTGCTTTAAATTCACCAGCTCTGATAGTATTGAGCAAGTGGGGACTGGCAGCGTCCAACGGTGCTCTGGGTGCCCAACTCGCTCTTGTAAGAGGGAACATGTTACAGAAATGCCACCTTAGCCCCAAGGACTGCAGATCTCATTTTCTCCCAGCAGTCTGTTTCTGAAGCAGCATGAATTTCCAAAAGATTTTGTGTATGTGGACGCTAGTTTCCAGTTAAATGGCTCTTTGTCTGTCTTGTCACTTAACATTTTATAAACTTCATTAATGGCTTTTAATTCCAGTTGCTTGAATGTCTGGCTCTTTTTTGCTAATTTAAACATCTGTAGACTATGACTGATCTAGATCTAAAATAAAATGTAACAATTAGAAAAAAGGTTTATTTAGAGAAGTATGTCCAAATACATGTTCTTCCCATAATGAAGCACAATGCAAATATTAGCTTTTGGATATTCTGCTTCTTCACAGTGCAAGGAAATAGTCTAGTTGTGAAGGGTGAGTTTCTTCTCAGTGTTTTTTGCTGTTAGAGAATTAATTGAAGCCTCGCATTGTTCTGTGTTAGAAAGAAATATATATTTGTATATTTGTATATTTGTAAACTCCCTCACCTACTCACCATGATGAACTTTGAGAAGCCTTTAGTCTGTGTCCTTACTCGGAGTTTGTTTCTCAGGCCACGTGAGAGCAGCATCTCTTATCTCCCTCAAACAAGCCATAGACTGGGTTGAATGCACCAAAAGGAGGGTAGAAGGAAAGGTGGGAGTTAAGGAGCGTATACTTCTAAAGAAGTCACATTCTTTTCTTTTCTTTTCAGATAAAGCTTTCCCCTGGGTTAAGGAAGCTCTTCACGGTAACAGCAGTGAGCGCAATATCTGTTATTTTTCTGGCCCATCACTTTAAAAGAAGACGTGGAAAGAAAAACAAGAAGGTGCCACCATGGGAACCAAGTCATCTAGTATTAGAGTGCACCAAAGCAGCTGCGTCAGAAAAAGGTACATGATGGAACCCCCCAGGTTTTTTTATGTTCCTGGAGGGGAAGGAAAGGGGTGTGAGGGGATGGGTGTGCATGACAGTGTGTAGTAGTAAAACTATTTTCCTTTAGTGCTGAATAGGTTTGAATTGTTAAAGTAGAAATTATGTAAATCGGGAACAAAATTACATTGTCTTATAAATAAACTGGTCTTGTTCTCGGCATCTGTCAAGATACAGCACCACTAGGGACAGGGTTCTCAAGGCAAAGGCATTTGACTTTAATAATGAATTTGTGATAAAACTTTTTTTTTATCAATAGTATATTAACAATGGCGTTTGCCGTTCTTGTGGACGTATTTCAATACTGAAAAAAGCAGATTTAATTTTTATAGATGGGAAAATATTATGCTCAAATGCACGGTTATAGGTATTCTGTTCTAATTTTTAGTTTCTCATGTAGAACTGTAAACAAAAGAATAGTTGTTTGTTTCTAAACTGGATTTTATTGAAGAGAGTAAATGTAATTCTTAATAGATCTTACTAATGGAAGATAGAATGAGTTTGCAGCAGCTTTAAAATCAGTGTATCTCTTAGGTTCCAGCTGTTCCAGTAGTCGGCAAAACTTGACTCTTTCTCTGAGCTCTGCCAAGGACAAAGGTTCTCAGTCTTGTATCTATACAAATGGAGGACTTTTCAGTAAATACTCTGGTTCAGTTCAAAGCCTGGCCTCGGTAAGTAAAAGTGTTTTAAGGCTCTTGAATGTCAGTTCACCTAATGGTTTCACTGAGCTGGAACAACTTTTCTGAACCAGCTGCACAGAAGGCTAGAGATGCTGAGGAGGCCATTGTACTTACTGCATAGTAAAAACAGTTTCCAGGAAGATAGTTTGTCTGTAATGTACTCTGGCAGGAATGTAGCTTTAAGGATACTTTGTATAACAACATGTCAAAATTTATTTTTTGTAAGGTTCAGAGTGCCACCTCTTGTCACAGTTGTGCTTGTGCCAATTCTAATTCCTGGGACAAAGCAGATGAAGATGATATTAAGCTGGTCAATATTCCAGTGACCACACCTGAAAATTTATATTTGATGGGTAAGTTACAATAAGAATATTCAGCATCTGTCAACAGTGAATGTAAATACTTTATTGTTTTTATGGCAAAGTGGCACACAGTATTATTGTGGTGTTCTTTCAGAGTCTCCTGTTGGTCTGTGTCTAAGAGCATTTCTGTAAAATAATGAAATCTTACTTGATCTAGAATTAGTTTTTCAAAGTATATTTTTTCTCATTCCTGTAATTGTAGTAATAATCCATTAAATTATTTTTTTAAAGTAAATAGGAAAAAAATGCATTGAACATTGTTGCTTTAATCATATTGTGAACTTCTTTATCTTGTTAAAAAGGTAGATATATATTTTTTGAGACTGGGAATTGCTGCTCTTTTAAAAACTTGCATCTCTACTGTAATTTTGCTTGTTAGCTACGTAGTTTCCTGTGACTCTAAAATGTGAATACATATGGAAGCTGTGTGTTTGACGGCATGGAGGTATTCCCAATCTCCCCTAGGTATGGAGCTTTTTGAAGAAGCCCTGCGGCGATGGGAACAGGCACTAACTTTCCGTAACAGGCAAGCTGAAGATGAAACGGGTTGTGGTTCCATTAAACTGGGAGCAGGAGACGCAATTGCAGAAGAAAGTGTAGAAGTGAGTGTATTCAATTTCTAATCTACTGCTGCTGCCCTGACAATTTGTTGCATCTTGTTACCAAAATTGGTAATTAATTCAAAATTCCACTTTAGTAGTCTTGCATTTAAAGGATATCTAACTTTATTCATTTTGTTTTGTGTTGGTTTTGTTTTGTTGGTTGTTTGCAGGAGTGCAGCATGAGGGAATTAGCTTGCTTTATTTTTTGGCAATTGCTGTTGCGTTTGCTTCTGGATGGTATTATCAAGCTACCAAGCATACTGGTGACTATGTGAGAGGATATCTGCTTAGCAAAGATAAAGGTCTTGGAAAAGATGATCTGTTTATGAATATTCACAAATAATGTGCTTGAACTTTATTCCTTTGTTCTTGTCAACTAAATGCTAATATTTTGAAACAGACACGTCACTGTATGGCTTTCAATATTTCTAGTGCAGTAAACATCACACAGAATTTTGAAGCATTTTAAAGTTTAGATTTTGTTTTTATCACATTAAATTAGTATGTGTATGTTTAGAAAAGCGTGTATGTTTTGGATGTTGAAATCTTCATCTGGCAGTGTCCTGTGCAGTTTGTAGGAAATTAACGTGCCATGGTTTGGTCTTTGAAGGCTTTATATTCTTAGATTTTACAAAGAAATCTTACAGACCATAAACAAATAGAAAAATCTTCTAATGTGTCTCTTCTTGCAGGATATCATTAGTGCTGAATTCATTCATAAGCTTGAATCCCTTCTTCAAAGAGCTTATCGGCTTCAGGAGGAGTTTGAAGCTACCCTTGGGGTTTCTGATCCTGCTTCACTAGCTAATGATATTGGTGAGTACTCCTATTTTACATTTTTATTGCTTGTAATAGTAATTGTTGTGGAGGAGAAGTCACTAAAATATCCACTAAGCAGAATTACGTTTATGAGTGAATAAACAGAAAAAAATCAGGTTCTTTACATTATTGTGTAATCTTTGATGTAGTGCTTGTATGTTAGATAAGAATGGAGAGAGGAAGTTTTTTCTTTGTGGCTTGTCAGTATACTTCAGAATTTTCATAGTTCTCAACTTTCTAAAGTCTGTGTTGACTTGGGTCATTAAATATTTACGCAGAAAGAGTTAGTCTGAAATAAACATCCATTACCAAAGCTCTTATCACTGGTGGCTGAAACTTATCACAGTTATGAGTGACTAAAACCAGGATGTTAAAAAGGCAAATATAATGGGTAGGTGCTGCCAGACATGCTGATTAAGTGCAGATAGTTTGATTATTTTTATTTAAAGAATTGGCTTAGGAAGTTCTTAAAGATTGATACTATTATGCTCTTTCATAATTCAAGACCAAGCATCTGATCTCAAATAACTGTCAGACCTTAAAGGCAGAACATGTTCTGGGATTAGTTTCAGTCTGGTCTTGTTTGTTGGGCTTCAGCTGGACTGGCACAAGGTGGCAGTACTCGCATCTCTGAGCCCTCCTACTATCCTGCAACTGCTAAATACAGCGCTGAGCAAGGCAGGAATTAAATTTAGGTCAAAGTTGGCTTTCTGCCACACCTGCATACACCTGTTAATGTAATTCCTAAGGCAGAAAAGCGGTTACATGTTTTATTTTGGTGTCTGAAACCACAAGCCCTAAATAAAGTTGCAGTGTATATCCGTTATTAAAATAGAAGTTAATTTGTAATTGCTCTCTTCAGGCAAAATTAATAAAAAGGTATTCAAAGGGCTCAGTGTGATGTTTAATGTGTTTAGTTACTATTTTGCTTGGTTACTCTGGCAGTATTTCAAATTAATATTTTATTTTTTTAGATCTGGTAACTGGATTCTTGTTTACCAAGAACGTTTTGAGAATTGAATCCCTTTGAAATGTTCTTCATAGAAATGATTAATGATCTCTTGA
The DNA here is from genome assembly GCF_964273445.1 of Streptopelia decaocto. Classification (NCBI taxonomy): domain Eukaryota; kingdom Metazoa; phylum Chordata; class Aves; order Columbiformes; family Columbidae; genus Streptopelia; species Streptopelia decaocto. Next base: position 29,581,170 of record NC_138659.1, on the reverse strand, counting down.
GTAGATGTCTGTTACTTCATTATTAATTCTATGTGTGCTGGCCCAGATGAGTGAGGAAAACAAGTAATCAAGTGGTTTAGTGAGTAGTGTTTTCACTGTTTAGGATTTGGGGCTTTTTCATCATCATTGTCTTGAATTTGTGGCTTGAGCAGCAAGTGATATATTAAAGAATGCTTCACTTTTTCAGAATGTTTTAGAACAAAACCAGAACATCATCTGTTTCCAGGCACTGTGGTGTGTGGTAGACTTAAAACTGTGGTGCTTATTAGACTTAAAACGGGATGCTTTTGTTAAATATTCAATATATAGAAACATGGAGTGATTAAAAATTTCTTAGATCATTTGCTTTCCTGTGGGGTGTGACACTGAGTGTAGCACATGAATGTTTGAAGTAGGATGTTTTGAAATTGACAGGTTTTGGGTAACTTTCCTGGGAAAGACAGCAAAGTATGTTTGGGAGAATCCTAGAGGCTCTTGTATGGGTTTATTCCACTCCCTCCCACCCCACCTACTGCAAAATACAAATGACAGTTCGGAACAGAAACAGAAAGGAAAGTGCCTGTGTTCTGTAGGAATGTGTATCATTCGTGTCAAAAGAGGCAACATCTGCTAAATCAGAATCTGTAGTCCTGGATGATTTATACCCAAAACTTAAAGAAGCTGGATAAAGGCTAGATAAAGAAAGCACACTAATCCATTCACTTACTATTCACTGATCTGGGAAAGTGGAAAATGCTCCAAATGATTAGGAAATCACCAATTTAGCTCCGAATCTTAAAAAACAACCAAGTTAAGCGTCATACCTGTGAAATAATAGAGTTGCTAATTTGCATTTCTGTTACCACAGATAACATAAGAAAAGGTGTAAATAGTGCCAGTTGATGTGGTTTCATGGTAGGTAGTTTTTCCTGAACTGTAGGTTTTTGAGAGATCTGCAGTTTGGAGGCGTTGATATATCATACATCAGATTATAATAACTAGATCACTGACATGAACACTTGGTTATACTTCTGTCTACTGTTAAGGGAGAAGTTTGCTTTCTAGGGAGGATATTTGATGGAATGCTGTAATTTTATCAACTATGTAGCTGATGATAAAATCATTTGTAGAGCTGGAAGCTGATAGAAGATTATAATTTAGGACATGAACAGTACTGAATTAATAAAAAGGAAGGGTTAATAATACTGATCTGGTTTATCTATTTAACTGGTTACAGTCTGAAGAAATCACATTTGAATTCAGGCAAATAGGGATTATACATCTAGATGAGAGAGTTTAAAAGAAAAATAATAACGAAACACTCTTGGAATGCATTAGGAAAATTATGCATCACAGTCAGTGTAAGTTCTCAGCACAGTGCTGTAGAAAAAAGACAGTTGCTGATCTTTGGCTATGGGAAAAGGACAGCAGCAGCATAGAGGCAGATACAATCTTGGGTTTATGTGGTTTTAGAATCCTGTGTCTAGTTCTGTTGTTCATATTTTAGAAGGTATGGAAGTATAGCTCAAAACAAGCCATAAAAATGATCCGTGTTTTGGAAAAACAAGCTAATACATCTCTTCTGTTGCGTGTGTCCAGCTCCTTATTAAAGAAAATACCAAAAGGTGACTTAGTCTTTCTGAATAGCTACTTACACATGGAAAAGGTATGTGGTGCTGGAAGATTTGTAGACCTTGTTGTCAGAAGTCATAACTAGATCCCATATCTGGTTGTTCAAGTGAAACAAGTTAAGTTCTGAAGTAAGTTGCCTCTGAAGTGTGTTGAGGGTATTTCAGTGTTTTAGACTTCTTTTTTTTTAATGCTGTTTTGAGGGATGTTGTTATTCCTCTTTGAAAGGAAGAGATGGACTTGGGGTAGATGGTCATTGTGGTCTTTCTGGCATATAAGTGTTTCCCCTTACTACTGCTATTTTTTCTTTGATCGTGGGCCTTGGAGTAAACAAGAAAAAGCCTTTGTTGCCCTTAAAGCTTCATAACATGTGCAGCTTGTCGTTAGGATGCTAATAACCAGCTGTGTTGCTTCAGGGTTTTACCTGTTGACCCACAACTGTAATCAGAAAATGTTTTGCCTTTTTTTTCCTCTGATACACACGATGGTTAGGTATAGTTTATGGATTTCCCTTCTATTTTCTCCATTTAAAGCACTTGTGATTAGACACAGCAGGAGACATGGCTCTGGGCAGTCCGACAAATGCAATCAAGTGCTTGCTGCATAACTGTCTGACTAGCACTTCTTAGTCAGAAACCCTGGGGTTTAATGAGCTCCAAATCTGGTCAGGAAGGAAGCTTACAAAGGTAAAAGACTTCCATCCATTTCTGGTTTTCAGCTTTCTCTGTAAAATCTTCTGTCAAACTTCTGGGGCTCCCCTACTTGTCTACTAGTCACAGATGTTGCTCCTTCCCAAAACCTTTAAATGTTATTCTTCCGAGGTCATCATTTCCCTCTACCTAATCAAATTAAGATCTTAGCACTGCCATTAATCAATCGTACAGCAGACTTGCTTTTCACTTTGTGATCCCACTTGTTAGTTGAAGTTGGTTGGAATGATAATCTGCCAATCAGCTTAGAGAAACAGCTTTCTGGAGGACATTGGTAACATACTGCATGGGAGAGTCAGGAACGAGTCACCTGCAGCCCTGCTGGAATCCAATAGTTGTCACTGCAGCCACTGGCTCTCATGATGTGGCCTGAAATGCTTCTCTTCTGTCTCCTATGGCAGGTAAAAGGTGACTTCTCAGAGCAGGCAATCATCACTTGAAGTGGTTGCATGCTGTAGTCTAATTGTGTTTTGTTTGATTCTTGTGCAAATTAGCAGCTCCAAATGCCTTTTTTTTTTCCTCTAGTTATATGTAAACTAAATATGTTATCTCCCAGATATTTCTAAACACTCAACTTTTAGCAGTGCAGAAGATACAGGTATAAATAAAGAGCTGAGTCTCTTTAGTTCAGAGAAGAGGAGACTGAGGGGTGACCTCATTAATGTTTACAGATAGATAAAGGGTGAGTGTCAGGAGGATGGAGCCAGGCTCTTCTCGGTGACAACCAATGGTAGGACAAGGGGTAATGGGTTCAAACTGGAACACAAAAGGTTCCACTTAAATATGAGAAGAAAATTCTCCTCCCAGGCTGCCCAGGGAGGTTGTGGAGTCTCCTTCTGTGCAGACATTCCAACCCGCCTGGACACCTTCCTGTGTAACCTCATCTGGGTGTTCCTGCTCCATGGGGGGATTGCACTGGATGAGCTTTCCAGGTCCCTTCCAACCTCTGACATTCTGGGATTCTGTGATTGTGTGAAATAAATACCTCTTCTTGTGGGTAGAATTCTATTAATAGTAATAATAATTAATAATTTCGAACTCTAAAAGGTATTGTTGACTTATAAATAATGAATAAAGCTCTGGAGAAGACTTGCATTTTAAATAGATGAAATAACGGAATGCAATTATGTTCATTGTTGTTGCATTCTCTACTGGACTTTCAGAATTATCATAAACCAGAAAGCTAAATAGGGTTTCTATAGAAAAAAGATTTCTGGACGTGATAAAAACAAATATGTAGGGCTAAACTACTGTTGTTTTTATGCTGAACATCTTAGGAGTGTGAAACAAGATGAGAAGCCTCACAATGGGCTTTCCTGAGGTAGGCATAAGCTGCACTGAGTCTGGAAGAAGGCAGCTGGCAGAAAACTGTGAAACAAAATATTCATCTTGTTATTTCTGAGTGGTGAATGTGAGGGGGTAGAGGGCTGAAAGCTTCCAGTACTCTCTGTAGTCTGTTTTTTAAAGAAAAAATAATTATTTTCTTTTTTTTCCTCTTATTTTTTTCTTTTTCCTTTTAGATCTTCTCTAGGAGACTGAAATATGAGTCAGGCTAACTTGGGAGGAATGCAGAGAGTTAGGAAAGAAACAATAGCTTTACTTATGAGCAGAATTGCAGGTCAGAGGGGAAAATTCTCCAATTGTAGGGCTCCTTGTCAGTACTGAATTCCTAATACTTCAGATTATTATTGTGCTTTCTATGGTAAAAAGGAATGCTGGCACTTGAACTAATGGTGACTTGTGTACACTGGCCTTAAACTTTTTGGTAGTAATTTTAAAACCTATGCATTGATTACATTTCTATTTTTCAAAGATTTACTTTTTATTTTGCATTAATTATGCAATTTAAAACGAATTGCGTGAGCTACTGCAGTGTAAGAGCTCTCTCACAAAGGTCTGTGGTGTTGGATGCTTTTGTTGGATGGTTTGTCTGTTTCTTTTTTTAATTTGCTCCTCACACTCCAAGATATGCCTGGCATTTTGGAGAGAATGAGCACAGCCTTTAACCTAGAGACAAAACCCTTTGGAGAACATATTTATGTATTTGAAACCCCTTCTCCAGCTGCTGTGAAACGAAACAAGCAAAAAAGTAATTGCATAATCGATGAAGCTGCTGAAAGCCCATTTGTATATATTTTATTAACTCAGACTTCTATAATGTTTTAGTGTCCATGGATGAATATCTAGGGCCTGTATTTTCCTTCTTGCCCCTGAAATGTTAATGGAAAGATTTTAGTTTGAGAGTATTATGTTTTCCTTGGTTATGCACAAAAGATGTTTCTGTTTATAGTTCTGAGGCTCCAATGAGGAGGTGATTTGTAATAGTTCAGTTGGGTGTGCTCTAGTAGTACATACTATGAAATCATTTCCAAGTAGCAGAACTTTTACTGAGAATTTGAAAATTTTTGCTTGCTTTTTGTTCCTTGAAGATGAATTTATATTAAATTATTTCTTTGTTACTTGGAGAACGGCAAAACATCTTTCTAGTGGCCGAAACAGAATTGAAATCAAAACATAAGAAAATAGCTTGTTTTTTTTTTAAAGTGTGATCCCAAGAAATGCCCTTATAAAGGAAATAAAACAGTATTACTAAGTCTGAGGAAAAGCCCAGAAAAGTTATTCTAATCCCATTAAAAAAAAAAAAAAAAGGCATATTTTGAACATAATTTAGCTACTATGGTTTGTGGAAGTTCAGTAACTGCTGGAGACTACTGCATTTTACTATGGGGTCTCTTGTATTGCAGTTTATTGTTGCAACTCCTTATTTCTGACTTGCAGTAGGTACTCACAGGCAGATGTTTGAATTGGATCATATGTCTTCTGCTACCAGTAATATTTAAGACTTTCCTTTAAAGGCATATTTGTCCAATATTAATTAACTTCAGCAACGTTTTTTACCAGAAAGCACCCAGGCACAATGTTGTTGTGAGATTGCTAATTAAAAGTTCCACTTAAAACTGCAAACAAAAGTATCTCTGCAAATGATGCATCCATGAGAAGATGCTAATGCTTGGGTTTTCAGTGATACTCTTAATTTTGGCAATACTATACTAAAAATGCAAAATGGCTTTGCATGGACCTGCAGTGAATTTACTGGTATTGAGAAAGATTAGTATTTGATAACCTAGGGTGAATGTTTATGTTTCTCTTAATCTAAAGCTTAGATGCCATTCCATTGCATAGAACAGATCAGCTGAAGTCTTTCCAGCAGTGACTCAAGATAATCTAGTTCACTGTGCACTGAACCAGCACTGGAAAACTCAAGGTCACTTGTTGTATGTTAGCTGGGGGTGATATGGACAGAAACTTCTGAAAACATTTCGAATAAGATCAGAAAGAGTCTGTTTCTGATTTTGAGGACCCTTGTTACATTTGCCCAACAGCTTTGCTGTCAGATCCCAGCAGGCAGGCTGTTCATACACCTTGTTGGTTTTCCTTAAATGGCATCCCTGAAACTTGTCATCTCTCTGTCCACACCAAAACTCCTGTTCCAGCCCTTGTCTCTCTCACTTCTTGACTCCTGCCATGTTCTCTTGTCTTGCCTTTTCCATTTAAAACTTGCTTCTCTTGCTTCTGTTGTTTATAAAAATCACCTTTCCTCAGTTTTTCCGACTGGAGGATTCCTTTCCTTTAAGCTCTGTCTCTCCCTCAGGACGTCTCATCAAATGAAATACAAGCTATTTCTCCTTTTAGCTCTAAAGGCTGCTCAGAGTGGAGTCACCGTCCACCTTACTGATTTAATTTCCCACCTTACCTGTTCCTGTGCTTCCCTGCTCAGTCCTCATAATACAAACTCTGTCTGCCAGAGCTTAGTTTTAGTCAATAACTTCTCAATTTAAAAAAAAAAAAAAACTTGTTTAAAAGTACACATTAACCTTCTTGTGAAGAAAGGTGGTGATTTTCCCCACACATCAGGGCTTGATTTAATAACCACTTGCCTTCATCTTGAACACTTTCAAAAAGTGGTGCATGCAATACGTGGAAACAGCCTCCCAAAGGCAAGAAGTTGCCTTTCCCCCCTTCCTGTGGTATATTCTTAACAAGTTGTGGTTTACAAATTCTTTTTTCTTACTAAGAAGGATGTATATGCACTTAACTTCTATGTGTCTATATACATTGTAAGTATATATGTTCCAGGGATGGGAAAAATCGACAGATGGTGAGTAGTGGGGGCTGCATAAGTGTTTATTTTTCTGGCTGCAGTATTGCAGTGTGAGGTTATATAAACTGTAGATCAAGAATATATTTTGGCCCATAGGGCTAATTTCTGTTTTATAATAGAATTCGGACTAAAACAATTCTTGTATTAAAGTGTGTTTTTAAGAGAGGCTTGACGGAAACATTCTTGGGCAAGATGAAGGCAGGAGAGCCAGAATGGGGTGGGGGAGATATAGACAGGGATAGCTCAGAGTTTGAAAATACTTCAAAGGTAATCAGCTCTCTTAGCTTGGTAGCTTAATCTTCAAAGTGCAGAAACAACATTTTGAGGTTTTCTGATTGCTTTTGAGCACAATATCAAAATGGAATATTGACAGAATTCTATAAAATCAGCAAATGTAGCTCTTTGCACCGTAGTTCCTTTATTAGCTCAATACTTCATTTAGGACTAAAATAGATTTAACTGCAATTTATTTTCAAGGGTCTAAAATACTGTGTCTGAATGCACACATACAAAAAGCTAACAACTTTTCTCAACTGGTGTATCTACTACTATATTTAAATCTTGCTGTTGTTTAAGTCAAAGGCTCTGACCCATCAGCCTGACATAAATGGTTGTAGCGGAGCCACATTGCTCAGACTTCAATGATTGCTGTTTACTGGGCCTGTTATTTAGCTCTAGCCAACCCCCATCGCTACAGCAATACATGTGTATGCATCAGGAATATAGTTTGTGGAGGCTCAAGTAGCTTATGTATTTCATTCTTAAAGGCCTTTTTATATCTTAAAATTTTCTTAAACCTTTGTTTCAGCTTGACGTTTTGAAGTTGAACCTATATATGTGGGAGTAAATAAATTGTTGTGGAAAATTACAGCAAAAAAGTTCCATGAACAATAACAACGGAGGGACTAAAATTTATTTTTGTGTCTTTTTCTCTCATACATGTATTTCTGCAGTTAATTACTAACATTGTTATAAAAAATAACTGGATTTGAGGTGCATTTTATTTCTCTTTTGATGGCTCAACCTAAACTTTTTTTTTAAAACTAAGTTGCTGTTAATTCTCTAATTCTTTGTGGGATATCTGCTCTGTGCACCATGTCCCACCTTACCTAATAATGCTGTTTGTAGCAAAGTGCTGTAGTGGAGCTGATTCAAGAGCACATGTCGATCGCACCAGGCTGTATTCTCCCTACTGCTATTTAAAGCTGCCCTTGTTCTACATGCAGATATGCTGCAAGTACTTAAAGGTAAACATCTACATATTTCCAGATGGTGTAAATTACATACATTATTTATTATTCATGCTTTGCTTTACTCTTAATTTACTACAGTTAACTAATATTGACTAGATAGCAGCTTTAACTACCTGTGTGTGAGTAGCTGCTAATCAGTGGCAATCGATCTTCCAGGGCCAGACTGCACTAATCATTACTTACATTATAATTCAAGTGCTAATATGTTGTTACTAATGTTATTAATTTGTTTTTTGATTTAAGTTTGATAACTGATGTTATTTAGTAAACTGAAGCTCCAGAGGAAGAACTCTTCGGCCTTGTATTACAACTTTTTAAGGATCCTTATCTCATTCTTTCCTACCCTCCGGGGCAAGTGGAATGCAAGCAGGCCCCAATCAGGAGGGCACTTAAGATATTCTTTAAGTCTTATTGTTTAAAGTTAAGCATGTCTTGCTAATTTAGGTTCTTAAGCTGTATGTTGTGTGCAGCTGGGTTTGCAGGAGCCAGGCACTGCGTAGTTTCACTGGAGTCTGCAGAATTCTATTGATTCCAGGATAGAAGGGAGTCAATCTTTCTTTTCTGATACTGTCTTCATATATATGAGCAGAATTACCAACTGCTAGACAGTATATTTTTCATTTAATGGAGGAACAAATGAATATGTGGGTTCTGTTCATCAGTCTCTCTCGCTTTGTAACATCAACAACCCTGAAACATAATATGTTGGCTACAGAAAAGCCTTTCAGCAATCTTGTGTTTAAAATCTTACTTTGAAGAGAACATACCCTTGTGCTGTGTCTAGCAAAATAGTCTATATGCTAGCCTCCTAAACTCTTTAATCTTGCCTTTTATTTATATATGTATATAAAACAAATTAGGAATCTTTATAAAAACAAGTTTCAGGAGCTGAGCAATGGTTGCTGGTTATTCTTGTCTGTTTTCATCACTGCGTGTGCTACTTACTGTCTGCTCTTCCATGTCACCAAGAAGGTGACAGTGAACTGCCTTGTAAGGAAGCAAGGGACACTGCTAGTAATGCACACGTGTAAACATCTTGCTTCAAGTACCCACTAATTTCAAGAGATTCTCACAGGTGCAGTAGATCTGTGGCTAGAGGGGTAAGTTCACTTACTTTTGAGACTACTCTCTCAAGCCTGGTGAGATTTTTCTACCAAACCTGCTTATGGAGGCTTCTGGTCTAGGAACAGTATTAAAGGAGATGATTGTAGAGGTGTAAGCCTCAAGGTTAACTTTGTACTGCCTTCTCCTATCAACATGACATTGTATTTTGTATCTGCTCTGCATCACAGTGAGTTAACACACAACGAATGTGGTTGAACAGACCCTTCCATTGTCACTAGAAAGTGTCTGTGCAAAAATAGCGGTAGGTTGAGCTTGTTTTTAGGATGTGAAGAACTAAGAAAAGGCAGTGACGTTCAAATCTGACTATGGTATCTGGCAGTCTTCACAGTACTGTGCTGTAAATCCCCACTGGACAGCTTACGTTTTAAAACAGGCAGCACTGTAATTTAAACTAGACTTAGCTGTGGACAAAATTGATGTTAAGCTTTCTGAACTACAGGAGAGTGGAGAACCCCTAGAAGAGGAAACAGTGACAGCTTTGTGTTACACATCCATCTGTCCAGACTAGAGAGCTGAGCAAACTAGATTGCCAGATCTTCGCTCTTAAATACAGATACAGAAACTGTTATCTAAACTGTAATAGACTTGAAAACAGGAGGGTGGTCAGAAATCAAATTCTTCTCTAAAGGATAGGGATTTAAACCTTTAAATCAGGGAAGATCTGCTGATTTTTTTAGCTTTGGGGTAAAGAAAAGAAGTTGCAGAAAATTGTAACCCCGTGTAAATGTAGAACCTTATGTGCAGATATGAATAATCAAAGTTTACATTTTCAAATAAATGAAAAGCTGTATGATAGGTGGAGACCTAACAGTGATACGTAGTTTACCCAGGTTATACATCTCAAATCTGTTTCAGGATCATGTGTCTATGTCAAGCAGAGATTCAGAGCAGTAAAACAGAGAAGTGAGCATATGCACACATTTATTTTGTGTTTACTAACTGTGAGCTGTCAGCACATATGATGTGTTAGTTCAGGTTATAAAATACACATTAGATGTTGCTTTATTTTCTTAAAATTCAGATTTCAGCAATCTAGCACCACTTGTGTTTATTCTGTCTCTTCCTTGAGATTTGAATGGCAGAGTTCCTCATGGTGAGGTCTTTCTATTTTGAGATTTTGGTTTCATGATAAAGTCACCACAATGCTCCAGGGACAGCTTTCACAGCTCACATGCTCTATAACAGAATTATATTTCTAGACTTTTGATAATTTATTTGCTTTAAAAAAATTGCAACTATCAGAAAATATTCCAATTCAGTTATCAAATTTATGGAAGAGTTGTTTAGCAGATTTAAATCTTGAAAGAATCATTTGATTTTTCACCATTCCAGAATATCAAAGCTGTATGATATTTCCTAATACTCTTGAGTTATTTAATGTACCTGTGTATATGGCTTACAAGAAATGAATTTTAAATTCTTTTCTTAGGTATATTTGATTTTTATTTGGAGAGATTAAAATGATTACTCACACACAATCTTTTTTTGCTGTCTTTGCCTTTGCTAGATAAGACTATTCAAGGTGCTTGATTTTACCCCTTTAGGCTATAAGAGCAGTAGCCGTGTTATTTTGATTTATATATCATTAAACATGTGGTGCTTGGCAGATAATATAACTTTATGGACAAAGTCAGTATCTTGAAAATCTCTTAAAGATCATAAGGTTGCTTTAGGTAAGTTGCATCTCTTAGCAGGTGACAAATATTCCAACTCATTACATCTCAGTTTTTGGGTGGATTTTATTGTTTATGTTATAAACTTAATGGATTGTGCTATTCCATTTTTATATGTACTCTCTACTTATTTATAGTTAAGCATGAAGAGTATTAGTCTTCTACACACATGCTTTTAATCAACTGGACTCCTTTTGTCTTAAGAATAACAGTAGAGTAATAAATACAGGACACTGAGAATGAAGAACATCTTGTGTTTTGCATAATGATAATTAGGTGAGCATTCAGGTCTTAGAAAATGGGCCTTTTTATACCTGTGTGAGAGTATTGTAGTGCAAGTCTTTTATGTGGAGCTTGGAGATTATAGTTGTACTTGGAAACAATTATGAAAGCTCTTTTGAGTCAGCTATTTCTGAGGAAGTAAGATTTGGCTTTCTGTTTGCACAAAACCAGATTATTTTCTGCATGAAAACTACTAAGGTGTTTGTTAAGGATGTAACTTCACAGCTCAGCAGTTAGGTCGGCCAAAACTTACCTTGAAAAAGTCTGTGAATACTAGAAGGAAGGTGAAGTCACAAATGCCAAGTACCTGGTGCTGTCTGGTACTCCCTTTGCCCCAGTTGTTCCTTTCCATTAGACCGTTGCTTAGGTTGCTGAATTCCTGGTCATATCCTGGTGAGCAGAAGCTGTGTGTTCACAGCAGGGTCTGCTGGAGCTGTGAGCACATTCCCACAGCCAGGCTGGCTGATCCTGCAGCACTGGAGTGTCTGTTTCTGGGTCTGGGCTAGGAGGAGTGTGGGCTGTGGCCTGGTGGGTTGGTTTGTTCGTTTGTTTTGGGGTTTTTTTAAATGGGATTTGTCACTTCAGTTTGCATCAGAGCAGTCCCAACAAAGAACCATGAGACATGTTTAACTCGTGGTACATGGTACTGGTAGAGTAAAAGATTTGGTTAGATGTTTTTAAGACCCTGACCTGTAATACGTTTTCATGCTGAAGTCAATAACACTTTATACACAGTGAGGTGAGATTCCTTAGCTACAGGCACTTCCTTGAACTGACATATTTGTATTATTAGAGAATGTAAACACAATTTAGCAGTAACAGTTCAATCCGGAATGGTCAGTCTGGGCACCCTGTTCGCTTTTTTTAACCTGTTGCTATACAGCCCAGTTATCAGAAGGTGCCATCTGAAAGTTGGGATTGTTTTCTTTTTGTAAATACGGCTTAAAGTGAAATCACTGCCTTCTAGGTGCATCCTGCAGGACTTCTTATAATACACTAGCAGCTACTTGGTAAGACTGATGATTTTTTCTAATGAGTGTTCAGTCAACGCTCTCAGAGTTATGACTATTTATAACCGTAAATAAAGCTGCTTTTGGATGCTCCGGCAGCAGTGATGACATACCACTGTGCCGCTTGTGATGAGCTACAAGATTGTGCCACATTCTCTTGCAACTGAGTTATGTAGCAATTGGTGCTTCTGCGCTCTCTGATTATTGCGATTGCTTTGTCTGGGTGTGAAGTCACACGTGGGAAGGGCCCGAGGAGTGCGGAGCACAGCGGCTGCCTCCGTGCTGGCCCGGCAGAATGCTGGGGCTCTTGGCGTACCCTGACTTTTCATGAGCGGATTCCTTTGCAAGGTTTTCGGAGTCTATCAGGTCTCCCCTTTCTCATCCTGCTTTCAAGCTCGAGTTGCGTTACTGCACCGATGTTCCGCTGAAGCAGGAGGGCTGGGGAGAATAGGAAACCATGGCTTTAACGGTGGCACTCAGAACTAAATTCCTCAGTTCCCAGGGAGTTCTTTGCCAGTGGCTAAGTGCTTTCTTTTTTAACTGCTGCATGGAAGCGCCAAACTCACTTGCAAACTCAGGCTGTGTTTCATTCAGGGTTGGAGGGAAGAGAACACGTAAGCAGCTTTCAGAATTTAAAACATCCCAAATTGAATCCTAAAAAGCTAATTTGTGTGCAGTCCCATCTCCAAGGTCAGATTTTGCTCTTAGAGTTTAAAGGGTTAGTTTCGTGGTCTGTCTTGCCACACAAACCTACCAGAGCAAAGACCAATATTCTAGGTTAGGACTCTGTGAATAGATTTGGAAGCAGCTTTGTTCTGATTCGGTTTTTGGTTTTGTGCCAGTTTGTTTGTGGTGTTCGTTGGTTGTTTTTTTGGTGGTCTTTTGTTTTTTCAGCCTGTTTAGTTTCAGACAGATAGTTGTTTGTTTGCAAAATCTTATAAAGCTACAATTTATTTCACAAGCTTTAGCAACAGCCCATATTCTTAGCCTACTTAATACCCTAAATCTAACTTTAGAACTGCATATACATTTTGAGGCACTACAACCAAGAGTCTTTATGGCAATTACTGTTGTCAGTATCTGCCACATCTGAAACTCTACTGCATTCTCTTTACAAATATAAATGAACCCAAAATAATTCCCCGGCTTCTTGAATAAGTAAAGTCTATTTGAAGCTCACGTTACTAGTATTCGTTTCCTGAAGGTATTAGAGGCCATAAGAACTAGGGAGGACTGTGTGAGCAGTTGCAGGGGCTGGTGGGTGGGTTCCTCTCGCAGCTGTTCATTCCAGGAGTCTCATTGTGCTGCTGTCTCTTTTATTTTGTGTTCTTGTGTCTAAGAATGTTCTCCTGGTACTTGCATGGTATGTACTCCAGCTGTAACTTAGTTTTCACCCTAACATTTTCATAATAGCATGCTCTCTGTGCAGTGTGGGCATTGACAAGCACTTGCTTGGGGAAGGGTATTTTAGGTATTAGCCTGGTGGTGGCCAGAAAATCACAAATTGCTGACAAAGCCGTTTGGCTTGCTTTGGGGAAACTGTGTGCACATATCACTTGCCAAAGGTATTATTTCACTCAGCATTACCAGCCTTCTTATTAATCAATTTTTTTGGTCATAACATGCAAATTTTCTGCCTTTTTTTGTAGTAGTGAGAATTTTCTTTGAGTGAAAACCCAAATATTCCATATTCCACCGACATGTTAAAACCATACTGCCTAGCTGACAGGTTTTGGTCCATATTAGAAAGATTGGAATTATGACTTCTTCAGCAAATAGAGATGTGTTCAAAATCTTCTTATCACTAGAGTTTCATGTCATCTGTAGCAGGCTGGATACAACCTCTACAGAAGAACCCCCAGTTCTCTGGTATTGTGGGCTAGAAACTCTGTGGTTCCTTCATTTACACCAATTATTTTTATTTTACAAATCTGCAGAATAAATCGTAGTTAAATAGCATTATTCCCATTTATGTGTAATCAATCACTTAAATCCTTCAGTGTCAGTCTGGGGGTATCTTGTTGTATTTGAGGTATATGCTCACATATTAGAGCTACAGCACAGTAATTATCTGACAATATCCAGAGGCTTTGAGGCTTCACTCTGTGGTATGGTTGGGACTTCCCTGTGGTGGAGACATTCTTGGGTTGTGAATACATTGATATATGAGACTACTTGACAGCTGCACTTAGTGTACATAGGAGTAGGGTCCTTACCTTAACATCTTCATTAAAGCCATCAAAGATCTTTATCAGCATGGCTCACACTTTTCTCTTGTAGGAGTTTGTGATTTGCAATGCTACTTGTGAATACAGCTGTTTACTTCTCATGAAGTAAGTGTTCCATGTTGCCTACGGACTGGGAGGATCAGGAAATAATATTGCTTTGGATTGCACTTGAACCAGGTGCTAGAGGGCTGTTCTAACTGCGATGTAGAAACTTTGGTTTTAATTGCAAATTTATTATGGAAAACAACTTGGCCAAATGGAGAGGTTCAGTGGAAAAACCTGCAACCAGGCTTTACCTCCCTGGACTACCCTATATTTAAGAGTATTATTGCAATTTCAGCAACAGCTTATGTAAAAAAAGTGAAATTAGAAAAGCATTCAGTGTAATATTAAGAGGAGATTAAAGCAAATGATGAGTTAGAAATAAGAAGGAAACATCATGTTACCCTTTTGCGCTGACTAGACCTCAAGTAAACGCTTTATAAACCACAGTTTGGTTTTCTGTTCTAGCTTTTCAGATTCCAGTATGTGATTGTTTCTCAACCAACTTGGACGCTGCTGTACTTTTCCACTTGGTTTTAAGAGGTCAAAGAAAAAGAACTAACTATTAAGAATGATCTGAAAAAATCAAGAGACTTTTCATATGAATATTGCTGAAGTTGTGATTACAAGTTGGAATCTGCTTAACTCTATCTAGTAAAATCTTTGTCCAAACTTTTAATAATTTTTTCCCTCCGTGAATAATCTCAAAGATGGATATTTATTGTTACATGCAGTCCTTGAGCTGTCATTCCAAGTCCATAACTAATAAAACCATAACAACCACCGAAATAATAGTTATGTGGATTTGTAGCGTTTCAATTGATGAGTAAACCATTCCAGTATATTGGCATTTGGCCACTTTGCTATGTAATAGTGTTTTTTTAATGAAGTATTACCCTAGCAACAGATCTGGATGACATGGGGTAGCTGGTTGCTGCCGACTGTTGGAAATAAAACAGATTTTAGCAATGCATGTGTAATGTCTGAAGGTAAAGAACCCAAAATAAATGCCTGTGCTCTACTGAGAATGTGCTATGGGGCACATCAAGCCAAAGTCTGACTTACTGACTTATGAATTTAATCCTTTGGTGACAGTGTTTCTGTATGGTGAAAATAAACCCATGTATGCTAGTCATATGTGCAACAGTTGAGATCTGAGAATAAAATCAAGGGAAACTGTTGCAGATGATTATAAGCAAAAAGTATCAGTTACTTTAAAGGCTTTAAGAGTTCTAGTACTATAGGAAATGCTTCTGGATGTGTTATTTCAATGGAAAAGCTTTTTGGGGAAAGAGGATACAGTGAAGATTAAAACCTTCACCTGCTCTCCTGAAGAACCAGCAAATGAAAAAAGGCATGAGAAGCAGAAAATGAATTCAAGTGAAGCTGAAACCTGGGTTTTATTAATGGCTTTTATTTAACACAGTATTTCTTGGTTACTAAAACACAGAGTATTTGTTACACAACCTAGCCAAGTTTAAAACTTAACAGAGGGTTCAGAGTAATATAGCAAAGTAATGTCTTTAGACAGAGAGATCTTTAGAAGTCTATCAGAGAGGAAATATTGCAGATTATGTTTGTAAGTCTACTTTAAAGACAGAAAAATACCGTCACCTTTATGTATGTTCAGGGCTCAAGGGAGAATTTACTGTGGTACAGTGGTACAGTAGTACAGTAGTACAATGTTGTGCCTTCCAAATGAAGTTCTACATTAAAGTATACGTGAAAGACACTTGCAAGACTTAAATGCAATGTTCTGATAGTCTAATAATCAGGTGGGTTTTTGTGTGTTTGTGTTTAATTTTATTTTAAAGATAAAAATACAGACATTACTGTAAAGGATAATACAGATGATTTCTGCCTTCGAGATACATTAAGCGTTGCATCAACAGACTCCTTTGTTTCCACAGCTGAGGTAAGACTCTTAAATATTGCTTCTTTTAAAGATTTGCTGATGTATTTGAACAGTGAACAGAGGGATCTTAATTGTTTACAATGATTAGCAAACAAAATGTATTTCTCCTATGGGGAAAAAAAAGAAGAGCTTTCCCAGCCTAGTTGTAACCAGCTTCCTAGCAGTTCGAGTAATGAAGCTGGGACCAAATTGCTTATTGGGTTTTTTTTTGGTGCACTGGCAGAATGTTTTCCCAATTCCTTCTAAAAAAAAATTACTTTTGAAAAATGTATCAGATTTTCATGAGCGAAGAAACACAATCAGTTGAGGGCATAATAGTTCCTTTCACCATGAATTGCATTTTTCTGTTCTCTTTTTTTCCTATTCCCTTACCATAATATAAAGACATTAGAAGAAGGCTTTGTCTTTTTGAAGTTAGGGTTTTTTTTGGAGAGGGAATTATCAGAAATTAACAGCTGCCTATTTTAGTACAGTCCATGTATAATATTATATTCTTCATCTAGCTTTCCCTAATTTTCTTGGATAAGGCCACGTTAGCTGTGTATGGTATTTGCATAGTAAATTAAATTATTTCACTTTTAGGACAAGGAGGATCTTTATCTAATAGCCAGTGTGTTCCTATACGCTGACTACTCATACTGTAGAGTTTTTAATTCTTAGGAAATACATATAGTATTTGAAACAAAACCTATATATTAGCACTGAACTAATTTTGGTACCGTAACACTGCTATGTGGGTATTATGTAGGTAAAAGCCTATGTACCAGACACCGCACATAGCCTAGGATTATTTCACCCAGCAAGGAGTATTACTACTACTGATGCACACAACACAGTGAATTTGCGTTCTTCGTTATGCTTAAATTAATAAAGTTACAGCAACAATTAGATAAATCATGTTTTGAACGTGTGTTTTCCCAAAATGTGTTACACGCTCATCCTGCAGCTACTTATATGGTGTTAGTTGGGGGGGGGGGGGGGTTTGTCTGTGGTTTGGGGGGGGGATTTTTTTGTGTTTTTGTTTTGGTTTTATGTTTTAAAAGATAAAGATACCTGAAGAAAGAGATCATCATCAGCCTTCTTAATACATGGCAAGCTTAGTTTCCCAGAACATAAGGAATGCTGACTGTGCCAGTAAATTGAGCCTCTTATTAGGGGGAGCAGGCAAGAATTCCTCAAAGGTCTAGCATTATTTAGTTCTGTTACATTCATGTAGGTGGTTATTTTGGTAGTCAACAAGGTCTTGATTCACAGCTGAGAATTTTTTCTATTAAGGAACAACTTGTGGGTGGCAAATAAGAGTTTTGAGTCTATTCATTCGACCAAAGCAGTCAGGAAATCCCAGGCTTAAAAACCATTGCAAGGTCCTGAGGTTTGATACTTTACACCAATGGTTTTGGCATCTCTTTACTGGCAGATGCAGCCTTAAAGCTGAACTATGCAGAGAAAACTGATTACAAGAAAGAGTTCAAGATTTACAAGAAAGGGTTCATTTTCCTTCTGATGTCAAGTTCTTACCTAGAAAATGTTGTATGCTCCGCATGTTGTTAAGCATGGCAGATGGTTTGGCCATTCTTCCAACAGCTGAACTCTGCTGTGTTAGAAATGTGAAGGCATGTTCGGAGCATCTTCAACTGATTGTATTTTGAACCAGGATGTTTATATCGGCAAGCTTTCCCCTCATTTCATCTCAAAAAGAATGGCCATTACTGAGTGTTTGCAAGACTATTTAAAATATAATACTGTATGTTACATATATGTGTATTGTTTTTTATCTACTTATAAAATATTTATATAAAAATGTATTTTTAAACACTAGAAAGCATCAAAAGAAAATCCATGATGCCTCCAGAAGCATTAGGATGCAGCTTTAGAGCTTGTCTGGAGACCACCTTTTCCATTTGAACTTAAAGGTCACTTTAGTTTATAGTTTGCAGTTTGTTTAGGTTTCTTCTCCTCTTTTTGCATGCTAAGGGAGGTCAGTTATATAGGAGTTTGCGCTCCCTTTCCAAATGTCATCAGTTGGGACTAACTTCAATCTGTAATCAAAATCATCTTGTCAGTGGAAGAACAGTTCCCCCCTTCTCTCCTGCTCAGTAGCCGGTTGGTTTAGCTTCTTTCTTCATTTAAGCTCAATAATATGCATTGCAACAGTACCACAGCTACTTTGTTTCATCTGCTAGCACGAGAGGAATTTAAACAAACAAAATAAAGCCAAATATAATCAAGGGCCTCACCCAGCTCCCAGGTATCGGGTTCTGTGTGGATCTGTAACCACGAGGCTGTGATCAGGAATGTTCATGTGCTGAAGCTGTTGTCACCTCCGGCTGGCAGCATCCAACTGGAGAAACCACCAGCCCTGATTCAGCTCAGCTCTGTCAGTTTGCCTAAATATCTAAAGAAAGTGATTTGCCTGAAGTTCACTTGAAAAACAAAAAAGCAATATAATCCCTTTTACCACAGAAATTATAACCTCCAAGAGAGAGGCAGCTGTTTGCAAAGTGCGTGTGTGTTCACAAACTATCTCTTCTTATGCTTTGCAAATGAAATAAAGTAAATGGAATGAGTGCTTTATGGCTTCAGTAGCTGGATCAGGTAAGAAATAAATTAGTATACTGATTTGTGTTCTGTTTCGGCCTTTATTTTGGAAAAGATCTACTTATGTATAGTTAATACTTTCTTAACCGTAATGTAGAAAAACAAATTCTGGAGTAAGTATTTTTCACTTTGTCTTGTTTATACCTGTTGTAACTATGACACTATATACACGTGTGTGTATATATATATATGTGTGTGTGTGTATGTGTATTGATTTCTTATAACCAAAAGAAATCAATATATTCCTGTTTCTTCCAGTTGGTTAAATTACTCTATGCTATATGTTTTCACATATGTTTTCAATTGAAGGCTGTCTGGCTTCCTTTGTTCAGAAAGAACATAAATATCCAGGTGGGCTTTTTCAATTAGAAAATCCAAACCACGATTTGGTGCTATGATTAATATTGGCAAACTAGAATAAAATCTTTGGTCTTAATAGCTGTAAATCTTTTTTAGGAAGTCAGCTTATTCTACTCTGTTCTTCCAAGCAAAACAACTGATAAGCAAATACATACTTTTGAAATGGAAATGCTTTCAAGCCAGATGAATTCTGAAAGCGTACATTGCGAACTTCAGAATAACGTTTTGTTGACCTTAAAACTTTTATTCCTTCACTTATTCCTGAGCTATTGCTTCATCACGCTCAGTTTGATGACTCTCTAGAAATCTGCATAGGAAAGCAGGCTTATTTATTTTATTTTTTACCCAAACACATAAATTTAGGGTGGAAGCTGACAATTTTATGAAAGGAACTTGCTTACGGTATAAAGGTACTGGTATGAGGGCATGAGTTCTGGCAAATACGTACCACGGGTAAGCCTCTTTTTTTGGATCATTAATAATATGATGTCATGTTTGGAGTGGAAATTGTAGCTAGCCATTATTTTGTGGATTAAATATGATATCCTGTAAACAAGACTTCTCTGTATTATTTATGTGCTTTGATTTCTTAATCTGCCTTTGTTTTTTTCTTGCTCTGAAAATGTCTATGATTTCACGTCAATTTATAGGATAACCACAAAATTAAAACAGCTGATAATGAAAACCTTTTGAGGAGCCTGTAGTAAAATGCTGGATGTTCATGCCTCATATGATATTCTTTGGTAACTAACAGACATATTTACCAGTGAAACAAAAACAGAGCTGGGAGGATGTTGCTATTTCCAGTTTCCTAAAGATTTACATGAGGCAATCTTTCTGTACTTTGTGTCCTGACATTTGTTTTTAGCAGCTTTGAGATTATTAGATATAAGTAGGCAAATAAAAAACAAAGCTAAGCTGAATCTATTTTATTAATTAAACTTTTGAAACCCAAAACTGGAGCTTTATGAAGTAATGAAGTAAAAGTCTGGCTAATAGTGTGGTGTTTCTCTTCTGTTTACTAGTTGGGTGTTGCCCTGTTGTTGTAAGCAGATGCAGAAAAGGATCCATCTTTCAGTTGAACATCAGGAAAAGTTATTTATCTTTACAAAAATGATGTTAGCCAGCTCTTTCATGATCTTCAAACCGATTTCTTTTTCAGCTCACAGAGCACAGGGAGATTCGTAATCCGTATGGTCTGGATTCCCTTTGCCATTGCCCGCTGTATGAAGAAGCCATGCACTTAGCAGAAGAAGGCAAAATTTATTCACGAGTGTTAAGGTATTGATTTATGTCTATGTAATGATTTCCAAGAAAAGTGACAATCAAAGTTAAATATTCCACATGGAACTCATATTTTAGAAGTTATTTGTACTAGTTATTTTTTCTAGGGATTTGACTTAGTTGAATTTTCTTGTGCTCCTTTTGCTAATGGTCTTTTAACCTGTTCTATTTCATACAGGACTGAAATGTTTGAATGTCTAGGAGACAGTGACTTCCTTGCTAAGCTTCACTGCATTCGACAAGCTTTTCAGGTAAATAGTCAGGAAAGTGATTTGTCTGTCTGTCTGTCTTGTTAAGCCTAAAGTATATGGCATTTACCCCTGCAAGCATTTTTATAACGTGTTCTCGAAGTGAATATTTTATTGTTGCTTTTACATTTCTATAGTTTTAAAATAGGATGTATTTGCAGAGGAGTCCCAATTTTGTGATTAGCTTTGGGACCTTTGCACCAAAGGCTTATTAGGAACTTGCCTACTATACTAGTGGTTATAATTATATTAAAGCTGATTCAAGTGATTAAGGTCACTTAGTATAACCTGTGAATGAATATGTGTATATTTTCTGAAACCTTTTCTAGATAATTCTTTCAGAAACATCAAACAGAATATTTCTTGCTGAAAGTGGAAGAAAAATTTTGTCTGCTTTAATTGTGAGAGCGCGAAAGGTAAAAGCCTTTTTAAGCTAATGTTTTATTGTTTATGTGACTTCCATCAGAATTCACTTTGCAGTGTAAATAAACCATATCTCTCATTAAGTTTGCTTGATACTCATTGCTTTCATTTTACAGAATCCAAAGAAATTTGAAGATGTCTTTGATGAGATGATACATTTTTTGGAACAAACAGATCACTGGGACAACACTGAAATGGAACTTGCTGCTAGAGGAGTGAGTCTGAATTTCTGAAAAGTGCTTTTAGCCTTAATCGTACAAACTGTAGCATCTAAAAATCAAATTTTACAGTTCAGAATTGTGGGGAAGGCAACTCTTTTTTGTTTATATTGCTGATTTATAGAAATGGCATCTACCACTGCAGTTTAGTATCAGAAAGCACATAATATTTTTTCGACCTTTCTTGACAAAATATCTCTAATATTCATCAAAACCAATTATAAATCTGCATGTTAATACAGAATTACAATATGGTGCATGCTGAATTCCACTGCTGAAAGATAAACTAGGTTACTTAGATCATGTTCTGATTTAATATAGGTGAAAAACCTGAATTTTTATGATGTTGTTCTGGACTTCATATTAATGGATTCATTTGAAGATTTAGAAAATCCACCAATATCTATTCAGAATGTAGTAAATAACCGCTGGCTAAATTCATCTTTTAAAGAAACAGTAAGTATTTACGTGTAATTTTCATAATCATTGTTCTGCAGCGCGTTAGAATAAGTAGATGGTTTGATCAATCCAACATTGGTGTGAGCACTCTGATATAAAATTTCCATATATGCCGAAACTGTTCTGGCAATCTGTGATTTATATCCTTAAAGCACAGTGTAAAAACAAGGATAAGTCCAACAACCGCAGAATAAAGACTGTGTGTATTGTTTTCACAATAGCATTGATTTGCAAAGCAAAGAAACCCTTTAGATCAAGAAGCGGCCAGTTTTCCATTTATTTCTGTCTTTCAACTGAAATATTCCCTATAGAGGGAAAAAAAACGTAACACACATGTAATTCTTTGTGTATTTTTGTGGTAACGTTGTGCTTTGTGAGTAGTAAATTATCTTCAGCACTGAAGGAGAAAAGGCCAGTACTGGTATCAGTATATTGTATTTCACAGGTCCATAT
Organism: Streptopelia decaocto; assembly: GCF_964273445.1. Taxonomy (NCBI): domain Eukaryota; kingdom Metazoa; phylum Chordata; class Aves; order Columbiformes; family Columbidae; genus Streptopelia; species Streptopelia decaocto. The sequence continues at coordinate 29,559,119 of NC_138659.1, read as the reverse complement.
TTGGACAAAACTTCTTAGGCAAATCTGAAGCTATTGCAAGAATGTTTTTGCTAAAATGAAAAAGGATATTTCAGTGTGTTCACATGATACTTAATATCTAAAATAGTTGCTGATGTCTGAGCACACACTTTCGTATATGGACCACGGGTCCTCAGTTAAACCCTGTGAATGTTGCTCACTGTTGCAACTGTAAAATCAGTCAAGGGTGCCAAAGTACATTTGAATTAAACTAAAGAAAATGTTGCAGAGTAAGATCTGAAAATAACAAATATTAACTACATATAAAGCTCGTTATTTGTATCACCTGATACCTTATAGGTTTAAACTTTGCATTGTCACAAGATTGAAAGTGAATAAAATACACATCCCCAAAATATAGAAATATAGTATTCTGCAGATTGCTTCTTTTGATATGGAAAATAATTTTGTTTATAGTGAAGTTACTCAGGGTTTGGGATTTTTTTTCTTTATTTTTTTTAATACTTTTAGGCTGTGGCTTCAAGCTGTTGGTCAGTACTGAAGCAGAAACGACAGCAAATGAAGGTAAGTTGCCTTGCAAAGGAAGTGAAGCAGAGTTAGTAATTGGCTCCTAAGAACATGAAGTTCTGTTCTGTAGCTTTAGCCAAATTAATTACAGTTCAACCCTTAATCCTGAAGGCATGTTTTAGACAAGAGACTGCCGATGGTAGAAGTTTAGTTCATGGGGCTCCAGTTCTAAGAACAGCTATTGATGTGACTCCTAACTGCTAAAGGTATATTTCATCATAGAGTTGTTTTCAACGGCAGTTGGTGTTTTGTAAAAGGCCTTCAGCTACCATTATATCTTAAGATTTGAGACGTTACATCCCTGTGTCAATATGACTGGGAATTTCATATACATAGATCTTTGCTGCACTAGTTTTATATGGAGGGATTACATGTCCAAAATAGATGTTACAGTAACCTGTTACTTTCATCTCTATTTCAATGCCCAACTGCCTTACTCTGCAGTTCATTTGTGTACTGAAGCCTCAATATTTATAAGTTTGTAGCTGTGTAACTTTACTCCTTGGCACTAGTTTCAAAAGTGGATGAAGTCAAGCACCATGGAAGTCTTTGTAACAGAGACTAATTGTACCACAAGGAGTTTGAACTTAGATTTACTTACGGACAGTTCTATAGCGCTAGAGTTAGGTTATGGTTGGACTCGATGATCCCGAGGGTCTCTTCCAACCTAAATGTTTCTATGATTCTTCATGTGGTATTTTATGTTTTAATTTAGGATTAATTTATATTTTTATTATTTTAAAATTAACTGTGCTGATGTAAAATTATAAGTAAAGGTTTATGAGCATATAAAATAAACTGTACATTCATATATGGTATATAAATATAGACCATATTATATGAGTGCCTGCAGGTTATAAAAATAACAACAGAATGGAAATTCACAGATACTTTGTATTTTTCTTTAGACTTCAAGATGGATTATTGTGTATTTGTTTTCTATTTGAAACTGTGCAGTTTGCTCATGTTTGAAAGTTTCAGCTGTGCGTAGTGTATAGGGGTTTGAAGAGGAGTAGTTCAATACATTGATCTGTCATTTGGGGGGCAGACCAGATTCCTCGTGATCTTTTTGGGCTTATGCCTATCAATCTTAAAATATTTAAAATACAAAGTACCACTGGAGGAAAAACCTTTTCTAAAAAATCATGAGACTTGTTTGGTACGGTTGGCCTGTAATTTAAAAGACTTCAGGTTACCACAGCCCCGAAGTATTAGGTGGTTTAAGCTTTTCTCAAGACTTAATTTTATATAATAGAGATTTATACTAAATTTCCTGTGTAACTTTTGTCTACGATTTTAACATCACCAGGTGCCTGATGGATTTTTTGCACATTTCTATGCTATATGTGAACATATCAGTCCTGTTTTGGCGTGGGGATTTTTGGGCCCTAGAAATTCACTTTATGACCTGTGCTGCTTCTTCAAGGTTTGCTGCTTTTTTTTAATTACCACTTATCTTAATTATAAAAAATATCTTCTAGAGTAAAAGAAATCAGGATCTTATTTATAAACAAACATTTGTGTTTTCCTAAGATTAACACTAATGGTAAGAAACCACGAATATAAATATTTTCATATTAATTTTTTAAAGCATAGAACTATTTTGCAGAGTCTATTTTAGCGTCTTTCTCTCTTAGCACCAGAAGAATACATAACTGGATGTTTTTAGGAAATGTCTGAAAAAAAAAAACAGCTAGCATTGCATACTTTTGTCTTCTTGTAAGTGAATACTAGTTTATCCTTTTTTTCCGCCCATAGGATCAAGTGCTTTTCTTCCTCAAAGACATTTTTGATTTTGAAAAAGTGAGATACTCAACCATGGAGAGTTTGGCTGAAGATCTTATGCAATTATTAATCCGACACACTGAACTTTTAATGGCCTATCTTGGAGCAGACTCGCTAAGGCATATCAGTGCTTGTGTAAGTGGTCACGGGCATGTCATGACCAGTGGGCTCGTGGAAGCAAAAGTACAGTAAACTTAAATCCCTGACAGATGAAATAGGGTGCACTTTGACATACTCCTTCCCACCTTTTGTCTAAGCCCGGAGTTGTCATTGCTGTTACTGAGCGAGCATCTGAAAATGTATCGTGTCGCTAAGTGTGGAAAAGGACTTACGGAGGTTAAATGTACATCTGCGAAAAGAACTGGTGAGCATATTATTGTATGTACCTAAATTACATTTGCAGCTCAGCTGTCACTGTATTTATAGTTCCTGTATCCCAAAGCTTTTTTTTTTTATTCCTGTAATATTTGGGTAAAGTTTATTTATGAAATACTGTACTTTTGCACAGATAATTTGTAAGTGAAGCTGATGGAGTTATTTCCTTTAAAGGCTTATAGTACAAAGTGTTCATTATAGAGTCTCCAAATCATTGTCTGTCTAAATCTAGGTGTTTTGACGGGGGTATATGCAGACTCTGACTCATGTGACACGTGCAATAACGTAATCACACTCACAAAAATGAACATCTTGCCACTGCCCTGCAATTACATTTGTGTGGGTGTAAGCAGTCATGTTGTACTACAGCGCAACAGAGCGGTGTAGGACACGCAGACACTGTTGGGGCAGGAATGACTTCTGGTATGCATTTTTATTTTGTTTTAAAATATCTAAACATCGTGAAGGTGTTTGAGAGCACTTATTTATATTCAAAAAGCTATGCTATCTTCATTAAATAATTTAAAACTTTTCCTTTTTCTAAAACTGTTACTACTTTGTATGGTGGTGGTAAACTAACAGCATTCGCAGTTCATATGTAGCATTTCAAAATATATTTTTAAATATGGGTGTATGATGAGATTTGTTAATCATGAAACAGCATCCAAGGCAGTGTTTTATAATTAAAAGCATTTCTGTCTTCCTCCCTTCCTTGTAGGAAGTCAAGTATCTAAGAGGCAATTTAAGCAATTGTGGCCATCTATGTGCAATGCAAACCAGGCTCAGGATATGGAACTTTAGATAGGAGCACAGCACAGTAAGGAGGTAGGAGGGAACTTGCAGTACCATTTTTTCCTGTGCCAGGGGTAATAAATGACGATGATCTGTATCTTTGAATTTCTGTGAACTGAAACAATGCTTCATAGTTAGCTTAGGCTTTTAAACTACACTTACAAACAGTTTGCCACACAAAGCCAGCCCACAGGAATCCTGTGTCAGGTAATACAGAGTAAGTAATTACAGACTCATTCTAAATATTCAGGTACTTGAGAAGCATGTTGTTAAAATCTAGCAAATTGAAACAAACATTAATTATAAACATTGCAACTTTTGTTGCAAACACAACCCAAACCAATGATATTTGGAAAGGAAGGTGTGTGTAATTCCGTGGATTTTACTGAAGCTGACATTTTCCACCTTGTTGTACTCATTTGATAAATATAAAATTGATGAAAATGTGTCGTATGACTTGTGTGAAATGCCGACTGTAGTTTATTAAAAAAAAAAATCAAGTATACTTCTATGTGTAATAAACCAGAAATTCCAAATGCTGCTGTTGGCCTATTTCCACCATTCAAGTTGCTGAACTTGCTCCATGCTGCACTTTTTTTCTCTGCAATGTCTTTGATACCAGAATGTAAAGTTTTTTTCACACATCTCACTTAGATTAAACATCCTTATTTCCCTCAATCATGCTGCTCAAAAGTATCTGTCTTGTTAGATTCAGAATCTATAGGAATAGCTGGAACTAGAGGTAACAGAGTAAATGGCAAGTTACACAGCAGATGTACTACCTGGAGGTTGCAATATGTCAAAGGAAATGATCTGCTGTGGTTTGTCTAGTCTAATAAAATGATATGAAGAAAATGACACCTTAGCCTTCATCACAGGAAAACAAAAACGCACTTTTTCACAGAAGTAAACGCATATTTCAATGAGTGATTTTTCATATTATTTATAAAAAGCTCTTGAAGAACGTGCAACACTGTTGCAGATGATATTATGTTTCCGGATAATTTAATAGCTGATCTTCTATTGAAACGGAAATGAGTTTTGTTAAACAGAAGAGTGAAAAATGTCTAAAGAAACACCAAAATATCTAGAAAATGGGTAAGAACCTGGTAATATCTGGCTTAAACAAAAGTATCCATTTAAAGGAGGAGCACTTCTATGCCCTGATAGAGCTCTCAAAATTCCATAGAATCACGTTGGAAATTGGATGGATGTATTTCCCATCCAGAATAAGAATTACAGTGTCTGGTTGCTGTAAGATACCACCAACATTCAGAAACTAGTAAGAAAGGACGAAAGAGACAGAGAGGGAAAAGGGAGAAAAAGGGAGAGGAAGAAGCCGATGTGCAGGTACATGTGAGGATGCTTTGCATCTCCTGTGGTCTCTTTGGACCTTTTCACCAACACATTCTCATACACTGTCCTTCTAGCTCTAGAGACAGATCTATATGTTTAAATTGGAGACAGCTGTCTGCTTGGAACACGGAACTGCAACCAGTTCTGTTATCACCTAAGCTTTCCGCACCTTAGCGAGGAGGTGGGTAAAGAATATCTGCTGATACCCAGCCATATGGCTTCAGAATTTCAAAAGTCCGTGATCTTCTTTTGAATACGTAAGTGCGATGCTAATATAATGCCGTTCTACTGTAGTGAATTCATAATCAAAATCAGAATTTGGTTTATAACGTGTAAATTTTTAAATAGTTTTGAACGCCCCTTTCCGTGCTAATAAGAACGAGCTAAATTTAAAAGCAGTCCTCTCCTGCCATAACTCTACTCCTAAAGTCATAAATGTTGAATGTGTAGGGATTATACAAGAATCAAATATTTATATCATTTGTAGTTTAGTTGTAATCATAATCTCACTTTTAATGTGTTGTTAATGGTTATTATACTTCACTTTTGTAGTCTTTGGTTTCTATCAAACTAAACGTGTCAAATCAAGTGTCAGAGTAAGTGTATTTGTGAAATTTCTGTTGCCTAAATGAACTGCAGTTGTGTATATTAAATAAAATAATACAGGGAAACAACTGTTGCTTATATAACTGTATCTAAAGCTTGAATTTGCTCCCTGAAGTCCAACAAAAAAACTACTCTCACAAAAGTTATTACATACATTAAAAAGAAACGGAATGGGAGGAGCTTTTGAGCTGCCCAGTTTATTTTGTTGACCTGTTTAATTTTGCTTCTATTAAAGGGTCCACAGCATTGATAAATTTTCAACACATAGGCCAGTGAGCCACTGAAAAGCCAAATATTGAGGTTTCTAGTCTTGGAAGTCAAGAAGTGATTCAGCCAGGCACCTAAATAAGTGAGGAAAGCCCAGCCTAGGGCTGGCCGCCCTGGTCTGTTGGTGCAGTAGAGGTAAGTGGGGTGGCAGCTGGTGAGATCCTGCCCATCAGTGTGGTTTCAGCGCATCCATCTCCTGTGCCACGCTCTTGTCTCTTTTCTTGCCTTTAGGAGATGAGTTTTTTCAGGTTTGTTTCCCAACCAGACTGCTATGGTGAGCTCCAGTCCTGGAATAAGGCTTCCTTTGTGGGGTAACATAAATAATGAAATAGAGAACATAAAGTGGCTAATCCTTACTGCTGTAGAAGGGTAATGTATATATGTTTTGATCTGCCAAATTAGTTATGTGTTAATCTGCTGAAAATCTATTTTCCTGAGGCTCTGTCTGAACTGAAATCTTCTGCCTTTGCTCCAGAAATCGGCGCACAGCTATTTTGACGGTGGCACTGGAGAAAGTTCCTGTGCTGTCCTTCAAAAGACAGACACATTTTGTGTTTTAACTTAGGTCTTGTTCAGATTTGCAAAGCCTAAGGTCGCCTGGTTATCATCATCATATTTTTAGATCCAGCTGGGAGCCGGGCTCCAGTGTGGCAGCCACAATACAAGTGGCATAGCAAGAAGAAAGTTTTGCGCTGGAGACCTTGCAATTGAACATGTAGGAAAGCAGTCATCTTTAAGCAGGAAAAGGAATGTATTCAGATGTAATAACATCATGTTTCTGCCTCTGTAAAGTTTCCAGAGGAGTGCTGCTTTAACCCGAACGCGCTGCGTCTCACAGGGCTGGCACTAGCTGGATTCCTCTCCGCTCCATCAGTAACTGTCACATTACTATTATTAGTCGATTGCTCTCCATGTGCCTTAAAACGACCCAGGACCTGACCCCCCTCGGTATAAAGGCCCCCGCGGGCAGGGCAGGGCAGGAGCCCGCGGTCCGGAGCGCTCCCTGCGTGTCCCGCTGCTGCCCGCGCTGCCGGGGGCCGGGACGGGAGAGCGGCGGTTGCCGAGCCTGCGATACTCGTAAGTACGCGGCGCTACGAGGTGCCGGAACCCGCCGCGGCCCCGGGCGGGGATCTCTGGGGCTGTGGCCGTGGAACAGCCGGGGCGCCGCCGCCGGCCGCTCAGCAGCGGGCGGGCTGCGGGGCGGCGGGTCCTTGTGCCCCAGTTCCCTCCGCCGGCATCGCCCGCGGGGCCTTCGGCCGCTGCCCTGCGGCAGGGACTGCGCGGCCAGGGACGCGCCAGCCGAGCGGCGGCCTCCCTGCCCCGGTTATTTATAGCTCCGCGGTGCTTCCAGCCTAAGATAATGCTGTCGGTCCGGGCGGCTGTCCGCGGCGGGGGGGGCGCTGGCGGCGAGGCCGGGCTGCGCCCCCCGCCCCGGCGAGGGGCCGGGCATGGCGTGCGGGGCCGCGCCGCAGGGCCGGGCCGGGACAGCTGCCGCGGCGCGGGGCTCGCCTGGAATGCGGGCGCCGGCCGCGCGTCGCGACTTTTATGGAAACTTGCAGCGGCGGAGCGGCGGCCGCAGCCAAGGGGCGCTCCGCTGCCGGCAGCCCGCCCGCCGGGACCGCGCCGAGCTGCAGCGGCGGGGCAGCGCTCACAGGTAAGAGCGGCGCTGCCGCCGGCGGCTGGGAGGCAGCGGGTGGGAGGCAACACTCGGCCCGGCTGCCGCGCCGCTCCTGCCGCGCACAGCCCGGTCCGCCCCGCGCTCTGTCCCGCTCCCCCGTCCTGCGGCGGGACCCGGGCGGGGTGTCTGGCCGGCGGGGTGTCTGGCCCGCGGTCCGCCGGCGCCCCTCGGCCACCACCGTCTCCTTCCGCCGCCGGGGAGTCCGCTCTGCCGGCCGCCCCCTCACAGCCTCGGCGGCCGGGCCGAGCGGCAGCCCGGAGGTCTGTGTGGAGAAGCAGCCCGCTTCGCACTGCGGCCCCGCTTGTGGCGGTGGCCGGCGAGCAGCGTCTGGGCGCGCCTAGCGAGGGGCTCCCGGGGGCGGGGGAGCCCTCCCGGCCGGGCGGGGGCCGGTCCTCGGCGGGGTCCGAGCGCTGCGCCCGCCGCGGCTGCGGCTCGTAGCTGGTTTGGGATGAAATCACTGCAGGTAGCGGCGGTGCCGCTGGGCAGCCCCGCCGGAGCTGCCGCAGCCCCGGGCGCTGGAGCCGCAGCGGCAGCGGGGCCGCGTCCTGCCCGCCGAACGCGCCGAGCCGGGCGGTGCGGGCCGCTCTCCCTTGTCGCTGTGCGTTTAATAAAAGTTGGTTAAAAATCTCAGTCTTCATAAACCGCACGTCTCTACATAAAGAGGAGTTCAGCTTTGTTGGGGTGCTCTTCAGCTTGAGTGGCACACGGAGTGCGTTCAGAGGTTTTACTACATCCTGAAGTCTAAGACACGGTGGCTTGGAAGAAAATATTGGTTTTCTGTGATAACTTACAAACGATTTGTTATCAAGTTTGTTTTAGGTAAATAAGAGCTTCTGCCAAACATAATAAACATCTGCAAAAAAGGCATGTTCAGTGGAACGTATCAGTGTTTTGAAAATTAGTCAGCGAGTAGCCGCATGCTAGAAAACTTAGTATCTTAACCTGAGACCTTAGATCTCTTAGAAAAATATCCGATGAAATTGTGAAATAATAATTAGTCTTATAAGAGGGCCAAGTGTATCAAGGAACATACAGAAGTGTGGGGATATGTGTAGTATATGTAGAAAGCACAGAGTCCAGTGCCATAGAAGAACTGGGTAGATGGTTTAAGACATGCCTAACAAATACTTTCTCTAACTGCATTTGGAGTGTTTTAACTTAGTCTATTCATCAGTGAAAGAAGACAAGCTCTCATTTACCATACTCAGATATTCCGCTTTGACGCTTCTTCATCAAGGAATGATGCGGTGGCCGAGCCCTCTGGAAGCAAGTGTGCGATCAGGGAGCTGGTGATGGTGGAAAGGCAGCTCGGGGGGCGGTGGGAGCGAGGGACGCTTTGCTGTGCGCTGGGGCAGCCGTGTCCCCTCGGATGGAGGTGATGGTTGTCGTGGGCATCAGCGCTACCAGCACTGATGGTGGCGAAGTGGAAGCAGCGCTGGTCTCCTGTGCGGCAGGGGCACGGGCACCACGTTCAGGCTGAGTTGTCCATGAGGATTGCAGAGAAGTGGCAGAGAAGCCATGTCGTGGCGTGGGAGAAGGGCAGAAGCAAACTGGCGTAGAGCTTTGTGGCCATTATTTTACCCCATGTTTCAGTACCCTGATCTCTGAAGTCCTGCCAGTGAAGTCACCAAGAGTTGTGCTCAGATCATACTGTTTCTCTTTGTCTGCTGTGACACAGTGAGGGATTGAGGAACTATGGCATGGGGCAGAACATCCTGATTTTTGCCTCAGGGATCTCAGTTCACAATTTAGTGCCACCCATGATTAGAATCAGCAGATATCTTGAAACATGAAACCACAGCCAGAGGATCTCAGTGGGGCTTCCCCCTGTAACAGACCAGGCTCTCAGCCCCTCTTACATTTGCTCCGGAGCTTACGCACCCCATAATAGTACCTGAAGAGAATAAGGAATTAACAGAGAGACCTTTTCTACAGGGAAGGGTGATTTATTTTTTTAACACAGGAGTTGGACTGCATGGCGCTGTCACATTAAGATTATTTATAATTGTATAAAGAGACATAGACAAAGTCCTTTACAATAAATATGGTTTTATACATGACATCATATCTGCAAGGACTGTTCTGCTCTTATGTGAGATTCTCAGTAAATGTTGTAGTGAAATAAATTCAAATGATTGTGTATGAAATTGAATTCCCTGGGTCAGTCGTCGCTAAGCATCCTAGTCTTTAATTATAGGGGTTTCATGAAGGAAATACAAGCGAGTGGAAATAGTTTTGCGTTTTGTGCTTTATAAAGTGCGATGTTGAGGCAGCTGGTGTTGGTTGTCATCGCTCCTTGGCTGCAGCGGGGCTGACGGGTTGTGCCAGTTCAGGATCTTCCCCTGTGCACGATAATTTTAGTATCTGTAATTTAGTACAACAACTGGTAGTGTCATTCCAGCCGAGTTACAGTGAGGACATAAATGCTGCGCGTCGCTCTCTTTCCCCTCCTCTTGCCAGTGCCGCTTCATATTTTGTTAAATATTTTAACATTGTGGGCTGTGTTTCCCTCTCCTAAGCGCTTTGGCTGCGAGTGGTGAATTTCCAACTCTCACAATATGGTTTTCTTATATAATGGCGTCTTCGAGAGTAGATCACAAAGACGAGACAGATGGTAAACGTAACTTAGACTGTGCCGGGAAGGGCTTATTTATAACTCACAGTAGCCGCAGGACAGCAGGGGGGCCTCCCGAAAGGAGGAATCACAGAGCAACTAGACTTTTATGAAGTCGTGGCTTTGTACTCCTGCTATACAGAGTAGTGTTGGGTTCAGGAAAACGCTGGTGTTTTCCTGTGGCTCGTGTTAGGACGTTAATCACTGCACTGAAAATCAAGAACTTTTATGTTTATGTGGGAGGTTTCTCTCTGGTTAAAGCTGCACAACATTTTTTTGATCAGTTGAGGACTCTGAGCATCTTTAAGAAATGGAAATGAATTAAATTTAAGGAGGTCGATTTTGGGACTTGTGAACACAGGACTGTGTCCCCATAATGGTTTTCTTTGTTCACTTTGGTTATTTTTGCTAAAGGAAGGTTTTAGGGAGTCTGCATGAAAAGTCGAGGAAGCACTATGACCATCACAAATCGAGGCACATCAGAGGGGGCAGCTTAACCATGGGAGCTTACCCATTTACAGCAAACAAATAAGATGCTTTAAAACGGTTGATTTTTTTAAATTTCAGAGTATTTATTTGCTTTGTATTAAATTTTCACTTGAACCTTCCTAGGGATCCCTCTCTGCATTACAGCCAGTAGAGTAATGGCATTTTCTCTTCCATTTGGTTCCAGAGGTGGGACCATTGGTCACAGGATGGAGGTTAAATTTCCCATTGAGGAAGAACCTCAACGTATACCTGCTTTGAAAGTGGAATTGCAGTCTAGTACTTCCATTATAAACATTATAACACTCTAACATTATAAATGAGACTAGTGTCAGGTGAATGCTGGAGTGATGAGACTGGACAGGCCTAGTAACAAGCTCCATTCATTTTTTCATCATGTTATGTTCAATGTTATAATCTGGGACTTTTGTGAGTGGGAAGCTTAAATGAGGAGTTCTTACAGGTTTTCCTGGGACATGTTGATCTCAGGAAATAAAAGATGAGTCTGAATGTTAAGATTGGACAGCTTCATGATTGGAGAACAAATCTCTTCTGAAGTAAGTACATATACAAGTCGACCCTTTCGCCTCAAGGAGTAAGCGTTACTTGTATTAGAAGTACTCTGTGGGAATATTCTTACTACAAGATGAGAATATATATATATATATATATGACTTAAAAATATAACTAGTTCATCTCAAAAGGGAATTAGTAGGTCAAGGTTTCTTGAGTTGGAAAATTTACTACCACATACTTTATGTGAAGAAATTGGCTGAAGGTGCCGCTCTTCCATGATTTGCAGGTGTCAAGACTTCTTGAGTTGGCCGCTTTGGTTTTCTCAGCAACAGCACATTGACTATATGGATCCTCAGCAACAGCACATTGACTATATGGATCCTCAGCAACAACACATTGACTGTATGGGCGGTATCATGTTCAGCAACGCCCTACTGCTTTATATCCATATCTTTTAGCATCAAAGGTGGAGGTAGGATGACTTGCAGATGCAAAATGCCTTGCAGCCAGCTGGCTAACCTTCAAGCACACTCAGAGTTAGCGATGCCAAAGAACTGGAAAGTGGCCTAAAGTAATAGCAGATATGGCAAGAATCCAAATGGCAGAAACATATCTGCCATCTCGAAGGCCCACTGCCTGTTGGTACATTTTTGGAAGTTCAGACAGCAGGAATTTGCAAAAAGAAATATCTTCCAATATTTGCACTTTTAGATAAAATTTCAGGTTGGTTGGTTGAGGGTAGATCTTGTTGCTGTCAGCAATCTCAGTGACACTGTCAAGGGGGTCGGGTAGGTAGAGCTATCGGAAAGGTTCAAGACACAGTTGACCCCAAAGCTCAAAGACTAAATGGCATTCTCTTGTAAACAAATCTTCTTCCTACAATTCAGTTTACACAATGAGCAAATCAGCCTTCAGAATAGTCAGTTTTCAAACAGCTTTAGGATGAAGCTGCACAGGTGGGGCCTGTTGCTGCAGTGGAGGTTGGTGGTCGTCGTCACTGCATGTGTTTGGGTGGGATTCCTTGGGAAAGATTCTCAGTTGGCCTCACTTCTCCAGCCCCGTGTGAAGGCTGGAAGGTCCCTGTGTCCCAGGCCACTTGAGTGCGTGACATTCCTGGGTTTTCTGACAGCTTCATGCAGTAAATCTGGTATTCAGCTTCTGTATTTTAAGTACAAGGATGAAGGGTATCAGCCACAAGTAGGAAGAGGAAATCTAAAAAGTAGAGATGTAAAAGAAGAGAACAGATAAGGACTTCTCTAAGATCTGCTTAAAAAAATGTGGAGGTCGAAGCATTTTAACTAGTTTTAAGGTTATCCTGATCACAATGGGGATTTTACTTACATACGTGAAGTAAGCTAAAGCTTATGAAGATGTGCAAACCCAACAGCACAATATACAAATGTATATGAAAGTGTATAGGGGCCTTGAAAGCATGAGAGTGCTAGTGAAGTTATCAGACTGCTAGACACAACAGAATTTTAACATGCAATGCTAATCTGAAACAGTCTAAATAGGAACTATCATAACAGTTTGTGTGTTGACAAGTGACAAACTGGAATGCCTTGGGCTCCTATCAGCCTACAAATAAGGTATTTGCCAACTCTGATTTGTGGGGGAATGGCTTTCCATACTCATTCATTGGAAAGGAGCACCCCGGTGTTCTCCAGAACGTCTCTGCAGAGGCTGGATTTGAAGACTTTGGAACTTGCAAACCAGGGCAGAGATTGGCAGCGAAATGCTCGTTTCAGATGTTGTGATTGCTTTCGTTTGGAAAAACATCCCAAGATACTGAAGGATCTCATTTGAGCTGTATAGCTGCAGCATCACCAGTGAGCACTGACGGTGTATTTCTGAAGAGCTTGTATGAAAACAACTCTGAACGTTCATTATTCTTAACACCACGTAAAAAGTCTCATGCTTATAATGTGTTTACATTTAAGAATGATAAAATTTGAATTTTTATGCTTATCATGTGTTTGTAATTAAGAATTAGAGACCTTAAAGGATAAGAACTACTAAGAACTTGAATTTCCATCTGTGTCCTGACATCAGTTCCTCTAAAGCACAAGTGACAGAGCCCTTTCAGCAGTAAGTTACCTGCACAGACAGCACTGGGGTCATGTCACGATTCCCTTCCTCCCACAAGCTCTGATAGACACCTTATGATTTAAAAAAAAGGGAGAGGGAAGAAAAAAGGAAAGAGGTTGAAGCACCTTTCTGTTGGGTTCCTAATAAATACCATGTAATTTAAAATTTGTAATGCTTTTCTCTTAAAAAATGCAGTGCAATTTCCATCCCACAGTTAAATGATATACTTTCTCTCAGGTATGTATGTGTCTTACCTAACTTGTTTCATAGTTTTTAGTGCTAGTTTTCCCTAGAATAGCCCTAGGAGAAGGGAAACCTTTGTTTTGTGTTCCTGGATGGGGGGAAGAGCTGAGGGAGAGAAGGAGGGTGGTCAGTAGGTCAGAGAGGTTCTCCTGCCCCTCTGCTCTGCCCTGGGGAGACCACACCTGGAATATTGTGTCCAGTTGTGGCCCCTCAGTTCCAGCAGGACAGGGAACTGCTGGAGAGAGTCCAGCGCAGGGCAACAAAGATGCTGAAGGGAGTGGAGCATCTCCCGTGTGAGGAAAGGCTGAGGGAGCTGGGGCTCTGGAGCTGGACAAGAGGAGACTGAGGGGTGACTCATTAATGTTTACAGATAGATAAAGGGTGAGTGTCAGGAGGATGGAGCCAGGCTCTTCTCGGTGACAACCAATGGTAGGACAAGGGGCAATGGGTTCAAACTGGAACACAAGAGGTTCCACTTAAATTTGAGAAGAAACTTCTTCATGGTGAGGGTGGCAGAGCCCGGCCCAGGCTGCCCAGGGAGGCTGTGGAGTCTCCTTCTGTGCAGACATTCCAACCCGCCTGGACACCTTCCTGTGTAACCTCATCTGGGTGTTCCTGCTCCATGGGGGGATTGCACTGGATGAGCTTTCCAGGTCCCCTCCAACCCCTGACATTCTGTGATTCTGTGATCCTGTGGAGTCACCATCCTGGCTGAGCCTCCAGCAAGGGCATCATCCTCTGACACGCGGGTGTGTTCTCACCCAGGGCCGTTTCTCCTCCTCTCGGGGCTGTGCGAGGTCCCGGGGCTTTGGCCCGAGCCCTCTGCAAACCTCCCTGGCCCCGGTGCCCGAGCGGAGCAGCGGTGGCACAGAGCAACGTTCCTTTCTGCTGGCACCACCATCCTGAACAACAGTTCTGCAACACGCCAGCTGGGGAGCTGGCTCCAAGTTATTATCTTTTTCTTATAAATGGAAATTTAAACCCAATAGCTAGGACTATATGGAGGGGTTATGAGCATGAATAGTGAATCATAAGCTTGTTCTTGTAATTACTGCTGCATAGTTAGAAAGCCTCAAAGGACCAAATGAAATAGTGATACATTGATTTCAGCCTATGCAAACTTGTCCAGGATGATGGTTAAAGCAGTGTTTAAAAGGAAAAGGAAGGAATATAACTACAACTGTTTCTTTCAGGTAGAAACTGAAAGCAATCTTAAACGCATCAGGTGCAGAGCACAATACAGTAGCCATGAATGACATTGCACAGAAAACGGAGGTATGTACCAATTTTAAAGTAATCGCAATAATGTAGTAATTTACAACCGATGTTTGCAAAAAAAGAGTAATTACAAACAATTATACTGTAAATCCGCTGGCATTGCTGCTCTTCTAAGACAGTGGAAGGGCATTTGGAAGTAGCTTAAAGAAAGGAACTAAAGATTTGATGGAATCTGTGAAATATGTTGTTACTGTTATTAAAAAAATGATGGAGGAAGGCAAAATAAAAGTAACAAAATAGGAAGAAGTTTTAAATGTTGGGGGGAAATGAAGGGCAACATTCACATTGAATTCTAAAATGTAAATATTAGGCTACTTAACATATTTATTCTTCCAACACAGACGCACTGAGCAACAGGAACAAAACCTACGGGTTTAGGTGGGAAACATAAAGTCCCCATATTTTGAGCCAGTTTTCTCAGCATTTCTGTAGTCATTGCAGTAACAAGGGAGAAAACGTCACAGTAGTGCTGAAAAGTGGGGACTTCTCGTGCTGTTTGGGGTGGCTGAGAAGTGTCCATTGGCTGCATCAGCGTCCTGCAAGCCCAGTGATCCTGACCCTTCTTAACATGAAATCACCGGAATGTTGAGTTCTCTAGATATTAAAAAAGTACATACATAATGCAGCGGATGTTTTAAATAAACAAATAGTACTCTTTATTTTAAAAACATACCTGGCTGTTGAAGTGTTAAAACATACATATTGTATTTTATTAAAACATACATATTGTATTTTATACGTGTCTTTGTATGGGTTTTAAGTGCCGGGGGCAGAGAGGCTCTTTGGTGATTGCTTATGATTCAAAGCAACAATATAAATCTGTATCTAATTTTTAAAGCCATAGTAATTGAAAATGCACATTCACATAGTTCCTTCGTTTAGTTACGTAGCTATTAATTACAATTACTTATAGTTTAATGCAATGCTAAATGTTGTTTTGTGTATTTTAGTGTTTATTGCTATTTCTGAACAAATACAATGATGCTTAATAGATGGTGGGTAGTGGCAGCAAATTTCTAATCCCAAATGCGCTTCTGTTTTATGTTCATACATTCTTCCTAACCCAATCTCTCTGAATATTCCTGTCCATCTGTTTCACCTTTCTTTTTCTTATCTTCATTTCTCCTTTATCTTCACCAAGATTCTGCTTTCTTCATCTAAACCCGTCCAAAAATCCTATGTGCCCAAGCTTCACAAGGGGGATGTAAAGGATAAATTTGAAGCTATGCAGAAAGCAAGGGAAGAAAGAAATCAAAGGAGATCTAGAGACGAAAAGCAAAGAAGAAAAGAACAATATGTTAGAGAGAGAGAATGGAACAGGAGAAAGCAGGAGGTTATTTTCTTTGCAACTATTTTGCGCTATTTTAATATTGAATATCTCGTGTGAAACTATTTTCACATGATTTTAAGACCATTTGGGAATTTAATTTAATTTCTAAAGACAGTTTACTTCCTGTGTTTTATCAACCAGATGAAAGAGCTGCTTGGATCTGATGAAGACGACGACACAAAATCATCTAAAATAGAAAAGGGTTATGTTCCAAAGCTCATAGGTAAGACAGGTCTCACGTGAAAGGCCACAGAACTCACTAGATAAGTATTAGATCTGACCGCTGAACTGTGTGTTTCATGTTCGCAGGAACTGTTAAAGGCAAATTTGCAGAAATGGAGAAGCAACGGCAAGAAGAAGAAAGGAAAAGAATGGAAGAAGAAAGAAAGCGCCGCATTGAACAAGATATGATTGAGAAAAGAAAAATCCAGCGAGAATTAGCAAAGAAAGCACAGGAGGTATGTTCGTCTGATCACAATAATCGGGATGTAATTGCAAACCACCAACACGAGAAGAAAAAGGTTGGAATTGAACAGAAAGATTTGATCTTCAGGTTTATGACAGTAGTGATTTACATGGGAGATGCTCAATGGGATGGACGTGGGGAGGAACGTACAGAGAATCTTCACTTCTTTACGGTAACAATTTGTTTAAGCACTAAACTCGAGTTACAGATAAAACCAGGCAGGCATACACCTGGTGGGAATGTGAATCAGCCGCAAACTTTGGTGTTATACGCATGCAAGAGTTTGCAGAATTTACTAAACTAATTAGAAAATGTTTCTTTTCTTTTACCAACCCTTCCTTTGGACAATTTTTGCTTATACATTAGTGATACGGTTCAGTGATAGATGAACCAAAGCCAGCAAGAATAGGAAAACGCAATTGGCAGGCAAAAACAAGACGACACTAATGCTGTAAAAAATCATGAATCGTGAAGATTCAGATAATGTTTTATTCTGTTGCAAATGTTGTCCTTTGTAAAATTTTGCAGTGGGGTGTCAATTCCTTTCGTAAGGTTTCTTCAGTGCTGCAATTAGCGCATTGAGAGCGAACATCTAAACGATAGACTAGAACCCTGCATACTGTGGAGCATTGTAGAAAGTGTATTAGACAGTGATGTATAGAGACTATATGAAGCAAATACAACAGTAGGCTTTTTGCAGGAGTTGAGGGGAAGGCAATATCACTTGAATCAGAGCTAATCAATGACCTTGCTTTAGCTCTTTCTCTCTTCACACCGTTCTGGAACGCTTCAATGGAGAATGGACAGCTAGGGTTCTCTGAAGGGTTACGAAGCTTTGGCCTCTTTTCTGTGGGGTGTTTTCTGTCGTGTTCCCTCTTCAACCAGCTCACCTGTGTGCAATATTCCAACCAACGTTCAGTCGTTACCATCTCCCTGAATTTAAGCGGTTCATACGTATCACTGATACAAAAAGAATTTCCGATTCTGTGTTTGCAAATCTAAGGCAAAGAGCCAAAATAACGTAATCCTATGAAATTCTCATTTAATAGATTGAGGACTTTAACAATACGGGAACTGAATCAGCAGCAGAGGTAATCAGATTTTTTTAAAGAAATGTTCACCTAACCTACATTTTTTATTCACTTTGTTTTATTATTGTAATCTGGGCTGGGAAAACCTAGAAAGGGGCACACAAACCTACTTAAAATCCAACCAAGGAGCTAACAAACTTTTAACTTATGCAGAACTATATGTCTGTGCTTTAAGTCGATGTATTGAAGTTTGAAATCGAGTCTGCACTGCGAGTATTTTTTGTTGGTTAAAAACATCTAAAATGCGAATATTCAAAGCCACCAGAAGGACTTGAGGGACACTGGCAACAGTGCACTAAGTCCTCTGGCTTTGAAAGTATCATCTTAAAAGCTCTTTGCCTTGAACTTGAAATTAAAAGGGGATTCTGTCAATATACAGATATTTGAACACCTTACTCAGTTAACTTGTTTTTTTTAAATTGACTAATTTACTGTATGGATATGGATTTGGATTTGAAGTCCTGCAGTAATAAACACAAGACTGGAAGTGGAGTGTGGCTCCAGCTCCAAGGTTTTCAACATTTCACCTGTTGTTCTGCAAACCACGAATATTTGTAACTAACAGTCGATGCAGATTTGTAAAGAAATCCCGGAGTTTGCCAGCAGTTATGTTTAAAATAGAATTCAGTCTTGATGCTCTTCAGGTATTACAAGAAACTAGTGACTGCTTTGGGCTGATGGGTTTATTCTTGTTGCTCGTAGTACAAGTAATTCTTCTGGAAGCTTTTGTGCACACAGGTAAAACCAGTTTTATTAAAAGTGAGTCTATCTAGAAGTCAAGCTTTATAAAAATATAATAAATATCTTTTTGGACAGGAAGGGGATGATTCACTGCTAGTTACAGTAGTGCCTGTAAAACACACCAAAACCCCTGGGAAGATGAAAATAAACTTGGGGAACACGGGCAAGGAGAGAGCAGAACAAAGAGCGAGACAGGATGAAGAAATGAAGCTAAAATATGAGGAACAAAACCAATTCCTTAAGGAAACCAAGTGCCGTTCATTTGTCATGGTAAACCACTCACCTAAAAATACCTGAGAAGTAAATATCTATTATTTAAGGTATAACTATTGCATTTTTCTTACACAGGGTGAAAATGAAGACAGTGAAACTCAAGAGCCTCTGTCTCCTGGTAAGCTGAAGGTAACATTTGAAGAACTCGAAAGACAAAGACAGGAAAACCAAAGGCGACAAGCAGAGGAAGAAGCAAGACAACGTCTAGAAGAGGAAAAACGTGCCTTTGAAGAAGCGAGACAGCAAATGGTAAATCCATGCGTTGTTCGTGGTGGTACAGAATTTTCACATAGGATGTGCTTTTACATTCTTCCCTGTATCCAGTTCTTCTTTTTGTCTTGTCCATTAACTCTGTTTCAAGCTGTAGAGAATCTCAAAACTGTATCACTGTTCATTTTTGAAAGACGTATTTTTGACCTTAGTTCTACCTCAGTAAGCACACTGGTGTAATGCTTTAGATACTCCCCTTGGAAAACCAGAAACTATGTGTGGTTTACATCTGCCAGCAATCTGGGCAGCTTTTAGATCTACACATAGTGGCACCTTAAGCTCTAAGTCCTCAGGAAGATAAGAAGTTGTCCGTTCTTAAATAGTGCTGCAGATGTTTCAGTCGCCAGTTTGGGGTGAAAACATTCTGTAATAAGAGAATGCTATTTGTATTCTCATATTTATTTATAAATATGATAAATACCTCAATTACAACTTTCCTCTTATGGAGAAAGGGGAAAAAAAGGTCAGCTCCCTTGTATGTATAGACATAAACAAGAATAAACTAGGAATTACTAGAATAAGCCCTAAGTTGTCAGAAATGTAGCTCACAATTCCTGTTTTATATTACTTGCAAAACTGCCTCCATCTGTATTCTTTATCATAAGCTGAACTTGTTTAGATCATCTATAAACAGACACCTCGCTATAGTTTGACCATCCTAAAGGAATCGAGCACTTAGATACACCAGATCGTTTAGGTCTGTATTTCCTCGCTTTACCACCCTCCATTTCCAAGAGCATTTTTTAAGTTCTGTATTTAAATAGCCATCCCCTGTACAACCACGATCATTATGACTTTGTTAATTTACATACAAAGAAGACTAATGAGAAATGAGATTTTAATAATCCGTGAAATCTTTGAAAATGTTATTTCTAGGAATTCACCAACTCTAACTTTAAAAGAGTATAATTATGAATGAACGTGCTTTGACAAACAGCTCAAGATCACTATATTGACCAAAAACATTAGGAAATGGATATTCTCAAGGATGAAAACCCCACAGAACCTCCAGAAACCCCAAACACTGAAATTCCCAAGTGGTCCAAACTCTGGGTTTAGGCAGATACTCAGATTGTAGTTTACTCCTCCACCCCCAACTCCAATAAATCACTGAACCTTTCTGCACCAATAACCTTGACATTATGGCAATAGTGCACTTTTTTCTTCTTATTTGGGGGTGGGCAAGGGACACTAGTGAAGGAGAAGAGGGAGGAAAATGAAGGAGAGAGAACTTTGTGGAGTCACTAGTCATTCTAACTGAAGTTTTGTTCACACCTCTCACCCTTATGTATTTGCATTTATTAGCCAAGGAATATAAAGTAATTAACAAATTCTCTATTTCAAAAGAAATTTTCTAATATACGGTTTTATCTGATATCCGTGTTTGTAAAAATATTCAGAAGTTTTCTAAAAGGAAGAGTTGGGCGGGGAAAAATTTAATGAAATATAACAAGGGCAAGTGTAGAGTCTTGAATCTGGGTAGGAACAACCCCAGGTTCCAGTGTAAGTTGGGGAATGACCTATTAGAGAGCAGTGTAGGGGAAAGGGACCTGGGGTCCTGGGGACAGCAGGGTGACCATGAGCCAGCACTGGGCCCTTGTGGCCAGGAAGGCCAATGGTACCTGGGGTGAGTTAGAAGGGGGTGGTCAGTAGGTCAGAGAAGTTCTCCTGCCCCTCTGCTCTGCCCTGGGGAGACCACACCTGGAATATTGTGTCCAGTTGTGGCCCCTCAGTTCCAGCAGGACAGGGAACTGCTGGAGAGAGTCCAGCGCAGCCACCAAGATGCTGGAGGGAGTGGAGCATCTCCCGTGTGAGGAAAGGCTGAGGGAGCTGGGGCTCTGGAGCTTAGAGGAGACTGAGGGGTGACCTCATTAATGTTTACAGATATATAAAGGGTGAGTGTCAGGAGAATGGAGCCAGGCTCTTCTCGGTGACAACCAATGGCAGGACAAGGGGTAATGGGTACAAACAAAAAAGGTTCCACTTAAATTTGAGAAGAAACTTCTTCCTGGTGAGGGTGGCAGAGCCTGGCCCAGGCTGCCCAGGGAGGTTGTGGAGTCTCCTCTGCAGACATTCCAACCCGCCTGGACACCTTCCTGTGTAACCTCATCTGGGTGTTCCTGCTGGATGAGCTTTCCAGGTCCCTTCCAACCCCTGACATTCTGGGATTCTGTGATTCTGTGAAGAGTTCAACAGTTAATTTCCTTCAGTTTTTTTTTTTTTTTTCTCCTATGAATTCCCACTAAAAGATGTCTGTAATTCCCTTGACTGGCTACCCCACATACCAGTCCCAGGGCTGCTTGCAGGTTACAGAAATCTGGATTATCAATATTCTGACAGTCGCCAGGCAATTTCCTCCAGTAACAAATAAAGTTCCCTGAGGTATCTTCTGAAGATGGTTCGTTCTTTTGCTCTTGATTGCCGTTTGCAAACCACAGGCTTCTGTTTGCAGAGAGGTGTTCACTGGAGAGAAGCAACAGTGAAGAGATCCCAGTATATCAATTCCCTTTCTTCAGTGATGATTAAATGTCTAAAAAGAAAAGAAACAAAAATCTCAGTCTAGAGTGATAGCAAAATGTTGACAGATTTCGTTTTGCTATAAAACTCTATGACTTATTTTTAACTTGTAAGTGCATTGGTGAAAACAGTGTATATGCAAACAAAAAAGACTTGATGGCGTAAAGGTCTATGAAAGTGATGTAAAGAAAGTGAATATGGAGCCATTTTCAGTATTCAATGCTGAAAATGTAAAATACGTACTTAATTGTTCAGCCTTTACCTGATAACACATTGTTCTTTCACTTACACACTCAACAGATTTCTAAAAATTATAGAAGCTACATAGTGGGTCTTGAAATGCGTTTCTTTTTCCCCTCCCCAAGCTAAAACCAAGACTAAAATGTTTCTTATGGGAATCAAACTCGATACATTTCTTTTCCCCCAGGAGAGAGAAAAAAACAAACCAAACCAACAACAAAAACCCCACCACAAACAACCGATCATTTCTAAATGATCAGAAAGGAATTAATGGAGTATTTATTTACTACAAAGAATATTTCTGTGTTTGGATAAGTCCTTTCTCTTCTTTCCTCTCTTGTCTGAAGGTAAATGAAGGCGGTGAGGAAGAATCTGAAAATTCTGTTAAAGAGTTCCGTCCTGGTAAACTCAGGCTCAGTTTTGAGGAGATGGAGAGACAGAGGAGGGAAGAGGAGAAGAGGAAAGCAGAAGAAGACGCAAGACGGCGCATAGAGGAGGAGAAAAGAGCATTTGCTGAAGCAAGGAAGAACATGGTATGGCATTTTTGTTTAGTATCTAGTTTACTTAAGTCTCCAAGGAACTAGAAAGCAGCTCTGGGGAAAACCTTCCCATGGAGTTAGGAACGCGTGCTTCAGCTCCTCCATTCATTAGCTCACCTCTCACTACTCATTAGAAGGTGTGGGGGGGTAAACTAATCAAGCTTGTTTGCCAAAAATCATGACAGAACAATCCCTCCTCACAGCAAGTCTAGAAAGAATCTCAAATAATTTAGTCAAAACCGTATATTATGTCCAATGGGCATTATTACGCTAGATGCAACAAACTAGGAAAACAAAATGTTTTCACAAGGTGGGTTTGTTGTTTGCTCTTCTTTTTTGGGAGGGAGCATAATTCCTTTTACTTCTCTGAGTTTATGTGCCTGCCTTTACAGGGTGTCCTCCAATCCGTTCTTACCAGGTAAAGCATAATTAATGGCATATTAGAACATCACGCACTGCAAGTACAAAGTTTGGTCATCTTTGGCCCCTTAGGAAGGTAAAACTAAGACGGTTGAATTCTGCTACCGATGTTTTTATTGCATTTCACTGCTTGTTCAGAGAAACAGAAAAAATAACTTACGACATTTATCATGAGAACAGTTTGTAATACGGAACTTCCTTAGGCAAACTCAGATCTCTGTGATACGCAATGACCTCTAAAATTTAAGATCATATTGTAGACAAACTTTCAGGAACTTAGGACTGACATACTGACACCGCCTGAAAGCAGAGAAAGGTGCCAACAACATTATTTATAAAAAATAACTAGCATGGAGCTTTTCACTGTATTCGTCATGCTTATTCCAAGTTTCTGGAATATATACCCTGGGGTATAAGCCCGTTATGGGTGAACATTAGGAAATACAGTATTAAATTATACAAACTACCAGCTAAAACTAAGTATTGTTTGTTTCAAAAGGAAGGGCAAGACACACCATACGAACTATGGGATAACCCACCCACTTGATGGTGTCTTCCTGCATTCCCCTCTGTAGTTTCATTGAAAAAGAGCAACTGTATGCTTACTAAAATCTTCTTCATCATTCAAGGCAATGCTTTTGAGGCAAATTAAAGCTTTGTTTGGCTGCTCATATTGCTAGCGGTGCTCCCTCTGCCTGGAAATTGGGCCAAAGACAAGACTACTACAGTGAAAGACTACCCAGAGAAGCTACAATGTAAATTGATATTTGATATTGTACTGGTAAGCAATTGTGGAAAATAGTGTCTGTCCATACCTGCGAGAGAAAATAGAAGCTAGAGCCACTAGAATAAAAAGAGTGCTCTTAAACATATTAGTCATGTCTTTCAGAAGTAGTATAACCTCACATTCCATTTTTATTTAAGCATTTAAATTGTTATTTTAGAACCTTCTTCATGTTTATCCATTTTAATTTAGTTTTGAAAGTATACACACACAGAAGCAGTCATGTTGTTGCTTGAAAGCACAACCAACACCTCCTTTTGGAAGGATCTCCCTGTTTCCCATTGATTTGTTCTGTATTTACACTTCCACCACCGTGCTCACTTTCAGACTGGAACATTCACCTTTCATCCCCATCAGTGTCTTCCCATTCGAGGATTGCATGAAGAACCCATCTTAGCACAAATAGAAAAATGTTCTGGTTTGTATCAGTCCCTGTTTGCCCACTGGAAACTGGTTGACGGTGCTGCAAACTGTGGTTATTACGGGACTGTTTCTTGCTACCATCTGTTCCCACTTTGCAGGGAAAAAAAAAAGTATGGTCTCACTTCACAAAATATGACTAAAATATTTACTGAACTAACCACAAGGGTTTTGAGCATGACAAAATTCAGCTGATTATTTTTCCCTAGTTTTTAATCAGGAGTAAGTTGTCTTTCTGCCTTTTCATGTCTTACTGATTCAAAAAGAACAGTGTTTGCTCATACGCATGGTTTTTTAAAGCCCAGACATACACACATTGCTAAATTTTGAACTAATGCTTCTCCTTTTCACTTAGTTCTATCTTTTCTTGAGGTGAGGAGCGTATGGACTAATGCATCACAAGCAAGAGACTTTCACATTGCATTGCTAATTTAGCTGTGGTTAACCTCGGAAAACTGTGGCTATGCATTGTTTTCATTAAAAGGAAAGAGTTTACAGCCTTGTTTTTTGACTCCGCTTCTCCATAACACAATTCCAACAAATATGCTCATATTATGCAAAACAAACGACGAATGGAAGGAATGGTGGGGCTGAAGGCCAACTATAAGCTTACTCAGAGGGAAAATCTGAAGGAAATCTATAGTGAGTAGCGGTATTTAAGTGGGATTTGGCCCAAAAACCATTGGAAGAGCTGTGATAAATAAAAAGGATATGGGCAAAGTAGGTTAAGATAGTGGGACAAACCACAGTAGCACAAACAGCACTGAAAGGTATAAGTTACAATGGCACTAAGTAGCAATAAAAAGGAGTGCCGAAGAATCTTTGAAAAAAAATGCAAGCTTTATAAAGAAACAGAAACAAAAACACTTTCTTAAAGTTTTGCCCCTTTAATTCTTTCTGGCATCTGGCTGATTGCTGCTGTTGGGAATGCCTAAATAATGCTTAAATAAAAATGGAATGCCTACAGGTTGAGGCCGGTTGGGCTCTTCAGTGTTTGCCAGCAGGTTTTTCAAACCTGTGCTGATTACACAGCACCTGAAGCCGCATCTGCACCCGGTTCTGGATCAGTATCTGACCCCATCTCACTCATTTAGGTACAGAATATTCCCTCTGAGACAATCTCTGTTACTAAGTTTACACAGTTACATGCACAAACATACATTTATATAGGTTTTATCAAGGAGTTATTTTAAAACCTGCCTGCATAACTCACGCCATGCTACCTGGCCATTTTTGTAGCATATTTTGGTAATGCTTCAACAAATTGAATCTGATATTTGTTCTTACACTTCCTGCTTTTGCAAATAATGAAAATTGCCTTTCCCAGGCCTTAGCATCTGCTTATGAATTAGTCTACAAAATAAGCAAACTGCTCATGGATGGCCATCAAAGCCCAGCCCTACTCGGAAGCCTGGGAAAGGGGGAAAGAAGTGGCAACATAACTTGGTGTTATCAACTCGTGTACTAGAGTTTCTTGTGGAAAACTGTTCCGTTAGCCATACTGGGAATAGTGACATTGTTTAAGAACAGGAACATAATTCAGTTTGTGTAGAAAAAGATTACAGATATTTGTACTTCAGTGTTAAGAGCAATGACATTTAAACACAAGTACTTTGCCTAATGATAGTCTGTGAAGTAAACAGGAGTGAATTGTGTCAGGTCGCAAAGCTGCATCCTCACCATCACCTTGCAAAAGAGACCACACTTTAACACCTTTCATTATAGAAGTTTAGCATTGTAATTATAAAGAGCTAAAGTCCAATAAGAAAATCTCCGAAACACACTCCCTTACCCAACATGAGAGGAATATCCACGTTGTCTTATTGCACCTTCCTGCACTGTGGCAGATGTTACAATACTTGGTTATCTCTATGTGCTACAAGTGTCTGAGCAACACTGTGATTTCACCACAGGTACTTTCGGGATGTAGAATTAATGCTCTGAATTTCCAGCAGGTGCTGGATGATGAATCGCCAGAAATGTTTAGAACAGTTTCTCAAGAATCTCTCATCCCTGGTAAACTGGAAATTAATTTCGAGGAGTTGCTGAGGCAAAAGATGGAAGAAGAAAAGAGACGCACAGAAGAAGAGCGTAGACAAAAGTTGGAAATGGAAAAGCAAGAATTCCAACAGTTAAGACAAGAAATGGGAGAGGTGTGTATATCAAAGATTAGGTTAAGTATGCACTGAATAAAAATACAGTAGATCATTTCAGTTAATTCCTAAAATCTCAAAGTTTAAGACTGTAACTGAAAATTCTTTTTAAAGGAATTTTTAGATCAATACTTTCAGTATTATGGGAAGAGAATGAAAAATATAAAAAACATTTTTTAAGCATAAGATATATATTTTTGTCACTGATCTACCAGGAAAATGCTTTCATCCCTTGCCACACTTAAAACCACAATTTCAAAATGGTCATTTTATTTTAGTATTTTTTCACTTATGAAAATTCCACATTATTACTGAAACAATTACGTAATATTTACAATATTGGGAGAACAGAAACATCTAGTTCCCAGATGAATATACCAAAAAATCCAAGTAGGAAAGAGCAAAATTGTTGCTTTTCCTCAAGGGAATGCTGTGTTAACTAATTAGGAAAGAATTACAGTGGCCTCTAATTATTTCTAATCAGTGTATCAAGGGTTTGAAGACTGTCACGGTTCACTTTAAAAATCACACACAAAATTTGCTTTGCATACCAAACATCTAAAAGACCATGTTCATGAACTTTACACTTCAATTTGATTTGGTTATGGGTGGCAATTCTGTATTATTTCCTTTTGAATGTCAGAGGACTACATTTGTTTATTATGTTAAGCAAAGCTGGAGTAGTAAAGGCTCTAGTTTGTGAACTTTTCAAGGAAATTTTGTATTGCATACTGGGGAAGAAGGGAGACATGGGGACATCCAGCTAAAATGCAGATACATCTTTACTGTCAGTCAGAGCAAAGGAGCAAAGTATCAACAGTTACAGCATCAGATGTGGTTTGACTACAGGATCCAGAACTGCCATTTCTTTTCCAGCCATGACATCCTGAAATCTCATCTGCTTTTTTACTGAATTCAAAAATGTAATAATTTTCTGTTTAACAAAGTAGCTGTATTTTAGAATATTATATCATATTGCAACTAAGTCAGAGAGGTAAGTTACGTATCCGGAATAACTAAGTGTTTTGTATTGCTAGGTGTCTGTTTTTCAGTCTCTGAAGGGTGGTTTGTTGACAGCAATCCTTTACCAAAGGGTACATTCAAGAAGATATTTTAAAATCTGTATGTAGTTGAGATGTGATACAAACGCAGTAATCCTGGCAATAGCAAGGAAAACAAAAAGGGAGAGGGAAAAGGTCTCTGTGCTGATTTCAAATAACTAAGGGAACTATCCACATGTACTGAATCACAGCTATGTATTGGGAGAACAGGTAGTAATTTCAACTAGGGCATTATCCATCTTACACATTGTCATTTCTGAACAGTTGGAAGAAGAGTGTGAAACCTTTGAGCTAAGCAAAGAATATGAAGAGTTAATAAAGCTAAAAAGAAGTGGTTCCATTCAGGCAAAGAACTTAAAGAGCAAGTTTGAAAAAATAGGACAACTGTCTCAAGAAGAGATACAGAAGAAGATTGAAGAAGAGCGAGCTAAGAGAAGAGCAATGGATGAAGAAATAAGAGAAAGGGAAGCTGAAAAATTTCAAGAGGTGAGTTGCACTCTCTATGGATTGATGATATTTAACTAGCACACTAATCATCCTGCAGTGGACAATGCTGCTATATTTCCAAAATTATTTTCTCCCTTCTTTCCTGTTTCCTCCTTTGGATGCATGAGGAAGTTTCCCCTCAGCATCCCTAAGGGAAACACCAGTTCATTATCAGCCACCTGGCCAAGCAGGGATCTGTTTTTCTGCTCAAAGTCCTCAATTCAGCATCTTAACAACCTGAAACCTGCCAGCCAGAGGCTTTGAAACATCCATATTTGAAAAACAATCTGTTAATCATATTAGTTGCTTCTCCTTCTGAACTCTTAATTCATTCTCCACTGTATGAATTAAGAAAACAAATAAAAAACCAATACAGTTTGAAGTCTTTTTATCATCTTTACTAGTTTCTCAGGGTGTAGCAGAGAAGGATGCCTACTTATCTGTGTATCTCAGTTTTTTCAGAGGGGAAAACACCAGAAATGAAGCTCTCATTCTAGCCATAAATCAAGACCATGCTCCATGCCCCAGAACACCAGTGTGAGCTTTCATGCCATCATCAGATGGCAGCACAGGATCTCTAACAGCAGCAAGCCTGACCTGAGCCACAGTAGTCACTTCAGTGTCAGCTCAAAGCCTTTTATTTTTGAGCTTTTATTTAATGACTGACACTGTAATTATGTTTCTGTAAGGTTGCTGTGTTAGCTGTTGAAGCTGCCATAACAATCACAGCACGGTCACATCACTAAGGATCTACCATTTCCACAAGCTAGTATTTCACTTACATATGACATCTTTAGGAGTGTTTTCCTACCTAATTTTTTTGAAATTACTTTTCTAAGTGTTTTGCCATATCCCTGGGATAAACTAATATGAGACTTGATCTTAAACCCAACATTAAAAAAAAAAAAAAAAAAACAACTCTGAGAAAAACAGGACTCTGGGTGGCTTCACTCGCTTTAGAACTACTGCTCTACAAAACTAGTTTATTATCATACACATCTTAAAGTTCCCTTTTCTCTCCCAAGGATGATGAGGTAGATGTGAGACCAGCCAAGAAATCTGAGGCTCCATTTACTCATAAAGTAAACATGAAGGCCCGTTTTGAGCAAATGGCAAGAGCCAGGGAAGAGGAGGAGCAGAGGAGAATTGAAGAACAGAAATTACTACGCATGCAGTTTGAACAAAAAGAAATTGATGCGGCATTACAGAAGGTATAAATTACAAAGTATCTTTTCTTTAGTCCTAAGTGTCATTTAAGTTAGCATCTGATTACCACTGATGGCGACTCTGTCAGAGGTATAAAAGGAACATTATACTTGCTTTACAACAGCTGCTGTGAATTGCTGCAATAATGTATAATTGCTTTTGGTGTTTTCGCATATTCTTGAAGAGTATGAGAGAGATACTGCTAAGAAAGTTAATTATATCCTCTGAATAGTCTGAAAGTGGAATCTGCATTTATGCCTATATTTTAGCCCAAGATCCCAGAGCCATTAAAAGCCATTTTACTGCCTGTTCTATATCCAGACAGCATTACATTATCCAGTGAGGACAGGTGTGGCATTTCCCCCAGAAACATAGAAACTTTTCTGTAATCAAGTAAGTGTCACTAGCAGCCATACTGCTATTGCCACTTTAAATGTTCTAAATTGACTTATTTTATAACAGAAGAGGGAAGAGGAAGAAGAAGAGGAGGGAAGTATTATTAATGGCTCTACTTGTGAAGATGAGGAGGATCAAGCTCGATCTGGAGCTCCCTGGTTCAAGAAGTCACTGAAAAACACATCAGTTGTTGACGGCGAGCCAGTGAGATTTACAGTTAAAGTTACTGGAGAACCAAAACCTGAAGTTACATGGTGGTTTGAGGGGGAAATGTTGCAGGACTCTGAGGACTATCAATACATTGAAAGAGGAGAAACCTATTGCCTTTACTTGCCAGAAACCTTCCCAGAAGATGAAGGGGAATATATGTGTAAAGCAGTCAACAACAGAGGCACATCTGCTAGCACCTGTATTCTGACCATTGAAAGTAAGAGTTAGCATTTTCATTTGCTTAATTCTCAAATATTCTTCTTGCATCTTTCCTATTATGAAAACCTCATTATCTGTTTCTCTTAACCCTTTTTTCTAGCTGATGACTACTAATGCTCTACTTTCGCTGGAATCTTTCTTCCCCTCAAAACTTTCTTACTGCATCATCTCTTTCTCTGATGGGGCCAACTAAAGCAAGCAAGGATATGCACGGATTTGTCATTCCTGCATCAGATAAGAGTAACTTTCAAGTTGTGAGAGTGTTCAGGTTCCTTGCTCAATACAAAAATTAGTATTAAAGGCTACAAAGAAGGAATCAGTGTATGCAAGAGCAAATAAAGGAAAAAGCTGAATTACAATAGTGCTCCCACATTTGAAGACCAACTGTTGTGTAATGGTATAAAGCTTAATACACAATCTGGAAACTTGTGTAGTAGTGTAAATCTATTGGTATATTTTGCATGAACACTGAATATTTAAGCTGTTTTACTTTATCCCAGAGGCATTGAACTGGCAAAAGGAAATACTTATAGATGATTTTCAAAAACCTCAGTGTACTATTTTTAAAGAATAAAAGATTACCTAACTGCTCACTTTTGTTGTTTTGTTTCGAAGAGCATTAGTTCTTCGGTTTTAAAATGGGCTTGCATTTTAACTGTTACACTCTTATCAACCTAGGCAGTTGATAATGCAAAAGTAAAACCAATCTCAGTAAGGCTTGTTGTAGCAGTCTTTATAGTACCAGCTATTGCTTGTAAAACTTCTAATTTTTTCACTGCTTAAATGATACAGGAATGGCCAGTGACAAAATATGAGCCTACCATAGCTAAGTTGGTAGGAAGCAAGCTTCAAGAGTATTTTCAGAAAGTGCCTACCTTCTCAGTCTTTGTTCTCTCTTAATGCAATAAATTCATTGCTGCATCTCTAAACATTGTCTTCGTAAGACTACTGTACTGTTTTTCTTCAAGACCTCTTTACATCAACACTAATGTCATTGTGCTAACTCCATCTGAATTGTTCAGCTTAAGCCTCTGTAGGTGTAATTTTACAAACCAAAGTCACATTTTAAATTAAAGAGCATGTGTATAAGCCTCAAAATACAGACAAGGTAAGCTGCAGCAAGTGCAGTGATTTCAGGAAGAAATTTTCCTGCAGCTGAATCTGGTGACTGCTCTTTGTTCAGTTACCTAGTGGAAGTCACTCTTTTGCCTCAATAAAACAGTTAGAAATTCAGAAACATCTTGAAAATATGGTAACAAGCTGCATGATGCTTTGAATTAGTATTTATCCTAATAGGCCTATAAGTATTTTTTCCTTCATGTGGGTGATGTTCATTCACAGAAATACCAGTTGCTGCTATTCTGAAGTGGTTATTTCAAACTAACGAAGGCAAGAGCATAAAAAAGACAAAAACATTGCTATTATTATTCATCAGTTTACATTTATTGAGAAAAACCATACAAAAACCATTATACAGTTAACGTGTACCCATATTACATACAATGTCAATGCAAACTCAAAACCACATTTTTGTAAAGCATTCAATTTACCTCAAGTCCAAGCTGCATCTCCCTAAGACACTGTTCCCATCACAGTTGCCTTTTAAAGCCAATCTTCTTTTTACACACGGGTAGTTTCTGCAGAGAACACTTTTCTCAGGACGAAAAGGCATTTCACATGCACGCAAGAGAAATACTTGTGCATACATAAGTTTTATAAGCTGTTACTAAGGAAGAGGGAATCCTATCAACTATGCTTTCTGAAAGGCCCAGTCCTCCCCTTCCTCCCCCCGCACTTCCAGAAAAAAAGCAAAATAAGAAGCTTTTAGCATGCAATGGAAAACTTAAAAATTACTCTGGAAGAGAACAGGGGAGAAACAGTTTCTATCATCCAATAAAATGCCACTAGTAAAAAGATAAAATATTTCAAGATAGGCTGTGCAAGTGAATAGTGATCCTGTCTGCCTGGACAACTTAGATGACTTATGATAGAAGATTATCTACTTGACATTTTATTTCATGTCCTATTCAAGTATAGGCTGCAGAAAGTGATGCGAAAATGCTTTTCCTACTTTGAACATTATGCTTCCTTTTTAAACCTTGTGTATTCTTCACATTCTACTTTATTCGTGGGACTCTAAGGAGTGGGGGGGGGGGAAGCAGGAAACACTTAAAGACACCTTTTAGACAAGTTCATTATGTTTCTAAGGAGGTCCAGTTATCTTTTTGAATGAGGATAACTCACTCCAATAATGTATTTTCTGTTCTCCTAAGAGCTATGACTTTGGAGATAAGAGTTGAAAAATAAATACCATGCTTAGCACAAAATAGCATGCCTGTAAACTCAGCAGGGAGAAAGCTGGAAGTCAATACACCTCAAATGCTACACAAAGAACATCTCATCTGCCACACACTACCAACATTCCAATAAACTGGCTTTTTCTTCTCTATCTCCTCCCACTGGCTAAATTCACCATTGAAAAACTGTTAAGATACTTTAGCAACAACAGTTGAAGAAAATTGTAAAGTGAACAAATTACTCACCCCCCAACACTAAATTCACAGTATCAAAATCCAAATGGTACACACCTAACCTTTTTTCACACAAAAAATGAAGTCACGTATTAAACTGCAGATGTAATATTAAGTGGCTTGAGAAACTGAAGCGCAACTATTCATGTTCAAAATTTCAATGTATCTAAGCTTGGCTGTTTAGAAGAATAGAAATTAAAATAGATGGTTTAAACTATTAAATCACAGTTTTAAAAAAAACTTAGCAGATTATGGAACATTTATGGTCAAACAAATAAAACTTTCAAGAATGAAAAGTGATCAAAACAAAAATCATACCCTACACCA
Organism: Streptopelia decaocto; assembly: GCF_964273445.1. NCBI lineage: Eukaryota > Metazoa > Chordata > Aves > Columbiformes > Columbidae > Streptopelia > Streptopelia decaocto. The sequence continues at coordinate 29,526,809 of NC_138659.1, read as the reverse complement.
TTACGTATGGGATACATTTCAAATCTGTTACGTTTTTGCCAATTTTACCTTCTACATGGAGCCCTTCTATGGTCCATGCTCATCGGCTCACCAATGGCATACACTCAAAGGATTCCTCTTTACTGGTAGTAACTATCTCAGGACCTGATTCTATGAGCTATGATTTGGTGCTTGCAGCATCTTCAGCACTGTGTGTGAAAATGAAGGCAGTAATTTTGAATATTTATCTTTGATGTACAGATAAGCAGGATTTTTGAAAGAGGAGCAGCACATTTTAGAAACAGAATAATCATTAAAAAAAACCCCAAATAGATGCTGCTTTGTTTTAAGCTAAAAACAAAAACAAACAACAAAAACCTGAAACAAAAACCTGTACCAGACCATCTATAAGACATACAAACATTTTAAGCTATCAAAATATACAGCAATTCAGTTAAAGTATCAAGAAACAGGATACACTGACTGCTATATAAAATATTATTTGCTGTACTGTTAACATTTAATTGGTGCACATGCTTTTTCAGTTAAAACATACTAATCTCTGCAACTCCAGAATCTGTTTTCCTACCATGTCAAGTATGAATAAACAAACTAAGTTATCTAAAAATTCCACTAACACACTATAACTGTAAGACAAGTTATCAAGTTCAGTGATAACAAGAAGCCATATTCTTTATATTTAAGTCTCATGGATTTGAGTGGGAATAGTGCCCCATTATAAAAAAAAAAAGCATTTGTGAAGGCTGTTGACATTTCTAACCAAAGTAATTCCTGCATATTTTAAAGGTTTTGATTCTTTAATTGCAACAATTAGCTATTTGAGGAAAAAAAGCAAAAATTACTTATTTCAATCAAGTTTAATTACTGCAATCTACTCATCTTTTCTTTAAAAAAAACCCAAAAAACCCAAAACAAAACACAACAAAAAAACCCCAAAACATATCCAAAAACATATTTACCTAGAAATATAAACAGTTGTTTAAAAACTTAAAAGACTTTCCACTGAAATGGAACCGTGAGTAACAATGCATTTGGGGAAGCAGCAGATTGCTTTTCAATACACAACCACAGATCTCACAGGGACAACATTAATGTACTGAAATATATTACTTTATATACTTCCTTAGGTTGTGCTTACCTGTTGCTTTTTTGCAGCAGAACCTAAGGTGGAAGGTCTGGGAAGGCACTGTGAAGTATAAATAATTGCACTGTTTGCAATTAATAAAGATTTTATACCTTAAATGAATCAAAATCAACAGCCTCCATTTTGTGAATGATAAAGAATCCAGGGAATTTAATTTTGCTCAGTTTAGTACAAAATAAATGCACCATTCTGTAAGGTTATCTACAAAATACCATGCAGAATATCTGAACTATTAAACTTCATACCCTACACTAAAGATAGCAAATACTGTCCTAGCTTCTTTTAAGCTACCAGAATAATTCCTAATTTTAAAAGGGATAAAAATAATTCCTTCTATTTCTACAGCACAATGCATACATTGCTATTTACCTGAAAAAACTACTTTAATTTTCAAGCCTTAACTTCTACCTCTCTGTGCAGCCACCCTAAAAAATTTATTCTCAAAGCAACAATATGGTGTTCCAAAAGATAAAACAAGTAACAAGTTACAGATTTAAAACATACCTACATAACTACGTATCTGCAAACTATCTGAAGACAAAGACAACTTCTGTCTAACAAGTGGTTCCAAAGACTTCAATGTTACAATATGCATACTTTAAAACACTGAATGATACAGCTGCCTCAGGAGTACTAATGAAAAAAAGCTATTACTCAGATAAAAAGAAACATGACTTTATCTATTGCTTAACGTTTCAGAAATACTTACCCACAAAGCTCATATAATGTGTATGTATATATATGCAAACCTATGTTTCTGAATTAAGAAGCAATTATGATTTCCTAAGATACCAGCACTGTATTCCAACATAATAGTCACACAAGTATGGCATTTTCATTATGTGGAACATTGACAAAAAGATACTGTTGCAGTTCATCAATTTGTCATTCTGATGTACTTACAGTGCAATGCTCCTTGAAGGAACAATCAAGGATGATACACAGCACAGTCCTCCTCACCCCTATAGAGCTAGTTCTATACTGGCTGGATCAAACCTGCACTTCAACAGACAATGGCAAGACAGACTGTATTGCATGTAGTCTAATATATGCAAAGAGCCAATAAATATGCAAAGAGCAAACACAGGATTTCAAGAGAATCAGATTTTTAGTATGAGCATAAGAGCAATAAGAAGTTTCAAGTATATATATAAAAAAATAATCAATCGATTCAAATACTTGAGTATTTACAAAAACAAATTATCTGCTCTGTAGGAAGTTCTCAACCACTCCCCACCACTCAACAAAACAGCGTTTTAAGGACAGATGCAATTTTTATAACTACTATGCGTAACACATTGACTTTTCTACACTGAATTTTGAAGTGGACTACTTTAAACTGAAGGCTTAAGCACATTACACTTAAAATAGATTTTATAACTAGTCTGAAAAAATCCATAAAATAGTTATACAGGAACAGTTTGAAGTACTCGATTAAGAACAGAAGTTATCTGTTATAGCAGCTGCACAGGTCTGAAACAGTGGTCATGTATAAAAGGAAATTTCACTGTTAATGCAATGGAAGTATGCCAAAAGATCACCTTCTTAAACACATGCAGTTTTAATCAAATAGAAAGAAAATTAAGGTATTGAGATTACTGATGCTAGGCAGCAAAATACAATGAATGAAAGAGATCCTCCATCTACAACTATTCTGCAAAAAGGGAAAAACATGCTAACGACAAGTTCTTAAACTCAACAAGCTTTTGTGGGGGGGGGAGAAAAAAAAAAAAATCTCATTTGTGTACAGGTACCTTGATTCAGCGTTGAAAATCAATCCTATAGTTCTTTATATACCCACATATCCAACTTACCGACACAGGAGGTTTCATATTATTTATTGTAAAGCACAAAACAGGCATTTTAAAAGTGATAAAGTATACATTGAAAAAGTACATTTATATCACAAAGCATTGACCACATAATTGCAAATACATTTGCTGGAATGTGTACATCTACACTAATACTAAAAACAAACCATTTTTCATTTCTACACAGAAATATTACCTCCTATCAGTAGTGATAGATATTTTGTACATTTTCAAAAACACTATTTTTTTTTAACCAAACAAAATTAAGATCTTCATCAAGGCGTCTGCATCCATACATTTAACAAAGGTTTTTTCCCCCACACAATGAAGCAAATACTGTATTGTCCACTTCTTATTATTGGCCCTGTGCAGAAGAGATACATAAGAGATACACAAAAAGTTAAAGAAAATCCTTTAAATTGAGCTAACTCAGGAGTGAAGCCTTTAAGAAAGAAAAATTGGTTAATGTAAATGGTGGTGGCTTCTTGCATGGTTTTCAAAACCCTGGGAGGAGAAAGTTTTTCTTCTTTAATTTTTTTTTTTTTTTTAAAGCATAATCACCAAACATATGGAGAGATACAGAAACACAAGTTATTAGGTAAACAAAGACATCTATCAATTATTCTGATAGGTATTTAGCTAGAAAAAAAGATGCATACTCCAAAGGTCACAAAGCAGGAGACATGCAAAAAAATATCTATAACCACTGAAACAGAAGCCAGCCAAAAACACTGAAACTTTATACCTGTGGTGCTGGAGGATGTTGTGGCATTCCCTGTGGACTTGTCTGGGCATAATACGCTGCCTGTTGCCTGTAGTACTCAGCCCATGCTGCACTGTAATCTGGCTGACCACCCGGCGGAGCCCCAGCAGGGGCAGGAACCGCTTGACCTACAAGTGATTACAATTATATAGCTTTGTTGTTGCAAAAGAAACAAGAAAATTTCCAAAATCTCCCTGCTTAACAAATGCCACCTAGCTTCTTGCAATATTCCTCCAAGGCTTCTGAATAATGTTATGGCTGTTTTTTCTACCCAACAATTCATCCTATTATTTTAATGTAATGATTCCCATGCAAAGCGAAGCTGAGAAATCATAAGGACAGTTTTTTCTACCTCTTCAATCATGTTCCAGAGGTAAAGTCTTTAAAGCCTGCTAACCTAAACTGACCTGAACAACCAGTAGTATTTACATTAAAATACTGGTCAACAGGTAAGATTACTTCTTGTAATCTACCTAGACTGACTTTATCTTATTGTACAGACTGCAATTATTAATTCACCAGATGCCAATTCATTCAGTCCACCAATTTTGGCCTCCTTAGGTTACTGCAGATTACATATTTCAAAAAAAGCAATAATTTCTGTAAACATTTATTCCACCCCAGAATATGGTCCTGAAACTTCTCCTTCCAACACTCGTTTAAGTTTGGATCCACTAAATAAATGGTACACATATACGTGTACACGCACCCTCTCCCAGACTTCCAGTGGAGAACTACCGGTCCTTCCAACGAAATCAACATGCAGCTTTAAAACTCTATAAAGGTGACAGACACAAGGACTCTAGTGTATCAAAACCAGTCACGTCATTCTTCCAAGGAAGGTCTATTGCAGACATCTTTACCTCCTTTTCCCCTTATTTCAGAAACAGACACTGTCCTCTTACTAACACTACTTTCTTCACCATTTTTTATCTAAAAGGTGCTTTGCCAGTTACCGCTGTATAATGTACCTGCCTATAAGCAGAACACCACCATCTATCCAATCATCTGTCCTCACACTTGCAGGCATCCAGACTGAATGGTTTTACATAGTACTTCATTTTAAGTTTCTTGAACTTCCAAAACAGAACAACAATTACTACTTAACCACCTCTCCAACTTTTTCTAGGATACCAGAAACAAAACCAAAACACTACATGCAATACATACAATCAAATAAATGCAAGCAAAATGCAAACCTGCACCCTTTACAATTCCACAGGCACCTAATCTTATGTTCTGCTACCAAGGGGCAGCTTCCACACAAGCGGTCAAAGTTTTCAATGCTACCTGAAATCACCTCAGCTTTTATTTGCATACAAACACTGAGCAACCTTCTGAGCACTGAGCAACCTTCTGGGGAATACGAGTAATGAAGATTCTAATGAAATGTTTTCTAGGGTATCAAGACAGAATGTTGGTTTTGTTTGTTTTTTTTAAACACTTTTACACTGAAAATTCACACAAAGAATACTCGCTATCCACACTCCTCTTACGAGTATGTGTATTCTCCCAAACTTCTCAAAAACATTAAGTGTGAGCAGAGAATCTGAATATTTGGCAAAGCACTGTTCTGAACATCTTCAGAATTAAATCTTCCATTTTCCAACCCTTGACACAACTTGCATAGTTTTCCCACTTACACTGTAGATATATTAAAAAACCTCTCCATCACTTTTCCAGTTATACAGTAAAGAAATTGTTTTCCTAGAAAAACTTTCTTAAACTTCTTCAAATCTCAGAGCTAAAATAACATTTTACAATTTATAATTTACCACAACTTACAATTTACACTTCTGATAAATTATTTTGATCAAAATGATCTTTAACATTGCTACAAATTATTCCAGAATAAACTTTTTGCAAGTTCACTATTAATTTATGAGATAGTAATTCTACTTACAAATTATTTAGCTATGTCATAGCTGTCAGCACAGCTGAATGTCAAATCTAAGGCATTTTTTGTGCATTATGACCCAAGAATCTTCCAACATTAAACCAGCTATCCCAAAGCAGCCTCAAAATTCAAATAACAAATCAAATTTAGGAAGTTCAACATGTACACAAAGATGTCAAACTGGTTTCTGTCCTGAAATGCATTAGTAAAAATCTAAAGTATTTTAGCTGCACCATTCCCCTACTAAATACTGCAAGTAATGATGAATCTACACAAGGAACTTGGCAGTTTAGCCGTAACTTCCTTTCAGTGTACAGAACTGCACTGAAACAGTACATGCTCATCAACAGCCCAGTTCAACTGGAACACTAACAAACAAGATCGATAAACTAGATACAAAGGAAATACAAGGAACACAGAATACCTCCCCATTACAGAAGGCTAAGAAAGAAAACGGCAGATGATTTTACAGTTCTTCCACTACTTGAATCATCAAGGGTGATTCTAGTAAGAGAAAACTGTTCTTTGTCCTGTTTCCAGCTACAATGCTGAATACTCATGGAAGAACAGTTCCACTATTTTATTATGGAATCCCTTAGCTATAAATCAAGTCCACGATGTATTAGAACGACTTTAAATGACAAATCTACAAACTCCTATGTTGACATATAGATAATTTACTAAAATACGACTTCAAGTTTAGAAGTAACTGTTATCATTAGGAGATTTTTAGGGCCCAGTTATAGAGATATCTCAGCTCTTGTAGGTAAAAATAAAAATACTATTTACTCCCATTCAAGATAACAGCATTTACACATCTTCAAAAGCTAAGCTACTATCTCATTACCTGGTAATACTCACGAGAACTTTAAAACAAATTTTCTGAATTTATTAAATGAGGTACCAAGCAAACAGACAGTCTGGGTCATCTACAAGATCCATGTACAGTACCTCACCAGTGTGCATAAGTAATTTTACTAGCTTTTCAGTCTCATTTTTAATTGTATATGCTACTCAACGCAATAGTCCCTGACCAAAACAAGTCTGAAGAAGGAGATGGGACATATGCCACCATATTTGAGAGCTGGAGCTTTCAAGTTATTGTTCCATATACTGAAAAAAAAGGAAAACGTTCTCTGTGATTAGCTGCGACATATGGCACCACTACAAAGACACTTAGAAAAACAGTATTATGGTTTTGATGGGAATATTCAGGACTGCTTTACAGTTTTCAGATCACTCATACTTAAAGTATGAGAACATCCAGAGTAACAATTGCAGTATCACATGCAACTTGTTCAGCTCAGTTCTGTCACCCTCATAAGCTTGCCACATGGATTATCAAAGCACTTTTCTTCAGCAGCAAAAATAAAACTGCTTAAGCTCAGGCACTCCCATGTTTCAAGTTCAGTTCTCCAAAACAGCTGTTTGTGTAATTACCTGTGCAGTAAAAAATCTGAAAGAAGAATTATAACTTGTAACTCCTACCTTTCCCCTACTGCACAAGTTAATAAAGACAGAAGCATTACAGCACTGCAAGATGCACAACGAGTAGTAGCTGTATTTGAGAGCCCAGAGACCATATGAATCTGCTGATGGACAGCCTGTTTGTCAGATCTACTACTTCTTAACATTTTTGCTAAGGAGGTGGGGAAAACCACCTTCATTTAGCACTACATCGACTCTAGGTGAATTCTCTGCCCTTCAACCTCACTTGGTCTGTTCCTCCTGTTTTCTAAGTGGATCTTAAGAGAAATTCTATCTTCCACATAAAGATTTTCAACGTGCTAAAGAAACAAAGTTCTCATGATTTACACAGTCAAGTTATACAGGTCCAGACACCGAGAGCTCTCCTTCAGGCAAAGAACTCAATTTGAACTAGAAAAAGAAATCAAGATCAGAATTGCTCTTCTGTTTTCCCTGTTATCTGACTGTTGTCTTGGGCTTATTAAATTTTGCATTTTAAGAGCAATTCTTTACATCTCCCAGTATCTTTTTTGGATTCACACTCCTCTTTGGACTTGCTTCCAGAAACTCTATCCCAACACCTTACAAGTAGCAATTATTTCATCAGAGCAAATGCAAGGCTTAACACAACCCAGACTTTGCTTTCCAGAGACAGCAAATTTAGAAAGATGGAAGAGCCTCTGCCAACATTTACACTATTCTTAAAAAGGCAGTGAAAAAAATCACCACAACCTTGCAGTGAAGAACACAAGCTGAACTAACAGAGACAGTAAATTGGAAAAAAAAAAAAAAGTTAAAATGAAACAGGAACAGGAAAAATGGAAAGGCCCATCACATCGTAAAAATCATGAGTTTGGGAGTTCTGTTGCAGTTTTCTTAGTCTGATATATAATTATTATTTCCTTCAAGAATTGTGTATTTTCTGTATTATTTCATCTCTTACGCTGTGCGAAAATAAAGAAGAATAAAGGCAGTTATGTCTTGGCAAATAATTTGAGATCAGCCTGGTAGAAGGCTGATAACAGGAATTAAACATGCTACTGATCTTGACTCCAAGTGCTTTTTAATATTCCATGAGAAAATGGGGTGCAGTTGGAAGAGTGCAAAAAACCTCACCCACCCAAACAAACAATCCAGACTAGATGCTGCTGTATGTCTGCTCAAACAGAGATATGGGGGAAAGCCCAGTAAAAGTCCTCAGTATACAAATCTATATGAACTACAATATCCATGGGAGGATACTGTGAACAAAAGAGTGACCTGCAAGACATTCCCATAATTTAAAAGAAAACAGCACCTTCTGTCAGTGCATCAACACCACATAGTCTTTCCTTATTCAGCAACTTAACAACTATATTTCAGTTTTGTAAGTCAGCTTGAGCAAAATATTTTGAAAAAGTTAAGGACATATAATCCACAGTTTAAACACAGCTCTTAAGTGCTGCAAAGCAAATTATTTAAAAACTGGCATGATATAAAAGAAATCTAGTTACGACGCTTTAATAACTTAGAACACAGAAAGCAAGCTACAAGAAAAGAAGAAATCTGTAATCTTAAGAGTATTAGGAAATAACTACTAAAAGAGACAAACATGAAGTAGAACAAAGGTGAACTCCCAACACTTACGAAATATACTTCAAAAATATACTAAAAAATACTCAAAGTATTTAGAAGATGTTGTTTCCCAACAATCAAGTATATACATATTATTAGGAAGTATTTTTGCAAAGCTAATTGCTAGCATGAGTACAAGTAAATGCCTTAAACACAGCACAAATTTTTAAGTCTGCTTTTCTGCAGGGTCCTGGGCCTCTAGCAGTATATCACAGGTTCAGAAGACACATGGATTGTGCATTTGTATTTTTGGGGGCATAAAAAAAAAAAAAAAAAAAAAAAAAAAAAAGCTAAACAACATCTGCAAGCCTCCTAAAACATTCTACTATGCAACAAAGAAAACATGCACACGTACCCATTTTTTTGTAGTATTCCTCCCACGCCTTGGTATAGTCAACCTGCCCTGCTGGTGCTGGATTTGGCTGATCTCCTGAATTACATTAAGAATAGTCAAAACAAAACTACTGGGTTTTGTTTCATATATAGAAAAATTTACAAATAATCAGCTGAATTTTTCAGTAATAATCCCAAATAACATCACTTAACTCTGACATTAGGAACCTATGTGATACACGTTACTAGAAACAATTACTAAAAGACACCACAAAGAAACAAAGAAATGTTTCACACCACAAAGAAACAAATAATTGTTTCAAGCATTCAGTGTGTTTACAACATTCAGGAAATATATACCACTCACGGTACAAAATATTACCTAAATTTAAGTGGTAAGCCTCATCCAGGAACAACAATTACAGTAGTACAACTAAATATTACAATTGTAATTGTCTTAAAACCACTGGAAGTGATTCAACCTTTTAAGCAAATGACAAACAGTTTGGTTCATTCTATTTTTACTTATGATTGAGTGCATTATGAAGACATAATTAAGTCAGCCCAAGTTGCAGCAAAGAGTATATTACAAGGTAAAATTAAGAAATACAATGTTGAAGTCTGTAAGCAAGAGTTTTCCCAAGAAAACCAGCTACCTTACAATAAATTTACCCAATATATGAAGACAAGAATAAAAAATAATGGGGCATCTACACCCCCAGCAATGAGAAATTTATCTATTTTACTATACAGCTACCTTGTCCATTAGTTTGGGTTGTAGCTGGTCCACCAGGAGGGGCTGCAGGTGGTGGTTGTGCTTGCTGCTGATAGTAGTGAGCATAATAAGCTGCCCATGCTGCTGAATTGGGATCTGTTCCTGGCTTACCTATGAAAACAAAACATAAGCATTTATAAAAGTAGTATGAACACAATGCTGTCCTCAATTAACCCTGTCCTAAGCACTCCTACTTTCTTCCAAGGAAAAATCCATCTAAACCAAATAACCATGTATATCCTGCAAATATCTTTTCTTTCTAGCACATACTTTTGATTAGGTTTCACACAAGTGTATTGCATAAAGTATACTTGCATAGGACTAATGAGGTAAAGTCATTCTAGGATCCTTACTACTACAGCGTCATTTATTAATTTTACATGTGATAAACAAAAACAGATTTTCAAGTTTATTTAAAAAGTTGTGTTACTAAATGGTAGCAACAATGAATCATTCCAGCACCAAACAATTTCAGTGGTTTTACTTTTGTTATAACGTCACACTAATGACACTGGCACAGGCAGAGGCGGCATGCCAAATGCATAGTTCTGAAACAGAATACAAATCTTACTAGGTATTTGCAACACTTGCTAGTTAAACTTCAAGGTAACAGTAAAATACCCAAACATATCATATTTTAAGAACCTGAATCTCCATAAATGGCTATAAAGCGTCACTGTTTACTTACAGTTTTTTAGTACAACAAATAAGAGCAGCCATCTCCATGCTTATTTTTAACTACACCTAGGTGGGCCAACGATGCTGCTTCCTAGAGTCTTATTTTCTCAGTTTTTCACATGCAGCCTTTAGGAATGGCTTATTCTTGCTGAATCACAGAGATTGGTTACATTATCAGACTGGTAATCCACAAGATCTATAAATCCACTATTAGAGAACACCATGTTCTATAACACAACCAGTATTCTTTAACGCTATTTGCATCCTTAAAGAATAAAGATATCTGCAAATAAATGCAGCCAAATGAGGAGGGAACTTCACATAAGGACATAGACACAACTGATGCTTTAGAACACTTTTACAAGGGAATCAGAGTATATTCTCCCCAACCATAGAAGAGATAAGGCAGTGACTAATGGAAGAGAAAGAAGAAATCTCCTGAAAAGGCATTTGGGAGAATACATTCACAACAACAAATTTCTCACAGTACCTCATTGAGTGTTCAAGTCAGATATAACCACTTAAAATGCACGTTAACGTGCTGTTTCCTTTTTAAATTATGCTGCTTCCATCAACAATAGTGGATTTAAACTAAAATGTACTATGTTCTAAGGTTACCTGCAAATATCAAATAAGCCATTGCTCAGTTCCCCCCCTCCTTCCCCTTAGTAGCTACTTCTCTAGAATAGAAGAACACAGAGCAGGATTCATTAAGTTTCCAAAGAAATCTGACTGTAGAAACTAGCTCCACTTTCACATGACAAGAAGCCATCATAGTTCTGGAGAAAGCACCTCTGAAAAAAAAAAACACTAAAATAACCCATTTATTACACTGAAATGAGCAACTAAGTGGAAAGCTGCACAAGAAACACCAACTTCAACTGCACATAGAACTTCATTAGATTTTTAAGAGTATTTATCCAAAAAACGGTTATAAAATTGTCACCAAGATGACATCAAGGTATTTGCCATTTTTCTTACAGATTTTTATGTACATAGATTACTTTATAAAAAAAATGATAAGGTGGCATGAAAAACGCAGTAACATTTTGGCAGTGGTTTTGGATTCAATAACGCTTTTGGCATGCTGAGGCTTCAAGTCAAGTCACTTTGCATCATTCTATTTTTATATAATAACAATTGGCATTTTTAAATACTAAACCATATGCATGCAAGTCTGGGAACTGAAACCAGAGATGGTTCTTTGCCAAAAAAGGATATATAAAAGACTTGAACACCAATACAACTCTCTGCAGATTGTACTATCCTCCGAAGCCCTCCCCCAGTTTTTCACTCATGGAACTATGCAGATTAGTGGCTATCAGAAAATACTTATTCCATGTCTAACAAAAATAAAACTGAGATCTTTAGGCTGAAGTTCTGAAGAAGCTCTACCTCAAACAGAGGAGGGACAAGCAACTCAAGCATCTAGCCTTACCATGCCTTCTGTGACTGCAGTTCCATTTCCCCATATGCTCTAGTCCAAACAAAAGACGAAAACCAAAGAAAAGCAGGATACTAAAACTTTGGGAAGTTGTACTTAAGAAAAACTCCTGGTCTCGACAAAGATAAACAGAAATAGAAGAAACAAGATTCTACAAAGATGGGTTTCAAAATAAAATGCAAAACTATTAGAAGCAAAAGATCAAAATACACAATCCTAACTAGTTTTACTGTATTAACAGCAGTTTAACACAAGTTTTATCCCTCAAAGAGGACTGGGAAAAAAAACCATCTGTAGCAGATTGAGAAGCAATCCTCATATAGATCAACAAAAGCTAGAAATATATAATATAGCATGAACTATGCAAAGTCAGGATCAACAAGACTGTAAGGGGCACTCTTCAAAATAAAATACAAAGTCATTCACTATTAAAGAAAGAAAACACATCCTCACTAAAGAAATTAATGTAAAAATATCCATTGGAAGAGAAATCAACTAAGTTGCACAAAATCAGTTAATGAGTCTTGCAAAAAGTATCATAAATTGGGATGCAATAACAATAATGCTTAATAAAGAAGCATACCCCAACTGTCACAACTGAATTTCAACATCTCACAAGCAACACGTAGAAGTGTAAAACGCATGTAAACTGACAATCAATAAAGAAAAGCCTGAAGAACAGGAGCTTTTATAGAGGCACCAGTGTAACACAAATGAGCCGTGAAAGGTACGTACTTGTAAGGACAAAATGGATTATCCACACCACGCTACAATTGTGGTATTTCTTACCTGGATCTGGTGGATTGGGTGGCTGCCAGTGTGGATAAGCATTTCCCCAACCTTGTGGAGCATATGGAGCTGGAGGACCACTGCAAAAGATCAAGTATACACACACAGTGAAAGGCAGTCCCAGGGCCCCCTACAAAAAAGGAAGCTAGCAGAAGCAGTACTTACTGAGGTGCAGGGCCAGGAGGCCCTGGATTGTAAGGAGCTGGGTTATATGGTCCCATGGGAGCACCAGGACCTGGCGGCCCAGGAGGTCCATGTGGGCCAGGAACAACACCATGGGGTCCATGGGGAACTGGTGGACCCAATGGATTTACTGGACCCTGTAACAAGAGAAGCACACAGATGAAAATAAACCTTGACGTTCTCAATTTTTCAGCAGTTTAGAAGCATAAATCTCAACATTTTAAGAATATGATATAAAAGGTTTGATTGTTTTTCAATAAAGACACTTCTCTGGAGAAAACAGTCTTCTTGAAGACTAATTAGGCTTAAAGCTAGTTAAAAGAGAAAAGCAACCATGGCAGTAATAGCAGCTAAAAAGCTGCATTTATTTCACTTAGTTCTTGAAGAAATGAAGAACTTTACAAATAAACAGGCATTAAAAAAACCCCTCAACTTAAAACAAGACTATCAGCTTTAAGATAAACTGATACATCTGAATCTGGCTAATCTTGCTAATTAAATCTGTTTGCAAGATCAGGTACAAAGAACAGGTAGTAAATTTGATTACATGCATACACACGCACACAAAAGTGCTGTGAAATTAAGAAGCGTAACCTTGGATTAAAATTCTACCTAAACAGAGACTGAAAAACTAATAATGAAGTTTAGTAGCTTTAAGAATATCAAGGGTATCTTTGAAGTCATGAGATTTTCACCATGCACAAAGTGGGCATCTTCAAGAACACATCATTAAAAAAATACACTAAATACTCAAAGAAAGCAAAGGTTTCTTTCCATTACAAGTTTTTGCTTCTGTTGGTACATGAAGCTATATTAATTTAAACCCAGATTATCACTTATTATTCTTGATTTATTATCTGGTTAAGTAATTTGTAAGTGAAATGGAAGAAAAGCCTCCACAAAGTGAGTCTTCACTTCCTATTCTGTTTAGTTATAATAAACCAAAATATACACTCACTCCAATTTTTTCCTCTATAAGTTGTCGTGCATAATCTATTTGCTGGGGTGTTCCACGGATAGTAAACATCTTCATGTTTGGATCCGCATTAGGTGGAGGATTTCTTTGAAGTTCTATTCTAGCACCAGACTGCTGGCTTATGCTTTTAATAGTCTCACCACCTACAATGCAACATACAGCTTTTATAACATGCATTAAAGTGAAAATACTGAGATTCAAATCAGAGAAAGTCAACTGCATGGAAGCTGAAGACAGAGAAGTGAAAAGACACCTATTCTTATGAGCCATACAAGAACATCCTAACACTAATTAAAAAAAAAAAAAAAGCCTCTGCAGTGTATTATAGAGCTTTGATTGCAATAAACCAGTAAAAAGAAGTTATTTTTTAAATGAAATACCACAATAGTGTTACTCAGAAAGAACAGCAAAGAATTCCTAAAATGTTGTCTGGGTTTTTTTCCATTCATGTAAAAATGTAACATTAGACATGAATAACAACTGATACCCATGGTCATCAGTAAATACAGCCTTAAAGCCTAAACTCCCTATAAAGCAGTAGGCAAGCACATATGACAAAAAATCCCACAGAAGCTGACCAGATGTAAGTCCACATTTTTTTGCAGTGCACTAAAATCAGAAAGTTAAATTCCCTAAACTAGTTCCTCCTCTTATAGGATCCTGAGAAGTTACTTGTATCATTAGTAGGCACAAAGTTTTCAAAACCAGGGTAATTTGGTAAAAAAAAAAAATAATCTTCCAGGTCAAGAACAATGTCAGCCTATTTGCTGTGTCTGGAAAACACATTACAAACAAAAGATTAAGATAATTCAAGCATTTCATTTACAAGCATACAGTAAATTATTAAAAAAATATTTCAGAAGTAATTATTTTAATAAACACACATATAAGAAATTGTTACAGGATTCCACTTTAAAAGACTTTCACTGCAACATGTGAAAATTAGTTTTAAGACTGAGTTACAGATATAATAACACTAGGCTAATCAAGCAGTATCAAATGCAAGTTAATTATAAGATACATCTAAGAATCTACTAAACTCTACAAATGTCACTCAGAAAAAAGGGTTATACAAATTGACTGGTTTTTGACTTTCAGCTACTGGTCTATGTGTTTTCATGACGGAAATCTAAAAAGAATATTACAAATGTTATGACTTAGCAGTATTGTGTTGCTCTACCATACATGATACTATTTGCAAAGGCTTCTCTTGAAACATCTCTCCAGTATGGCTATTTGTACAAATAGAAAAGCTGAGAGTTTTTTTAACTACATATAGATACACATGTATGTAAGATATATTGCCTTTGCCAATGATTAATCCAGTTTTGCCAGTAGGAACAATAAAATTGAATTCCTGTAATCCACCAGGAGGCCCCATGTTCCAGTTGCCTTGGCCTCTACCCCTTCCTCGACCACCAGGTCCTGGTCCACCAGGGTTACCAGCCTAGAAAGAAAAAGCAAAAAATTAGCATGTTTGATAAAAATTACTGCAAACAAACTATTAATCCCAATTGGTTACATCATTATCATTTCTTAAGAAAAAAATTATTTACTATTCAGATAGTTTTGATAGTCAAAGTAGTATCTTTTCCAGAAGATCTAAATTACATTTTAAAAGATTTTCTGTGTAACTCTGCATATGAAAGGTGAAGAAGGAAAAGATACAGAAGAAAGTTTCACATGTACAATGATACAGTTTCTGTCTGCCTTCTGTAAATGCAGCAATAGGGGTCATTTCACAATAAGCTTTTAAACCATCTTCTTAACACCAATAACAACCAAAATAACCAGCTATTAATACAAGACAACAGAAGCAGCAGCTATAAAACCCACCACATCAAGAACTGCCATGACTCTGAATCAATATTACCTTTATCAGCTTTACACTGCAAAACTAACTGTAAAAGCAAACATTTGTATTCCAGACTGAACTTTGAAGTATATACAAATGGAACCACTATTTTCTTTCGTTACACTCATTTTAAAAATTCAAAGTCTTTCCAAAAGTCTGGCAGGATATTTTAAATGGTAAACAAAGTATTACTCAACCTGAACACTTCGAAGGAGATCTGTAATAATTTCTGCAGCATGCTGACATCTATCAGGTGGCCCTGTGATCTGGGCTATTCTGTCTGGAGTTGTTCCATCATCTGAAAATAAAATGAACTATTCCAGTATATGTAATTCAGTAAATTTACACTCAATTCATAGAAACTTACAGACATATTACCAACCTGGCTTAAACTGGATCCGAACACCAGCATCATTCTGTATCTTTTTTATCATCTCTCCATTTCTTCCAATTACAATACCTACAGCAAATCGTGGTATTGGAACCTTTAAGAGAAAAAAAAAAAATTTGAACATGTCAACGATGCAAAAATTCCTACAAAACTCACACAATTAAAGAATCATACATTAGAATGGTAAACTAGGGCCAGCCCTGTGCCATTTTTGAAGTGCGAATTTTTTAATATCAAGTCACAAGCCTGGCAAACACTGGACAAAAGCTTCAAAATGAAAGAGATCCTAGGCACTACACGTTTGCTTAGTGGCAGCAGTTCCAGTTGATATTATGCTTCTCACAATAAAAGTTCCAATGGGTCTAAAATGCAGATTCTATCAGATGAACAGTTATAAGCTTATGACTTGCGTAATAGATAAATATTATTCTGCAAAGGCCAAAGTCCAATTTCTATAATGACGTTATATACTTAGCCAGACATCTTATTTGCTTACTTTATAAAAAACCTCCAGCTAGCTGAAACAGTTCAGAACTGCTGGTAATATAAAGTGAACGCTGCACACCATTTAAAGTCATAATTTCAGCAGTGATCAAGGAATACTTACATGCCACAACCACTTTCGGAATCTCATTAAGAGCTATCAGTGGTATTACCCAGCTTAACATTTTAACGTTAACATCTTAAAATACAGTGAACAAGTTTTTCAACCATGCTTACGTCTATCCCTTCATTTCCTCCTATTCTTGACCCATATTCGTTGCGCACCTCTCTAAAGCCACCTTGATCACGAATTAACTCCAGCACCATTTCCTTGGCTTGCTAAAAGAAGAATGAAAGTTCATTTAGGTATTGCAACATCAAATGTATTTTAAAATACTCTGAATTCTGAAGAACTCCTTACTTGAACTTTATAAGGGTCTCCAGTTATCCTAAGGGGCTTGTCTGCACCAGTGTTCTGTGGACCATCTTGAATCATGACCATTTTGACACCTGCCCGCTCCTATTTGACAAAAGAGAAGTCAATACACACTCAAATCCAGACTCAATTATTATCACATTTAAAAGAAGCTACATATTTACCTGTAACTGTTTAATTGTCTCTCCACCTTTTCCAATAACTAATCCTGCTTTACTTGCTGGAATCATGATTTCTTGGACTGCATTTCCAGGCCCATCACCATGATGAAAGCCAGGTGTAGGTCTTCCCTTTTCAACTATTTGATCGAGTAATCTTTTTGCTGATCTGTGAATGAATATATACATTTATAAATACACTTCATTCCCATAAGTATCACTTGCCTACACCTACTCTGCTTGGAATATTTTTCATGTGAAAAGTTACCTATTTTATATTATATTTTGCAAAAAACGGAAAAAAACTTAGACTGTAAAATAAACCTAGCTTTAACGCCAAGTACCATGACAGCTGCTGCTTGATTCAGCATGCAAAGGATGGACATTTGTACTTGTAACCATTACCAGAATAGAGGACAAAAGCAAGTATACATTCATCACACATGTAAGTCAGTTACCATCAGAGTAAAACCACTTGTATAGTACTCACATCAGATAAAAACTCTCCCCTCTAATATGTGAGCAGAATAAACTATAATTAGAAAGAAAATTACCATAAAGGAATGACTACATGAACAGCCTGCTTGGCTGCAACATTAAGAGAAGGCCATGCTACTTTCCCAAAGGCAAACATGTAGCTGCAGGCCTTGCCTCCAAACACGAAGTGCGAGCAACTAACAGAAATCTGGCAACGCCAAATATACTACTACACTTAAGATCTTTCCTATCAGAGCCAGAATAAGTTGGTCTTCAAGTGGATATGTAACTTCTGTGACAGTAAAAAAAAAAAAAAAAATTATTGCTATCATCCTCTTCCCTGAACACAAGAAGAAAAAAAAAATTAACTGTGCTGATAGGTATCATGTAGACATCATTTCCATAATTTTTGGTATGCATTAATTTATGCCAAAGACATTTAAGAACCCTTATGGGCTGGCCTTTGAGTAACTTCTACTCTTACATATTACTGATTTTCCACATTTTCCCTGTGATCTTCCAATTTATGGTTAATAGTGCTTCTTTTTAGCACACGTTTCTTTTTAGTATACACTCACGCATTACATTCTCAAGCCGAACTCAGTGCATGGTTAGATAAGTATTTTCTATGAGATCTGGACTCAAAATTCCATAGTTTCGTCTTAAAATTCCCAGTATGCTGAGAGGTATGACTGCAGGTTCAGGGCCTTTTTTCTTACGTATACACTTTACTGTCACCAGACTGCCTCTTCAATACAATAACATACTATCTAGATATTATATTTAGATCTGAAAAATGAAGTATATTGCACAGTTAAATATGAACACATGAAATTTGTTTTACTTACTGAACAGACTCTGGTGTTCCAGTTAGCATACATGACCTTTCAGGCAGGCCTCCACTATCTAAGGTCACAAAAATAATACCAATTTAGCAGTAGTGTTAAGTCAGAAAGAGATAATGAAATTAAACATAATATGGAAACTAATAGAACTTCAAAGTAGAATACTTAGTGTATTACAACATTTTGTATTTCTTTAGACTGTGATAATTATGATTAGCACAAAAAATTAAAATATACCTTTAATGAAGTTTCAATCAATTAAAAGCAATGATCAGCCTTCTAAGCTTTCTACTAAAAAAACCCACCAAACTAACAAAATTTAAAACCCCACAAATAATTACCAGGTGCAATCTGTATTTTACAGCCAGACTCTTGCTGTATACGTGAGATCTGCTCTCCACCTCTGCCAATTACTTGGAGAAAGAAAATACAGAAAGATTATTTGTATTAATGGCATTTGCTAACATCCCTCGCTATACTACAA
This sequence comes from Streptopelia decaocto, assembly GCF_964273445.1. NCBI lineage: Eukaryota > Metazoa > Chordata > Aves > Columbiformes > Columbidae > Streptopelia > Streptopelia decaocto. The sequence continues at coordinate 29,507,806 of NC_138659.1, read as the reverse complement.
CACCACATCCCTACTACTTACTGAATCCAACCATCCCATCTGGAACTTTGTATTCCTCTGTCATCACAGACCTACAGAGAACATTAAACAAAAGACAATGACCATTTAGAGGCCAAACTAGGATTTAATTTATAAATTCCCACTAAAGAAAGCTAGTGCTCCCACTATTGCCATGGCTTACTACCATTAATTATTAAAGTCAGTATACTAACAGTATACAGAAATTACCACAAAAAGTTCAAGTATAACACAAACTGATTTAAGGTTTTTTCCTTCATCCACTTTACTGTTAACAGACGTGTGATACAGAAAAGGCCAGTGCAGCATTTCAAGTTTCATCTGTATATCCATCAAGGTATGCCCAAAACACACAAATTTCAGCATCTCATCTACCAAAACTGGCCAGCACATAAGAGCAATAGTTGCATGTGGTTGTTAAAGGAAGAAACGTGGAGAAAACTACTAAGGTGAAGCAAATGTAGCTGACTGAGTAATATACTGTGTTAAATCTGATCCTCCCACCTGTCCCCTTTGTTTTTTTTTTTTTAGCTATTAGCTTTCCTTTTTGTTTACAAGACAGTGTCAACCTTTTCCACTTCAGATCTGCTTCCAACTTCCAGTCATGCTACCTACACTCAAGTAGTAAAAACCAGCACGGCATTTTACTTTTACTAAACTGGATGCACAGCCTAGGCTGCGAAGAGAAAAAGCCAGCAATGTAGTGTTTGGCTTGGGACCTACTCAATCTAAATTTGAATAGATCACACAAATACAGAGTAACTGCTTTTTGCACTGCTACCACTTTTCAAGAAACTTTCCCTGAAACTGCTCTCTTCCAGTAAAAAGTCTACATAAGATTAGTGTAATACTTACCTTTGTTGTTGATGCATTGGTGGTGGTGGTAGCTGATTTCCAAAAGCTATAAACAAATATTGTTAAAATTAAATACAATTAAGTAGTGTAATTTACAAATAAGCTTCCACTTCAATAATAAAACTTAATTGCACCAACTTTTGTCCAAGTTTACTTTTTAAGAAGTGTTATCAAGAGGTTTAAAAACAGCTAAGAACATTCTAAGCTGTTGCCACCAGCATTTGTCAGTTTTAAAAAGCAGACTTGCACTGCTTCAACAAAATAACATAAACCCCCAGCCATTCTTTTGATCTTACTGATTCAAGTGTCACCTACCAGAACAGTTTCAAATTCTTGTTCTGACAATGTTACACTTGTTTAGGGTTTTTTTGGCAACAAAATGAAAATTACTTACAGTCATTCTGAGGAGCAACTTTCTTAGCATCTGGTTGATCTGTAAAATTAAGATTTTTTAAATTTTTTTGCCAAGTAATTCAAGAAGTGTTTACACCTTTTAGTGTGAATTGTAACTTTCCAGTGTATTATAGTCCCCCTTTCCTTTTTATTTTTCCTTTTCTTTCTTTTTTTTTTTTTTCCCTCCAATTTCAGGGAGTTGATCATCTGAATAAAAGAAAGAATCTCACGAACACTCAGCACTCGGTTAGTACAGCTGAAAAGATGTTAGGTTTTTCCACATTATCTATTGCACAGTTTAACAAAAGGCAGTTTTTAGAACACACTGTAGATTGATCAGAGATACCCAGTCAATGAAACTTAACTAAGACAAGGAACAAAGTTTAGCTCTGTTGGTTGCTCAAGCTAATGATGCTTCTATAGTAAAAAAGAAAAAAAAAAAACCAAATCCATACAAAAATCAACAATGATTTAAAGAAAAAAAAATTCTGACAATGACCACAAATCTAGATCAAACACCTGAAAATACAACAGTATCACATGGCAGTGCAATCTCAATCTGAATGTCAATATGAATTCCTACCCAAATATCAAGGATTTCATAGCATAAAACCTCAAAAAAAAGATTCAAAGCAACTACATCACTACCATCCAAAACCTTTCTGTACAGTAAAGGAATAAAAGGCATAATTAACCTATATCTAAAAAGACAGACCTCAGAAGCTTCCTTCCCACCCCAAAATAAAGGTTATATGAACCACCATAATTTATGTGCAGCAAAAACCTCAGACACATATTCCAAGAAATACTTGTGTCAATCCAGAAAGATCCACTAGTTTATGTCATGTTTACATACTAAACACAGGTAATAAATAAAAATTCCTGCCTTTAAAAGGAGAGGGCATTCCCTCCCAGTGTGTTGTACTGCTCGGACTTGTCCAAGAGTCATCTACACATAAAATAAAAAGAATACATTACATATATCATCTGAAGCATCATTAGCTCATTTTTGTATATTAAAAACCTCACTGTTAATAGGAAAAAAAAAAAAACTTTATTACAGGACATAAGAACTCCTGATATAAAGCCTTAGTTACATTCTGTAGACTGAGTTTCAATCCTTTTAAAGGAAAAAAAGGTATTGGTCTTTTGTGAGACCTATGAGAACATTTCAACAAGCTCAGAGATTTCTTCCCACAATGTAGCCAGGATTTTGTGTATATTAAACATATCAAACCCCGTTAAGTTCAAACTGGCTGCTTAGTAAGAGACAGAAGACACACACACGTTTCAGCAGAAAACTTTACTGCAGTATAAGGCAAATCCAAAAAGCCAAAACAAGTCAGAAGATTTAAGAATGACCTTATTAAGGTTCACACATGCTACAGGCTTAAATATTACACTCAGCAAAAGTGTCAACATAGTAGAAAATTTACTTTCCTGTCTTTTTTTAAAAGTCCTATGCTTTTACAATGAAATGCATTAATACTTTTATTTGAAACGGTGTAGTAATAAAGTATATGAAACAATCCTATTTAAGTAGTAAGCACTTCCGACTGTAACTGTAGTTTACAAACTGCAATCAGTTCTACACAACAAGACTTAAATGGCACACCTGTGTAAGCACTTCTCAACCATGAATTTACCTGCATACATTTTCCTCTTTACAGCATTTAAATCACATTTTAAATAATTTAAAGCAGGCTAACATTCACTTCAGGTTAGATCACAATGGTTTAAAACAACTTTCCTCATTAAACTGAAAATGAAAAAGCATGTCATGATCTATAAAGGGAACAAAATGTTTTTATGCTGTGCTATGGAAAAAAACCATCACCACAAACAATGACCTGCAATCCTTCTGGCACCGTGGCACACTCAACAAAAACAAAAGCAACAGTAAGGAGTGCATACCTCCATCCTCAAGAGGTCTTTTTTGTCCTCCATAACCGTAGTCGTTTGAATTCATTGATGTGCCAGCATCTCCTCCAATTTTTGCTGCAATCTAAATTAAAAGGAAATGTTATGAGTATAAAAAAAAAAAAAAAAAAAAATCGCCCCTCATTTATTTAGGTCTTCTAAACAATTTTAAGTGATTTACACAACGCATATTAAAATGACCCCGATGAGTGGAAAAGGCTGAGGCTAGAAACAATTCTTACAGAAATTTTATTTGTTAATGTTTTCAAGGAAATTTGTGCTCATACTTCAACTGCAACGCTTCCCATATTTTCTTTATCGTTTGATAAAGAAACTCCTGTTCTTCAAACACTAAAAACAGATTTTCCTTTCCTACCTACTCTTCACAAAACACTGCGGTATCTCACGGGGGGCCTGACCGCCAAAACTACTTCAAACCTTAGTAGTCCCGACTACACTGAGTCCACAAATATTGCCAAAACCGCGACCAGTTATTACCAGACGAGGCGAAAATTTTGCCCGAGAAATAATGAAAATATCGCCCGTGGTGCAAAAGCTACAAATAAAACTTCAGGACACAGAATATCCGAACAGCCAGCCCTCGCTCCGCAGGCCGCAGCGCTTCCCAACCGGTCTGAGCAGCTTAGCGGGCACGGAGAGCGCCTCGGGGAACACAATGCGGCCGCGGCGGAGCCGCCTCCCTCCCTCCTTGCCCTCGGCCGCCCGAGCGGCCGACAGCGCGCCGGGCCGATAACGCGCCGCTACTCGCCGGCCGAGATTTCCCCTCCCCGCAGTCCGGCCGCAGAGCCCCCGCAGCGCCGCCGCCCTCACCCCCGCTGCTCCCCTCATCCCCGCGATGGCGCGGATCGCTCCGGGCCAAGCCGAGGCGCTGCGGCCGCGCAGTCCGCCAGCGAGCAATGGCGGAAGGCGGGGAGCCGGGGGCTGACTAGAAAAACCTCTCACAGCCCGAGGAGGGCGGGCGGGCGCTCACCACGGCGTGCGCGGAAGGGGGCGAGGGGACGGCACAAAACTCCCCCCCCGCCCCCCCCCAACCCCGCAGACACACACTGGCGGAGGAGCCCCCTCCTTCGGCCTCCCTAGAGCCCAGCGCTGGCAGGACGCAGCCCACCGACTCCTGCCGCGGCTGAGGCGCTGCGGCCTGGTCAGCAGCTGCCTCCAGGCCCCAGCACCCGCGGGCCCATTGATTTGGCAGAGCCACGTTATACACACACCTGCCTAGCCCTTTGCAGCGCGTCTTTGAAGGCATCGTTTACTCCTCCACCTCCACCGCCGCCTCCCCCGGGCGCGCCCGAAGCAGGAGGGGGCACCGTGGAATAGTCCGCCATACTCGCTCAGCCACTGCTTCCTGCCCCACTCGCTGCCTGCCAAGAAAGAAAGAAAATGGCGGCGGGCGGGAGCCTTTCACATTCCTGCGCGGCATCGTGCTCGGGGAGGGGGGAGGGAAAGCAGCGTAACCTCGCGAGACCTTGGACGAGATTTCGTCAGGGGCGCCGGAGAACGGCGGAGAAAGCTCGCGGCGTTTCGCGCGGCCCCGCCGCGCGGGTGGGAGGGGCGGAGCCTCCCGGGGGGGGGGCTTTAGTGAAGCGGGGGCGCCCAGCGAGCTCGCGATGTTTCTAGAGGGCGCAAGCGGTTAGAGGCGCTCCGTGATAGGGCGAGAGGTGTCACGTGGTGCGAAGGGTGGGGGAGAGCTCAGCGCTGCGCTCGAGGCGGTGCGGGCGCGTGCCTGGCAGGTCTCGCGTGTCTTGGTCCGGAGCCGCGGCTGGGGCGCAGAGGCTGTCGGGAGCGAGGTTGGCCCGGGGGGCGTCTGAGGCGGCGGCGGTTGGGTGAGTGCGTGAGGGAGGAAATGGAAGGGGGCCTGAGGGCAGGCAGCAGCGCTACGGCTGTGGCTTGGCCGCCTGCCTGCGTTAGACTGCGCCTGGGGAGGCGTTTGGCGCTCTGGTGGCTCCGTGCCTTCCCGACTGGTTCCTGGGCTGGCTGGGGACCGGGCGGTGCGGGTACAGCGGTGCAGTCCTAAGCCCGGGGGGAGGGGGGGAAGCCGGCCCTTTTCCCCGCTTGAGCGCGGCCGTGCCTTGCGGAGGGCTCCTCGTAATGTCCTGCGTTGCGCGGCCGCCTGGCGCTGTCAGTGTGCCCGCCGTGTGCCGCGGGACAGCCGGGGAAAACAGTACAGGGCCCGTTTCCGAGGGAGAAACCTCCGCGTCCAGCGGTGCGGGCGTTGCGGCAGCTGGAGAGGCGAGGCGAGGCGCGGCTCGTCGGGCTTGTTCCCGAGCCCCGCGGAGCGGCAGAGCCGTTGAGCCGGGGGGCAGAGCGGCGGCCGGAGCCGTGGGACGAGGCGCCGGCCCGACCCCCCCTCCGCGGCCCTTGGGGCGCAGCCCAGGTCTGGTTCGAACGGCTCTTGGGCTGCTCCACCGCCCCGCGAAACGGAGTAGGCTTTTTCTTTTCGCCTTTCGGGGCGTTTCACTTTCCTCCTCCTGCAGCCTCCCCGATTGTTTATTTCTTAGTTGAAAACAATCACTGCTATTGTACAGTTTTTACATTTAGGGGGGATTTTTTCCTGGCTGCGCATGCACTAGTTTTAATGGAAAATTGGAGCTAGTAGTGCTTTAATCTGGTCCTGTTTAGGTCCTGTGACGTGGTGAACTGTCATGCTGAATATGGATGACGGTGTTGCAAAGGCTTCATATCTAGATAAGGTCATAGAATATCTACTTAGCTATCATAGCAGTAGAGTCTAAATAATATGGAATGGGAACTAAGCTGTGCAAATGCTTTCTGTGCTGTTCTGAGGAAATACTTTAAAATTTTTTTAAAAATTGTATGTATCTAAGTGTATCTTTTTCATGAGCTCCTCGATTACATAAAAATCACAGTTGTTGTGTTGCTTGTTTTTTTTTTTTAACATATATACTTTTAAACTGAAGTGTGAGATATCTCTTCCAACCTAAATGAGTCTGTTTCTCTGTAACCACTACTTCTAATTGAAGAGCTGTTGTTTTGGAAACTTTGCCTTGTTTTGAGCTGTGTGCAGGGAGGGAGCAATTCTGTTGGAGTCATATAAGAAAACATGTCTTGCTGCCTTCTCTTTTGGCTAGCGTCATAGTTCCATACTGCCTTAAGAAGTTCCTGGTTCTTCCTTCAGTTCTGGTTGTTTATAAATGGGGTTATTTTAGTGGACATGAAGATGCCGTGCTGTTGCTGAGGTCAGATTATCCTGCATCTTCAGTCCAGATAACTCCACCAAACAAAGCTGAAAACATGTGCTAGATTTATTCTATAAAACTTGTTAGGTAGCATAGCTGAAAAGAGTTTTAAGATTAATATATTCCACAAAATTAAAGTTTCTACATGCTTTTAGGCAGATTACAGTGTATAATTGGAGCTAGATGAAACTTGCTACTGAGATACTTATGCTGAAAAAGCCTGTTCAGAAGAATTAACATATATTTTCCATTAATGTAGCTGCATTAACTGGGGGAGGGAAGCAAAAATAGATTTGGAAAAGGGGAACTTGATTCTCATGCTTGACTCTTTGCCATTTCTAAACAATAGTTTGATCTTGAACTATTTTTTCATTTCCTTTGTTATTCAGAGTTTGGCTATGTATACCAGCCATGCTATGCAAATAAAAAAGTTGAGCAATAGTAGTTGAGTATGATGCATTGAAGCTAATGCTGGCCACTGGCTATGTCTTATATGGCTCTTCGCTTATTAAATGATGTGGAGCGTCTATGTACTTTGCTTTTTATTGTTGTGAAATTGGATAATGATTCTTTGCTAAATTCTGTGAGACCAGCCAGGAGCTATATAATACTGTTGTTATTTTTAAGCAATTATAATGCCTTGAGCTGATGAAAACACTCTTGTCTGGTACTGGAAGTGATCTAGTTGCATTCATAAACAATTAATGACAGGCAAATGTTAATTTTGGAAATTTTATCACCTTTTTACTACTGTTGAGGTGACATTTCGTTTAAAAGATGAGATATTTAGTAGATGTGTTCCTCAATCTCTAAAATTCTTGAAGTCACTGTATTTCTTAGATCTTTCAGATAGAACGTGAAATTTAACAAATTACAGAGGGGTAAGATCTTGAATATTATATACTGTGTAAAGATTATGCCTTTATTTTTACAGTTCCTAAATTGATCTAATGGCCTTTATCAACAGTAAAAGAGTTGCTTCTCTTTGTATTTCTCGTGATGGCACTTAAAACCTATCTGCTAGAAACCCATGTCTCTTAAGCACTCTCTCCATTTCCCTTTTATTAAATTATACTCTGGGATTAATTCCTTCTCCTTAATCTCTTAATGGATTGAAGTGAGGATGCAACTCCTTAACAGTGTTAACTGCAACATTCTTCCAGATGTTTTGCTGACTTGTTACAGCAGCATAAGCCATGTTATTCTATTTTCTTGCTTGCAAAAATTACTCATTTCCTGTTTTCTTAAACCTGCCATCTAAGAATTTAAATGTAGCAGATTGGTAAGCAAATGTCTGCACTATGCTGCTAAAGAACTTTTGCTGTGTAAAATAAGCCTCAGTTCTGCATTTACGCATTCTTACTGAAGGGTGTATAGTAATCTTCTACCACTTTCACAATTTTAATAATTAGATGGTAGACAACATAGAAGGTAACAGATATTACAGAGTTTTAAAATGTCTTTCAGTATTTCTTTTGGAGATAAAGGAAGGTGTCTCCCTTGACTAAACTTACTAGAGAATGACATCCTCAGTGGTTTTCAAGCAGTAGTCTGATTATTGAAAACAACAACTAGAACATTCTGGTAGGTGTAATTACTGAGTAACAGCTAGTTCAAATGAAAACTGACTAGTTAGAAAACTTCTTTTTGTATAGTGTGGATTGTCACAAACCTAAATAATGGAGAGTTCTTAGGAGAGGGAAAAAAAGCCACACTCCCACCCCCCATTAAAAAAAAAAAAACACACACACACACAAAAATACCAAACACCAAAACCCACCACATTATCCTCTGCATAAGCTAAGACACTTCAGTGCATGCTTGCATTGAGTTCTGTTCTGTTATTGGGTTGTTTGGTGTTTTTTCCCTTTAACTTTAATCTGTGGTGACCAGACCAAAGGGTAAGGCAGTCCTGAAAGAAGTGTTTTGCTAGCACGGGTAAGGAGACCTCTCCCAGTGCCATAAACTAAAGGATTACATTTCTTAGGAAGCTGCCTCTGCAACTCTCTGGGTATTGTGTTTTGTTTAGCTTTGCCTCAGTACACTAAACACTTGTATAGGAAAAGTGATTACAGTCTCTAACTATCAGAGAAGGATAACCATTGTGATAGTTTTACATCTGCTGCTTGGCCTTCTGCAATTCATTGGTGGTGTGGGGAAATTTGCAATTGGTTTCTTATGATTTCATAACTCTAGGAGGTTTAGATCAGTTGATTCAGATCCTGACAGCTGGTGCTCCTGCACTGGCAAAGGGTTTCCAGGATCTGCAACGTTACCAGTAGAAAACTCCCGTAAGTAACTACTGAGAGAAGATTCAGCATCTGCTCTATATCCAAACAACTTGATCTGTCTTGAGCTTTCATAGTTACTAGATGTGCACCGAAGTAGTAATTACAAATTTCAGATCCATAATTTGGATCTGAAAGAGAATGCATTGGTAGAAAAATGGTAATATTAAAGCATAACTTAAACTGTCTACAAAATCTATACAATGCTCATAATTATGTTCTCTTGTGAGAAATGAGGGTCAAAGGGAATAGTTTTAAGGACTGAAACAATAAGATTACTGTGCAGAATTCACCTACGCGGGGTAATCCAAGTGATGTCTAGCTGTGTCTTCCTCGTCAGCAAATACTCCTGTTATGCTTCATTGCAGACATGTTGAAGCATGAGTTGCTGCTGAGGAATTGTAGGGGATACGAAAGCTTATTTGTGGCAGGGGATGAGAGTTGAAAAGGAAGAGCAGCCTGCTCTGCTGCAGCTGCTGTCACATCTGCCTTCATTCAGTGATGATAATGCAGCTTTCCTCTATATATTTGATTTAAAGCTACAAGTGGGTTGAAGATGCTGAAAGGAGATTTAATAGTAAATCTTAAAGGGGAAGAAAAGGTCTTTTCCCCAAGGTTTCTGTTGAGGTCCACCAGGAAATTTGATTCTGGGCTTGAGGACAGTTGAACAGTAAAAGACTAACATTGATCTAGCCTCAGAAATTTTGACTAGGTTACAGAAGGCTGTCAGATTGGATTGGGTGTGTCACAAATACAGAACAATAAGTGAGAAGACATGCACTTCTTAAATACAACTGAAGTATGCAATGAGACAGTGAATCACCATATAGAATGAATTTAGTGCGGAAAGGCAGCTGGATAATATTAGTCAGCGTGATAATGTGGTCATCAGTCTCCAGTGTCTTAACTTGTTTGAGGGGGTTAGATGTTTTTGTGTGGATGTCATGGGAAGGAAAGTTCGAGAGCCCAGAGAATTCGTTTTCTGTTAGCATCCACAAAACTCCTCCCAGGTGGGGGAGAAAAAGTGTGAAAGGCCTTGTTTGAAATAAATCGGTTGATGTAGTTAGGTGTGGAAGTTGTGTATGAATGAGGGTTAAGAAGGGCTGAGATGGGGACTGAGGGACTTCTAAAGAGAGAAAAAATAATTATTGCAATAGTAGCTGTAGGGGGAAGAACTGTCTCCTGTATCCCTCCATCAGCAGAGCACTGAAGAATGTGCATTCAAGCCCCAATAATAAGTGTGTAAATATATATTTTGTTGAGACAATAATGTTCAGAATTCTCATCTCAAAGTGGGAAAAGCTTGATTACTTAAAAAGAGATTGGTGTACTTCCCTATTACATAGGCCTGATCCCTGGTAGTATTCTTTCTGTTAGTTTTTAATTACAGCTAACATCTTTATTTGTTAATTTGAGAGTCAGAGCACCTTTTTTTTTGTTACCAAATTGTGCATATATCACAGAATCAATTATAAAATAAAAACAAACCCAAAGCAAACTAGCATAGGAAAATAAATCTCTTCTGGTGGTGAGGAAGGAGAAATGGAAGAGATGTTTTAGAAGCTCTAAGTGACTAATCCCTTCAGTCCATAAAACCATGATTACGACAAGCTTATCTAAACTGAAAATCCTCTTAAACTTTATTGTAAGGGTGCATATGCTAGTTTTGGGAAAAATAAATGTTTGCAGTACAGTTTGTGAATGTGTAAGGTTGTTTTTTTCTTTAATACAAAAGCATCCAGAGGCACCTTAGAGGAAGCTTTAGTTTAACTGCCACTTCAGTATCTATTGGTGCTTAAAAGTATCTTGGTGTGATCATCAAAAGCCTGGTTGTATTTGAAAATGAGCCCTCAGTAACAGTGCTGCATAGACTAAAAAAAAAAAATCAGTGTTGCTGGCTTAATTGCAGATATCACTCAAAAAAATCAGTGATGTGGATGTCATGATATGACTTGATCTGAAGAGCAAGAAATCATGAGGTTCCATAAGTTTAGTTTAAAAAAAAAAAATACACCTCTAAATCTTTTGACTATGGATTGGTATTTTCTGCGGAGAATATGAAGAGATTTTTTACTTCCTTCGTACAGGTGCTTGTCTGTTAGAGAATTATGTCCTATGAATGAACTGATTCTGTGTAATATTGTCATTAAATAGTCAATGGAAATGATACATTTTATTTGCACATGTCCTCCAGTTTGTCACTATTCTTTGTACTGCATTTTTTCAGAAGGGACAAGGAAAAGGTTAGAAAGAAAATGTCACTTTCTATAGTGAAATGTCTTTCTAGGACTTGCTACTATGCAAAATTTGGACTTTTATTATGAGTTTGAGGGGAAAATTTTCACAAAATTATAGAATTTTTATAGTCAGTAGAATAAATGCTGAAATTTGCTATCACTTTTTAAAACATTGTCATTTTAGGGCACCTAGACATTTTTCTGTGTAATTGCTTGTCTTGTACCTTTACCTAGCACAATTTAAAGTAATTTAAGAGTATTAACTGCAATGTAGGTCTATCAAACTCCCTCTTCCATCTTATTTTCCCAAAACTCTTCTAGGTTGACTGTGGAGGGAAGAAAACAACTTGGAAACCGGATTTGAGCTGTGGCATGTGGTTGAAGCATTTGAAAGACTATTGAGCAACTATTTTTACTTAATATTACAGCAGATTTTTATATTTATAAGTAGGGCTGCCTGTATTTCTGCCTCCCGTAGGTAAATGGAAGTACACTTTTATTGTTTCAGCTTAAATCAAGTGAGTTTAGGTATGCTGACATATGTTCTCCTTTCAGTTTATAACAGAGTTATTCTGACATCTCCTTACCAAATTCCTGTCTTTATACAACAGTTCAGTGTGTGCGTTTTCAGCCTAGCATGTAAAACCAGCTGGGTGAATCAGAGCAGCTGGGTGGGATTTTGACGAGCATACTCTGGAAAAAGCATCTAGTGTGACCATCTCCTTTTGCTTATGTAAGTAAGAACAGTGTGATCACATGTCCACAGCAAAAATGTGTGCAGTTCCTTATTTGGTAATGTGCTAATAACCTTCAGTTTGTTGTTTGAGTGTAACAGCAATTAAAAACAATACAATGCAGCTGAGTCATTTTTCCAAGTGGATTTACTTGTTTTACACTCCTCTCTTCATCAAGACTGAGAAAATAGTTTATTTTCTACTGGAAACTATTAATTTTTGTCCTTATGAGAAGAAAAAAGAGTGTGGATAGGGATTGTGTAGGCATCTTCTCTCTCTTACATGTTATCTGTAACTATGATCAGTGTCATGTTTATTAAGGTTTTTTCTCTCAACTGTTCCATTTACTGATAGCTATTTAACTATGTCAGGAAAAAATATCTAATACTTTTGCAAGAAGAAAAAAATGACTTGCAGATATGTCTCTCTGATCCTTAGTTATGGAACAAGACCGTAGTAGTGGTATAACTCTAGATGAGTCTGTTGGTCTTCAGTACAAAGGTTTAGACTATCTTCACTGTTAGGAAAATATTTCTGTAATTATGGTTTTGGTTCTGTGTTTTTTTGGTGTTGGTTTTGCTTTGTTTTTGTTGTTTGGTTGTTTTTTGTGGTTTGGTTTTGTTTTGTTTGGGTTTTTGGGGGGTTCTGTTTGTGGTGGCGGTTTGGGTTTTCTTTTTTGTTTTGTTTTTTGAATGAACCAAAATACTTAAATGATATGCTGAGAACCATTGGAAAGAAAGACTTCAGGTTCAGATCAGGTCACATCTGAGTCATGCTAGTACCAGCTTCCCAGAGATTTTTAGCAAAAGCTAACCTGTAAAGACTGTCTTTATTCTACAGATACCCTAAATTCTCTGCTGCTGCCTCTTTACTAGAGACAACAGGTTGTTAATTATATTGTTTGGGGGAGGAAACCCCTTAGGATTCCTTTGCTGTGAGGAAGGAATTGCTACCATAGTTGAGGTAAAAAACAATTAATTGTTATAGGTGGCAAATACCCTCCCTGTTCTGCAGGTGAAAGGCTAAAAGAAGAGTTGTTGTATGCAACTACTGTTGAAATACAAATTAAATGGAACATTCTGCCCATTCTAATGTTTCCTGGGAGATAAGGTAGTTGTGATAACTAGCTTTATGTAGGATATTGAAATAAATGCATTTTAAGTGCCTTTAAAAAAATCTTTTTCCGTTCCAGTTTCTTGAAGGAAAGTCAGCAAGGGTTATTGTGGAAACTAGCACTATTTTTCCATTGTCCCTTTCCTGTTAATCAGTACATAGCACTACTATTAGGTCACCGAAGTTCTCCTACACCAGGATTCATTTGGTGGAAGAACTGGTAGGCAGCCAATCGCAGTTCCCAGGGTCTGAGCTGCCTGGCCTTGTGTCCAGTCCCAGCTAGCCCACAGCAAATGTTACTTTGGTTTGTGCCAGCTGGCCCTGCTCCGTGGGTTGGAGAATGCTGGACTGGGAAGGACTAGCATATGAGCGGGCTATTCTGCCTCTATACTTGTAGGGAAATTTCTGCCACTTCTGTGCTGCAAGAGTGGGTCTGAATCCATCAAGTGCTAACATCAAGTTAAGCCTCACTTTTATTGAAAACAGGAGTATGAGAGACATTTTTGCAACTGTTACTAAACACCTGTTTTAAAAAAAATATTTTATTGTAAGCAACATGGAGGAAACAATCATCTTGCCAATGTAATAGGCCCAGGCAGGATGTCTCAGCAAAGCATATTTTATTAATTAATTTGCAAGAATGGGTGTTCTACCTCTTTATTTCCCTTAGATGAAAAACAATACAGAAATGCTTAGAATTGCTTGTTTTCCAGAGTTTGTTAAATAGATCTGCAGGTAGGAAGATTACAATAGTTTGTATGTGTGAATTGTCTGAGAGCCTATAGTCAACTGATACTTCGTTTCATAGGAACAGATGGGGAGGTGGCTGGACTGCAAGAGAAAGCAGTATGCTTGCAAGTGGTACTGTGGATTGTAATTTCAAGTCAGTTTTAAGTAACATGCCTCTCATGTATGTACATTAGAAACAAACAAAAAACCAAAACCAACAACAACAAAAACCCTACCTCAATAAACCTCAAATGAAAAAGCTTGTCTCTGACAGTACTAATAAATTAGTTGAGTGTTTGTTTGTTTGTTTTTAAATATAGAAGACAAAACTCCAGTTATATGACAAGGAAGCATGCTGGAATAGAGAGTACCCAAACAGTTTTCTTCTAATCCAAACACTTCTAATGTGTTAGTTGGAGCAGACCTTCAGTGCTTGGCTAAACGCATTTGGACAGCATTTTGTCTGTCACTGAAGTTGATTACATGGTGCCAATGCTCGCATTTTAAGCTTTTGTGTTAGAAAGTGTTCATTCTTTAGGATATGGAAGTGGCCGAATTGCATTATATTGAGATCTTCATTAATTGACTGAGGATGCTCATCTAGAGAGTGCTGAACTGTTTGTCCAGCTCCAACTGTTTGGAGGCTTGGTCCTCTTCCACCTTTCTGGCTTCTCGATATTTGCAGCTCAGGGAACTCCTGCTCTGGCTTCTGTGTCGAGAAACTTTCAGTGGATGCCTTCTATGGTATTTTTTCGGTGTCCAGCTGAAACCATTTTTGAATTGCCAGTGTCCTTTGGCAGGATATTCTATCACTTGTAGAACTTCAGAATTTTATTTTTTAAACTGTCATCTACTAAGTTCACGTAGTAGCTCCGGCTTAGATGGGAGTCAACCATGACCAGTTCATGTCTTCTTTCTCCATCGTTTATAGATGTCTGTGACTTCTTTTTGTCTGTCTTAGGCTGAAAAACTCAAGCCTTCTCTGTTGTTTCTCACGTGGAAGCATTTTCATATCTTCGATCATCTTTTGTGGTCCTTCTCTGAACATTTTTTTTTAAAAGCATTATACTTGGTTTTGAGTTGACGCTATGGCAATTACACCACCCCTACCCCCCCCGCCCCCACCACGAGATCCGGGGCTTTCAATAGGGCAGTTAATGGCTCTTTAGCACCTTTTGTGCCCCATTGTGCCTGTCCTTAGTCGGTGCCAACAGTCACGTCCCCCCCGCCCCGGGGCGCTGTTACTCATGGTGACCTCCTCTGCCCCGCCTGGCTGGTGGAGCGGGAGGGGTGGGACCCTCAGTCCATAGACAGGGTCCTCAGCCAAGTAGGTTTCCAGGCCCAGAGAAGCTTCTGGGCCATGCTCGGGGTTACCACAGCCAGATCCGACCAGGCTGTAAAACGGCCCTGCTGAAGATCGCCGTGGAGTGGTCTTCTCAGAGCAGTGGGTCTGTGAACAGAGCCCTGCCCTTAGGGTTGGATGCCATCTCAGGAGATTTTCCAGGACTGAGAGCCCTCACCTTCTCCTTGGTGATTATTTTATTCTGGATATATCCTTGAGTGAGCCCTTGGCCCCCTGGCAAGCAGTTATTTCTTCTGGGTACGTGTGAGTGAAAGAGGCCTCTTTTGTGAGTGAGGGTGTGCAGACTGTGGATCCTTATTCTTGTGTGGTTGTACAGTAGTAATATCCCCAATTGGTATATTTAACCTGCAGTTTATTAAATGTTGGCAGAGTCCTGACTGAATTTTGGATAAACCCTGTTTCTAGTTGTTTTTTCTCTTAAACAGTTCTGGTTAGAATCAAGTCTGTATGGAGCTTATCACCTGCTTAAATTGATTTATGGGATGCCTCCGTGACAGAGGGAACAGAACTGTGCAGTGTCATGGTGTAGATCAGGCATGTCAAACTCATTTTCACCGGGGCCACATCAGCCTTGAGGTTACCTTCAAAGGGCCAAATGTAATTTTAGGACTGCATAAATGTAGGGGTAGTTACATGTATATAGGTGCTATATTGTTCACATGATACTAATATAATGTTTTCTGTTTTGTTCTCTATTCCTTTCCTAGGAACTTCTTACACTTAATGTCCTTTTTTTTTGTCCTGGCTACCAAGCAGTCTTATATTCTTTTTTACACTTTTCAGAATTAAGCAGTACTACTTTTACCTTTTTTTTAAGCAATGTCTGTTTTGTTATGTGGAATAATATTCATACTGAGAAAAGTGTAACATGGAAGCCTGTGTCACATGTATAACCAATAAAATACTCCCGTGTGACAATATTGAAAACATATTCAGCATCTGAGTATGTTAGCACTTGAGAATCTGAAAGACTTGTATTGCAGTAGTATGTTGTTTCTTAAAACAATTACCAGAAAGGCTATAAAACTTAAGTGTTAATACAATAAAATAAAAAGCAACTAGTGTTTAAGGGGAAACAGTGAACAGTTATGAAGCCTTGAACTGCTCATTATATAAACATATTTACTTGTTATACAAGCAACATGGGAAGGTTGGTGGCATGGGAGAAATCTGGTTGCTACAGTGTGATAAATTAAATCTTAACTCCACATTTGACCAGGGGCTGTTTCAGGACAGAATTCCTTTAGTCTTGGATAAATTCCTGAGCCAAAAGGGGTTGGGACAAAAATCCAGGTTTATCATACGCAAAATTGAAAGGAAGAACTTTGAACTGCTTTCTTTGCCTCAGACTGATAACTTAATAGTAAATTGTGCAGAACCTGTCAAAACAGAACACTTTCTTGGAGAAAACAGTACTTGAGCTTCCTTATTAATTTGATTTTTTTGGTAACAACAGTGAGAAGATATTCCTCCTGCCAATACAGTACCCCTTTTTATGTAGGTGTTTACAGAAGTGTGTATGGCAACAATGTCATTAACTACTTGCAGTTTGTAACAGTGAGTGTGGTAAATAGGCATAGTCAGTAATGTTAAATGTTTTGTGTGATTGGCATTTCTCCTGTTTGACCAAACAACTAATTTTGAAGAAGAGCGTGTTTACAGAAATTTATGTGGGTGCGAATTGAAATGGTCACTGAATCTAAGTAAGGAATTAAAAAGGACTTATGGAATTTCTATTCTTTCAGAAGAGTGAAGCCTTAATCTGGAGATGAAAATGCTTTGTGTGCGTGTTTCTTTCTCTGGCCATGCTTTCAGATGTTTCCTTTTTTCGAAGTGCAGTCTGGTACTTGACTGAAGGAGCTAATCACACCATTGTGATGTAAGGGGGGGTTAGTTGTGTTTTCATCAGTGCAGGACATCACAGGTGAGTCCTAAACACTTTGCCTACTTGCAAGATGGTGTTCATTCCCTCTCAGGCATGGAAAGTTAAATTTGGAAAATTCTTCCAAGTGTATTTTTGTTCTTCAGCTCACATAATAGAGATTGTGACTTAGTAGACAGGAATCGGCTATGAGAAAGCAATTCTTTATGTTAATGATATATTAGTTTGCTATGTTGTGATGAAGGATCCATGTACATGCGTGACTAGTGTCCTAGTCATGTTTTTGAAGATAGTTGTAAACTTGTTTAATATAAAATCTACTTGAGATTTAGATCAGTTGATTTTCTAGTATTGTAGGTACTTCTATGTAGGGCATAATATATATAGTGGGAACAATTTCTGAAGAGAAGAACCTAACTGTAGAAATTAATATATAATAAACAATAGTAAGTTTTAAAGTGAAAATATGATGGGCATTTTCAGTTGTGCATAGTGTTTCTAGCTTTTGGTCTATTGTTACAAAAGCAGCAAGAAAAAGCTTATAAAAAAAATGGGTAACAGTGCCTTCTGTCTTGTTGCCAAATAGAATTGAAGGCTGCATGAATCATAGGCTTAAAAATTAATTTGGAAAGTTCAGAAGTGGTAACACTATATTTCTGAGTGATAGCAGTATGCATTTTGAGATTTAACATTTGAATTTGAGCTGTATATTCTTGTCGACTCTGGAATACATGTTTAAAGTAAGCATTCCCACAGAAGACCTTAAAAACATGTTCTTTGGCCTGTTGGCAGGAGCATAACTTCCTGTGTATTCCAGTAATATTATAAACATTATTTTGAAGCAGTACTGCCAATCCGATATAAAATATTTTTGTTGGTGCAAGGGTTGGTATAACTTAAATATAATTAACTTGTCTTTGGTAACTTTGTATTCTGTTTTTTTTGTTTAATATATTTTCTTGAACCAAAAATAATCAGACCAGTTTTTTCTGGACAATACTATTGACTTTTAAATATAGAAAGTATAGCAGGTGTGTGTCCTATGAAGTACTGTTTCACAGTGACTTAGCTGTATCTCTAATGGAAGCCAGATATTTTTGTAAAGCATGACTATACCTATTCCACTACATTTCCTCCATTTTAATCTGTGAACTAATCAAAAAGTCAACAAGACTTTTTAATGTAAGCTTTGAGTGTCAGTGGAATTGCATTAAATGGCCCTGTTGCATGTGCATCAGGAAATAAATTACAATGTATGTAGTACACAAAGTGGTAAATACTTCAAGGTGTGTTTCAATTTGAATCTCTTACAAGTAGAGTGTCTCAAAGACACAATATCTACAGTATGAAAATAGAAAATAAATGTGCTTAGTAGCTCAAGTATGTTGTTTAACAAAGTTAGTGTCATTGTCTATTGTAGCTTTATGATTTCCTCATTTTTTGAAGTTTTTATGTGGTATCTCACTTTGCGTGATTATTTAGATATAAAATCAGCCCCAAGGATCCTTATGTACAATGAACTTTTAACTTCTTCCATGGTAGCAACATATTTCTGCAGAGAACTGAAAAATTGATAAATTGGGGTATGAAATGTGTGACTAAATGGAGCTTTTCTTTTAGGGCCATTGAAGGATTAGAAAGAACTGTTATGTTCTGCAGGTTTAACTTTGCATTTTCTATTAGAGAGATATATATAGATATATATATAAAATATATGAACTATTGAGGCCTCTGTTGTAAACTCTAAAATTTATTTCTATATTTGAGACCAGCTACTGAATATTTCTGTAGTGAAACTCTGTTTAATGAATTATTTGGTGGGGTTTGCTTGTACAAGGTCGTGTTCACAGTCCAAAAGTATAAATGTAGCTCTGTCAACAACTACATACAGTTAAAGATGGTGGAAAGAAAAGTCATTGTCAGATTTTTTTTCTCTGGGAAAATAATGGATGATCTTATAGGAAATTTTACTTTCGTGTAGGGATGTGCTTTCTTCAAACCACTGTAGACAAATGACAGTTTATTCCATTCATTAATGTGGGTTTGCAAATATTATGATAGTTAATTGTGAAAGAGCTTTTTCTGGTTAGGGATTTGGCTCCTCTGCCTTGACATTTACATGCACATGTATATTTATAGTTGTGATCTGTTTGGAATTTGCCTTTGTGGTTTTGTTTGCTCTTTAACTTGTTCTGTGATCTCGTCTTGTCTTTTTCAGTTTTGTTTCTGAGGTTTAATAGGTGAGGAATACAGAAGAAATGGCTTAATTGAAAGGAAATAATGAACATTTTTATTCAACTACAGATACTTCAAAGAATAATAATGCTGTTCTGCTTAGAAGCTTTTCCTTAAAATAACATTATCCTGGTGCTATTTATGATTGATCTAGAGTTTGAGTTCTGTGTAACTATTACTGTGAACATTTCCTTAGCTGTAACTTATTTCAGTTGTTCTTATGAAGGCTTCTTTTAAAAAATGCAATTAATTCAAAGTTCATATAATTAATTTATTGTTAATAGTATCAATGCAACTATTTTAAAGACCTAGAAGTGAGACGACCTTGCTCCCCACTATTCTGCCCAACTTATGATGTGTAGCACCTGTTCATATGTCTGTGAGTTAAATTATGGTTGTTTAGAGAGAATAATGGGAAAGATACTTTAAAACACCAATTATTTCGCTGAAACACTAACTCAAATGGAATGCTGAATATGAGTAGTCGAACTCAGTCTCAGAAGTGAAGGTGAACTGTTGTAGGAACAATTTTCAGCTTCCTACTGCAAATTCCATAAACACTTTTAGGTTAAAAGAGGAAGTCTGGTATTACAGAAGTGAATGTCACTTTCTTGTTTCTGATCAAAGAACACAAAATCTTCTGTAGATAAGAGTGGGCAAGTTCTGTATGGTTTCCAAATTTTATTCAGTCTTCCTGAGAATTAATAAAATATTTTAATAAATTGTCTATTTGGCTTTTGAGTAATTTGTTACAGCTGAAGATGCACTGATTTTTTTTTTTTTAATTATTTTTTTTCCACCCAGTTAACTTTAAAAAGCTTAAACTGAAATTCCCATTTGATGTATTTGTTTTTGTAACTTGCACTGTAACAAATAACCCTGCTGGAAGGAAGCTCTGAACAAATACAGGCTGCTAACTTTCTCAGTGCGTAATGTGTACCTTAAGGTGGCTTAAAAGAACAGGAAGACACATCTGAGACTGCCTGGTTTGGCAGAAAATTGGTTTACAGAATTGACTATAAGCAAAAGCGTCATAGATACCATTTGATGCTACAGTGATGATAAAAAAGTTCTTTCTCTGTCTCTGAAATGGAATGCAGCTGTTGTATTTGGAGACCTTGTAAACAAAGAAGTGATGATATAGATAGTTCATCCATAACGTGATATATCATTCAGGGGAAGGGTGGTGTGGTAGAATGAGGAAGGCTTGAAGCCGTGACCGCTTTTCCCTGGGGACT
This sequence comes from Streptopelia decaocto, assembly GCF_964273445.1. Classification (NCBI taxonomy): domain Eukaryota; kingdom Metazoa; phylum Chordata; class Aves; order Columbiformes; family Columbidae; genus Streptopelia; species Streptopelia decaocto. The sequence goes on along the minus strand of NC_138659.1, from coordinate 29,487,583 downwards.
TTGTTCCATTGACCAACCACCCTCATAGTGAAGTACCTTTTCCTCATGTCCAATCTGAACTTCCTCTGATGCAGCTTTATTCTGTTCTATTATGTCCTGTCGCTGGTCACCAGAGAGAGATCATCAGCACCTCCCTCTCCGCTGCCCCCCCAGAGGAAGTTGTAGACTGTGATGAGGTCATCCCTCAGCCTTCTCCAAGCCGAACAAACCAAGTGACCTCAGCTGCTCCTCCTAAGTCTTGTCCTCAAGGCCTTTCACCATCTTATAATAGTTGCCTTCCTCTGGACACACTAATAGTTTGATGTCCTCCTTATATTGAGGCACCCAAAACTGCACACAGTAGTCGAGGTGGGACCACAGCAGTGCAGCGTAGAGGGGACAGCCACCTCCCTCAACCAGCTGGCTGTGCTGTGCTTGATGTACTCCGGGACATGTTTGGCCCTTTTGGCTCCCACCACACACTGTTGACTTATTAAACTTGCCATAAACCCAAACCCGCAATTCTCTTTCCATGGGGCCAATCTGCAGCCTCTCATCCCTCAATTTGTATGTATAGCCAGGATTACCCTGTCCCAGGTAGGGAATCCAGCACTTGCTCTTGTAAAATTTAATTTCGATGATGATTGCTCAACACTCTAATCTACCCATATCCCTCTATAAGACCTCTCCTACTGTATTGGAAGTGGAATCTTCTCACGGTTTAGCCGAGTTTTGGTTGTTTTTTTTTTTTTTTAAATACTTCTGCTTCTAGGTATATATGGTAATGGAGAAGACTATAGCAGTAAAACGAAATATGTAGTTCCTGTTCTTAAAAGCTGTTTTGTTTTCTGTGCTTATTTGAAACAACTACAATGCCCTACTACAATTCCCTTGTGGGGAATACATGAAGGATTTTCCTTTCTTTTGTTAGTAACTCTGAAGAGGAACATGGGTTAAAGTAACAAAATGAGCAGTAAAGCCTTGCAAAGATCAAATAGTCAGAGTTCTAAAAATCTAGCAGCTGTGATTTAACTCTAATACTAGAAGTTTGGAAGATTCTAAAAACTTATCACACAAGATGGATTTCCCTGTCTGAAGAAGTGCTGGTGTGATCAGATGTACTCAAATGATCATTAGCATTGATCACTAGATGTTAATCTCATGGACACTAGTATTTTAATTTTTAAAAAGTATTCACTAATTCTAAGTCGTATTTCTCCAATCTATTGCTCCAGTTATCCCATCAGCTCTTAGATAAGAGATTCCAGACTGTAAATTAGTTCTGACATGAAGATTGCATGCAGGGCAGGAAGCAGAATTAATGTAGTCATTGCTGAACATTTCACTCAGAATCTTAAGTAATTTCATTTTTAAAGAATAACTTACCTAATTAGGGTATAACTTAATACTAATGCCAGAATAGCACATTCCCCTCTGTAGGGAGAGAAAAGATGCCTGAACACTTGCTCACTGTGATTGTCAGCAAAAATTCCGTTGTGACTTCTTTGTTGTTACCAGAATTTCTTCTGTAACTTTTGACCATTTGAGAGGAAGAAACTTTTGATTTAAGAAGAAATCATGACTATTTGGTCTTTTAATGAAAACTGGGAAGTTAAATATTATGTTTTACAAAATAGGGCAGAAGAGGGGAGCGCTAAGCATTGCTAATTTGCAGCTCCTGGAGTATTCTTTTAAGGTGTTTATTCTTTTGAGGTGTTTAATAAAATATTCTCAAATGGGGAAATTTCTTTTACTTTGTTTTTTAAACTACCATATGCACCTTCTGCCACTTCAATCAATCAGCAGTTTTGAAAAATGTATTGAAAATTACAGTCCTGAAACTAGTCTGAGCTATTATTGCTCTTCTGACAGTTCTGTTATATGGCAACACAGTGACACGAATATTACAGGGTCCTCCTCACACACTCACTGCTGGGAATACTTCAAGGAATGTAAGTTATGGCCCGACCAGAGGTTGCTCAAGCCCCATGCCATGGGAGCACAGCTGAGCATAGTAACTCCTTCTACTGCAAATTTTGCAGGAGAATTTCAGACTGCTCTAAGTCTTATTCTGTCAATAGTGATGAAGTTTGTTTGCTGTTGTAGTGCGGAGTTATTGTAACTGCTGGGTTTGGATTTGCAACTGTTTCATGAGTGTGGTAAAGTTCCCCACTAAAACTTGTGTAAGTAGCTTCCTAGTCAGGGTTATTATAAATTTCATATGAAATTTACTGAAGTTGTGCTTTAATTCAAGCTATGCTTTCAGAATTCTGTTGTGGAGAAAGTGCTAAATTTAGGACATGAGTCTACAAAAAATTGTCTTAAATACTAATAGTAAATTTTTAAAAGCAGCACTTTTAAAAGAAAGATTAAAAGGGTATTTACTAAAAGACTAGTGTTATTTCGTGTGGAGTTGAGCAACAATTTCCTTCTCCAGCTGTAAAGATAATTGATTCTGTAACCTTGTGGCTCCCAGTGTTCCAAAAATGCAAGTAAGTTCTGAGAGACTTGGTGACAAGGAGAGCTGATTCCTTCTTTCAGCAGCCTCTGGCCAATGTGACATTTGAACTAAGAACTATAGATACGCAGAAGTTCTTGCTTTCTCAAATATTGTGGTGGAATCTCATGCTTTTACTGTTCTGTCTTCATCTTTCCCACCCCTATGCCAAGGGGAGTTTAAAAATAAAATATTTGAGCACATTCTGGATATATTGAGAGAATCTGGCCAATTCTAGTGCAGAAATTGTAATAGATATGATGTGAGGAATAGGGGGATGACACAGGTGTGTGTGTGTGTTTTGTTTGTTTTTTTTGTAAGTCTCTAATATTTTTCTAGTACTCCTTGATTAAGGAGAAACTTTGTCTCTTCTGATCAGCCCCCTTTAAAGTTAGAGCAGGTTTGGAAAACAACTTCAAATACAATGTTTCCTGAATCAGATGGTTAGTGTTTTCCTCTTGAGTTTGATGTTCCTTTGGCTGCTCGGTTAAACTTCTGTATCACTAGGAGAAAGTCAATTGAATCTACAGGTGTCTTCATCCAGGTACCTTCTAGATGTGACCAAAACTGGCATATTTTAATACTTTGTTCCAGAGAGGAGCATTTTTCAATCTATACTAATCAGTCTTGAAGTTTATCACCATACTGACAAGGATAATTTCTTGACCTATAGCTCTTAGTCAAGAGCCAAAGGAAACTATGCAGGCTGAACTTCATACTATCCCTCTGCAGAGCATGAGAAATACTTCACTAGTAAAATTTGCACTACGTATTATAAAACAAATGTGTAGGAACCAGGTATTTTTCTGTTAGTAATATCTCATCAGATGAAAGCCATTTGCTTGCTATGTTGCCATACTTGTGTAACAGTCTTGATATTGCCTCTTGTGTAGAAGGGGCAGGGGGGGAAAACCCAGTTTCCTTCTGCTTTAATTGAGTGGCTTGAGTTGTGGGTAACTGAGTGGTAATTTTTGCTCCGATTTGGTTTGTTACTACTTAATAGTACATGGCTGCAGTCAGCTGTGGTTGAGGGTGCCTTTATTTTTAAAGAAATGAAATTATGCTTTCTGAAACTTTGTATTAACTTGGCTGTAAAATACTATGTAGTCTTTGCTGGAAAGGGTACAAGTCCATGTTGATATATTTGGAAAACAGTTACATGTACAGCTGTCCCTATAGAAACTGAAGTAAAATGTTGTAGTTTATAAGGGCTACTGTGTTTCTGTTGGGGCAATTATGTTTTAGAGCTGACTGCCTTCAGCCCTGGTGGTGAAAGGCGTTGTATCGCACTATTAAACCTTTAGACTTTGTAATTGCTTGAGGAGGGATCAAATAAAAGTTGAGCATTTTCTGCGTGTGTGTGCGCACGCATGCTTGGGTGTGAGAGTGAAAGCTGCGCAGACAGTTCAACTGGGCAGTCAGGGAAGTGACGTCGTGTATTATTTGTCGTTCTAGAAAGAGCGGTGACACGTACTGTGGATGGGAGGACTTTAGAGTGGGCTGTGTCTTGTCCAGTGCGTATAATTATTTATAAATGAGCAACAGGGGAAGGAATGAAATACGGAGAAGCTGTCTCGTGTTTCTTTAATGTACCAGGGAGTGAGTTTGTTGATTTGTAACAGTTCTGTTTGTTTGAATTCCAAATTTGATTTTTATTTTTCCTTTTCTAGCATCTCATTGCTAAGACACTGGACACTGCTTGCTTTATAGCAAGGAAGATCTGAATTCCTCCAACACTCAGGATGGGGAAGGATTATTATTCTATCCTGGGAATTGAAAAGGGTGCTTCTGATGAGGATATCAAAAAGGCTTACAGAAAACAAGCGCTTAAATGGCATCCAGATAAGAACAAATCTCCCCACGCAGAGGAAAAATTCAAAGAGATTGCAGAAGCCTATGAAGTGCTGAGTGATCCCAAAAAGAGAGACATTTATGATCAGTTTGGGGAGGAAGGTATGTATGTCTCTGTTACACTCTGATCAGTCACTTTCATTATGCTGCTTGAAGCAAAATAAATATAGATTATACACAAAAACATCGTGTTGATTTTTAGGCAATGTATTTGTGCTGCTTGGAAGCTTGACTCATCAGCTTTTTAAATGTAAAATATATTGCACTGTTTTAATGCTGATCTAGGTTTAATTTCTTACTGTAATGTGTATGGGTTGTTTGTTTGTGGGGTTTGGTGTGTTTTGGTTAGTTGTTGTGTTTTGTTGTGTGGGTTTTTTTTTTTTAAACTACATATACCTAACAGGCAAAAAGTTACTGTATTGCAAATGTTTGTATTATCCATAAATAACTTTCTGGGATCTCTTACTGCTGTCTTCCCCTGCCCTAGCACTTGAGGTGCAGTTGAAAAGAGATGTATTTTTTTCTTAAATTTTTGCTAAATGGCAGTCTGCTTGCTCTAGGTAGGACAGTCCTTCTGAGTAGAAGCCCAGGTGTCCATTTTGTAGTTGGCCTTGGCTTCCTGCCTGGAGAGGAAAGAATTTGGCTGATGTCATGAAATACCAGAACAATTTTTTAGCTTTAATTGTAAACAGTGATAACATGCCAAGAGAATGAGGCCTCAGAAATGTCATATTTATCCTAAAATGGTTATCTGGAGAGGATGGCTTTTTTTTTTATTTTTGACCCAACACAATTTAGAGTCTTATGATTGAGCAACAGAAAGTCATTAATGTCCCTCCCCTTAAATATACGGTACCAGAAATTCCTCATGGAATAATTGCTTCTGCTGTGACAAGTAGGTCCATTTGCTCATGGTCATGGTTTTTACTAATATAAAGGAGGACACTTAAATAGCAGTATTTTGGGAAAAATTGTGGATTCTAATGAATGCATGGTAAAATTTGGTCCTCTGTTATCTGTAGGACTTAATATAATTGTTAAATTCCATAAATTCATGTAGAAGACCTTCAGCTTCTACAGAGGATACAGGGTTTTTCGGTCTTTTGTTCCTTTGCTTGTGTTCAAAGCTTTAGTGCTGTTACCGAAACCTTCTAGGAAGAAAGTGTTTTTGTGGGTACCAGAGACCTTGGTTGCCTCTTGGCTGTTTTGCCTTCTTACACTTCTGCCTCCTCACCCCCTGCCTTCTTTCTGTATATCATTATAAACCTATTTACATAGAATCCTGTGCAGCAGCTCATCCTAACTACTTTCCCAAAATACCATTTTAGTCACTTTTACCAAAGAGATTGAAGTAAAGCATATAAAGCAATGCAGCCTTTGGGACCCTAGTATTGCATAGTTGAAGGCAGAAGTTCAAAATGTAGATTTCCATTTATTTGGGGCATAATATTAAACCAAAGTACGAATTTTTAGAATGCTGAATCTGGAAATACCTCCTGATTCCTCAGTTGCTCTCTAAGCTCTGAGAGTATAACTCGTAGTTGTAAGGGAAAGGCGGGGGGTGGGGTGGAAGGAAGGAAGGAGGAAACCTCAGTGTTTCTACAGCCAGGAACTTGATGTACCTTCAATAACAACTTTTGACTAGCTATTCCAGGAGGTGTCCTTCTGCTATCGCAGATTGAGTCCACTCATCTGCTTGTTTGACATTAGCAGTACTAGGACAGAAGGATGCACTAGATGTTGCCAAGTACTTTTTATATGGTCCTGGTATTAAGGTGGGGAAAGTGTTCTCATTCTGTTGTCTTACTTGATTAGTGTTGGTAACCAGTATTAAGCTTACACGTAGAAGCTATAAAACACTGAGTCAAAGAAAGCCCCCCAAGCTGTCAGATTTGGAGAAATGTATGCTTCATTAGTGCATGCCTTCATGTTTGTATGGCTGTGGAAGTAGGATAGCAGTTGTAGTGCTGAGCTCCTGTGAGACTGGAAAAAAAAAACACAACCAAAAACCCAGAACATTGTACGTTTAGAAATAAAAGTCTCTTAAGAAGACTTTCAGTCTTCTATCTTAAAGATTTGAGAAGGTATCCTGGAATGGTCAGTGCAGGAGAGCACTATTATGAGGAAATATTTAGAAGGAGCCTATTGGGAAAGAGGCGTTTAAGAAAGTAGATTTTAGCTGGGTTTGGAATGGGAGAGCAAGAAGTTAAAGGGACTGTCCAGTGAGAATTGTAAGGAAGGAATGAAATGTAGATCTCTCCTTGTGGAAGGTAGAAGAAAAAGAACAAATATGAGAGAACAGTCTGATTATTTCCACACCCCACACCCCCCCCCCGTACAGACCTGGTGACAGCATATACAAGATTTTTGTGCCCAAATAGGTCTTAGGAACTTCCAGGCTATTTGCATTTGTAGCTGGATTGAAGAGAGTTCCCAGGTTTCTCACCTATTTTATATCACAGGAACATAAGATGTGATAAGTTTGGGATTCTGAATTTAACATTAAGTAAGCATATGGCTGCTTGGTTATTGGCACATTACCTTTTACTCAAACTGAATTGCAGGAAAACAGAGAGAAAGCTAATTAACACGGGGTTAAAGCTATGTATGGAGACTATGGAAAATGTTGCATATGATACTGCATAACTTTCCCCAGAAGTGATCTTGAAGAGGGATGCAACTCCCAACAGGCTTTGCAGAACAAGAAAAGATCAAGTCAGGCAGAGCTGTCTGCTGTTTTAAAATGCTAATTCTTGGAATAACTGGCTTCAATCATATGAAATAAAATTGACAGTGTCAGAACACTTGTTCTTCTAAATAAAGAAAAGCTTCAGAAACTTTGTTGCTGTTCAAGCTATTGATTTGCTAGTTGGTACTGCATGGTCTGATGGTGAGTTCTCATTGAAAAGAGGACCTTTCACTCTACTGCAAAGACCTTGTCAACTCACCGGTTCTATTATCTTTACACTCTACACAATAGGAAGGCTTATGCTAATACTTGTTTTTAACCTTGCTTATTTGTCTTATTTAGGTCTGAAAGGAGGAGCTGGAGGACCTGATGGACAGGGTGGTACCTTCCGGTACTCCTTCCATGGTGACCCACATGCTACATTTGCAGCTTTCTTTGGTGGCACAAATCCTTTTGAGATCTTCTTTGGAAGGCGGATGCCTGGTGGCAGAGACACTGAAGATATGGAGGTGGATGGTGATCCATTTGGATCCTTCACTAGTTTTAGTATGAATGGTTTTCCTAGGGAAAGGAATACAGTTGGTAGCCAGTTACGTCGTAAACAAGATCCCCCTGTAATCCATGAACTTAAAGTGTCATTGGAAGAGATCTATCATGGCTGCACAAAAAGGATGAGGATTTCACGTAAAAGGCTTAACCCCGATGGCAGAAGTGTCCGAACAGAAGACAAAATTCTTACTATTGAGATAAAAAGAGGGTGGAAAGAAGGCACAAAAATCACTTTTCCAAAAGAAGGTGATGAAACACCCAACACAATTCCAGCTGATATTGTTTTTATCATCAAAGATAAACCTCACTCTCACTTCAAGAGAGATGGATCAAATATTATCTATCCTGTTAAGATCAGTTTAAGGGAGGTAAGTTTTGCTTTTGGTAGAACTTGTAAGTGTTTAAACTTGTTACAATATGATAGAATGGCTAGCTGCACAAGCTGTATGGCAGCAGTAAAGTTTCATTTTTTTTAAATAGAGTTTCTCTAGTGTAAAGTCAAATTGTGGCTTATTTATAGTGGAAGCATTAGATGTTTTCATATAAATGGAGTATTATTTAAAGCTGTTTATTACAGAGGTGAAAGAGAATAAGGGTGGAAGGGTAAGAGTAAAGGTTGTTAGATCTTAAATCTTCATACTTTACCTTTGTAGCTAAATATATAGTGGGCTGAAATAACAAATACAAATACCATTAACAAATGCATCCAATATAGTGTGCTCCTTACTGCTTTGATATGATTGCTACTTCTGTAAGAAAAAATAGAAATGTCTTAAATATTTTCACTGCCAATAAATTCTAAGTCTGCCTTTTTCAAAGTACACAGAGATTGATTTCATGAGGATAAAGTATTGTGAACAGGTGTTATAGTAGCTATATATAACAACAAAAGTGGTATAGCTTTTAAAAATTCTGTTCCAAGTCAAAACATATTGCCTTTCAAAAGGAAAAATCAGAAAGACAACTGAGCAGAGTTCTTAAGAGTCTGAAGCTTTTACATAATCATAATATAAAATACAATGTAGCTGTGTGGGGGGTGTCTTTTTTTCTTTTCAAGTAGCATTAGGTAGATAAATAAACTCTTGCTTGCATTGTAGGCTCTTTGTGTACATTATGAACTCTCTTCTTAACATATTCTTAACTAAAAATACACCTGAATTGAGGTGAAGTGCCCCAAATATAGGATCAAGGAGGGAGAAAAGACTATTTAATGTTGATCTGGGTAATATAGTTCCTTGATAGATAAAAGCCTATTTAGGCTTATTGCATTGTTACATAAATTGGACATTATCAGTATAGACTAAGTGTGCTGAATCAGATTAAACTGGAGGAATCAAAATGTTATTATCAAAGATCCTCTTAATGAAAATAAACTGTTGGATAAAGCAGGAGAAGGTCTGTGATGTTTTAATTTTGATGCACTAAAATAGCTGTTTGTTTTTGTTTAAACATCACAAATATTCACCTAAGACAGCTGTGAAATTGATTTGCCTCTGCTTATAGACACTTCAGTGCTGTTCTGAAATCTGAAACAATATAGGTAGACAGGGTAATAGAGTAAACCCCTGTGCAATGTAAGCAAACGAAAAATGGAAGGGGACTCTATATTTCCAATGGAAACTGAGAAGCTGGGCATCTCTAGAGGAGCATGAGTGAAGAGTTCATTCTGTGCTCAACTATCTTCTTATTTGACCAAGTTTTTGAAGGATATATAAGCTCAATTACCTTTCAGTGCACAAGTCTGGAAAATTTGATGATATTCAATGACAAATTGAAGCCTTCCCTTTTTAGGAGAGGAACACTGTATTTGAATTATGACACCCCAGTAGTGTACAGTGGAAATACTGTTTAGAATGCTAGTCTTTTTCTAAATGATCCAAATTCAGTTGTAGTTACAAATCAAATTCTAACCAATTTTCTTTTCTGATTATATGATTTTTCTTTAGGCTTTGTGTGGCAGCTCTATCAATGTGCCAACAATAGAAGGAAGAACCATACCCATGACAGTAAATGAAGTTGTGAAGCCTGGGATGAGAAGAAGAATTATAGGATATGGTTTGCCATTTCCCAAAAATCCTGACCAACGTGGAGACTTAATTATAGAGTTTGAAGTAATTTTCCCTGATAACATTTCTCCAGCATCAAAAGAAGTACTTAGGCGAAATCTTCCAGTTTCATAAAATGAAGACTGTGTATCACAACTGTTTAAATAGGACACTGGAAATGCAGAAGGACTGGCAAGTCTGTGCTTTAAAAGTGCAATCTGTAACAACTAGTGGAATATTTGTTTTTTTTGTTTTGTGGGATGGGGGGGAAATACTGTAATGCTGCATGAGAAGAAAAGAGTTAAGTACAAGTCATACAGGTGACTTCTGCAGTAAAATTTACAGGGAAAACTATTCATTTTATTTTACATCTTCCTAATCAGAAAAGTTTATTCATTATTTTGCCTAATGTAAAATGTAGTCAGTTTTTACTAAGTCAGTGCATATTTCTTATACAGTACTTGGGCCTCCAAGTACTTTGTTTCTTCTATCCCTATCATATCTATAGCATTACCTATTTATATGGAAATTGGAGATAGTAATAGAAATACACAAATGTATAAATATTTTAAAGAGCAAAACATGAAATACATTGTTTTGGTATGTTGCCTTCCACTGCACAAAGCATAAGCATAGGGAAAACTAGCTTGGACTCCTGAATTGGTCCCCAGTGCAATTAAAACATTTTCTTTATTGCCCCAGAATGTATCAGGACTGCATTGCAAGTCTAGCAGAGGGCATGTGGCTTGAGGAGCTAGAGTAGCCATTTGCTACAGGATAGTTCCTCAGCCTTCAGGGAGAACAGAAAGAAGGATTCTACAAATACAGAAACAGCAAATGGTGGGCCTACTGTCATACGGGGCAGGGAAGCTGGTGACAAATGACATGGAGAAAGCTGAGGTACTCAATGCCTTCTTTGCATCAGTCTCTACTAATAAAACAAGCCTTCAGGAATTCCAGGCCCCTGAAACCAGAAGGGAAGTCTGGAACCTCAGCAGTGGAGGACCAGATAAGGGTGCACACCTAGTGCTGAGGGAGCTGGCTAATGCCATTGCAAGGCCACTATTAATTTTATCTTTGAATGGTCATGGAGATGAGATGTTCTGGTAGACTGGAAAAGAGCAAATATCCCCCCTATCTTGAAAAAGAAAAAGAAGAAAGATTTGAGGAGCTACAGGCCAGTCAGCTTCCCCTCAGTCTTTGGGAATGTGATGGAAAAAATCTTCCTGGGAAGCATTTCCAAACACAGGAAGGACAAGGTGATCAGCAGTAGTCAGCATAGATTTACAAAGGGGAAATAGTGCATGACCAACCTGATTGCGTTCTGCAGTGAGGTGACTAGCTTTGTGGGTGACAGTAGAACAGCCATGTTGTTTAGCTTGACTGTAGTAGATTGCTGAAGTACAGGTTAGATAAGTGGAAAGTGAGGTCAGTTAAAAACTCCCCAAATGAATGGGCACAGGGAGGGGTATAATCAGTGGCACAAAGTCCAGTTGTAGGCAAGTCAGTAGTGGTGTACCCTAGGGCTCAATCCTGGGGCCAGTACTATTCAGTATCTTTGTTAATGACCTGGATTATGGGATGGAGTGCATCGTCAGCAAGTTTGTGAATCATTTGGTAACACCACATGATGTGCCGCCTTTTGAAGGGACCTCAATAGGATGGAGAATTGGACAGAGGATTCTCACAAAGTTCAGCAAGGGGGAATGCAAAGTCCTGCTCCCTGAGGAGCAACTCACTACATATAAATACCTGATGGGAGGGAATGAAGACAGGGGAGCCAAGACCTTCTCAGCAGCTCTCAGTGACAGGACTAAGTGGCAGTGGACACAAACTAAAACACAGGGGATTCCATCTGAACAGAAGGAAACACCTTTTTACTGTGAAGGCTGGTCAAACATCACAACAGGTTTCCCAGAGAGGTTGAGAAGTCACCATTCCTGGAGATACTCAAAACCTGAGTAGACATTGGCCTGGGCAGTCTCCTGTACCTGACCATGTTTGAGCAGGAGTGTTAGACTACACAATCCAAAGAGGTTCCTTCCAACCTAAATGATTCTGTGAGCTTGGACTTTGCGCTTCTCCCTAGAAAGTGCTATGGGCTGTGTTCTGCAAATGAGGCTTAGCCCAAAGATGGGTGGTACTGATGTGACAGCTTAAAACCCTAGGGAGTAGATCTGTGCTTGAGTGGAAGGGTGCACATGAACACTGTAAAAGCATTTGTCTAGTGCAGGTGTTTAAAGATCATGCCAATCTCAAGTATTCATTGTTTTCAAAGGCTGAACTTTACTCTTATGAAGAAGAAGGAAAAGCCCAGGTCCTAGCTAAAGGAAAGTTTGCTTAAGACACAAAATGGGATAGGGTTGCCCATAAACTTTCATATGCTTGAATTGAGTCTTTTTTGAACACAGATATGAGTTATTTGTCTTTTAGAGTTAAAAGGTGCATAGGAAAATGGAGAGCCCTCTAATAGTCTAGTTTTATAATACAGTAATAGGGCTGGTTCCCTTGATTGCAGCATGATTTCAGTGAAAGAAATGCTTTGCAGGTGTGCTTTATTACTTGAGTTTAAAAACATAATACAGTGCTCTAACTACATTTCAGAGTTTTTCATTTTGTTTTCCTAAGAAAATATGTAAGATTTGCTGTCAGCCTTTTGCCTGTGGAAATTTAATAGTTACCTGCTCTGTTAGGTAGCTTAAGAAATAGCAGTGTTATCTTCATATATGTGATTTTCTGCAGTAAACAATATGGAATTTGGGATTTAATTTACGGTAACTTTCTAATGAGCACAAGAAGAATCCCATTTCTGTTACACAAAGGAATAGAACTTCTGGGAGATACTGTTCGAGTCAGTTTTTCAACTGTAGATCTCTTTCATACACTGTCAATTGTAGTCATAAATCTACAAGGAACTAAACAATTGCTGGGGCAGTATCACAAAATGAAAAAAATTGCTGCTTACTGCTTATGCTTATTGTTAACACTATATATTGTTCAAAAAATTCCCATTTCAGTATGTTCTGTATTGCATTTCTTATGTGGTTTTTAAGTAAAAAGTGTAAAGTTGGTTTTTAGCTTTCTCTTATCTTTTGTTATGATGGCAGATGCTATAATCTACATGACTTCAAAAACGTATCATCCTTAAAATACCTGTTAGTTTAAAAGCTAATGGAATTGAGCATTTTGTAATCCAGAATCTTGTAACCATAGTCCAACTTGTTTAAAAAAAAAATATGGCAACTAGGTCTATTTTTTGTAACCATCTTCAGGTGAGAGGAATAGTGTTAAATTGAGGAATTGCAGTATCTTGTGTATTTAGAGGTGTGTATATATATATATGTATAGCAAACTAAACTTTTCCAACTGTTTTCATGTTCAAAATGCAGAACTATAGGACTGGTATGAATGCTTGTATTTTCTTACGGAGAGGTAACAGAGTATATGTTTCAGAAAATAGCATGTGGAATTACTTCAAAATATGAGGGAGCATTAACATCTGTCTAATCCAGGATTCGCAAAAAAGAATATTTTTCTAATCAAAAATGTGCGTCAAAGCTATGTTTTAAAAACCACTTTATTATTTAATAAAGGCTGTTTGGGAGAAGGAAGCAGATACTCAGTCACCTACTATATCTCTACTGAAATACAAGGAAATAAAACAGACGTTCATGAAGTTGGGATAAGAAGGATATTTTGGTCTCCTGAAGGTTGCTTAGGTGCTATAGAAACTAGAAGTCATTTGGTGGGGGAGTTAACAAGTCTATGAAAACCTGTATTTCTAAAGAACCTTTTTTAGTCTCCCCAACATCAAGCTTTAGGATAACCTCAAGCTGTTGGAAGAGTAAGGCAAGCCACGTCATAACTGTTTCTCCTTTCTGCCATGCGGTGATACTCTGCTTTTGAGCAGGCTTTCTGATGTCAAGAGGGTATTACTATTCCACCCTTCCCCTAGCCTTTTTTGTGTTATCTGTGCTGAAAACTTCATGAAGCCTGTTTGTGGTGTGTTGAACAGATGTTGTGGTTTTGGGTTGGTTTTGTGTCCTGACTCGTTTACTTTGTTATGGAAGTAACAGACTCTCTAACTGGGGTTTGGTCTCCAGTGTTTTTCTTACCACCTTTATCCTGTGTGTACTCACTTCCATTTACCCTTTATAGGGTGGAAGCTTTATCTTCATTTGTATGTCCTTTTCCTAGTATTCACGCCTATTCTCAGTATGACCTTCAGTCCAAGCGTCACAAGCAGTGCTGAAGTTGTGTGATATGTATCATGATGATAATCAAGTGAGAGTATCAGTGTTCTAATTCTTACATGTGGTAGTTCTAGTATTTTTAGTAAATGCTCAGAACAGTATCCATGTCTGCTTGTCAAAAATCCAAGCACGGGGGGAAAGCGTCCCTTAGATGGATGCATAGTGCAGTAAATGAATCCAGCACAGCTATCAGTGTGCCGTGAAATTCTCAACCCTGTATAGTTGTGCTTCGAGCCTGGAGGAGACCATTGTCTTGACTGGATAATCTGCTATTAGTTGTGGATTATTTTTGTTGGAGGGCCTGTTCCAAAAGAAATTAGCAGCCTGGAGGGGACTTGTATTTGGCCAAGAATCAGCACTACTTCTTTGTAGGTGCTACTAGCCCTATGTTTGCATAAACTAAACCTGCTATATTAATGAGTCATGCTTTGTGTTAATCTATTTAATATACTGGGTGTAACTGGCTGGTATTTAGTTTTTGTTGAGAGAAGAAAATGACAGTGGTTTCCAAACCTTAATTTCCTTGGCCTTTAGTTAAAGCTGTATGATCCTCAACATACTTTCTTTTTTTAAAAAAAAAATATTATTCTTGGCCTATAACCCTTGAGTCTTTCAAAGTATTTTAGTCCTAGAAAACCCACCAAATCTTTAAGCCCTTGAGATGCTTGTGCCACTCCCCAATGACTTGGTTTCTCTAATGTGATGATGCATTCTTGAATTGTGACTACAGGAGCTGTATATCTGGATGCTACTGAGCTAAAGGAGTGAAGTCCGTAGCCCTGTTAAGGGCTTTGCTCTATTCATGGACAACTGACTGATTTTAAAAAGTACTAGTCTGGTTAATTGTCAGGTCTCTCATCCTGTCGCGACAGATGGTGTTATTTCACCACTTGGCGCTTACATACTTTATGACTACTTGTGTGTCTGGCTGACAGGATTATCCAGTAGCAAGTACTTTATAGACAGGGGTTTGAGAGAATAGCATGTGTGACGGGATGGTATCTGTAGTATCAGCTGGCAGAAAGGGTGGAATGTACAATGGAAGGGAAAGACACTAAACTCAGATGATTGGAGAAGAACAGAAGAATGTGAAGATCTGGTCAGCCTTGCATTTGAAAAGCAATCCCTGGCGGATCCCTGACTTCAACAGCATCAGTCCCATAGAGATCTACTTTTCAGAGCTCCAAGTTGTAGTGGTTGTGGCAGCTCTCATGCTGACAGGTTTTCCTGGTCCCCTTTATTAGTTTATATGGTTAATGAAGCTTTTAAGAAGGTCCAGAGGGGTGACTAGACAACCAACAGCTCATGAACTGAAGTCAGTAAAATAAATAAATGCACTCCATTCCTTTCTAGTGTGTGCATCTCATTAGTCTGACTCATTGGTAACACACTTTAGGGATACAACAGGTTTTATCTTAGCAGTGAAATTTACTATGATTCAGGGTGAAATTCTGTGCACTTGAATTCATATGCTAGACCTAAAAAATATGGGACATGGACAGGCTGTGTAAATACCAATAAGAGACAATTTTCCTTTTCCAGTCAGTAAATACTAGTCTTCCTTTGCAGAAGACATCAATAGTTCTTACTATAGTGCTTATTGAACAAATCCTATAGAACCTGGCTATTAATATTTTCACTTTCTGTTTGGCATGCAAACTGGGCAAATGGCGCCGCTAACCTCACGAAGCACAGGATCTCAGCTCTTCATTTCTCACATTGCTCGGCAATGGGCTATTCGATGGCACAATTTGTTTCCTTCTGGCTCCTCCAGTTAATTGTTGTGTTACGTAAAGAGTGCGAGTAGAGGCTTACTGTTGCTCCCCTTGGGTCTAGAAGGTATAACTGTCCTGTGCTTGTTTGGTTCCCCTGAAATTAGTGGCTCACCCAAGGGAGGAGCTGTACAACAATCTTGTTAGTCATTCCTGATTGCTGTATCAAAGGCAAGTCAGTGTCTCCACACTCCTGCTGCCCTATGGAATTAAAAAAAGAAAAAAAAATCCACCCAGCCAGCTCCTGAAATACTATATAGCATTTCCCTGAGTGAGTACAGTGTCTCAACTGCTTTTTATATCCAAAGAAAAGTTGATATGCTGAGGTCAACGAGAAGCAGCCCTTGCCAGAAAAGCTGTGACCAAGCGTAATAAGGATCTAGAACCACTTCAGAAAGCAATCCAGGAAAGCCAGGTATTTTTATTTTCCTCATATGCCAGCAAACTGATTTTAACAGTAACAGGAAGCAGGATAAAAATCCCTGGGATCTCCTTGTGCTCCCTATCAAGTCACGATTCCAAAATTGAAGTCACTGTGCAAAGTGAGTTGTATTGCTGCTGCATGGACTTCCAGTGGCTGTTTTTACTAGTCCATGTTTTTCATGTGTCAAAGCCAAAATACAAACACTTAATGTAGTATGGACAAACGCTCAGAAGATCAGTAAGTCTTGGTAAAGGAGTTTGGCCCTTCCTGTCACAAGCAGTCCTATTGGAACTCCTGTCTTAAAATAGAGGAGGAAATACAGTCTTATTGAAAGCCCCTGTTCTCAGTATCCTTTAAGGATTTTAAAAAGTTAACACATTTGTGAGAAGTTCTATCAATTAAATGCGATCATAGATACTTATAAACACCAGCTATGTTTCTTCTCAGCCTTAATTTGATTAGACTAAACAAGGTAAGATCCACAAATATCTTACGTTCTTTGTTCTCTGGTCATACTAGTAATTCTTTTAAGTAGTTGCTTCATTTGGAACATAGATGACCAGACAGATATAATATGCTGCAGGTAAGAACTGCCTAAGTCACATATATATATGTATATAGAATTTGTAGTTAAACAATTTTGTATACTTCTGGTTTGCACCGTGGCATTTCACATCCAGTAATAGGACTCTGTTCTATTCAACATACTTGCTCCACAAACTTGATGGGTATTGCATTCTTACATCCTAAGTACTGTGGCTGGGAAACTGAAGAATGTGCTAAATTGCAGTGCACAATATTCTAATAGGATAAAAGGACTGAAACTTTTTGTTTTAGTACGGGGTTTATTTTCCTTTCTAAAACCAAGGCTACTAATGGATTATTAACATTGTTATTTAAATGATTAACTCTGACAGTGTCACTTACCAAAAGTGAGATTTAAGTAATTTTTGGATTGTAACTCTCCTGAATTGCTGGAGGTTTACTTGGATTCATTATGTAGTTGTGATGTGCATTAATTAATGTCATCAGATATTTCCCTGCTGGGTGCACATTCAAGGAAGCCTGAGAGCAGGACTGATTGTGTTATAGTTGTGTCCATTACAGGCTTTTATTCTTTGAGGTTCTTGGCAGCCTGGCTCATTTCTAGCTCTACAGATCACTCAGCCAAGACTCTGTTATGTTGGTTAAATCTAAATGGTTGAAACTGCTAATCCATGATCAGAGCAATATTAATAAATAGCATTAGCAGCTTAGGAAAAAATAAGTACCTGTAGCAGCAATGGACAGGTGGAACTGAGTGGTGAACACTTCTTTACACTTTCTTGCCAAAGCTGGGGCTGCTAATGACAATTTTGTGTAGATAGTATTCTAGGTTGAGCTTTCAAGAGTAATTTAGCATACATGCAGTGTTACTTTTCTCCGATTTACGACAACAAAAAAGTTTAATTTCACCTGTTACATCATGTAAATAATGGTAGCATATACATGCTCCATACTGTTTGTATTAAACAGTACGATGTGATCTTCAGTTTATTCAGTCAGCTCTGTTGGTTTAATAATTTGTTTCTATAGTTAAAAGCTGATGCTTTTCTGCCAAGCTTTAAGTAGGATCAGCATTAGTTCTTGTACAACCCCAGCTGTCTCTTTCCACCCATCTCCAAATGAAACATGGAAATGTTGACACTTTTATTGAAGGTTTTGAAACAGATGTTTAAATTAGGGCTATGTTACTGTTCATGAGTTTTGAAAATAAAACAAATCTGCACAACCTCTGTATGCCACTAATAGAAACTTGACTGTTTTCATTTACATGAACTAAATTGTTAACATCAGTAATGACCACAAACAGTATGTACCTGTTTTCTAACATTGATTCGGTTCTCTTCAGAAGATAAGGAATGAATTGGTAGAGATTGAGATCGGTAGAGACAAGACAAATACTTGTCAATACCACCAATTCCTCTCTACTACATTTAAGTAAATGGGAAAAGGCAGGTTTTAAAAAGAAATTGCTCTGTGGGGGCTTTTTAATTGGTGGAAATTACTAGAAAATTAATAATCTTTCATCCAACTCTAAGACAATTGGATTAAAGTTAGGGATTTTTACATATTCAGTTAAATCTACCACATGCTCTCTGGAAAGACTGAAATCCAACTGGCTTCAAACCTTTTTTCCCCACAACATGAGCAGCTTAGAAGTTTGATGTATTTTCTGAGATGCTCTAGGTGCTCTCTGATTAGTTATGTTGAGGATTTCTGACTCTGGGCTGCCTCCTCGTCATTCACTTCTCTGTGCCTCTGTGGGCTGGCTGTGCCACAATCCCTTGTTGTTTCTCCGCAGTTTGTCTTTTTATTGGGAGAGTCTGATGTGGTAAGGCAGTGCTGCTTCTCTCTGGGGCTTTATAGCAGATTCCTTTAGAAGGCCTGGATGTTGCTTCATGAAACTTCCACTCTTCACATCTCGAGTGGATTCTGTACACCAGTGAAAATGGAGCAATTCCACTGAGGTGAGTGTGGAGCACCAAAGATGTCTTCTGTAATGTGAACATCTAACTTACCCCATAGAATACACTTTTATGTCCCATGGTGGAGAAGGAAACATTTTAAATCTATGAAAGATTAGAAAATACACTTTTCAAATATTTATATGTTAAATCTCACTATTTAAAAGTTTTGTCCAGTTCAACAGAATGCCTCTTAACCTTTGCTTGTATAGTTGTTACTTTATTAATCCTTAGGAGTTTATAGGTATGCTATGCACAATTGTAAACAAGCAAGAGTTGGCTGAAGTCCTTGTATATTTCATGTTTTGTATCATGGATATAAACCTATCTGATCAATATTTAGTACTTCATTATTAGTAGAAATTCCTGAACCAGTGAGTGGGAAGATGGTAAACTTTTTATGATCTGGGTTTGTGTACAATTTAGGGAAAGACTTTAAAGTTATATACGGTACAGTATACATTATATACACAACTGGAAAAAAAAAAAGTGGAAGAGATGTCTTTGTGTTGGCCGGAAAATGGACCGTACCAGGCGTTGGCAAAGTCAGCATTGGTGCAGCCTAGTTCAGAGTGCTCTTGGCTTCTATTTATGAAAAAAATAAGAAACAAACAAAAACAACCCACAATCAAACCCTTCCTAGCCAGCATCACGGACAGGGAGGATTATTTATTTGTTCATAAGAAGTGACTTCTGTCCCAAGTCCGTGTCGTGCCGCTTTAGTTACGGCTGGTTGTGGCCTCAATGGGCGGCGGGGCCTGCGGGGCACGACCCCCCAGCGGCCGAGGCTGAAGCGGGGGACGGGACAGCGGCGGGGCCGAGTCCCGGTGCCCCCCCCAGCTGCCAGGGGAGCGGGGAGAAGAGGAGGCGCCCCAGGGAGCTCCCGCGCCTTCCGCCGCCTTCCAGCGGGCCGGCTGCGGGGCGGGGCGGCCGGCGGGCCCGGGCCTCACCTGGCGGCATGGCCGTGCGGGGCCGGGGCGGCGCCGGGGGCAGAGTCCAGTGCGGGCAGCCGGCGGCGGCAGGAGCCCGCTCCAGCCGCGGAAGATGCCGCTGGGGCTGAGGAACAAGAAGAAGCACAAGTCCAAGGAGACCTCCAAGCTGGTGGAGAACGAAGCGGCGGCCCCGGCCCCCGCAGCCCCAGCGCCGGCAGCGAGCGCGTCGCGGCTGCAGTTCCACACGCAGCTGGCGCACGGCAGCCCCACGGGCCGCGTGGAGGGGTTCGGCAGCGCCCGGGAGCTCTACAACAAGATCGCCGAGGCGTTCGGCATCGACCCCGCCGAGGTACGGCCCGCCCGCACCGGCGCTGCGGCTCCCGGAGCGGCCTCGGCAGGCGGGGGACGGAGGTGGGGGCGGTTCTGGGCTGAGCGGCCGGTGGACGCGGTTTTGCCAAGTTTTGTGGACGTGGGTATCTTCCGGGGGGAAAGATTCCTTTTGCCATACGGGAAAGGATAGAAGCGTAACCGCATTTCAGTTTTACGCAGAAAAACAGTTGTCCTTTTAGCCAAAACATCTCCAGTGTCTTGGTTAACCTGTTGCCGGCCCGCTGTTCAACACAACTGTTCAGCACCGGGTCAAACCATTTGTATTGCGGTTGAGCGGAATAATTATTTGCAGTGCAGGAATTATTAACTGTAATGATTCGATACAGTTTAAAATACAATAATAATATAAAATCAATGGTTCCATGAGGTTAAACACTCGAAGTGAAGGCAATGGGGGGTATAAATGCTTTAAATCTGACTACATTTTAAAATTCCAACTGAATGTGATGTTCGGTAAGCTTTCTGCTCTGTAAATTAATTACTTTTAAAAGGCCCACTGTTTAATTGAAGGTATTTCAATCTGTGACATATTTTTTCTCTTAACTCCGCTGCCTTTTTTTTTTCCTGAGCCAAATTTAAAACATTGTTTGGATAATGATTCATTTGTGTTTGCAAATGTATTGTTTTCTCCCAGTTAAAAGGCAGTGGCCATATCAAGTTCTTCCTCCGTGGTTGGTGCTGTGAACCTTAACCTCTGAGAGGCAAATTGAAACAAAGTGCTAACATTTCATTATGCCTGTGTGTCGCTATACAGCTTTCCCTTTTTTCTTATTTGTAGCTGGCTTTTTTACAGTAATTAAGACTTTTACCACAGACTTTGTTCTGAGCCTGCTGTGGCCCTGCCTAGCAGCATTGCAAACTGTAGAAGTGGCCGTGAATACAGTTTAACCAGTCACTGTTGCATTAAGTATTATAATTAAGAAGTACCAGTACCGTTGCCAGCCAATGCACTTATGTCCCAGACCTTCCCAGCTGCTTTCTGACCTTCTGCTTCTCTGTTTTCTCTCCATACTGAGCTGCTGTTCCCCTTTTGTTCTGCTCTGCCTCCAGTTATACCTTGTACTCTCAAATTCTTGCAGTTGCCAGGTTGTCTTCTGTTTTAGTTTTCTTCCTTTCACCGTTGAACTTTTGTTACTGATCTTTTGGCCCCGCTGACTTGAGAAAGAACAGCGTTCACCGGGAAATTCAGTTGTATGTGAATGGTGCACTCCCATTTCTCCTGCTAGATGTATAATCTGACACTCCAAAGGTTTTAGAGGAAGCACCACACGTTTCATTGGCATCAATAACCAGCCTTGGGCAATCTAGAGAAATTTCTTTCTTCTTTTCTCTTTCTCTATTTACTGTCTTATTCCTATTTGTTTTTCTTTGGGGTTTTTTGTTTGTTTTGGTGCTTGGGTTTTGTTTGGTTTCTTAAATGGGGTTTGTTGCTAAAAGTGGATGGAGAATTGTTGCTGCAGGCACTGAACTTAAAATCTACTCAAGAAATTCAGTTGGCTTTAAGAAACTAAGTTGTACAAAATGAAAATAGTGATTAAAAACATTTCCTGGTGTACAGGTGGCACAACAGAGGGAAGAACCTGAATCTGAGAGTCTTGCAACAGTATTTTGGATGGACAAGATAAAATGGGATAGAGGAGCGAATAGCAGGGGGTGCCATGAAAGAATTAATTTATTAGCAACTGCTGAGCTTCCTGGAAGTAATGAAAGGCTAGACATTTAAAATGGTATTATCTATTAATTAAAACTGCTTTTGGACAGACAGTTTGGTGTAAAGAAAAATGCCAGAAGCTACACCTCAGCAAACTGAAAGATAGCAAGGTACTCAAATGCCATGTGTAGGTGTTATCTATCTGGCCAGAAAGGTTCCTGTGACCCAGCTATCCTGAATCCTGTGAGCAGCGTGATACCTGAATGCCGTTGGAAACAGGTACTATCACAGAGATCTCTGCCCTGTAGGTGGAAAATAGGGGGCGGGTGAGGAAGAGCTCAGTGTAGAGAACGTTTGGTGAGCTGTTACGGAAGTGAATGCCTTTAATATGATATGTGAGTTTACTGCAGTGTAGGCAAGGGTATGTATTCTTGGATATATTCCTACTTCAGTGTTTTAGTACAGTTCCAGATGAGCTATACTTGTAGTCTGTCACTTCTCCTTTTGATTCTGCATGGTTACAGCACCTCATTTCTTCGTATCACATCTCACAGGACCCGCTGAGTTTAGCTTCTGCTGGAGAATCCTTTCCAGGGTCTGTGATTGACTGCCAACAGTGACAGAGCAAACCTTGTACAAAACACAGTATTTGTTGGACAGACGCTGACAAAAACTTCTGTGATCGTGAGTAGGGTAGGATGGGGACAGACAAGACAGGTAGAGCTTTGAAGGGGACGCTCCTCCCCTCCTGTGATGTTTGCTAGGTATCTGTGATGGAGGGAGCCATAACAGCAGCTTTCTGAGGCTTTTCCTGTACACAGCTTTTCTTGTCTAGGTATTTTGTTCTTCATTCATCTTCCAAGGTGAATATAAATCTTAGTTATCCCTTTTGAACCTGATGTTCAGCCTGCATTTCTGCCTACCTCTCTGCTGTTACCATGACTAGCATTTCTTCTTCTCCAGGTCCAAACTGAATGTTCTTTCCACAGGAAAGAGTGAAGATGGCTTCTAGCAAGGGGTTGCCTGTATCTTTAGTATTAATACTGTTTGAGATTGCATTGTTCTTGACTTTTAACTTATTTTTTTTCGACAGGGTTTCAACAAGGAAGCACAGAGCTAAAAATATATATAAATAGATGCTATTCTTAGCTAACGCCATCCACAGTCATGTGTATGTTTCTGCTTGCATAAATAACACAAATATCTCCCTCATTTTTCCAACAGAAGATGAAGAAGGAAAAGTATTTGGGTATGGTCTTGGCCATTTAGGATTACTACTCCACTGCAGCTATCAGGGAATGAATGCAGCAGGGACTGTTATGTTCCCTGTAAGGGTGAATGTGCTAAGTGCAGCCTGTATGATAAATGAGCACAGACCAAAGGACAATGTGGGTCTGTTTAAGCGTTTGGGGGTGGTGTGCTCCTGTGAGAGCACATGGTAGGGCTTTAAAGCGTTCAAAGTAGCTAATCGGGCACTGGGAATGTGGAAATTAAAGTCCAACTGTAGCAGGGCGATTTCTTGATCAGATGAGGAGGGAATGGTCAGCCACAGAAGCTATATGGACTTTCAGTTTGTGTACTCATAATTTACACTTCTGATTATTGTGTTTGCTTTGGAAGGTGAACTGTGGTGGGGCTGGTGAAGTAAGTTGAATGCTCAGCGGGTGTGTCTGCCGAGAGTCCACGGAGCTTGCGGTTCTTTCATGGTGGAAGGAATTTGGCTTTGTAAGGGGAACACAGGGAAAGGGAGACCTTCCAGCAGCACCAAGGGCACAAACGCAGCTCCCTCTCTCAGTTCAGTTGCTGAGCTTGTGTCTGGGCTGTTGTTCCATGGGCTTTGCCTCCTCATGTCAAGTATACTGTGAGGCTGTGCTGCATTCAACTTTTGCAGAAGTATTTGATCCTCATCACCAAACTGTTTGAAGTTTTAAAGTACACGCTTATCTGCTGAAACGTTCGCAATCTCTGCAGATTGGAGACTTTAAATGAACAAACTTAAACACTCCCCACAAGCCGCCTCTTCCCAGCCCTGTGGCAACAATTGTTTGCTTTGCCCTTCCCCTAAGCAGCGCTTAAATTTCACACCCATATGATGCTTGCTGTGTTAATGGTCCGTTTTTCAGATACTTTAAAGCTGTATGGAAGACCATACACTGCAATTCTTGCACATTCTAGCTTTAAAAAAAGGGAACAATAAAGCACTGAATGTTTACTTTATAGTACTTTGAACGTATTTGGGGAGGCAAAGTTGTGTTCCTGGTAGGGTACCAAAAGCACACTAGAACTTTGTTGCTCTGCCTGTTGCTGCACCTGGTCACGGCTCCCACATTTTCTTCAGGGAGGATAAAGTAAGGTGCCTAGAAAATACATTAATGATTTCTTGATATAATAACGTCTACCTATATAGGGAAATATGTCAGTTGGTGTTACATCTTGCTCAGAAGCAGAATTTCCATTTCCCCACCTCTTTAATAGAAAAAAGTGGTTATTATCTCTTCTGTAAAGTTTTCTGAGATCTACTGATTTTAAAAGCACTTTTAAATGCTTCTGAGTGTGCCATCTATCCGTCAACTTATTTTTGAATTATTTTCGAGGTGTAGGCTTAATACATAGGATGAGAATGTAACTAGTGTATAGGATATGCAATATGGCACTGCATATATACTTTATGTAACACATAGTGTAACCCTCTTTCTCTTAGCTAATACAAGGTTTTTTTATATAACACACAGCGTAACCCTATTTTTATTGGCTAATGTTGTCTCTTCCTATTGAAAATACCGAGGACAGGAATAACCTATTAATAATTGTATCTGACAAGTCTGTTTTATAAGGTTGTGCCCCCAGTCCCTGCCAACCAAATGGAATTCCCTCGTTCTGCGTGCCGCACAGGATCCCTCTCACAGTGAAGGAGGTATCCTAGGTACTTTGTGACTTATGTAACAGTTATCATTTATAAAATCTTGCTAAAGTTGGCATGAAATGTCACAGCACCGATATGCTGACTTAAAGATTAAATACATATGAAGGCTGAGGTTAAGAGAGGAGAGAAAAGACTTAACAATGAAAATTGCACATTGAATTTTTTTCTTGCTTCGTTTCTGGGTAAGAAAATTACTACTAAAAACATACCACACTTTGAGTGAATGGAAGGTGTACTATAGTAGCTGTTGTTTAAGCATAAAGCTGTGTTTAGGTACCTATATTAAACCTCTGTAAAATCTACCAAAAAATATAATTTTTGAATTGGCAGGTCTCAGTCATATTCAAATAAAGCTGTGCTGTAACTGATGGCCGGTGTAACTGTATATCATCCTGTGTAGATACATCTTTAGTACATTACTCTTTGCATGTATCTGTTCTGAGAAAAAGCAGTTGTTCACTAAAGAGGATGAAGAATGATTTAAGTTTTATTTTTGACTGGCTGATGCTCTTGTGGTTAGCACAGAACTGACTCACAGAAAATTCTGCAGACTTATAGGCTGTAGTAGGAATGCCAGCCAGATGAAGGTCTAAAAAGAGAAACTCTGGATCAAGTTTCTAAATATCACATTTCTTCTCAGTTGCCAATTTTATCTATTCAAAGGTGTGACAGTAGTTACTAGATGATTGTCTGTTTGACAAGGTCAGATGAAGGATGCTGATGTCTAAAATGCAAAGACATAGTGCTTGTTCATTGTAAGAACTGAGTTGCAGCTGTAATCTGGCCAAGTTATTATGTAGCTTGAGAGAGAGCTGAAAGCGTATAAGTGAACTTTGTATAGTCTGTTTGAATGGAACCTTCTCAGTTAAAAACAGTGCTGATGATTATTATTTATAAAATAAAATTTAATTTTCTACTTAGAACCAGCTGCATTTCTCTAGGTGATGTTTCTGTTTGAGTATTGGTTAACTGAAGCTTTGCATTACCTGAGAGAATAAAACTAATGTCTGTTAAGGGTGTGATGTTACCACTCTCATTGTTAAAGTGAGGCATTAGATTGATTAGATTGCAGTGGATGTTTGATGGACCATATGAGATAAGCAATTAGCCTTTGAAGCAGGGCTGTTGTGGTTTTGGTTTGTTATGGTTTGTTTGGTTGTCTTTTTTTAAAAAAACAAAACAATAAACAAATACTGAATAAGACCTTTCTCATGAAGAAGCACCACCTCACTACTAAACTTGCTGTCTTTAAAACCAAAACACCCATAGTTACAGAATCAAAGTTCTAGAAAGCTTCAGAAACTGTAAATGCTCTCTGTGAAATAGATTAGGAAAAGTATTCACCCTTCGTTTGACCTGGAATAGATTTGAATAGGTTGGTGACTTTCCCTTTGATTTTTCTGCTGTCATCCATGGATGCCAGAAGGAAAGAAAAGGCATGTGTGTGTGTCCTGCTGGTGGCAGAGCCTTTCTCTGATGGTTTGCAGCTGTGGCTTTGCCACTTGTGCTGGAGGGCCAAATGGGGCGGCAAGGCTCCTCCTCTCCCCTTGCTTGCAGTTGGGTGTGAAAGATGGTCTTCAGGGGTGCTCTTTGCCTCGGTGAAGGAGATTTCAAGGATTCTCCAAGTTTCTGTTTTGGCTGCTGCCCTGTGGGCTGTGCTGCTGCCCAGGAGGCGGCTGTGAGGCCTCCCTCACACCCCCAGTACAGCGGTGGTTACTCTGACTGTGAGCAGGAACATTGAGTTGTTTTCTTTTATTTTGCCCGGGCTGTTTGGTACGGCTTGTACTCAAGAAGCAGAAAGCCCAAAGACTGCCTGAACTGGCCAAATTCCTCCGTGCAGCACCATGGTGGGCAAAAGGGTTGTCTCTGCCCTGAGCAGTACAGCTGCATTAGTCTCACCCTGCCCATGCCCAGGATGATAAATCTCCCTGTTAAAGAACCACTAGTATAAGTGTAGGGAGAAAAAGGAGTGCCTAACACCCAGTGCTGAAGGGAAATCCCTCAGAAAGGCTGATTAATGAAGAAAAAAATGGCTTTTAATAAGCTTGAACAGAGATGACACCTGCTTATGCTGGAGGAAGGGTAGGGAACTAAGCAATGTTGCCTGAGAGAATGTCCTCTGAGCTAATAGTGGAATGCATGGAGGAATGTAAAACATTTATCCCATCTCGTGACATTTTTGTTTTGATGAGCTCCCCTTTTCTTCATGAAACTGCTTTCATAGAATAGTTTGGGTCGGAAGGGACCTTTAAAGGTCATCTAGTCCAGCCCCCCTGCAATGTCCCTAATGATGTTTGAATCCTGCAGAATTCGAGTTGGGTGAATGATGAAGCCAAAGGTGGTTGTGGCTCTTGGGTTTGCTCCCTGTACCCTCCAGAACAAGCTGTTCTGTTCCAGCTCGAGGCGCCTGTGTTGGAGCTGGTGTGCTGGGACAGGCCGTGTGAGGCTGCTCACACAGATTCTCTCCTTTGCTCCCTGCCAGCTCTTATCTGCAGAGTTTGAGCTGTTGATGCTTCTCGTCATGTGCGTGGATGGATTTCAGCTATGGATCTGTTGCAGAGGCCAGAACTACGCTCTCCTTTTTTCTTCCTGTCGAGCTCACTGAACTTAATATACCATTAAACTTGATGTGTTTGCTTTCCTCCTGCACAGATCATGTTTTGCACTTTGAACACTCATAAAGCTGATATGGACAAGCTCCTAGGTGCACAAATTGGCCTTGAAGATTTCATATTTGCCCACATAAAAGGACAACGAAAAGAAGTGGAAATTCTTAAAACTGATGATGTGCTTGGGCTTACCATTACAGACAATGGAACTGGCTGTGCGTTTATAAAGGTAAATTTAATCGCCAGTGAAATACTTTGTTCTATAGAAGCTTCTGTTGCTATCACAGTTTAGTTATTATTTTAATGATCCTTTAGAACTATAAAATCTTTTATTATCATATATATGATAAGTAAAAAATAAAGATGCTTTTCTTAGGTACATCATTCAAAATTAGTTCAGCTATTTCTGTAGTGCGTGTCATTCAAAATCAGTTCATTTATTCATTGCTTCTGTAATGTGTATCAGCTACCTTGAGGTGGTAGGTGTTAGATACTGCTTGCATCTGCCCCCTCTTTTTGTTTTTAAAGTGATTTTCTGATGTCATTGATTAGCTGCTTATAGAACTTATGTCACTCGTGATAACGAGATCAAGTTCTTTCAGCGCTTATGACAGTTCACAGGGCAGGAGCCTTTGTGCTGTATAAGAATAGGTGCAAGTACAGTGCTTTCTCAGCTTTTCAGTGTTGTTATTTTAGATGGGTAGGATCAATTAAAAGGTGCTAAAGATATGGATTAACATAATTTCGCACAATTAACCTGAGTAACAGTTATGGGCAGTAACACGTACAATATATTAACCATAATTGCTTTCCTCCTCCGCTTCTATATGACCTCCAGATAGCATGTTTTGAGACAAGTAGAGAAATGATGCTACCCATCTCGCTAGACATTTGGAACCTTAGTCACATTTTCTGCCATTTTTAGATGTTTTGCTTTAATCTACTCAAATTATTCATTATTAGTGAGGCATTGGCAATTATCTTTGGTTACTGCTGTCTCAATTGCTGTTCTCATTGCTAGTGTAAACAGAGCTTATATGGAGAGGTTGTATTCTCTCTTCATTCCTTAGCTACCATGGATATAAAATCAGACGTGGTTTAGAAATAGGCTTGCTTTGTTGTGAAAAAATGTGATTGACATAACGCTTGAGAAAGTTGAGATGCAGTGGAGGCCTCAGTAAGCAGTTGACAAAATCATTGCCTTTTTTTATGTTTAGAGGCACAGAACTCTGAATTTCTAGTGGTAGCATCTATGCAGCCGGTAGCATTCAGTCACGCTGCTGCTTATGTGGCATTTGAAAAGAAGGCATTGAAAGCTTCAGTGATTAAAGCTCAAGTGTGCAGCACTGCACAGTGTTACACTCTCTGTGTGTTGTTGGTAACATGGATGGAGAGAACAGCCATCACACTGCATAACTGGAGCAGACTGGAAAACCCTCGCCACATTAGCAAGACAAGCTGTGGTTTCCAGTAAATTGTATAAAACTTGTCTGAACAAATATGTCATTGTCCTTGTACTGGTCTAATAAGCAGGATAATGAAAATGGTGCAGTCATTGTGGGAATGCATCAGTTTAAAGGAGGTTCTAGGAGCTCGCTTTGCTGCTGCTGCAGCAGATTTAGCTAATGGATTTTTAAAAGCAGCATATAAAATACATATGCAAATGTAAAAGCTGCA
Organism: Streptopelia decaocto; assembly: GCF_964273445.1. Classification (NCBI taxonomy): domain Eukaryota; kingdom Metazoa; phylum Chordata; class Aves; order Columbiformes; family Columbidae; genus Streptopelia; species Streptopelia decaocto. The sequence continues at coordinate 29,458,835 of NC_138659.1, read as the reverse complement.
TCTTTTTAATACTTGGTTCTCTAAGTAATGACTAAACAGTGACTGTCTCTATAGTTTGATAGAATTATTTTTGTTTATATATTTACTTGCCTTGAAAAATTGTTACTATGTTTCATTATTACTTAACAATTAATATAAATTTTTCCTGTCTTTGGGTTGAAAGCTGTTACAGGCTATAGTAATTTTATTGCATTTTGAAAAACAAAACAGTTTCTAGGTTTGATATATAACCTGAATGGTTTTTAAACCTGACACTCTGAACTGCAGGTTCTTCTCCTATGAAATCTAAGTATTTCTTTTGCATTACTAAGAATGAGACCCGATGTCATTCTACTTTCACAAATGTGTTTTCTGGGTATGTGGCCAGATGGGGAGATGCATTGTGGAATCAGCCATTCAAAGAATAACAGTAGAACTTGAAGCACGACTGACTGGTTTATAAGGAGACATTATAAAATAGGGTGGTGCAATTAATTTTAGGCATTGTGTAGGAAACAAATCTTTGCTTCTAAATGGTCTGTAGAGCACTTGAAATACAGGCATATCAATTGCATCTTAATTGCTGTGACAACGACGCTTGACTGTCTCTGGTCAGTTAACTTGAAGGGTAGATAGAAACTAAGTCATAAAATCTTTGAAATTGGCACAAATGATACAGCCAGTGAATATTACTTAAACAGTTTTGGTGTTAGGATCCAAGTGAAGAAGCAAAGCTAAATGGGAATGAATTCAACACGTAGACTAAACATTAATTGAAGTCTGGCGGGCACGCTTCTGAACCCGTCCACCTGATACCAGAAACACATTCGGGACCCAATTTCTGGCACGTGTATGATACCTTCACCATAAGGCTTCTTTATTGTTTTAGGCTAGGTTAAAGAAAAAAGTGCTAGAAAGAGTTAAATTCAGCTTGAAGCTAAAAATCGTTGCAGTGTGTTGTAGGACACTGAGCACTATCGCACTTCCCACTGACTCTCTCAGATGGAGGCGCTTGTGTGGGCTCATGTGCCCACATCAACCAGGAGCAGGTTTCTGAGATAGTTCTGCAGCCAGGCAAGGTGTTAGAGGAGTAGGTGGTGATATGTTTGTCTCCCCTGTCTCACTGTTATCTCGCTCAAAGTTAGCCTGAGCATCAGTTGTTATTAAAAAGAACCATATTCAGGAAATTAGAATGAAATCCATATCTCTACAAAATACAAGATATTCTGTGTCATAACTTCTCTATTAAATAGGCTAACAGCTTACATGACGTAGGCACGTGATAGACAAATATGACAATAAACGGAATCACTGAAATTTGAGGTGTCTTTTAATTGTCTTGATAAATCATTGACATATTTTAAAGATTTTTTTTTCCCCATTTTTCAAATTCTGCTTCCCCAAAATTATTAATACTAACTTCTGTTATATTTCATGACTTTTAAACCATTTGTACTCCATGAGATAGCATATAAAATGATTTATTTTTCCGTGTTTCAGAGGAAACACTTTAATATTCATCTGTATAGCTTGATAAGAAAATTGGTAAAGTTTTATCACTATAGATGGGTCTTAACCCTTTATAGTATGTCACTATTTAGTATATCACACATAATATTTTCATGTCCCTGGACCATACTTGAAAAGAGAAAAGTTCTGTCCCTATGCTTGTCAAGCTATTAAATCAAAATAATAACCCCAAACTCAATTAAACATTAACATTACTGACACATTCATGTTTGGTTTTAAAACACAAAAATTCAGCTTATTCAGAAGCCTAATTTCTGAAGTATATTTTTGTTTTCCCCCATTTATTTTATATTCAATGCTTATTAAGATATTTTGAAAAATAAACCTTTACAAAGTACATTTTATGAAAATCTTACAGGCGAAATGCACTACCGGTATAATAAACTCAATCCTATTGATGTTGTCGACTGGCATTCTTGAAACCCTGTGGTGTCACCTCTTTACCAAAAGGAAGATTTCTAATCCTGTCTTGGTTTTTTGTTGTTTGTTTGTTTTTTTAATACTAGCGAATCAAAGAGGGCAGCCTTATGGACCAAACCAAAATGATCTGTGTGGGTGACCACATAGAGACTATAAATGGAAAAAATGTGGCAGACCGTCGGCATTATGAGGTTGCCAAAATGCTAAAAGATCTGGAGAAAGGTCAGATGTTGAAGCTGGAGCTGATAGAGCCTATGAAAGCATTTGGTGAGTAACCTGACTGTCTACCTTATTCACTGGATATTGAAATCCCAGCATTGCATTAGAAGTTTGTTTTCAGATTGCAGCCAGGTGTCCACTCAATGTAACATAACTGATACCAAAAAAGTGTGTGTGTGTGTATGTATGTATGTATGTATGTATGTATTTATTTATTTATTTATTTATTTTGAAGTGGGGAATTCGTGAATGGATTTTCTTGTCACTTGATTCCTTTGCCGTCACGAGATGATGCAAAATAAGAACAGGAATTCTCTCACAGACCCAGTTTTAAAGCATGGATCGCTTCACTAATGTGCTGATCCTTGCACCTCCTCTTTTCCTTTATTGATACATAATGCCTGTCCAGCTGTATGTGAGAGTTCTCCGTTTCTGAGCCCTCTTTTTGGGACAGGACTCTCAGATGCAGAAGGCGCTGCAGAAACCCCCGTCTGCCCTCCCCAACATTTGGTGGATCTCTGGTCATACAGCAGGTACACTCAGAACTGGAAGAAAGCAGCATGGCAAAGCTCTGTCTCTACCTACAACCTGCATGCTATGAGGAAGTGATACCTATACAGGAGGAATGCATACCTACCTCTCATCCTTATGTATATTAATCTTATCCATGTGGTAAACTAAAAAAAAAAAAAAAAATAAACTGAGTTTTCATTTTTATTCTTTCGATTTTTTATATCCCCCAAACCATGTAGCATTTTTCTGTAATAAAAACTTCAAAATACTTCTAAATTATAAGTGTTTATGACTCCTCGTGCATGGCTGCACTAACAGCAAGTTAAAAATCACCATTTTCACCACAGCAGCAATAGTTTGAGATGTTTGTTTTTCAAATCTCTCTTTTTTTCTGTTAGTAGTTTACAACTGCTGTCATATACCAGTCCTGACACTTGGTGTCAGAATAGCAGCAGAAATGGAAAATGAGAGAAATTGGAAGGTTTCTTTTTGCCTTTTGTGTTTCTGTGAATACGGGTTATGAGCTAATCTCTAATGCATTTGGTTTTAAGTTGATACTCCTGTTAAGTAAATGTGTGTGTGTGTGTGTTATATATTATGCCAAAGTAGCATTACATATGCAAAGCATTGCAATTAGTAATATGGGAATACCTTTTAAATAGGGGTCTAGAATTTGCATTCAATACAAAATGTGTTACATGGTCTGTTTCTAAAGACCAGGGTAAATCAGCACTTGATTGCTTTCTTCAGCCATTATTTAATAGTAATTACTTTAGTCAGGTGATTAAGATACTTTTGAGTCTGCCTGTGATGTAGAGAAGGAAACCTGCTAAGGCCTTTAATCTGACATTGAATTAAGAAGCAATCAGAGCTTTTTAGACAGATTTTTACAAGGTGCATGTTAATTTTTTACCCTACACAAATTAATTTACAAGTTGCATTGCCCAATAGGTTAGAATATCCTGCCTTAGGTGCAGTTAGGCTTTAGGCACAAATTTATTTGATAGTGTTTAAGGTGCAGCATGCTGAGAAAGCCCCTGAGGAGATGACGAACGAGCTAGATCCTGCTGGACAAGTAGGTGCTGAATTCCTGCAAGTTTCAACACGAGTTTGTGAGGGTGTAGGAATAAGATATTGGTATCTGTGTGAAATAAATATAATTTACTGGTTGGATATCTCTCTATCATGTGCACACAGGCTGCCTCAGTTATTCTAGGCAAGACTTGCGGCACAGAATTAAAGACTTGTCTGAATAAGATTGGTCCTTACCAGTCACAAGCTAGTCCTCTCCAAACTGATGAAAACTTAATAGAAAATAAAAGCAGCATAACACAAACTCTAAATTTAAATTATGTGAGCATGAAATATAATTTTTGTGGTGGCCAGAGGGCTTTTGTTTGAAATATTGCAAATAAAGGTTATGTTAAATCATGGTGACAGAACTAGAAAAAGATGTATGTTTTATCAGGAATGACTTTTTCAAACAAGTCTAGCAGAACTGATGATAATCTTAAGGATGTTTTAAACTGTTCTCGAAGCAATGAAAAGATGAAGGATAACTGTCGATCCTAAGTATATATGTAATAGACTGTGCCATATCTATCTGGTAAAATAAACACAATCGAAACTTACTTTTCAAGACTTGTTCAGCAAAATAATCTGAGTTTTTGACTCCTTGTGGAAGAACAATGAGCGTAGATCTACCTGGGTAAAATGAAGATAGCATGTTAAGGCCTTGCTTTCAAGGACATTTTATTAGAAAGGCCTGCTGTTAAGAGGGGGAATAATCTGGTCGTGAAAACAGCACAGTTTAAAACAGTTCTGCAAAATTATCTCCTCTCTTCTAGCACTTTCCAAATTAACCATGTAACTCCCATGACAGTAAGTAAATTAAAGCAAGGCTCTTGAATGTAAAATTATGTCCTAGAAAAAGACAACCAAATCTTAAATGATTCTATAGTACTTTTACTAACTAGGGTGCCCTTACCCAGGGTTAAAGAAGGAAAGCTTCATTTGAGGTAAAGAAGACTTTGGCTAAATCCAGATATTCTTGGTAGTGATTTATCAAGTGTGAAATCATGACGTGGGTGAAACCAGGGGAAAAACTCCTGCAGGTCTACTCAAGGACATTTTGCCTGTGTAACAGCTGGTAATCCAGCTGCTGGCTCAACTCAATGTGGCTCATCACCACCTGCGCTGCAGTGGCGTCTGCACCGCTGCACCAGTGAAATGTTGCAGTGCTAACCCTGCTACGTAATCTGCCTGTAAAGACCAGGATAAATCAACATTTGGCTGATGACTTCCGCTGATATCTAATAGTATGTAATAAATACTTCTATTTTCCTGTAGAATAGGGAAATAAAATTATACAAAGTGCCTGTGGAGCCAGGCTCTTCTTGGCGGCAAACAATGATAGGACAAGGGGTAATGGGATCAAGCTGGAACACAAGAGGTTCCACTTAAATTTGGGAAGAAACTTCTTCTCAGTGAGGGTGACGGAGCACTGGAACAGGCTGCCCAGGGGGGTTGTGGAGTCTCCTTCTCTGGAGACATTCAAAACCCACCTGGACATGTTCCTGTGCGACCTCACCTAGAGGTTCCTACTCCAGCAGGGGGATTGGACTAGATGATCTTTTGAGGTCCCTTCCAATCCCAAACATACTGTGACACTGTGATAACCAAAGCAGATACATCATATTCTGATGTAGCATATACTTAGTTTTGTTTGGTTTTCTTTTTGTTGTCCTTTGTTTTGTCTTTAGAAAAGCTGGAACCAAGGTCCAAAGGTGGAACTCTGCCGGAAGCTAAAATCTCCAGAGGGAGAGAAACACTTCGGTTGAGAACCAAGGGCCCTGCTACTGTGGAGGAAATGGTATGGTTATGTTTGGGCCCTTCCATAGTTTAGTCATCTAGCACCTGATTTATCCTTCCCCATGGTTGATAAGGTAAAGTAGGAAGGAAAAATCTGGATGTTACAAAACTCACGGGACTTAAGAAGAAAACTGCCTTTTGCAGGGAGAAATGCTTCTATGCAGCTGAAGACTTGCAGGGATAGGATGGGGCTGAGGAATCTGGAAACAGAGAGTCTGTGCTTAGATATCATGGATCATATGGATGAATTTGAGGTAGATTACACCAAGGAGTGTGGAAAAGAGGGAAGCAGGGAAAAAAGCTGGGCGACAGTTGAAGAGCTGGTTCTGTTTTTGACACTGCAAAGTGCACTGGGCTGGTTTCAGAGTTGTAAAACCAGGATTAGGGTTTGGAAGAAGAATTGTTATTTATTCTGAGTTCCTCTAAAAATGATGATGATTTGATGAGCATCTGTCAGGAGATGTAAGGCTCCTGTTCAGTTTGAACGTGAGAGCTGTGTGGAGGAAGGCTCAGGTTTTTGATAAGAGGCAAAAAAAGCAGAATATAGGGTGTTTTACTTGCAGGTTTTGTAAGTCTAGGTAGGATGGGAGCAGGGATAATCAGTAGTGAATTGCTGGTTATTTTTAAATCTGCATGGATATAATCATACTTTTGCTCTTTTTCTCCCTTTATTTCAACAAAGCCAACTGAAATTGAAGAAAAAGCCATTAAAAAAGTGGATGAGCTTCTTGAAACGTACATGGGGATAAGAGATATTGAATTAGGTGAGTTTTTAACAGCTACATTACTACAAGATTAAATGATTTATCATTTTCTATAGTCTAAAATGTATTGAGTACCTTTGTTTCTGGATGTAAGCAAAGCAAAATTTGTTCAGCATGCAGTCTCAAAAACTTGCCTGTATTTCTGCAGATGTACGTCTCTGATAAAAGAATCCCTCACTATAAACCTTATGATGTGATTAATTAATCCTCTATTCTTCCTGCACATTATCTATACACTATTGCATGAATTATTTAGTTGTTTGCCATTAACTGTCATCACTGTATTTTTTCGGGCATGTATTTTGTAGCGGAGCTTGTATGTACCACATTTAAGGATTGTTAAGGGTAAGCATGTCTATTTACTCTTTTGCTCTTTTGCCACTTGGCTTAGACACATCAAAGCTGATCACTGAAGTCTGAATCCAAGATCTTCATCAGTGAAAGGGCAACTATTTAGCAAGGGAACTGACGGAGTAATTGTACAAATTTATCGAATTCTCTAAAGTCTGTGTTCTGAAGAACATGGGAAATTTCCCAGAATATTTACTAGCTATCACAATCAGCAATTTATAGTGAAAGAAACTATTCAACCCCAGCGTCATCATTTCCTTAAAACTGCACCAAACGTCCTTGCAGCTGTTGTTTCTCTCTGTTAATCTGACAACAACTAAATAGCAACTTCTGTTTGGGAAGGAGCCGCAGTCTGGCTGGGTAAGAAGTGCCGCTGTAGCAGCTGTGGCTGGGTGTAGTCCTCATATGATCTTGTGGAACTGCTAATACTCAGGCAAAGAAGGAGGTATTTATTGTTATGGTAATATCTGAAAAAGTCATCCAAGAATTAGGAAAGGATAAGCTAAATGGAAAGTGATCTTGAAAAGAAAGCTCTTATGAGAGAGAAGTTGGGGAGGCAAAAGAGAAGAGAAAATGGGTCTGGAAAGACGCTAAGGGCGAAGCAGGAGGGTTGGACAGGCAGCACCAAGAAATGAGAAAAATAGATTATCTGAATAGCCAAAAGGCTGAGAGAGCTGGGTCTCTTTAGTTTGGAAAAGAGGAGACTGAGGGGTGATGTTATTAGTGTTTACAAATATATAAAGGGAGAGTGCCATGAGGATGGAGCCAGGCTCTTCTCGGTGACAACCAATGATAGGTCAAGGGGTAATGGGTTCAAACTGGAACACAAGAGGCTCCACTTAAATTTGAGAAGAAACTTCTTCTCAGTGAGGGTGGCAGAGCCTGGCCCAGGCTGCCCAGGGAGGTTGTGGAGTCTCCTTCTGTGCAGACATTCCAACCCGCCTGGACACCTTCCTGTGTAACCTCATCTGGGTGTTCCTGCTCCATGGGGGGATTGCACTGGATGAGCTTTCCAGGTCCCTTCCAACCCCTGACATTCTGGGATTCTGTGAAAATCCCCCCTGGCCTTGACTGCTCCAGCAGGCAAGCATCTGATCAGCAGCTTCTACTAGTTTTCTCACAGGAAAAATTGTAGGTAAAATATTATTTGTCCCCCTGCCTAAGGTAGAGGTGGGCCTCCTGGCATAGAAGAGAGAGCGAAGCTGCCGAAAACTTGTGAATTCTGTTTTGTAGCTAATATCTAAACTTTGAAATTCCCAGAAAACTAAAAATTCTCCAAAATTCTGTTCCTAACAACCGCAATATGTGTTGCCCCTGCTGTGAAATATGCTCCCAGGAGCCATGTGTGGTGCTGACCCTCTGTTTAGCTTTGGGAGGATCCCATGGCCTGTCTCTCTCCTGCAGCCTCTGCTGCTTGGTCGGTCTCTGGCTCAGGCTTCAAAGCTCTGGAGTCCCGTGCCAGCCGTTCCTCTGGGAGCTGTTTCTGTCCCGCAGCTGTTGCCTGTTACAGTCTTGGCTGGAGTCGGGCTCTGGAGGCTCCTGTCCTTGCAGGTCACCTCCAAGGTCCCTGTGCCCTACAGGCATAAGTGGCTAAAGGTGTTCTGGTTTTGATGTCTGCAGCCCAGAACCCTTTGATCCTAGGCTAGGGCACAGCTTCTTGGGATGCTGAGGTGTGCTCTGCTCTGCTCTGGCACAAGGAAACGAAGGAACACAAGGTGTTCCCTGTGTTTTTGGCTCTCCGTACCGTAACAGGATCACTCTTGTATAGTTGACTGGGGAGTTCAGCTTTCAGGACATACGGCTGAGCTGATTGCCAAGCACCTGGCAGAATTTTCCTGTGAATTCCTTGATTTTTATTTTTTCCAAAAGATCTAATATCCTTCATCTTTCAGTATGTAGTTTAGAAAGTTGCAAAGAATGCCTTAAGAGAACGCTCAAAGAAGGAAGAGGTCTTTGTCCTCAAATATACTCTCTTCTTCCCAACAAGGTTGTTTTGCCCTTCACCTCTTCCTTCTCTTCCTCCCAAACAGGCAGTGAAACAAAGAGAAACTCACAGGAATCAAAGACTACAGGGTTCACGTAGCTTTAGTTCACACCTTTGAAGTAATTTCAGAAGATTCAGATCTCAGAGTTGAGGGCCAAGGGTGATGACAAAAAAACAGTTTGATCAATTTTAAGCAATTAAACAGCTCCAGGACTCTTCAGGAAAGGAGAGCTAATCACCTGTCACAAGTCTTTTCAATTAACATATGTCAGTTTTTCATATGCTGGATGTGATCAGCCACCCATGAAAATGAAATATGAGGAAAGGATTCATTCAGAGAACGCCAATCACCACTCAGCTAGAAATTTCACTCATTACTCAAGGCAGATTAGTTGAAAATGCAAGTCATCACAATGCGACAGCCGACAAGTGATTAAGATCTCAATCATTGCTCACTCCCATGCAGTTCTGTTTGTCAGAAGCTTTGAATGTCAGTTAATATTGCTCTTTCATCTCCATTAAAATGACAGTTCCATGGTGTGATTGAATTCTAAAAAAGTGCCCCAGTTTTAAGCCAGAAGCCAGAAAGAAAGGAAAGAAAAAATAATGTAAAATTACAGACAGAATTAAAGATGAGATAAAGCCCTTAATTTTTGCATTGTTAAGTATCTTGACAGTTTCCAGAATGCCTGACTAAATCCACACACAAATCCCAAAGTTGGAGCTAAATGCTTGGAAATAATTTAACGAAATGCATGCACTTTTTGTTTTTTTGGCACAGGTTTTGGGTTGCAGAGATCTAAATGCCATTGAGATTTACATACCTGCCTTTTGAATGCACTTTTACCTTTTTACCTCTTTATTTTACTGAAAACTGGACTTAATCTGCAGAAGGGACACTTGGCTCTTGAAATTTATTACTCAGCCATTTTATGGACAAGTTAGAAACTGGGCCAAGGCTTGACTTCAGCCTTCTTTAAAACATAAATGTGCCATCAGGAGATAATTCAGGTTATTTTAAATCCTGTCAGTACTTTCTGGTAAAGGAACATGAACAGTTGATTAATGGGAGGGACTCAGGAAACAGTCTTAGTGAAAAATACTGGTGGCATTTATTTTTTAAATCAGTGGGGCTTGAATTGTTATGGACTGTACTTGAGCGGGAGGAAGACTGAATCTATGGGATCCAACCTCAGAATGCTACTGATGGAAAAATGATGGCAAAAAGAGCTTCGCATCCAACTTTCTGTTTCAGCATCTTTTGGCTAGCTCTTCATCCACTCATATTTTGTTCTGGTATTATGCTTTTGGATGATTATTGCCTTTTTGTTGTTCCCTGTCATATTGTCAGACATTACATATCTTTACATATTCTCCATTTCTATTTAAAAGAATTTCAAATCCACTTCTCCACTCTTGACTTCATTTTTCAAACTTCCTGTTTAGTTAAAATGTCCTAACAAGTTTAAACTTTTTGTCACCCAGGCTTCTTGTCTTGGTTCATCCAGCAATATTGGATAGTTGTTTTTATCTTGAAATGCTTTGACTGAAGCGATAGTCTCCCCAGGTCTCTTGTTTTCTGCTCCTTCTGTCACTAGACTTCCTTTCCCAAAGGATTTTATTGTATACACTCTGAGGTATGTTGTTTATGACTGTTCACTTACTCTGAGAGAATAATGAGAGTTTGGTGAAAAAGGAAAAAGTAGCAGGTCCGGTTAAACAAGAAAACTTATCCACTTCAAGAAGAAATAATACTTAATGTAAAGAAACAAGAAGAAATTGTATTTCTGATGGTTCCTTGAGCGCCAGATTTGACAACATTTATCATTACATTCCACCCAAGTAATGCAATGACACACCTCATTTTCTCGCATGTTGTTAGGGAACTGAATGTGAGTTTTAGCTCTTTTAAAATATAAGGACAGAATCACAATATTTGTTGCATTTTGATGAAGTCAAAAGCTTCTGATAGTATTACAGCTAAATAAACACTGAAGTTCTTGTTGAGACTTCTGAAAAGGGTTTTTAGAATTTACAAGATAGGCTCTAGATAGCAAAACCGCTATGTAAGGCAGATAATAACAATGGCAGGCAGATCGTAGCTTTCACGGCTTGTGCTGCATGTGTCTATCAAAAGTGAAAATAAGGATTTTGTGAAAGATCTTTGAAATTATTTTAAAGGGAGTACGTTTAACAAGCCAACATACTACTTTGTTCATATTTGGAGAAGTCTGATATTGAGCTTCTCGTTTAAAGGTGAGAAATCTTCTAATCTCTTTCATCACTTTTAAGTGTGCTGAACTTCTCACATTTTATGTAAAAATTTCTCAGGTATGACCATTGCCTGAAGTGAGATTAAAAAAAAAAAAAATCTGAAAACAATTGGGACTATTTAGAGTGTGGAAAAATATTCTATTGGAATAAAATTCCTGTAATCACTTATTGTGCAGCTGTTACAAGAAGCAGCGAGGGGGAAAGGGAGGGGAGTGGAGGCGATTTGGCACGGCACTGTCGCCCTCTGAGAACCAGTAAAGTTTCCTTCAAGTTGGCAAGTATCTGCTAAATGCCTTGGCAATCAGTTGTTTCTGATTTGCCTTGGGAATTAGGCGTTGCAAATGTCACTGTGTAAACAGTCACGTTCCGCACAGCTGTGCGGCTGGGGATGCCATCCCATCCGTGTCCATGTTTGACGCTCGGGGAAATGGGAATAGCGACAGTGGGCAATAGAGAAGACTGGTCAGCTGTGGTGTTTCTTTATGCGTGGAACTAATGACGTAGGGATCAGCTTTGCACATTTGTGTACGTCGGTGGCACAGCTCGGGTGTGAGGATCGGGCAGGTGGGTGTTCAGGGCTGCTGGCGCTACAGGACAGCACCAGGCTGCCCAGCATCAACATCCCGCACGGACATCCTTCCACAGAGCTGTATTTCATTACATCAGGTGAATCTGAGAAGGGGAATGTGCTTTAATAAATGCAGTACATTAATATATCCTGGTAGCGCTGATTATGGTTGCCCAATACAGATTAAAACACTTGTTTGAGGCTGCTGCTGTCAGGCAGCAGTGACATTCTGACTTGCCTGACTGGGTTGAAAATTGTCTTGATTGTCTGTGTTTAGTGGATTTTGTTTTCAAGTTTGGTAAGTCTAGTAAACTATTTTTAAGATTCTGTTTTACAATTTGGGAAGCTCAGCCTTTAAAGAAAGTCGTGTTTGAAGTAACGTTTTCTTTTAATGACAGAGTTGGTTACTGTGTAATTCTGAGTTTTCAACTAGGGCATCTGGACTGTAATATAGTGCTGTGTTATCTGGTTTCATCGCTGCTGTCTGTCATATAGCTCTTTGATGTATCCTGACCAATTTATCTCAAAACTGGCTAAATTCCTGGCTTTCACTCTTTCTGCTGGAACACTTGTCTAGATCCTCACTCTGTTGATAAGTAACTCTTTCTAGATGTGGAATCATAGAATAGTTTTGCTTGGGAAAGACCTTTACGATCATCAAGTCTAATCGTTACCTAGCACTGCCAGGTCCACTGCTACATGTGTCCCTCAGCACCATATTTAGATGTCTTTTAAACACCTCTAGGGATAGTGAATCTACCACTTCCTTGGGCAGCCTGTTCCAATGCCTGACAACCCTTTCTGTGAAGAAATTTTTCCTAATGTTCAATCTGAACCTCCTCTGGTGCCAGTTGAGGCTGTTTCCTCTTTTCCTATCACTTGTTACTTGAGAGAGGTATTCCCTAGCACTTGTCTTCCAGCTTGGGGGGGCTGGGTACCCAGAGAACAACTGGTCTTACTATTAAAGACTGAGGCAAAGAAGGCATTAAGTACCTCAGCCTTTTCCTCGTCCTCTGTCACTATGTTTGTGCCCATATCCAATAAAGGATGGAGATTCTCCTTTTGTTGCTTATCTATTTATAGACACATTATTTATTTCTATTGTCTGTTATGGCAGTAGCCAGGTTAAGATCTAGTCGGGCTTTGGCTCCTCTAATTTTCTCCCTGCATAACCTCATGGCATCCATGTGGTCCTTCTGAGTTGCCTGCCCTTCTTTCAAAGGTCATAAACTCCCTTTTTTTTTTCTTATTTGCTTATGTTTGCTTGTCATCTTGCACAGCTCTTCTCCTTCCAACCCTTTCCCAGTGTCTCTACAGAGTAATTTCATATCCTGGTTCATATGCAGAAATCTGTGAAGTTTAAGTTACAACCTTCACCTCATTACCTTCAAGACTGCTCCTCAGCAAATACCTTCTTAGGCCATGGTGTCAGGGGATATAGGGTGGCATTGATAGGACAAATATTTGTCTTCTGCTTGTCAGGAACAGAGTCCTTTGTTTAATGCCTGTTCCCCATCCAGACTCCTCTGAGTCAGTGTCCCAGGACCTTCACAGGGGACACAGAAACAAGCAGTGCAACAGGGATAGAGTTTCTTCTGGCAGGGAAGCAGGTCCTGAGAGTCCTTGAGAACCACTAGTGGTGCCCAGGAAGTTGAGTTACACTTGAACTGTCTTGATCACAGTGGTTTGTTTGTCAAGATTTACGTAAATTTTCCTTGGAGTGCTTTGTGTAGTTTGGCACACTGCAATTCTCTTTGGAGCCTCATGTCTGAACGTAGTTAAAACCAAAACGTCAGATTTCTTCAGAATTACTGTTGTTGACATCTACAATGTGGAATATGGCTCAAGTTTGCTCACAGCTTGTTGCAAGTTTACATAACAGCAAACTGTTTGCCAGAAGTTCATAACTGTCAATAAACTTGAGCTGAGATTCAGGTCAACAAATTAATATTAAATACATTTAATAAAACTTCAGAAAAGGGGTGGTTTCTTTTCCTTTCTATCAGAGAGATTTTGCCATGTGATACAACAATGGTGCATGCAGTAGACAGCAGACGGTCCCAGTGCAGGTGGCCTTCTGTGGCTTCAGAACTTCTTTCCCTTTCTCAGGCACCATAATACATATTTTCCACTTGAATGTCCCTCTGAGAAAAGGCTAGAATCACCAAATCACAGAATGGTTGGGGTTGGAAGGGAGATCTAGTCCAACCCACCTGCTAAAGCAGGTTCACCCAGAGCACATCACACAGGAAGGTGTCCAGGCAGGTTTTGAATGTCTCCAGAGGAGACTACACAACCTCTCTGGGCAGCCTGTTCCAGGGCTCTGGCACCTTCAAAGTAAAGAAGTTTCTCCTCATATTCAGGTGGAACTTCCTATGTTTCAGTCTGTGCCCATTGCCCCTCATCCTGTCATTGGACACCACTGAAGAAGAGTCTGGTCCATCCTCTTGACGCCCACCCTTGAGATATTTATAAGCATTAATAAGATCCCCTCTCAGCATTCTCTTCTCCAGGCTGAACAGGCCCAGCTCCCTCAGTCAAAGAAGCTATCAAATTCTTCAGTGTGACACCTGAATTTGATATGCTCATGAAGAAACTGGTGGCTACTTGATGCATAACAAAAGATGGAGGCAGTTTAAGGCAGGTGTGTAAAGGAGTCACAAAATGAAGCAGACTTTGAGGGTTTAATCTATTGAACAGATGCTGTGGAGCAGAGATACAGCTCAGAAAACAAACTGCATTCAGCAGTGGTGTTTGTGCTAAGTCTGTTTTACAGAATCTTCTGCATCCCTCAAACCATGATAGCCTGCTGCCAGTAATTCCTCTGGCCTGGCTTAACCAGGAGGAGCTCTTGTGCTGACACTTCTCATCCTTCAGGGAGGTGCGGGTACCATGACTGAGAGAGGTTTGAGCCCTTAGAGTTTTTATTTGCTCTAATAACTCTGGGTTGCCAGCATCCAGTGTTGTTTGGGATAGACTTGCGATTTGTCCCAGAATCTGAGAGACTGTGCAGCAGCTGTGGTGAGGGATGAGCACAGCAGCTAAGGACTGAGTCCTAAGCAGCGACTGTAGCCATTTCCAAATTAAAGTCTAAAACTTGATAAATTCTGATACTTGGGTATTAAATAAAAGAAAATGCTGGACAGCATGGATGTGCAAGATATCACAGTCCACCTCTGTTGTACCAGACATCTCTGTTTTAATTTTCCTAGGTGCTAAGCTGTTCTTAGTCTTTAGTGGCTCTGGTTTATTGTGCACAGCAGCAAGGCCTTGCCCTTGCTTTTGCACCATTTGAACCATCTGGCTGAGACTTCCGGAAATAACTTGGATCTTTTTCACTTTCTAGTGGCATAAGCACAAACTTTCCCAGCCTTGAGGGTGCTATAAGTTAAAGGTTTGCTTTTCAGAGCTGGACGTAATAATAATTGAAGCAAACTCATCCACTAAAATTAGTTACTCCTTAGTCTGAATGGTACGGAAAAAACTGTAGACCCAAGCAGAAGAATAACGTGGCTCACAATAAATGTTTCGGTCTCTTTACTACAAGAGGTGGTTTTGGGGTTAAAAAAAATAAGCTAAAGTTAAGTAAAATTAGATAAAATCAAACTGAAAAATTACGCAGATCTCTTTGAGGTCATATGATAATTCCTTGAGAGCACGACTTCTTTCAGGCAGTTGCAAACATACTGTGTCCAATACCTAACAAACCAGATTTTAATTTTCTCTGTATTTTACACAACAGGTTTGTTGGCCTAATATTTGAATTCTTGCTTCCTAAAATAGGTTATTCAAGTTTTTTCTGTAAGCCTATTTATCATTAGTCCTTTCTAAATGCAGGTCATACTCGACATTTAAACATTTAAACTCATAAAATGTGTTGTCGCTAGCAAACCCATACTGGCTTGGTTGCATGTATCTATTATGCAGGCTGTGTGTTGTTTTCCATGTTCAAGCCCCATGCCTTTTGGCTTTCTGTGAAAAACCTTGGCCACTTTAAACTTGCATTTGCTGAGATTTTTTTTTCATTGTTTAGAGGAGAAAAATATTTGGGTTTGCCTTTTCATCTTCTGGCTTAGGTCTGCAAGCTCATATCAAACTCACTGAAGTTGGTGATGAACTGGCATGGGTCTTGTTACACCTTGTTTGTAGAGCCATGCTTCATGTGCCTTCAGTAATGAATACAGGATATCATTAAATAAGATTAAAATGAAGGTTTGTTGAATTAAAAATCTAACCTTAGCCAAACAAACAGAAGAATATATAATGAACACTCCAAAGAAGCTCTCCTGTTTATCAGAGTGGAATTTAGTGAGTGTGGGGCATTTAAGTACATAATTCCTATCAAATCCTAAATTCAGTAGGTAAGTTTTACATCTCCCTAAAATGATGCTACCTGGTTTTGAAAATAGACATTCAAAAACCATTCTGCCCGTATGCTAGCTGTCACTTTCGTGATAGTTACATTATTTTGTTTTGTTACTTTTTAGCTGCAACAATGGTGGAAGCTGGAAGAGACAAGAAAAACCCAGATGAATTTGCAGTGGCATTGGATGAAACTCTTGGAGACTTTGCATTTCCAGATGAGTTTGTCTTTGATGTATGGGGAGCAATAGGTGATGCTAAGCAAGGACGACTGGAATGAGAACTGTGCAGTTTATCAATCCCTATTTGAAAATACAAAATTATTTTCAAATACATACATCAGAATTTTAATAAGTTTATTGACATGAATCCAGGGGGAATACGGAATGAATATAGAATACTTCTGTGTAAATATTCTTATCTGAGACTTTCTTTGGCGAAGGAAAGTTTCTAATAGAAATATGAAGATAAACCCAAAGTTCTGACAACTGCACATTTAAAACAAACATTTAATTTACATGTAGAAATCACTGTGAGGATTGTGTAAAGGAGATATATTTATACAGACATTTTATGAAAATTAGGTGTTTTTTATTGTATGTACACTTTGATATCAATATTACGAAGAGTGTTAGACATATGCAACAGACTTTGGCGTTTTTTATCTCTTCTTTAGAAAGGTTTATAAACTTGTTGAAAACCTACCTGGCTACACGCTGCAGTTCCTTGGTCTTTTGTTCTCCTTGTGTATTCACGTACACGAAGAGCTGTGGAAAACCTAAAGCAGGGGTGTCAAACTCATTTTCACCGGGACCACATCAGCCTCACGGTTGCATTCCAAGGGCTGAATGTAATTTTAGGACTGTATAAATGTAACTGATCCTACATTCTACCCTGTTTCTGAAGAACCTGAGTTGAGGAAAAAGAAATATTCCTCTACAACATGAGAACTAAGATCTTTGAATGAAAAAAACTTGCTTGCATTTGAGTCATAGTACACACTGTCTGGGTATTATTGAGATGAGTAGGTATTATCTCTGGTCATTTTCAACATGACAACATAAGAGGGGCATTAAATGTGTTTGAACTAGAAGATATTGTTTTAAAGTCCCAGACGATTGCAGTTTGGATGAAAATGCATGCCTAAACCCTGAAAAATACATTAAACTAATTTTAGATGTTAGGATTGCAATTATATTACACATAAACATTAATTTTAACTGATAATATTTTACTAATAAACCTCAGATTATTAAAAATGAACTGTCTCTTTTAACACATCTGCTATGCCTACGTTTACCCTCCTCTTCACTCTGTATTTAATAAAAAACAATGCGACAAGTTTTGGTTTTTCACTCGTAATGAGATTCTTTTTCAGCTTTTGCTATGATTGGTCTTAATTAAGGAAGATAATTGTTCATTTGTTTAGAAAATGCTACTTTCAAGTGATTATTATAGCCAAATAACATGTCATGAGTGTCCTTGAAAACAAAACTGTGGGGTCTGACCTGGGAAGGTGTCATAGCTTTTCAGTGTTTTTATGTTTGCAAAAGCATGTAAAATAATAGGCATTATGAAAGTGTTTTCTAAATCACTACCTAGTGACATTTCTTCTGAGGAAAATGTCTTTCACTGTCTTGCAGAGATCTCTTTAAAATAAAGACTATGCCAATAATTTTACATAGTCTATGTCAATGATTTTTTTTTTGTCTATAACAATGACACCTCAACAGATCCTATTTCATTTACTGTGTTACTTAGGAGGGCTGGTGATCTCCAGTCTTTCACACATGTTGAAATAAGTGAATATTTTTTCTAGTTATGAAATATTGCGTGAAGTCTTATAAATACTGTTCAATGGTCTTCCATTCCAATTTTATAAATACTGTTGTGAATATTTAGGTCTTAAATTTCATACTTAAGGAAAAGCTTTCACATAATATAGATATTCCTTTTTATGACATGAGTAGTACAGAGTGGTATGGAGGTCACATATTTTATTGTATCCAAGAAGTTCAAAAGTGTCAGAATTTCTCTTCATTGTACTAGTGCCTGATATCACCAGTGTATGATGAAATGTGTATGTATCCTCAAACGGGTGTGATAATTATGCACTTATATATGTAAAAACACATATAGACACAAAAAGGCACTTCTCAAGGTATGAGAAGTAAAAATATATAATTTGACAAGAAAATTTAAGTTTTAGACAAAATTCAAAATAAAATTGAAAAACTATTTAAGAAGGTGGTTAAATTTTATATATCTCATTGCTCAGCTGGGGGGCTATGAGGATGCATTATTCTGAGAAAGGAGTGTAATTTTAGGATGGAGAGCACAAGGTGGATAGTAATTCTCTGTATTTAAAGATTGCAAGTCTGAGCCCCCAATCTTCTGTTGCAGTTGAGCACAATGTCTTGCACAGTGCTCTTGATAATGAAGTTTAAAATATTGTGGGCCACATAATTTCTTGTTTAAACTTCTTTTAGGTGAAAAGGAAAAATGAAATGTGGATAATTCCCTCTAAGTTTTAAATAGTTTTGTATAAAACTCATATGGCATATTTTGTGGAAATGTTTATATACGCTAATATTAGTAACCAACATGTCACTTATTATAAAATCAATTAAAGTTAAAAATTCCTTCCTAAACAGCAAAAGTAATATACTGAGGAAGAGTCATATTATAAAATAATACATAAAATGTTACCTGTAACAGGTAACCTTTCATGTGTTTTGGCTGTTCATTTTATTTTGAGAAATGAATGTTCAATCAGTTTATCCTCATAGGATAATTTGTTGCATTACACTGATAAATAGTGAGATACCAATAATCTCTGAAGCTCTAATTCTGCACAGAGCTGTCTCTTGTCATAGTGACCTGTCTTTGTGGAGTTTATTTCAGAACTAGGATTTAAATAGTGATGGCACTTTCCTAGACTTTACTGCAATGATGTTTCTAGCACATAAGACAGTATCTGGCTAAGTAGATTATTTGCATTTTTCTGCTATGCATAAATAAGTTGTCACATAAAAACCCCACTACCTTATAAAGTATTAATATGATAAATCCTTCTCATTCTTTGTAATGCTTTGTGTAGTAAATTCATGTTGTTTTACTAATGAAATAAAGACTGTAGATTCCTTTAAAACCCAGTCAATAACTCTAAGGCATTTGCATGCTTTGTAGGGTGCAAATGTCATTAAATGTCACTACAAAAATCTCCAGAATGCATTTAAGTACTAGTTTTAGTTAGTATAAGTGCTGATCAGAGCAGGACTGATAGTAACAGCTCATTACTAGTGTGTGTTGTGGGTGGATGTTGGTGAATAGTCCTCTCCAAATCTGAGGGGAAATGAAACAAGGTAGTTCCTTATTCTTATAATTTGGTGCACTGTTTGCAGGGAGCTGGCAGATATATGCAATTGTTTGTGCCTTCACTTCCAGCCTTCCTGGTGTATTCGCCAGAATGGAAAATAAACCCATATTTTTCTCTGTAAGCAATAGTCTTTTGATACAACAAGGGGATTTAATGAAATCTGGTGTTCATAAAGTTCTGAGCTCATAATCTTGAAAATAGGAGGAGCGATGAATATTTCACACTTTCAAAGGACCTAATTCTGCAAATGACAGATATATCTTTTGTGACACCTTTAGTATGCCAGATGTTGCTTCAGTCAGATTTGATTTTATACAGCCTTATTCATAATACAGTTGTTATTCAAATAGCTAATAATATAATCAGTGTTTATGGGAAAATCTCATCCGCTATTCAGATTCGCATCTTGATTTAAATTATGCGTGTGTTCTTATGTCTTTACAATATTTTCTTCCCAATTTGTCCTGCCTCTTTATTTTTTTTGAGATGAATGTAACATGAAGCTTTGAAAATCTTGTTATTTGAGAGTGAAATATTAATCTTCAAGTAAAGCTAATTTGTAATATAGTTGTTAAGAAAAAGCTATCAGACAAGATGTAAAGAAAGGTATAAAGTTTTTAAAGTGCTGCCTGTGATGACAAAGAAAACCCAAACTCTAGCCTATTTTCCGCTTTTTAGTGTGAACTTATGCTATTATCAAATTGGAGATTGTTTTTCATGAAACCACTCTGAGAATTTCTATTCCAAAGTCTGATTATTGTAGTAAATGATATATTACTCTTAGTTTTCTTTCTGCCAGGAGACATTTCAGAACAATTACAAGTTGTGGTGTTGACTATTTGCTCTTTTGAAACAAAGTGCGTGTTTGCCATGAACTTTAGAACTTAACTGTAGCAATAAGAGCTTAATCTGAAATTTATATTCAGTATTGTATTCTTTTCCAATTCTCTGACTCCCTGTGTTTGTAAGACATTTTGCCTTTAGATGTTTTGAATAAGTCGAAAGATCTGTGATTTAATTTTTGAAAATATGAACAAATTTACAGCCTTGGAAGTCAAAGATAGGGAAAATTCTCAGCATTTCTTGAAGATATTTGTAAATAGTAACAGTATTTGATTAAAAAATATGCAGCCTGCAGTACAGATTTTGTCCTCAGAAAGTGTGTGAGATTCAGGGAATGACAGCTAAAAA
Organism: Streptopelia decaocto; assembly: GCF_964273445.1. Lineage (NCBI taxonomy): Eukaryota > Metazoa > Chordata > Aves > Columbiformes > Columbidae > Streptopelia > Streptopelia decaocto. The sequence goes on along the minus strand of NC_138659.1, from coordinate 29,438,430 downwards.
GAGGCAAAGGTAAAGAAAATACATCTTTTTTATTGAAACACGTGCACTGGCTTTAAATAGAAGAACTCGGGGTCTGTAAATTGAACAGAAGCAACCTCCTGATGTGTTTAGGCTGCCCTATCTCTCAACCCTTGTTGCTGTAAACAGGTTGTGAACAGCTTTTGCGATTTTCTTTAAATAGTGGCGGTCCTTACCTACATCTCTATTGCTATATCAGAGCTCTTTCTGAAAAATGTACCTGTTGGTTTTGTAGCTGAATCACTAGTCTGTGTGGTTCTCCCAGTTCCCTGAGAACTAATGCAGTTTTTCAAGTTGTCAGAGACCTAATTTTACTGTATAGTATCTGAAGAAGGAAAAAATCAGGGAGAAATATATGTCTACTTTTCTTTGATATGAAAGAGCATCTGGCAGTTCCAGTTTTTAGAGTAATTACTGCAGTACTTCTGCTGCAGCGACCTGTGTGTAGGATGCTGAAGATGCTGAAGAGTAACAGAGTAGATGATATCTGGTAAAATCCTTTGTCAGAAAATCATGCCAAAACAATCACCACGTAGTAAGTATGCTTTGTAAATTATTAGGAAACCATCACTGTGGAAAAAAGAGTAACTGCTCTTCAAAAGCTCAAGAGGTAACCCCAGCTTGTAGCGTAAGGTAGAAGTTTTCCAAGAGCTCAGATGAAGAACATGACTGAACGCAGGAACAAATCCAGACCTTCTTCCCAAAAGTAGTAGATCAGAAGAGGAAAGCGAGCTTCTTCACATGGGACAAAGTGCTGTGCTGATGCAGTTATGAGGATGACCATCTGTTGGCACATGTGAGGAATTGGTCCTATCTTTCTTCACCCCAGTTTGGTAACATATAATGTATAAATGAATGAGCAAAGGTGGGAGAGCTCTGGCTGGATACGTTAGTTTGTAACTTTTCCAGCTGCTCAGGGGGGTTGAGTCTGTGGGTCAGGCTGGAGCTGGTTCAAAGTAAATCCCTGACACAGGATTAGTGGGGATGTTGGGTATTTGGCCGCAGTGCTTTTGGTCAGCAGACCTGCTTCTGTGGTTCCTTGACTGCTTTCCAATGTCCACCCACTCTCCTGCCTTGTTAATGTTTACTAGGAACATAGGCCCATGAATGTAGCATATGAATTAATGCCTATAGACTTTAGTAAGGCTGGGTGTTTTATCTTGGAAATTAACTGTATTTTTTTTTTCTTTGGAGGGAGATGGGTTTGTCTGAACCTAAAGGTTACAAACAACAGTCCCCAAAGCTTTTCTGTTGGGCTTGTCTAGACATTGCATGTCTGAATTTTTCATGGAGCCAGAGGCAATGAAAACAAGGTTCACTATAATTTTCAAGCTTTTATTACTAAATATGCTTTATATTGACTTGTTTTTCCTGTCTTCTTCTGGGATGAATAGTTAAATATTTTATTATTAATTTTTCTTTTTGGAGCATGAACTGCATTAATTAACTATGTAAAAGTAATAAGGTATTTGAATTTCAGATGAGCTCTAATTGGAGAAAGATATTGCACCACAATACATGGCAATATCTAAGAATGCAAGTTGCTGCTTACTGAAAAGTTTGATTTATTAGGTATTCCAAAATCTTTTTCTTTGTCCTTTTAATAAGGAAATAAGTTTACAGGATGGTGAATAGCTAGGGAGGAAAACTTTTAGTTTAGTGGAAAAAGCTTTTAATGGCAGACTTACAGTTACAAGTTGTGCTTGTAACACAGATGATCTAACAACTATTTGTCTCATCCTTTCAACTGACAACTCTTCCAGTAAAGGCACAAATTTATACTTCATACATATGAACTCTCTCTGGCTTAAAATGGGAAAGAAAGCATGGTAAATCCATTGCAAGCCATATTCTTCAGGCATTCATAATTTTGAAATCTCTATCGAAACCCTTCCCACATCCTTTTCAAACATCTTTATTTTCACAATGTGGTCTTTGTTTCCAATGATGATTCTTACAGATAATTTTATTTGCTGAGCTTAAGTTTTGAAACCAGTAAGCCTTTTTTGAAGTATCTCTTGGTAAGGCAAGTTTTTAATTATTAGATACAGAAACTGATCAACAGAATGACATGAATTTCAGCTCTGTTGGTAAGAATACCTGAAATGCCCAATCGATATCTGTTATTAGCATGAACAAAGTTGGTAGTGAACAAATTCTAATTGTAGGACTACAAAAATAGAGGTTTACCTTGTCCTTTCTGTGTTAATGAAACGAAGTAGCATGTTGTTTCGTGGTTGATATGTTTTCGTTATTTAAGAAGTGAACCAGGAAATAAAGGGACCAACTATGATAAAAACAAACGTTATAAGGCTACAAGTCTAATCTCTTCCAGGACCAGATGCATTGCGGTTTGAGCTGAAGCTCTCGGTAAACATGATACCAATACAAATGTTTTCGTATTTGGTAAAGGATAAAGTAATACTTCCCTTTCAATATCACAAAGAAACGAATATAACGTTAATGTTACTTATCTATTCAAATATAGTGAACTGTGTACTATCTATTGAATGGGCAACTTTCTTGGTATGGTTCTTGGCTGCAGTGAATTGGCTCTAAGGGAAGATTCATGAAACTCAGCTCTGGTGGTTTGGCCCATAAGGTCCAGGGCAGTTAAAGCATTGCCTGAGAGAGAAACAATTCTTCTCTTGAGTTGTGCTAATAGTCAAACTATAGAGCTAGAGAGTTTATTGGAAGATTTTCTCAATAAAAGATCTTTGGACTGATATTTTTCTTTTAATTAAAAAAAAAAGTCCTTTGCACAAAGAATAGACTTAGGTTAATGAAATTGCTGATGACACAAACTGGGAAAGACAACAGGACTAAACAGAATAGTAGAATATTATCTAAGAAAATGGCCTTTAAAACTTGACTAATAGAATTCTAATAATTTAAAATAAAAGGTCATAACTTCAGGGACTAATAAATGAGGGAAGTTCTTCATTTGAGATGATACATAAAAAAATACCCTGATGCACTATCCATTCACAGGATGACTGTAAGCCACCAGAGGGCTGCATCCAGGGAAAAAATGACTCTGGGAGGCAATCCAGGATAAGCTGGAAGGTAATGTTCTTATCTGGGACAACAGTGAGATTTTTGTCCCCAACAGTGTGCTCAGTGCAGGCTTCCTCTGTTTGCTTAGACATTGCGCAGATTTAGAAATAAAAGGCCTAATAAGGCGGTCACAAGAATCTTTAAAGATCAAGCTGAAGAACCTGCATTCTTTGGCACAGTAAAAATAAATACCAAAAAAGTGTGCTAGGATAGCAAAAATCTTGAAAAGAGTTCTTCAAGATAACCACCACATTGCCAGAAAATACAGATGTGTATTACTTGGCCATGAATTGCCTTCCATCTGGAAACACTAAGGGATATTTCTAACCACAAATGGAACAGTCTAATGGAAGAGAATGGGGACAATAACCAGATTGGTTTTAGGGCAGAACTTTAACCTTTGTGAAGAGAGGTTATATGAGACAGTTGCTGGAGTACCAGTGAAGAAGATGTGATCCCTTGGTAGTTTCCTTACAGTCCCAAGAATTTCTTTGGCTCTGTTGAATTACCAGGTGTTTCAAACTTTCCCAGGCTCACTTAAATGTGGACAGGTTTGGAAAAGGCAGGTGGGATTATAGAGAGTCTTTTAAGACTGGAGTGAAGGAACTTGCCTTTTTCACTGAAATGCAATGCCAAAGTCCACTTAAGGTCTTCCAGCAGGGTGGGCGATTTTGGATTTTGCTGCTCTGAAGGCGTGAGGGGAGATGGCTAAACCAAAGCTTTCCTACTGTGTGCCAAAAGGAGTGGTGTCAGGGAAGGAGATGCCTTTGGAAAGTTAAGGTTAGTACTCCTGCGGGGGCTTGGGATGCTTGCTTCCACCAAGAGCTACTGCTCCTGTTGACTTTTCCTTTGGTGGTAGCAGCTAATTCTGATTTTTGTATGGATTTGGTCCACCACAGTCATTTTCCTGTCCTAGGCCTATGCTTAAAGCCAGCACTACAACTTCTGAATGGGGAGAAGGAGTCAGCCAAAGTTTCATCCTATCCCCAGGAACAGCTGAGAAGTTCTGGTCTTCAGCAATATTCAGGTGAAGGCATTAAATTGCCCAGCACATATGAGGGGGAAGATCTAGTTCTGCTAAGCTTCCAGCTGTGTTTGAATGAAGAAAGGGTGCAAAATGACATAGTGTCTGTTGGTTATGCTGCAGAGTGTTGCTTGGGACACTATTTTCTCTGTTCTCTAGATTTTTAGCCCCTAGTAAATATAAAAGTGTCCAAGTTTTGTACCTTGCTAAAACTCATTGCAGTATCTTTTCCCCTTGTATTTCAGGCCTTTCAAATTTGTGGTTAGTCTCCTGAACGATCAGGGGAAAAGTAATTAGTAGAAAGCTTTGGCTGTAATCTATATTCAGTTCTGTGTTGAATATCCATTATTTTTATAGCTATAATAAAATGAATAGCAGTGTAACAGCGGCCTTGGGTTTTCAATTAAATGCATTAATACATATGCAAGAAAATAGCCTGTCTCGATAGTATTTATAGGGAACAGAATATTTTTCAAGATTTGTTGCACATCATTATTATGTCTTATTTGTCTGGCGTTAGGAAATGTGAGTGTGGAGTTGCAGGCATGCTGCTTTATTACTTGCAGGTGGAATGTGTGATAATCAGCCTGACCACTTTGCAGTATTTCTTAATGACGATAATTTTCATTGCATAAAAATATGGCTTTATAAGCTTGAATGAGCAAGCCTGTAGTCACTGCTGGTTTTACTAAGAAGGTGGTTAATGTTCACAGAAGGGCCTGAATGCGTATTTACAGCTTTGCTGCATTGTTCTTAAGACAAATGTTTATGGCATGAGTGAAGTGTGTAAATTCCTGCTTCATTTTGATGGTTTGAGGATGGGGATAGTTGCTTTGCTCATCGTTTCCAAACTGCTTTCTCCAACATGCTTTGTTTTCTTCATCTTTGCTCCATGTCAGAACCATGTCTTTGACAGTTTCATTTGCTTACAGCTTCCATTCTTCTCCTTTGTGGCCCTGAGCTTGCCAAACAACACTGAACAATAAGGGAGTCACTTTGTCCACCCAGCTTAGCTGTTGTCAGACTTTGTACTACAGCTCATTTTAACTATTCTTTCCAGCCATATCTTGTATTTGGGGCCTCACTGTTCCTGCCAATTCTTACCACACTATTTTTACAGACATTGTTACTTGCATGTGAACTATGAACTCCCTATTATCTATTAATATTTCTGCCATAACAAATGCAATGGCAAAAGTCAACTTGATATTGGATTATGGGAGTTGGCTGACTAAAAAAAATAATAATTACCATCCTGCTATATTATCTGCTTCAGCTGTAAGGTAAGCAGGAGTTTGGGAAGTGTTTTATTAAACCTTCATTCCCATACCCAGAGTAAGTAATAAGGCATAATAACAAAAAAGCCAGCTGGGATTAGTATGAGACAGGTAGTCTTACATGTGTAATTCAATCATTTTACTCTTACCACTAAGCTACTTTTATTGAATTGTTTTACTGCAGAAGTAATTGAATTTCTGTTATTGAGAACGCTTGAATAAATGAATTGATATAATAATGAATAACCTTGAATCATTTGGACTGTGAACTTGATAGCAGGATTGCGATTTTCTTTCTTGCCAGTGCCATTCCATCTCCCGCAGTCTCACATCCAAGATCCCTTGGTTTTCCCATTTACCAAATTTGTGTTTGCTAGTTTACATAGAAACAGAGGTGGGTAATAGAAATTCATTTATTATAATTAATTAGGATTGCATACTGTTTCTTTGTGTATCTTCTGAGATTGTTATCTTCTGAACTCTCATAATGTAGGAAAAAATCAGGCTAGACTGAGGTGTTGAATTTTGCAAGAGATCCTCATCTGTCATAAATAGTTCTCAAAACATTAACCTCAAAACTCATCACACAAAGTACTTTAGAATCCATGGTAACTGGCCAGAAGTATTCAAAACCAAACTGGAACTATTTGTACCTGATACTGTCACCGTGCAGATTCGAAACAGGTCCTGTTGTACATTTAAGTGGACAGACAATGCGGATTTTAAGAATTTGAGATGTTTGTTTTCTGCAGCCCATCATCATGAATTATTTATAAGTGAGTGATGATTGATGACAGGGTTAAGTAAGCAGAAAAAAATATTTCTATTTAAACACTTCAATTTATGGAATAGGAATGTATTTACTTAATCCGGCAAGATAATTCTTCTTCATTGTTTGTAGGTAGTAAACCTGGACTCTGATACCAGGTTTCCGCTGCCTGAGGAAGTACATGAATCTACTCTCAAGCAGCTGTCCTGAAAAGCATATAATCTAAGACAAGACAAGCTATGTATAGACGAAAGCATAATGCAAAATAACTGGGGAACTGAAAACTAGAGTTAACAGTAGATTCTTTCCAAATGCCTCAGGGAAGGAGAATTTTCAACATCTTGCTCACGTCTCACAGAACATGTTGGACAGACCGAGCTGCACAACTCAGATCTGCCCTCACCCCGAGTGGTTTTTCTGCTGGACTCTGTTTTCCCTCAGTTCTGTGTGATCAACTCTTAGTCAGTATTATTTACAAGAAAAAACAAAGTGTCATATTTGCTTACAAACATATGGGAACAAAGAAATGAGCTCTGCTTTGACAGAGTTAATAGAGATGCAGGTAAGATAATTTCTCATGGAAAACGTGGAAAGACATTTTCTCTGTGAAGATTAAAACCACCTTTTCACCAGTTTCTGCTTTGTGCCTCTTCGCTCAGATTACTTCCAGCCAGCTTCTTGTAATTGCCTCCTCATTATGTTCATTTGAGATGGGAGTTTAAAACATGACATCACTAAGCCACATATTGTGATATGTATGAGTAATCAGTAGTTAACAATACAACAATTAATTCCTCTGTGGCATTTTATTTGTCACTTGAAAATATTCCTTTGACTCACAGAGTAACTCATACCCTGCAGGAAAAAATCTCAGCTCATTAGAGCTGATCTGCAGTTATCAGTTGGCTAATATCTCCACTGGCATTGCTGGGCCTCATTTATTTTAACCTCGATCTGGTATCTCACCTCTTTTTCTTTTTTTTAATGTCCTTTTTTTTCCCACAGTGGAATAGCTGTCTTGCTTCCAAGCAGAGCAAAGGAATAAAACAACATTATTAAAGGGAAATAAAATATATAAAGGGTGAGTGTCAGGAGGATGGAGCCAGGCTCTTCTCGGTGACAACCAATGATAGGACAAGGGGTAATGGGTTCAAACTGGAACACAAGAGGTTCCACTTAAATTTGAGAAGAAACTTGTTCCTGGTGAGGGTGGCAGAGCCTGGCCCAGGCTGCCCAGGGAGGTTGTGGAGTCTCCTTCTGTGCAGACATTCCAACCCGCCTGGACACCTTCCTGTGTAACCTCATCTGGGTGTTCCTGCTCCATGGGGGGATTGCACTGGATGAGCTTTCCAGGTCCCTTCCAACCCCTGACATTCTGGGATTCTGTGAATTCAAGCTGTCTGGCTTGCAGTGGTCTTAGAGGAGCGGCAAGGAGGGCCATCTTCTGATAAAAATATTTAATGTATTTGATTCTCTTCGATGATTTTTAAAAATGTTAATGTGGCAAAACCAGGGTGGATGTCGGGCTTCTGCATCCATGTGGGACTGCTGCCTGGTTTCCTGCTTGGAGCATGGCACAGGATCAAGGAACCAAACTACTGTCTCTGTGGTGAGGCTGTTGCCTCTGGGAACTGAGAGCCAGCTGGGAAGGCAGTCAGGGTGTGGGACTGGTAGAGCGGAGCCCCATGTCCTGCTCACCACTCACCAGAGAGCTGTGCCCAGGGCGCGCACACAGGGACTCGGCAGCTAGCACAGCAGCTGATGTGAAGAAGCATACGGGATGTCTGGGATCCCACTATGGGACCAACCGCCTCAGGATGGGGATGGAGATGGTGAGTGAGCTCCAAAGGATGGTACCTTGTGCCACGGGGTGTCTGGCTTGCACACCTAGCACTGCTCCTGAGGGAGGGCAGGGCTGGGGGGGTCCCTGCTGATGGAGGATGCGGGAAAGGCTGAGGTACTCCCTGTCTTCTTCACATCAATCTTTTCTGGTGCATTCTGCTTCCCAGCAGTGCCTCGAGGCAGTAGAGGACAGGATTTTTCAAATCAGGTTCAAAGAATCATTTTTTGTTGTGGTGGGGAATGCTCTCTCATCTACCTCTTTTATCATTAAGTGAATGCAGTAGGCAATCAAATATTTTACATGCTGTATACAAACACATCATTTAACAGTGGGTTATGTAAATTTGTACCCCATAAAATTTGCCCTCTGAAATGTTTTCCCCATTAAATTTTCAGGTTATTTTCTATAGTAAATCTTGCCATGCACTATCATTATTCTACACATCATGCAGCTGAGACAATCAGAGTGAATTAGAGGCAAAGCCGTTTTCACTCTACACATGAATTTTTACTGCCAAATTATTAATATATTACCAGAAACAGGAAAACAAAATTACTTATAAATGGATTATAAATTTGAAGACATCAGAACATTTAAAATGCATGCAGATAACTACTGTGTACTGTAAGTGAAATTGCCCATATTCTTAAGTGACAGTGCCTATTTAGGAAGATATCTGAAACATGCAGTACATCCCATCAAAAATGGTAATGCTTACGATGATTACAGATAAGCTAGGTTTTTAATTTTGGTAAATATGGTCTGATAGACTTTTTTTTCTTTTAAGCTGAAAGATCTGATTTTTCAAAATAAAAACTTTTTCTAAACCCATTTGATTCAGTTTGACAGCTGAAGATACTCTGTTTATACAGGGAGTTATACACTCCTTCAGTCAGAGAACAGCCAGTCATTTCATTGCAAGATGCACAGTCAAGCTGATGAAATAGATATTTCATTACTCATAAGAAGCAGAATAGCTCAAGCTACCTAGAAGGCCTGATGACTTAGGATGTGCCCTTAACCAAAGTGGAAAAATGAGGTTCAGTTCATTAATCATAATAATGGAAGAGAGACTCTGGAAGCAGGTTGATTATATCCCCAACAAATCCTACCCAGCAAGTTGGTAGAATATATGATTGTCTCCCTTATAAGATCTTGGGCCTGTTTCAGTTTAGAGTAGAAATACTATTAAAATTTAGATTTTCTTTCTCTGCTTTTTCGACACAGTTTCATACCCAGAAGACTACGTGGGCAAAAGCCCAGGAGTATATTGGGATATCTTCCGAGAAACAGCTTTGGGAACATACTGCAAGCAGAGTCTGGAACCCAAACCATTGACAAAGGGAAAGGAAAATAGGAGAAAGATTAGAAAGATATGAAACATGAAAAACACAAAGGAAGATTAGAAAAATATGGCCCAGAAAAAGGGCAATCTGCCTAATGTGCGAAAGTCAACCACATACAAATTTAATAACAGGGCTGGATAAATTGTACAACTGCCATGCAGAGTAATCTGTATTAGCCTCTGAGGGAGAAATGTTTGTTAAAAGGTGTGATTTTTATTAGAGCAGAGTGCTTGCAAAAATGTAAAGGAAAAATAAATGGAAAAAAAAATAACCAGTTTTTCCAATTTGGTTCGCTGAATGTGCCAACTTAACAGAAATACTATCGAGGATCCAGTCAGAGCAATAAAATGACTTTCAGTCATTTTTAAAGTTGGGCAATTCTAGCCTCTTGCATAGCACCTTTGTACTGATCTGATAGTTTCTGCGTCCATCTCATAATTTCTCTTTGAACTCTTAGCATGTTTCTGGAATGTGTGGATAGTGACATACAGGGCTTCAGGAGAGGGAGGATATACTGTGTTGCCAGGTAAGGTGCTCTAATGAGTCAATTCAGTTAAAACAAAAACAACAAAAAAAGAAACAAAAAACCCCAACACAACCAACCAACAACACACCAAAAACCAACCAACTAAACAAAAAAACCTGCAAACACACAAAACCAAAACAAACCTCAAGCAACAAAAGTGCCATTTCTTGACCCAACCATAAGCTTCCTTATGGCTCTTTCTATTATGAGAAATGTCTTCCCCAGTTTGATCTTCCTACACAGGTGGGTGTTTCATGATGCTTCTATTTTGGTGCCTTACATTTAGGTGTACCCATTCCTGTATCCCAGAAGTATAACTGCATGTACCTTCAGCAGAACATGTACGCTGAACATTTCTAACTACATTTGTGATGGTTACATTATGCCTTTGTTCCTGATTTTGTTTAAATAAAACAAGATCAGATGTACTGCTGAAAGCAATCCAAATCTGAGTAAAAGAAGTCAGAAGAGAAACAGCCAAGTAATACTTAGAAGCAGCTCCTGATTCAGGCGTGGCTGCTAAATAGAGGTTTACCTTGAATATGTCAAGATCTTCTTTGTTTAAATTCATTAGTCAATACATTTCTCTGTAAAGATGGCATTTATGTCTCTGAAGAGTTAGACATAAAGGAGGGATATGTTTTAAAGATATGCTAATAGCCAAAACTACATATAAATACATTAACATGCAGTGCAGCTTTACCTTTAACAGTGAGTATACTGACCATTAATTATATGGGAAGAATGGGTATTTAGCTGTTTCATAAATACATGCTATTTCATTTATCAGAATCAGAATACATTTGAAAGTCTGAAATAATTAACTTGAGATTTAGTAAGTAATTAACAGAAATGCCAGCCAGATTGTAATGCAGATATTTCAATTTCCTTCCCAATTCTTTCTCTCACAGCTCCATAATTTTTCCCCTATTTGCAGAAATGTATTTCAGTTAACTACTACATTTTAAAGATTGTTATTGTGAAGACAAAACTCAGTGAGCTCATGTTTTAGTTAATTGTTTGTTTGGGCTTCATCTGTAAAAAATGCTGTGCAGCTGTTTCCAAATCATCTTGTATGAGCATAACATTGTCAGCACAGTAACTTCTGCTTAAGAAGCGTCGTATAAGACACAAGAATTGTACAAGATCACTGCTTCCGGTCATGAATTACACCTGTCTTGCTCATGATGCTCATCAGACAGATTTCCATTCCTCTGAACTTTCCCTTGTACCAGGGTTAAACCAAAGCTCAGGGAAAGGGCTGGGAGAAGCGTGTTTTCCACAGCCACAAGCTGTCTAAAGCTGCTGCCTTCCCGGCTCGCCCTGCTCCCCAGCAGCTCCCCAGTTCCCTGAGCTCACTGCTGGGCCCTGGGTGCAGGGATTTGTGGCTACAGGGCTGACCCGCAGTGGGATCAGCAAACAGAAGACGTGCCTCTCAAGTCATTTTTTGGCGTATTCCTTGCTTTTCTTGTGCAGCAGCTTTACATCTCCATATCTGATCAAGGGAAAACTAATTGGTGTAATAGTCAGCCGTTCCTCAGGAGCAAAAAGCAAACCAGCACAGCAGGGACTGGGAGCTGCGGAGCTGCTGGTTGCTCCCAGTGTGTGCTTGGTGGTGGGTTACTGCAGCAAGCGCCTGTGCGAGTCCAAAGCAAATGCTTCTTAGTCCTCGGTTCTGTCGGGGGTGGTTAGGTAAAAAACATTACAAATGACGAATAGAGGTTACACAAAGACTGAAAGTACAGTGCGTACTGAAGAGGTGGGTGACTGGGCTGTTTGGCGACATGAATATATCCTTGCATGGGCTCTCTGAGAAGCTTCCCCAAAGCACGACGCAATGTGTGATCCCACATAGACGGTAACATGTATGTGACTGTACAGCCAGGCCCTCACAGCCACAATGATTGCTTTTTGCATTGGGTTTAACCAAACAATATGTGTTTTAATACAGCTAGAGCTAGAATTGTGCTGCTGGAAAGAAATCGCAGATGTGTTTTTTTCTCTGAGGGAAGGCTCTTGGGAGTGATTCAGAAAAGGACTCGATGGGGAGAAGGAGCTCCCGGTACAAAATTATAAAGGTGATTTTTTTGCTGTCTGAACAGAGGAATAGGAAGCTGTTCAACGTATGATTACGCACAGCACAATGGTAACTGGAGTATCACATGCAGGTGTGGAAGTTTATTAACCAGGGAGATCTAAAGAGAGGAACTCTGAGATTTGGAAACCTTTCTTTGCAGTGGGATCCAGCAGTTTATTAGGGAGAAGACAAAGGAGCAGCTTGACTATATGTAAAGCAAAGATTTGGTAACAGCAGCTCTCCTGTCTGGCTGGTAGAGTTATAACAAGATCCATGCAATTAAATTTAAGCCTAGGCGATTTAGATTCCAAGCAGGCACATATTAAAGAGTGTGAGTGATTTGCCAGTGAAATGATTTAATAAAAATTGTGATAAATTCCGTCTTATTGAACATTTTAAAATCTGAACTGGATGGCTTTCTGAAGGAAACACTCCAATTCAAACAAGATTAATACATGAAAGTCTTATGGCCCAATTTATTCAGGAGGTCAGACTGGAGGATTGTAATGATCCATTCTATCCCTCTATTGTGCAAAAAATTGCTCAGTGGTTGGTCTGTGCACTTTCGTCATGTGGAAGGATTATTTCTTTATCAGACTCAAAGCATATAAATTTAACAGAGAGCTCTCAAGTCTTCTTTTGTTATTCTAGCTTTTGTACTAAAAGGAATGGTGGCCTTAAATCTTTTGTTTTTATTACATTGAATTGGTTAATAAATCTAAGAGCTGATAATGTGTTTAACATTGCTCATATATCTTGACCCAGTATGAGGCAATAATGAAAAAGGCAGATACTAGATTCATTCTGCAATTTTAAAAATCCACATCAGTGGTATTATTGCACTTTTGACTCGAGGCAATGCAAATGTGGCTTCAGAGAGCTGATTTCTGAATAATGGGAACTGCTGTCTGTGAGCTCTTCCTGTGGCAAGCTACGTACCACGGCACATTTGGAAAAGACAGTTATGCTATATACATGTTAAAAACAATTTAATCGGAGAAATGTAATTTAGAACAGGTTAATTCATGGTTAAAAATACACAATATAATTACTTGCAATATTTTCCATTAGATACTCCAAGTATAGTATAGCACAATTCTTAAAGAATAGCATTATCCCATGTTGCCCTAACAATGAATATTTAATCTTAATCACTCTCACTCATTTGCATATTCCTAGGCTTTCTGCTTTAGACCTGTTTCAGTGTGCATGATACCTTGCTGCCAGATATTTCACAACTAGGAGAATTCTCTTCATTTCTCTCCCAAGAAAACAATTTCCTTCCTGCGCGCTGTTTTGCAGTTTTAGTAACAGAAGACTGTTGTCTTCTCTGCACCCTTGAATTCCTTCGGATGAAGATAGCTTTTTTGTGCAGCTCCTGGAAATACTGCTGCTTTCTGGTTTATTGCAACTAGATGTCCTGTTTCTTTATTCCTGCCTGCAAGCTTGTCCTTGGTTAGGTACCTTCCTCACCTGTCCTTTTTCTTTTGTAACGTTTATTTAGACCTAAACACAAATATCTTGTAAAGAATATACAAATAATCTCAGACCTGACTATAAAACACTTCAGCTGTTCCATACCTGCTCCTTATGGGGTCGTTGGCTTGATTGTCCCTCTTTCCCTAGCTAATCTTGGTACACACCAAAGCTAGGAGCCTGTCCTCCCTCGATAAAGAGGCAGGCTGCTAACCCTGCTGGCATACCTAGAGCTGGTTGTGCCACTGTCCTCATCATTAACTTGTCATCCAGCATCTCTTAGTTTCACTGTCTTTAACTAGGTTGAAAGATTAATCCTATTGTGTTTGGTTAAGTCCAGTCCAGTCTAGTGTAACATTGAAACTGCGTAGGTCCTCTGGTTGTCCTCTACTGATGCTGGAGCACCCACTGCCCCTTACATTTTGTCTGTCCTAGTTCAGCAGCAGAAGCAATTACTGTGTACATTGGAATCACACAAAATACGATATTGATCTAGCTGTTTCTGTTTTATCTGCTGTGAAAAGCACACAGATTTCTTAGATCAGTGTTTTTCTGGTTCCTTGTAAATCCATGACCTGTAAGGACTGCAGAGTGTGGATGCTTGGAGAGGTTTGTTTTTTATGAGTTTAGGATAATGCTACCTGTTTGGGCATAACTGTTTATGTTATGTTTATGTTACCATGTTACCATAAATTCACAGGTTTTCTGAGAACCAAATTCCTGCATGTGCTGTAGGTTTCAATATTTGCAATTGCTGGCAATGAGAATCTTTTTATTGAGTAATTTATTTCTATGTGAGTAATGTTTAGCTCCTTTTGAAAATATATGTTAAATTATTCACGGACTACATGTTTACTTTTCTCAATACTCTTTATTTTTTAATAGAGATTTATTTAATAGTAAAGATGATATATTATTTTTATAATAGAAATTGCCAAATACCTGAGAACATCTTTCTTCTGTTTCTCTGTTTAAAGAGGAAGTGAATTCCCTTTAATCTGATCACAAAGAAAGCAGAGATTTACTACTCTAGTTTTGACAAAACTTACATAAACATTTTTGGCAAGAGAAGAATAAAGTTATTCAAAGTCAATTCAGATTCAAAGGAAAATGTATCTTGGCAGTTTTGAGGTTAATTAACCAGTTACGACATAAAAACATATGTGGATTTTCCCTTTTACATTTAAAAATCAAGATTGGATTTTAAAACCAATGTTTTAGAAGAAATATTCTGGGTCAAACAAGAACAAGTGCAGAGACATCTTCTTATCCCTTTATAGGGGTTACTTCGCAGCTGGTCTCTGGTAGTTCTTACAAAGTAGTTTATTTAGCAGACATAAGGCATGTGAGCTTTAATATGGATCTTTTAAACCCTCTACAAACTGTGACTTTAGCTTTCACAATTAAGAGCAGCAGAAATCTGACTTAGTTTTCTGTAAATATATTCAATTTGTTTCAATTGCGCCTCATGCGATTTAGTTAATAAATCCAATGGATAAAAATGTTCCGGAAATAGACCGGATCAGCATGTCTGAGTCACTGTTTTAATGGTTCTAGACTGCAGGATCTGTTATTTGTCCCTTTGCTTGGGAACTGCCATTGTCATATACATGGTTGGGTTAGAAAAACTGAATTGTTGATTTCATTTAAGCTAACTCCAAGTGAAAAAAAATGCTATCATGAAAAGCACAGCAGTTAGAGGTGAATTTAATAAAAGATATTAAAACAAACAAAAGAAATCACAGGAAGCAGAAAGAGTTCAGTAAAATTGTTCCCAGTGTTTTGTTCACACATTGTCAAGGAATGTGGAATTCAATTTCTGTTTCTTAAAGATTTTTCTTGTTTTTTAAATTGGAGTAGAGATTTAATTTGAAGAATTTGGAGCTTTCTCGTTTTTTTCTAGATGGACAAGGCCAGAAAATGACAATATTTCCATTCTGCATATTGATCCTTTTCAATCTTCATACCTCTGATAGAAAAAAAAGTGAATAAAGCTGCATGATTTTCATTGCAGATTTATACAGTACTGAACAATTGTTTCAATCTGCAATCAGATAATATACAGAATGGAAAAGACTAGTTTGAAATATTTTGTTATTGCTGCTTATGCCAGAGTTGCATTTTCAGTTTTTGCTTTTTGCTTGTTTGTTTTCTTTAGACCATTGCATTTTACATCAATGAGATTTAAAGATAATCAATGCGAATAATCTTTATTACAGCATTTCTGTAGCTTATTTCTGGGTAGACTTGTGACATAGAAACTGACTGAACAATGTGCTTAGTTAACCACAAGATCAAATAAAAGTGTTATTCTTCAATGTGGGTTGAAGCATTTATTTATTAGTAGATGGAACCTGTCACCTGAAACACAGTATTGGTTTACCGGATCAGATAAATACCATAGTTTGCCATGTATTTGCTTTTTAAAAGCTATGCATAAGTCTTGTACAAGAAACCAATAGTGACTTTGGTTTTGGGCAGGGCTGGGGGAAGCCAGGGACGTTCTTCTTGGCCCCTGTCCATTTGTGGTCACTCATCCGTGTCTTGGTCACAAAGTCACTGAAATAAACGAACTTGGTTCATTAATTTCACTGCAATTTGAATGAGATGTGAGGGATTGTTGTCTTTTCTGTTTTCCATCCTGTCTTATATTACTCTGTATGTTTCTGTGTTCTTGCTAAACATCTATTCTTTCTAGACCTTATTAAGAGCCGGTTCAAACAGAGAACTTACTTAGAGAACCTGATCTTCTAATTTGAGCAACCCAGCTTAGATGCTCTATGACCATGCCTCAAATATTGCACACAGCAATGTAAATAATGAATATAAAGGGTTTATATAACAACACTATTATATTAAAAACAGTGTGCTATTTCATTTCGTATATGCCCTACTTTTCTTTTTGCTTTCTATATCTGGTACAAGATGAGCAGATACTTTAATCTGTGTGCAGTGACAACCTCATTTCTGCCTCGGCACTTATGATCAGTGTAGAACTCAATAACATGCAGAAGTAATTGGGAAAGTTCCTCCTCACCTACAGCTCTTTGCATCTACCGCTATTGACTTCCACTTATCTTCATGTTGCCCCTCTGTACAGCTGTGCTTAGATTTAGCAGAAATAATAACTTTTGTATATTTTTAAAACTTTTGTTTGATAAATGTTTTTGGCAGATTTCGCTTCTGGCACCATACATTTGATTTCTTACAGTTCTGTTAAAAAAAGCAAAATCAAAACCAACCAACCAAAAACCACCAACAACAATCAAATGAACCAACAAACAAAAACCAGTTTTGATTTTCAATTGTCTGAAAGCACTGAAAATGAATTTTCAAGTGGACACAAAGTTAATTTACGGAAAATTATCCTTGTAAAAAAACTTGGAAAAGAATGAAACACCTCATCTGGGTGTATGAAGGAGATGCAGAAATTAGTCTTTAAAAAATGAAGTAGAGTCTCTTAATGTATGTATTGAGCGGATTATTTTTTCTGAAGATTTTTTTTAATGTTAGAAGGTGACTTATTTTATGAAGAACAAATTGTTGAATTAGTTTTTTTCTCAGCTTTTAAGGAAGAAAAAAGGAAAGTCTAGCTGGTGATTAGGGATGTTGACAAGGGAAAAGTAGGAGTCCTGGCTTATCTCTTAGGACTATTTATAAATTTCAAATTGGACAACCAGTAGACAGATAAATAATAATTAAAAAACATCCAACCAGAATCAGAGGAAATGTCTGATGAACCAACCACTTCTGCTGTGGAAATGTTTTTTGACACTAAGCTGAGCAACATTTTTTGCTCTGCTGAGCAAACCCAGACACAGTCTCACAGTGACTTCCAGAATTCTTACAACGTCTGTGGTGGTGTTGTCTTTAAATAGTCCTCTACCAGCTGTTGGTCCATCTCTTATGAGCAACGTAACCAACAGCCTTTCCTTCCCTCTGAACAGCAGTTCATTCTCTTGCAGGACAAGTGGGTTTTCTTATAGTTTGTTGTTATCCTGTGGTACCGAGGTCTCGGAGGCTTTGTGTTAAGGATACGAATTCTCCTGAGAAGTTGTACCTGACAGACTCTGCACCCTCCATAACTATTTGAAATTTATTTCTCTTAGTGTTGAATTCTGTGTTCGTGGGCTTTGTCGTGTCTTTGATTGCCAGCGCATTGCATGTTATGGAAAAATACCAGGAAACCACATGCTCTTATTTGCTTAGATTTTCCATTCTTTCCATTTCAAGGTATGCAGGAATTATGTTTTGAAATGGGTGAATCACAGGCATAATCATTCCAATTTGGCAATGATATTGAATCATAGTATCACATCCCTTAAATACAGCACAAAATTTGCTAGTATAAAGGAAATTACCTTGCTTATATCTCTGAAACTTCCTTGGTCTTATTATAGCTCTTCTTTTCTTAACTTTCTTAGTTCATCTTCTAATGGTGCTACACATTCACATAGCAACAAAGTCAATAAATCAGACCTCCCTCTTTGGTCAGATGTGCAAATATACTTTACTTATCTGAAGAGCAAAGAAAAGGATTATTTATAATACCAATAATTAAAGTGACACGGAGAGGTGGATAGTCTGACTTGCTACAATTAGCAGGCAGGGCATCTCTAAACGAAGGGATATAAATTAAAGAATAAAATTTAAAATATTATTTTATTTTTTTATAGGTCTGTGAGCCTTTCTTGCTTTCACTACATGGGCTTTAATTCAATGGGATTTTTATCAGTGGTTTTTTTATTTTATCTGAGGCTTGGCAAAGCCACATTATTTTGCTTATTGTTGCTTCATTGGTTTTAAATTACTTTTGCTACCAGAAAAAATGAGAAGCATTGTCTTTGCACTGGTGGTTATCATCTCATTTTATGTAGATACAGCTTTGAAACTTTTCCAAGAAACCACAAGGCCATGTAAATCACCAGCTCGGTACTTAGGTAAGATCTCATTGCTAATTAGTCAAGCTAAATGGCTGTCACATTTAGCCCTCTAAACAGTATGAACTGGCAAGCAATATTGTCTGTGTAAGCATGGTTTGGCAGGCTATTTTTTTTCCTATCTGTCTTTAGCCACACAGATATTACCCTCAGGAAATTCTCTTCCAGTTCTTCAGCACAAGGCAGTTGAGAGACGTTGCGGAATTTGTTGCTGAACTTGAGAAGGTGCCGAGCATGCTTGCATGGACTAGGAGGACTTCTGCACAATGAAGACTGGGGCAGCATTGCTTTTTGCTGTGGTGCTTAGTTCTACAGTTAATACTCGGCTGAAGAAAAGAATCTTACTTTACTATCACTTGTATATGACAATGTTCAGAAAGAAGAGTGACCTCTGCCATCCAGACTGGTCACAGTCCAGATGAAAAATCTCAGTATCTTGGTAGAAATGGTGGGACCTGAGTGCTTTGTATAATTGTTGTTTAATATCCCCCAGCCTTAGTGGATCTCTTTCCTTCCATCTGGAGCTGTGGTCATTACAACCCGCCACACTTCATACCTTGGAAAAAGCTGTGAAGAGCCTCCTCTCCTACCCTGTGACCTCTTGACTAGAAAGTACATCGCTTGCCATGTGCAGGCACGGTGCTGCAGGATCCCCTCAGCCCCATTTGGCTCTCACAGTCAATGGACTGATCAGTCAATGTCAGATCGGTAACCGATAGAGCTGCTGACTGTTTTCTTCCCCCCTCAGCTGCTCCCTGCATGCAGTACTGCAATGGCAGAACTACCTCTGATTTTATTCCTGCAAGAGCAGAGCATAACCACAAACTATTGGCTGGTATGGTCCCAAGTTATATTTTTCCCAGTTATATTTTCTTGCTTTATTCCATTCCCTTGATTTATTCATAGGATATAAAGCTTTTAGAACTGAAAGTAAAAATTGGAGTGCGGTTACCTTGGGAGTCTCTATTGCAAAAGGCAAGTGAGCTGTTTACTTTCCAAGAACATCAACTTTTTTCCTTGCTTCACCTTGCATGACCAGTGAAAAGATCAGAACTTGGCAGGTGGCTTAACTTCCTGAAGGCTTATTTTTTCACTCTAAGTGCTTAACGTAGTAGTAGCTAATTGCTTCTGCTAAGCTTTTTTAAGTGAAAGTAAGATGCATATCAAGATGATGGATGGAAACAGGGTCTAGTGTGGTTCTTCAGGAGATAAATGCATTTCTGCTTCATCCTCGCTCACTCTGGCTCCACTTTCTGCAGTGTTTGATCAGCTCAGCCACAAGCACTGGGTCAACTATTGACTCCTTCCTGCCTCAATGGGCTTTGTCTTTAAAGGTTACAGAGATTTAAATGTTGAAGGTACAAAGCTTTTTCAAGATATGGCTACACTGGACCATTGGAAAAAAGGAAGGAAATTCAAAAATCTCAACTAAAAACCAGCATGGTTTCTATTCTGTCGCAGGGCCATTTGGTCTGCCTGAAAAACACTTATTAAGCTTGCCTGGTACTTCAGAGCTGTCACTTTTATCACAAAACAGCAGAGAAGTAGCCCTCAGAAGCAGGCCACAGACAAAACTAATGATGTTTCTTCTGTGAACTGAATCATACTGGGAAGGCAGCTCTTATATGTCTCTTTTAAAAACAAGATAACATGATTTCTCTTCCAGAAATGTGCTAGAATGAATCACCTTAAGTAACAGCATAGATTTCAACTTTAAGTCCTCAAATACTCCTTTTTTTTTTTTTTTTAATAATTAATTTCTTAATTCAATTTTGAGTTGTCTACTTTACTTGCTTAAATTCCTTTTTATTTAAATGAGTGAAATAACTTTGCGGTTTTGTCTCTTGTTTAACCTTTCTGCTTTCGTTTTGCAGTGTGTCTGTCATTGTAAAATGACATCTCTTTTTAGACTGCAGTAAAGGTTATTTTATGAAACATTTGAAGGCCTTATAATCTAGTAAAGTCATGAGGAAAGATGTCGGAAAAATATGTGTAAAACATAATATTGAAGGAATTCTGACAGAAGAAGTATCCATCCCGTGCAGTGCATGAGGTCTGGGAAAAAACATGCAATTGTGTAAGTTAAAGCTAGTATCATAGTACAGAAGCTGCATTAGGCAACCTTAAATTTGGCATTTCTGAACTTTTGAGAGTTTGGATTTACAATCTCAATAATACTGTTTTTTCTCTGTGTGTAACTCATCTACTGTTGTCACCTAGCAAGGGAGGTAATTATGGTACAACAGATGTTTGTCCTCAGTGAAGTTCAGGGTTCTTTCCAGTAAATCTAACTGAAGTCAAGAACTAAGTTACAGTAACATCCAGCACGAAATGCTTGTGCCTATATTGTCATCTTTCACATTTATACCGTAACATTTTCATGTTTGTCGAGTTCTTTCCAATGCTCTCGGCTAATTTCTGTCTTGATGTTCCTGTTAACTAATGTGTTCTGAATATTAAATGCAAACTAAAAGGTCTGAATTCTCAGTTGGATAAGTTGATATGTATCCATTTTTAAGTTAAGGTTTATGTGAATACCAATGGAGAACCTGCATGATATGTGAAACTTTCAGACCTTACCTTTGCCTAATCCAAACGTAACATTGAGGCACTGCCTTGCCTGAGTTGTTTTGTAGCTGTATTTGTAACATCACACATGGAAGTACAAGAAGGAGCAGTGGGCTAGGACAAGGGGTGGCTTTAACCTGTGTCATGAAAGATCATGTCCAGAGACAAAAATTGATTCTGCACATCACTGTGGGTGAGTTGCTTCTGAAAGCAAGTGGCTTCACAAAGACCATATCCCAGAACATCTGCTCAGCTTTATTACTCTGCAGTTTTGTAATAGGAACTAAGATTTCCCATTTTATTTCTAAAATTACTCATTTGCTTCGGAAATGCCATAATCTAGTGTGTTAAGAAGAACTGTTTAATTTTTCTTCAATTAAACACACTGAGAGAAAGCTTTTTCTTAATCTGTCTACAGTTCAAAACCAAAATGGAACTAAAACTCCCAGCCTGCACCGGTAGTCCTATGAGACAATGACTTGGACAGGTTTATAAACTCTGTCTAGCATTTTTGGTCCAGAAAGAAGAGTTTCCCTAAGTCTGTTTAGGCTGTTCTTTCTCTAGCGCCCCAGGCATCTTTGTCCTCCTCCAGACTGCAAAAAAGTTCCAGTTTATTCGTTGCTTTTCTATAATTACAGAGAGCTTTTTATTTTAACTTGGAACTCTACTTAGTACAACCATGTGATTTGTATCAATCTATTTTTCTTTTCCACTTGCTTACAAACTGTGGAAGGGAAGTCCAGGGACAAGTTGACTAAAATGAGTGGGAGCATTTCCATCGGCTTTAAAGGAATTGGACTGCACCGTTGTAGTTCAAAAAAATATGAAGCTAATTTTGTGCATATGCACTTAAATTTGGCTACATTATTTTGAGGAATAGCAGTGACTCTTTTTAGCTGCGTAACTAATCAGATGTCTACCACTCTAACCAAATACTAGTAGCCTGCTAAATGAGATGACTAAGCTGTTGTATAGGTTTTTTTCTTTCTCTGCTACCATCCCCTTAAGATATGATATCTATAGTTTTTTTAATATAACTTTGCTGAGTATGTAGAGAATGTGAGTTGGAGATGTATAATTTGCACTGAAGTCAGGAATGATAAGGTTTGTGACATCTTTTGGTTCCCTTAGGAAAGGGTCGTCTATTTCTAAGGAATGTCTTAAAATGAGAAACTGGAGTAACAGTTTTCAAACACCTTTTCAAAGATGTTTGGTGATCTTTTAATTGTGCTATTTTGAGAGACTGACTGCCTGGAGTAGGAGACAAATGAGTGTATATTGTGAAGAATAGGTTGCTATTGCTTCAGTTGTTGAGGAGACCAGCTCCGGTGTCCTGTAATAGCAACAATCTGCTAACAGTGATGGTTTTATGCCCAAGTAAATTGCATTGTTTGAATCCACTTAGTATGTGACCAAGGCACTGAATACTTAGGCATGGTCATAATTCATAAAAATGAGTTAGCTGTGTTAGCCCTGCTGAAAGGGTGAATGTGGTTGTTGAGAAAGACAAAAATAAGAGTACAGATCCTGCTGCAGCTGGAAGTGAGGTATACATTTAATGTACAGAGCTAATTCATTCAAAGGGAACAGATAGTCTCTCTTTGCAGAATTACTTTTGCAGCTCAGTTTAATTTCACAGCACATTTCCATCCCCAGTTACAAAAGTAGCTCTCAATGATCATTTTTTTTCAGCCTGAACTCTAAACCAGGGACCACATTCTGCTCAGAGGAAATTGCAGCATCATCCCTTAGTTTGCTTTGAGTTGTACTTTCTAACT
Organism: Streptopelia decaocto; assembly: GCF_964273445.1. Classification (NCBI taxonomy): domain Eukaryota; kingdom Metazoa; phylum Chordata; class Aves; order Columbiformes; family Columbidae; genus Streptopelia; species Streptopelia decaocto. Next base: position 29,415,731 of record NC_138659.1, on the reverse strand, counting down.
GAATACTTTCCTTCTCCTTAACCTTAGTCTCATCTATAGGAAAGGCATAGTGATTCCATCTCTTCCCCAGTACACAGGAAAAACTATCACGCTAAAGCACACATCTGCTGGTTGTCCAATGTATCTGCTGAACTAGAGCTAAAATATAGCTAAGACACAGCGTATAGTCTAGAAGAATAGACAGGAAGAAATCTAACAGAGCAAAGCATGTGTGTGTACTTGATTGTTCTCTATAAAGTGGGAATAGCCAGACACAGTCATGGCACAGAAAAAGGAAAACTTGACTATTCCTCACTCACAAAGTTGCTCAACCAGGAATGTAAAACAGCCATGAAAAGCAGAAGTCTTTCTGGGAAATATCAAGGGAAGTATTACTGGTGAATGCAAGGAAATATTCAAGTTGTTGTACATGTCAGTTAATCCATAATAATGGTGTCTGCTGCTTTTATAATTGTCGCTTAAGAAAGATTAATTCAAACTGGAACTGGATTACAGGAATAGAGATAATATTTAATGAGTTATACTACAAAACTTCAAGTTGTTTAGATAGCAAGTCAGGATGAAGTGGGGATATGACTGTTCTATTCAAGGCTAGACATGAAGAAGAAATTTTTTACAATGAGGGTGCTAAAACACTGGCCCAGGTTGCCCAGAGGGGTGGTAGATGCCCCATCTCTGGAGACATCAAGGCCAGGCTGGATGGGGCTCTGGGTAACCTGATGGAGTTGAAGATGTCCCTGCTCATTGCACAGGGTTGGACTAGATGAGTTTTGAAGGTCCCTTCCAGCCCAAACTATTCTGTGATTGCAGTGGTTTAGAAGAGTTTCAGTTCCAGAATGGGAGAAAAGCTGAAACAGAATTTTTAAAAATCCATGCAGGAAGAGATGGCTGAAACCTCCTCCTGGGTACAGGGATAGTGGGAGGTAAGTAATCAGCAACAAGACATTGTTTGAGGTTCCAGAGCAGGAATATGGGGATCAGAATTTGAATTTATGAATAGGATTATGTTATGTTATTGGCTGTTTACAGCAAGGATAACAGAGTCTCTGTTGGTAGGGCTGAAGAAAATAAAAATACTCAGAAATAAACTTAACTTTCCTAGGAGTTAGAAGTAAAATGTGGTTTTGATTATGGGAAGAAACTTAATTTTATATGAACTCTTTCCACTGAACTTGGTTTTGAGGCATGGAACTAGGTTTCTAGCTCTGCCAATTATATCCCATTTGATAATCTATACGATGGCTATTTCTCTGCCACTTAGGAATAATAATAATATATAATTAAGCTAAAGTCTTATTTTAACATGCTCTCAAATCTTGAGAGAAGTCTTCTAAATACTAGGTATTAGAATTATTATTAATCCTGACTTTAGAGAATTTCTTCTGTCTGTGGTGGTTTTGCAGCTTATTGGCTGATCCGTATTTTCATTCCTATTCTGAAATACACCTTATAGTTTAACATATTATTGTAAACATGCGTATTCTGTCTAACATGCACAGTCTCTTGCTCTCTAAAAGCAATGGAAATTTTATTGAGGCCATTACATTGTTTTTCTGCTGTTCAGATATGGACAAGTTGGATAGGCAGTATTGTAAAGCTTAATACAATGAGTTTGGAAGAGTTGATATGGTGGTAGGATGCCTGGGAGAAAGCTTTGCATTGCACGGGATACCAGCTCAGAGCTGCAGCACAGGTCAGACAGCAGCTCTAACTTCTGTACGGAAATCACGTTTCTTTGGAGGAATCATGTGGTCCGTACTCGCAACTGTAAGTGCTTTACTATACATAATGGCAAACCATTACTAGAGAGGGTGAGAAGACATCATTATTAAGGCATTAAAACCATAGCAACAAAGATACAACATTATTAACAGTGGTGGAGATTAATTTTCTTTTTGTATCAATTGCTATGCTTCACTGCTTGCAAAGGTGTTTGAGTACCATGAACTTTACAGGTGGGTGAAGCCTGGAAATACTTGTTTCTGCCACACCTGTGGAAGATGACTGAGTTTTCAGACAAAATCATTTTCAGGTGAAAACTGAGGGCACAGCTACTATGCATTCAGGTAAGGACTAGATTATTCCCAGCAAGAGCCTTCCTTTGCTCCTCATTGGAAGAGACAAACATTGTCATGGTCATTGTTCACTGTTACAGAAAGGAGGGCAGAACAATGAACAAAACTAAGAAAGGATGAGTCCTTCAGATGCCGAAGAAGTAAAAGAGTCAGAGAGGTACTTGATGGAGAGAAGGTAATGGTCCCTTCAATAGGTGGCAGAAACAAACTATTTTGCTCAATGGAGAGATTCTAACCCTATTTTTAGCTGATATAAATCAATATATCCAATCAATGTCTTGCATTTCTCCTCTAAGGACTCAAAAAATTATTTTTATTTTACAGCTGGATAACTGAAGCCATCAAGTTTTCATTATTTGCCAAAGACTAAACTGAAGTTGAGTGTCTTGGTTTCCTGGCTATAAGTGGAATGTCCTCTCTAATGAAATTATTCCAATAGGAAAAGATGCCTACAAGACAAATGATAAAAATAGAGTGTCTGGAGATAGTTCTTGAGATAAAGAGAAACTGAGTTGTAATCCCTTCATAGGAAAAGGTCGGTAGATGGAAATTAAATATGAAATCACAGAATTATTTCACACTTTAGCATCTAAAAGCATTATCTTCTTTTCCACTTAGGTTATGGATATTTTTTGCCGGTGCTGTTTGCTATAACTTCTGGCTTACCTGGCAGCTCCTGACAAAAATTTCCTCAGTTCAAAGTGTGTGGTTTTCAAACTGTAATGAATGTACTAAAAGATGCATTTGTTTGATTTCTACCTGTATAACAAATTCGCCTCTTTGTAATTAGGTGAAAAAACATATAAAAAAACTAAGTGAAAGAAGGTTTGAAGATTATAATTTTTGCTATTTAATTTGAACTTCCTCTTTGAATCTTTTCTCCTCTCTAGGTTTCATGCAATAGTATTCTGTTTATTCCTGTTATGTTAAATATCTGATGTGTTTTCTCTCAAACAAAATAAAAGATCATTTGAATGAAGCAGAAAATTCAAGATATGTTCCTGCTGCCTTTCGAGTAAAACTCTGCAGGGGTTTTTGGTTCCCACCTGCTTGTTTTTTGCTTTGGAGACAAGGATTGCCTGATGTACATCTATCTACATGTTTCACTGCATGTTAGTTTGTGTCTGCATTCAGTTAAGAGAAAAGCTCATCCTCTGTTATCTGAGGTATTGTCTCTTATGACCCTTTTAATCGTATTTTAGAGTTTTGCCTCTACAAAAAAAAAAAAATCAAAACCAACCAAACAAAAAGCCAAAACATTTCTTCTTTTGGACTGCTTAGGTTTGATCTGGGAGCTTATCCAAAAGGAATAATGAAACATCTGGCCAGTTGACTTGTGTGCCCATAGTTCTGAAATCTGAAACATCCATCCCAGCCTAAGATGTGAGAACAGTGGAGGAGTGCTGGCATTTCTTTGTGGCTGTGTTACCATGATCTCATGGTGTGATAATTCTCCCTTCTCATACTGGGAATGACTTAGAGTGGAATACTATGCGTGTGACGGTGGAAACAATCTGGGGAGGTCCTTGTATAGGAGATAGAGCTCTACCATGACAGTAATGTCAGGATCTTGCAGTTCACATAATTAAAACACTAATGGAGCCAACTGCTGTGTGTGTTAGTCTTTCCAGTGCTAAGCACAATTGCCTCCCTGCTTTACGTACATTTATTTGCGAGATGAAAATTAGCAGCAGTTAATGGATTGCTCAGTAAATAGCCTGGAGGATCCTGGATGAGTCAAGGTTATCCAGCAGCATAACTGTAACATGTAAAATTTCTCTACCATTCATAGCTCTTCCACTAGTCATATTTTTTTATTTCGAGTGTAATGTGAAGCATTCTTACAAAACAGTTACTTACTGTTTCCTACATACTATTCCTGTGGAAGAGATCCAGTGAATACAGTGTGTCCTTGCTCCTCCAGGGAGAGGTGATACTAATTACAGGTACTGCAGGTCTATTTTTTAAAAGCCATAGGCAAACACAGCATATTTTGTTTCTGTTGCATGATTTTAGAATTGCATAAGTTTTCTTAGCCTTGAAAAAATATTAAGCGTTTTTCAGACAATATAGATGCATTTGTAAATTGAATGAAATGTAGGAATCTCCCAGCTAGAACTGAACACTGGACACTTAAACTGGCTGATGAACATTTGAAAAGAACTTCTGTGCTGTGCTGCATTCATGAGGAAGAAGTTGAGCTCTGACTAAAAGCAGAGATAAATGGTCTCAGCCAAAGGATGGAAAGTGGTTACTCAATGCAAATAAAATACAATCAAAGATGACATGGTAGAAGAGAGGGTCTGAGACTCTCAAAGGTACTTTCTTTCACTGAATTATGTACCATGCACTAGAGAGGAAAAGGTTTCTTCAGAATATAGGCAGCCTGTCATGTTTGTGAAGTTTTCTGTTACAAACTGATTACAAGGAAGAGATTCTACACATTATCTGTTTATGGTTTATGTCACACTGTTTCTTCCTTTCAAATTATTTTTCTCTTTTTAACAAGAAAGGGTCAATTCATTTATGCAAAGAGTGACTCTGCAAATGATTCTGCATTTCTTGCTGTTATTTGCATACGAGTATAAACAGTGCCATTAACTTTAAAAGGACAGCTATGTCAAATTAAGTATGACTTTTTGAGAATGAGACACAGTTACCAATTTTTATCAGGGTTCTAATCCATACAACCAAACACAAGTAGTTTGCACAGAATCTGTGCTAATGGGTACGCATGAATTATACCTAAAATACAGGGCAATTCTAGAATGGTTTAAAGAATAAATTCTTACCCTTTTTATTTAAATCATCAGGGTTACGGTATATGTCAACACATGGTTTTGATTTGGGTATATTTTCTGTTCTGGACCACCTCATATTCTTTCTTAAGAGCCAAGTGTGAGTGATCTCATACTATGGCTTTCCAAATGGTGCTAATTAAGGAGTTTTCCTGCCAGGTGCTCAGCACGCTCTGCTCCTATTGCTTTCAGTTGTGGTTGAGGGCACGCTGCATTCTCTGGGATACAGCCCTATTGTTTATGAGTTTCAGTTAGCATTGCCAAAAGCAATATGATGTTAGAAAATAAACAGCACTGGGGTTTACTTTGAGGATCCCCCAAATTAGCTGTTTGTTTGTTTGTTTTTTTTTTTTTAAAAAAAAACTTGGGAATATCAGGCTCTACATCTGGAAAATATCAGTGTGACATAGAAATGCTGTCTGACCACTAATTTCACAGAAGAGTCTTAATATACAACTTGTGGGAAATCAATTTTATGTTAAAGGAATAGGATCTAAAGTCTCCTACTGACTTAAGAGCTCTCTGGAGCAGTAACTAACTCTGCTTTCCTTCTTGTAACATGACCCAACCTCTGTTTCAAAACTCAGCGTTGTGGCCAATTAATTATCGTGTAGTTTCCTGATAAAGCCTCAGATAGACTAATCCTTGGATATAATATGGTGCATGGTTATTACTGACAGCTTCCTTTGTTCCTGAAAGCCACAGTATGTGCCTTTTACTTGCTTTAAGAAAAAACAGATGAGAAATGTGAAACGTAGTATGCTGTTGGTGTTTTCATTAAGTTGTATATGTGAGGTGGTCTGGGAATGAAAAAAGAGGTATATTTTCAGCTTTAGATTTTTCAGCAAGATAACAATTTGCAGGAAGTGTAATCACAAGGGAAATAGTTTCCTCCTATTCTCTGGGGACCTAGGCTGCATCCAGACAGCCTAAAGGATTTCAGGTGTTCATGCTCAGGTGTGTCAGCGTCCAGCATTTCGGAAAGGTCCTCCCTGAGGGTGAGCAGGAGCTGGAGGGGGATCAGCAGAGCTGAGGTGAAGTCAGTGCTGTAGCTCCATGGGTGGATTATTCCTTTAATTCTCCAGAGTCTCTGTAGCAAAGAGACTTTCTGTCTGTTTAGCGAACAGTGGAAGACAGAGCTCTTCTATTTCTCTAGTCATACAAATATAACTTTTTTCTTGAAGAAAAATACAGTAGACAAGTATTCTGCTACCTCTAGTTTTCTATATATTCTTGTTGGGTTTTACATTTAGGATTCTGTTTCAGTATTTTTCAAATCATCATGAGAGGAGGTACCTATTTCAAAGGCAGTCTATGACAGCTAGCAAAAGCTAACTAGTGCTGACATACTGCTGATAAGAAAAGGATATTTTAAAAATTGAGAGGTGTTTGTGTGTGTCTGTCTTTAAAGGAAAAGAATGTTTGCATTTCAGAGGGAAAAAAAGCAAGGCTTGTTCACCCCTTAGTGAGTGGTCAGTGCTGCAAAGCTGCTTTGCAAAACATGTATTTGGATTTCCATCTGGTTTTCTAAGTGCCAGCCCTCTGTGGTTCAACAGTTTGAATTTCTTTGGAGTGATATTGTTAAACATGGTGGGCTGCTTTTTCCTCAGTACAGAAAGAACAATATATCGCTTAAAAGACTTGTAATGTCCATGTGAAACTACATCTAATTAATCAGCTGCTTTTGAACAAAGCATCTACTAATCCTCTAGGACTTCAGCCTGCTTTTTTTTAGGATTTATGTTTTATCCTTTTGTCATGAACTGTGATTAAGCCAAAGCTCAAAATTTAAATGGTCCTGAGGTGAAATGAAATGCTTTGAAGAGTAGTCTTGCAGGAAGTGAAGTTTCCTGTGGTGTAAATGGCAGCTTTGCTTTGTTTCATGCCGTTCAGCTGCTATAGCAGAAGGATATTAGGAAGTGCAGGACTACTTGAGATCTTGTTGTTTTGGCTCAGATTTAGAATGGCAAAATCTTTACACAACAGAGTTAATTAAAGATCTGAAGATGCTTCTGAAAAACAATGGTGCCAATCCTTCATCTCCAGCAGTTAAGGAGAAACATCTGTACAATTACCAAAGAGAAACTGATACTTTATATTCCAAATGCAAGCCATACTTATAAAAACGTCTTTGTGCTTATCTTTTACATTAGCACAGTGAATGTTAGCTACATTATAGCTACCCTACAGGAATGTGGAAATTCAGGTGCTCATAAATAGCAGATCTATGCTATTGTCTTCCAGCTTGATTGAGGATTTTGCTAAGAAAGTTTTTCCATGACTTTCAGTGTTCCACATCCAAAACTTCTTCACCTCTTAACCTGGGGAGCCATGATTGCTCCAAGTCATCCTCATTTTGTGCAGTTAAAAAATGTTTTATCCAAAGAACTGATCCAACTTCTTAGATATCAAGCTGTGATTAGGTAAGCATGATAATTGCCTTGTGAATGTCTTAATAAAATATGAAAATTAAGCTCATGTTAAATGCTCAGATCAAAACATAACTGTGCATTGAAAATGAAAGAATGGTCATGCTACAGCATTCTCATAAAGGACAGGGGCAATTTGCAGTGACAAATGTGTTAGATAAGTAGTAATGAATTTCTATCAAGTGAATATGAGATTAGTTCAGCTGAGCTAATTAAGACAGCAGCAAACAGAAAACATTATGAAGTTCAAAGTTTAACAATGAGATAAAAGAATGTGTGTAGTGGCTCTCTACCACTGCATTATCAGAACAGCTGTTAAATACCATTTTGATGTCATTGAGTAGTAAACTTCACACAACAAAGGATTTAGTTAAAACTGATGAGGCTGGTCTCTGTCAGTATATCTGAGTAGGTAAATTGAAATTACTGTGAGTTTTTCCATTTATTTATTATTCAGATCTTAGCAAGAAACTTAGTAAAACCTGTTTCCCCCCAACTGGATTTTCCTGCATTGCTTCTTTAATGTTGAAGTCTGCTTTAGAAAGAAACACATTTCTGAATGCAGGTAGACAAGTTATTATTGAGATTTAGCTTCTCAGAATAACCTCAGCATTTTAAACATTTTTAAAGTCATAACTGAAATACATTTCTGGACTTACACTCTGTTTGCAGCCAGCATGGAGAACTTCAATGAGCAAGCAGGGGTTTGTATCAGCTGTGACCCCAGTGATGTGTCAACATTCCTGCTGTAAAACCCAGATGTTATCTTAGGTGATAAACACATCTGAGTGGCAGGGAAAGATTAAAGTTGTCTGGGGAAGAGCCGTAAAATGTTGAGTGGTTAAATGGGGCAACCCCTGAGTTCCTGGAACAAGGTACAGTGATGCATTTTCTTAGCCACCATGTTGTAATCAGAGAAGCTCAGCACAGCTGGAACTTGATCTAGTCCAAGAGCCATTGCGCTTTGGTGCCTGAGGGAGCCTGGCTTCAGCTCCAAGATGTAACTGGTCCGTGGTACAAGTAGTGTGTGTGTCTGCACATTAAAATTTTAAGGTTCGGTAAAGCATTTCTGCAAAGATTTCGCTCAGAGCCTTTCAGTTTAAAATAGTGGTTTGTGACCATTATTTTGCTTTCTCTGAGGTGAAAAATACTATTCCTGGTAATTTCATGGAAACCAGTCACAAGTTAGTATGCATGTTGTCCTGCTGTAGTACAGCTGATATCTAAGATCTACTGAAAGAAAATGTAAAAAACCCCAGTGTTTTTATAAAGTACTGCTTAGGATGCAGAAATGCAATGATGTTATGTCAAACACCTAACATTTTCACACATTTGGACAAGGCTCATGTACTACATGGGTCTGCAGTGTACAGGGTGTTTCAAAAAGATGGACCAAATTTCAAAGTAATTTCCACTTGAAATTGGGCCCATCTTTTTGAAACACCCTGTACCAACTTGGAGGAAAGACTCCCTGCACGAATGTGTTCACTGTTTTCATGCTGCCAAATGAGGATGGCTGTTTTTTGTCACTGAACATTCCTACTGAGCCAGCTGGTGCTGGGGAATATCATGTATATTTTATGATCTGTTAGAGAATACAGATGAGTCCCCTGAGAGGTTTGTCTTGCTAAAATAGGACTGAGGTGAAATCTAGGTATCTACTTCAGAACCCTGCAGATGTTTACACCTGCATCTTTTAATTTCCTCTTTTCACAGGTTCATGGATTAGTCAGGAGGCATTGGCCACCCTGCTCCAGATCCATTTCTGGTGACCATTGCTTCTGAAACCAATTTATTTGATTAGCCACAGAAAAAGTAGCACTGTTTCTACTTCAGGATACAAAACTCAATAGATAACATGTGGAGCAACTTCAGGGCATGGTTCCAAGGGACCTTGGCTGCATCAAGTGTAGGACATTACTGATGTGTCCTGGAATTTGATTTAGGGCAGCTTCTGGGAGAATTTACCAAAGCTGATGTCTGAGAGAAAACTGAGGTTGTGTAAAAGAGTATGCACCTCATGTGCTGTTCTCCTCAGAGCAGAAGTCACCTCTGCCTTCACCTCCTGTTCCTCTTGTGCTCCTTAGTGTGCAGCAGTCTCTGCTTTCTCAACACAATTTGCTCCTTCATGGTCACTGCCTGCACAAAGCCATGATTCAGCCCTCCTGCTTGTGTCTTGTTCTCATGGACAGTAGTGTAGGAGAGAAAGGGGTGTTCTGAAATGAGATGGATATGTCTGCATCTTATTTTTCTGTTTAAAGGGCTGAGTTTCTGAGCCCTTAATACAAAGAGTTCCTTGGGATTTCTTTGCTTTGGTTGGATTTTACTATCCAGCTCATGTGTGGGCAAGTTTTCTGGAGGCTTTTTCCTTTGACTTTGCTATTCCTGGAACTCCTCCTGGCCACACACGAAGCCAGTTTCACAGTTTGCTGGTAGTTCTGTATCCACTGTGATGGGCCTAATTCTTTCCATGATTGTGTGAAGAGCTTTGACAGATAACTTAAGAGGCCATGTCCTGAAGTCTTGTTTTGTGTACTATGAACTTAATTCAGCAAAGCATCATGATTACTTTTGACCACATCTGCAAACAAATACGTACTTGACGCTTTGATGGAGAAAGCACCATGAAAGCACGTATTAGGTATGGTAAGACCTGGTTTGGTCGAGTGTCACAGGTGCTGAGTGTAAAATGGCGAGAGACCCACAATGCTGGGATGGCAGCAAGATGTCGGAGGTACAACTGCTATCAGCGAGAGTATTAGCCAGTAGTTTTCATTAACGAAATAATTGAGAGACTGGGAAACATGAACCTGGGCTATATGGTTGAGTAAGGAGAAATGTTAGCCTGTGGTTAATACTAATGAGGCAGGAGTTTTATTACCAGCATAATGTAAAATATTATCAGACCCCAGTTTTTGGAACTTAAAGAACTCTGTAAAGGAGATTGAATGATACAATTATTATTGGGATGACTAAATATGTATTTCTGGCTGGATCAGGCCTGCAGCTGTGGTTGTGCATTCTGGAAGTTTAAATTCAATTCCATTGTGGAGAAACACTCTTCTGAAACACTTAGTTTCTTTTCAACAACAAAGCTGTTATGAGGAGAAACACATTACCTATTTTTTCTGCTGTATTCTACTTTTTCTTATACACTGTTGTCTACCATAAGCTGTTCTGCCTGCAGCTGTGTTATCAGCATTAAAAATAGTACTGAATTTTCTCTGCTTTCTCTTTAGCTTGTCCCTCACTTTCCCTAACCCTTCATCTCCAATAGATCTCCATCTGATATTGCAAACATACAGGAGGAGTGGAATGACGCTGAAACATGCTCCTATGAATGTAATCACGCTTTGCAGTTCTGAGAAAAAGCTTCCTTCTATTAAAAGTTAATTTGATCTTGAAAAAGCAAAGGGATTGTGTGAAAGCTTCTCACCTGTTACTGTGGAAATTTACTTGGCTTTGCTTCAATTTCCCTTCATCAGCCTTCAAAGTTCAGCTGAAGGTTGTTTAAGGTGTGGTGTCTTTGCAGGGAAGCAGATAAGAAATGCTCACCCAACCTACTATTGCAGGTTGGGAGGTGCTAGAGACTAGCTTGGGGCAAGATCCTCAATTGTTTTAACTAGCTTCATAAACAGATACTTGACTGTGGTGTGGTTGGTGGTTTTTATTTATTTATTTGATTTTTTTAAAAAATTATTGTTGATTTTTTATTTTTGTTTCCTGTTTTGAGCATTGGCTACAGAAAGTATGTTTTAATTGTAGCTATACTTGTGTAATGTACATGTCTCTACAAAGCTGTCAGATATTTAATTTTTAAAAGCCGTTACAAATACCTTTTATTCATTTATGGACTTGTGTACTGTGTATGCTGTTTCATAACTGTGATTAAAATGTCTCCATGTGTGAGCTGTATCCACTTAATGTAATGAATTGATGGAAGATTTATTCCTGGTAAGTAATGAGGATGCGAGTATTAATTTTACAGCTCAAATATTGGATTATTAGAATGGAGTTCAAATGTAATTTTGAACACTCATAGCTAAACCAAGATGTCATTTATCTCAGCTGGAGCAGATGGCTTGGTTAGGTGACCATTTGAAAACTGAGTTCATGAAGTGTTTATTAAGACCACGAAGAATCCAGTAATTCTTTCCCCTGATACTTCTGAAATGTCCCAGAAGAAAAATTTTGCATCTATCAAACTGCAGGTCTATGGAAAAATGAAAAGATAAAAATGATTTGCTGGTAACATGGTCTAATAGCTGAACATTTTTGGTTTTATATTGTAGTCATTCGGCTAAAGTAAGAATCTTTTCTTTTGAAAAACAGGGGAATGGAAAAGAAGTGAAAGCAAATTCTCAGCAGTAGCAGTGAGATTTCATGACGCAGATTTAGAATGTCAGGTCCATGCTCTCAAAATCAGATTGTTGCCTCATAATAGTGGAAATATTGTCTCTTATTTCAAAAAAAGCAAGCCATTATCTAGAATGTTCCTTTTCACCTTGTTGTTAAAGCTCATTTTTTCACTAAGTACTAAAACATTTTTTATAGCTATCCAGCAGTTCTCTAAATCCCCAATTTGGCAAATATTTTGGACAGGTTTAACCTCGGGCATTTAAGGAACTGATTTTAATGGCTGGAAGATAAGTGAGTTGTAAACGCTTTTACAGTTCTTTTCCATGGGGATTTTAATGGAAAAGTAGAAAATACCTCAATAAAAAAATGACTTACTGAAGCAGATGAGGAGTTGTGGTTTCATCACACTGAGATCCTCTAAGAGTCGAGTGCTGTACATTGGACATGTCATTCAAGGTATGCCTTGAAGACTTAGTAACGACTTTGCATTTTTTTTTTTTATTATATTGGGCAGTGACTGTTCTTGAAACTTTTACTTTGTGTACCTTACTGAAGTACTGGTGTGCCTTGCTCATCTCTTTGTATTTATGATGCCTTGCAGAGGTCAGTGACACAAGATAACTGTGCCATGTGTAAAACAAAAGTTGGAGCTCATTTTGAGGCTATGAGTAGCAGCAAGTTAGAGGTGGATTGTCTGCATTACCCACTCTAACCACCTTGATATATTCTTGCAGGTTGTTCGCTTTTACTTTTTCTTTAATATATATATATAGATAAGAAAACAAGGGATTTACACTTTTGTGTTGAATTGAGAGGAATAGTCCACTTTAATTCCTTGAATTTATTATTGGTTGCAGTCATTTAGCTTTGGACTTACCTAGATTTGTGATAATGGTTCAGTCTTGGAGAAGACCCATGGAAAAGTCAGCAAGATACTAGAGAATTAAATTTTTCCTTGCTAGATTTCCTGAGTATTCAAGAGAAAATCAATGCCAGGCATCTAGATTTCATTTTGCTGCTTTGTGTCAAGAACAGGAATTTGAAACAAAATTATTAACAACAAATTATTGTGCTGGCCTATCCTTTTGTGGTCTTAAGACCCTAGTGATCCTCTTGAAGGTCAAGCCATAAAGGAAGACGACAACATGCAGGGCAATTGTCTGCCTGTATTAAAGTAGGAATTCTACCATTACTATTGTTGGAGTGAATGGATAAAGCTCAATGTAACAGTACTCTTCAGGACAGAATCTAAATAACGGTGTTACTCATCACTGGAGTTGCCTGTGAATCGAGGAAAAAAAGGAGGAGAGTGTTCCTTTCTATAGACTCCCCTAGCCATATATGGCAAACATTTTGCTTTTTATAGTCTGCAGAGCTTAACAACTTGAAATTTCCAGCACGGAGACTGAAAGAAGAACAGCTGGCTGGCCTGGGGACAAGATGGGATGGGATCTCCTGCTGCAGGCCTAGCTGTGGAAGCAGCTTAAAGTAGAGGTGAATATGTAACAGACTATAGTTAATTCTCGACTTGTGGCACAGCTTGATAGCAGTCACTTCCCTCGAAAGATGAGTGGAAACCTTTGGTTTGGCTCCACCTAGCAAAGATGAGATCTGAGGCTACTGAGCCATAGGACTGACTTGGATGTAGAGCTGGAGATGTGTCTCTGCAGCCTTGATTCCACACAAGTACTCAATCTACTTTTGTGACCTTTTTCAGGGCCAAATTTATTTTAAAGCTCGGCTTCAAGGAAATGCCCTCACTTTACCTTAACAACTCTTGAATTCAGTTATAAGTCCTTGTCTTAAAATATTATTTAGACTGGGGAATAAAGTGTTTTGGAGGCTTGTGTTTATCCGTCTTCACTTGATTAGTCATTGTGGCCTTTGTTTTGCTAAGTCCTTATGTAAACTGTGAAAAATAATTCAAAGCCTTCAAAATAATTTTGTGTAAGGATTTTTTGGCTACCTGGAGGATACCAAATACTTTCTTCATGCTTTCTCACCAAGCTTTTTAAAAATGTGTACTCAATTTGTTCCAGTACTTCATGTTTTTCCCTAGATAAAGTTTTCACTGATTTAAGTGGCAATTTTGCTTGAGAAGGGAATATAGTTGCAATTCTTTATTTCATTACTTTTAGTGATTATAGTGGTTTGAAATCTTGTTCTTTTTTGCAGTTCCTGTGAAATTCATGGATTGCTACCTTGCGTAACTCATTCAAAGACGCTTGTTCCTTGCCTGCATAGGTTTTACGACCACACTGTTACTTTTATTCTTTGAGAGGTACTATTTTAATCTATCTTTACTACTGTCTAGACTTCCAGTCTGTGGGAATAAATATATTCTGCCAATATTCCATGTACAGTCTGATGTTTCTCTTTAACCTGCTTCTGACTTTACTTAGGTTATTATTATTACATCATGCAAGATGAACTAGCTGTATAGGTGAAGTTCTCAACTGATGAAAGCTAGTATAATTTCTTAATAACAATTTTTCTTTGAAAATACCTTGCGTGAAAAGTTCACGCAAGATTGCAACAGAGTGCTGTTCTGTGGTGTCAGTTACTTAAAAACAGTATGCAAGTGCTATATGAATTACTGACTTGCCTCTTCTGAGTATGCATATATGCATCCCACTACTGCTGATACTGAAAATGTACTTTAGTACAGCACCAAACAACTAATAAATATATAAGAAGCCTAGATTTAGTTCTTTGTCTTGACTAAAGGGAACTGAATGAACAGCTTCCCAGGAAAAAGTTCTAAGAAATTTAGTTTTTCTATAAAGATCATCTGCTTCCTGAGAGGAAAAAAAAAAATGTGATTCATGTAGCAAAGAAGCATAAATTATAGTTTAGTTGTTAAAGTACCACCTGGTAGTGGGAGACATGGGCACAGGTCACTGTTCCGAAAAGTTTCTCTACATCCTTCAATTTAGAAGTTTCTCTCAGAAACTCTACAGTCTTAATAAACTCATGTCATCATTTGACTTTCCAGCCCTATCAGGAATTTCTCAGATTCTTTGAATTGCCACAGTTTTGTAAGATTCATGGTTATTTATGATTTGGGATTGAATGTTAGGAATAGTTTTCTTTGGAGTATGTGTGGGAAGAAACCCTAGCTAAGATGTGTTAAAATGTTTTGGTATTTATTCGTTTTGAAAACATTCTATTTGAAAAATTGCAAAGCTTAATAGTGGCTTAAACACACAAAAATAAACACTTTGAATAGATTTAAATGTTTTGATCAACCTAAAAATAGTTTGGTTTTATCATCAGACTGATTTTGAAAAATAGCTTTATTCTCTTTGCTTTAACCAGTGAACAAAAAACTCAGTTATTTTCATAGCTTTGCTTTATATAGTATTGCTAAATTTGAAACCTTGATAATTCTCTATTAATATAGTGTAAATTTACATACTCAGCTTTTTAGTCCTGTGTTGCTAAATAATTAATAAGTAGTTTTTTAAGTATCCATTGCTATGCATTTCTTTTTAAAAGTCATGGCTTCTGCTAAATGTATTTCCCTCTGTGGATGCAGAGGAAGGCAGTTCTATTATAGTTATTTTTCCTCGCAACATTTCCACAATAATACCACATGTTAAAATAATTCTATGATATAAGGTGGGTGTACTTAAAAATTACATATAAAAGAATGCTGTGATGCAGGCATGGTAATAACTGGGCTCTATCTAAAGAATGGTATATCCTAGAATGGATTAAAAACCAGGAAAAGAAATATTTTAATAATTTCCTACAAAACCAGTTCAAATAAGCTTCAATAGCTGAGTTTCTCCTTGTGCAGATAAGCAAGGTAATGTCTGATTGCAAATTCAGAGCCATACCTTGTATATCGAAGTCTTGGCACTAGAATATTACTCTTTAAATTTAGTTCAATTTAATATAAAACATTATTTAATTACAGCTTATCTTACATGAGGGGAGTTATTGAGCCTTCTGATTATGTATTCCCTGTCTTTTTTTACCCAAGATGTCCTCATTAGTGTTCAAAAATGTTGAAAAGTGTTAAAAACTAAATAATGTGTTAATGACAGATCCAATCTAACAAGATGAAGTTATTTCCAGCACGTTGTTTTCTTTACGTTCCAGTAGCACAGAAAACAAAATCAAACCCTCACAGCTGAACCTACTGTACATCAAGTATGAGATTTAGTTCTAGATATTGTACCTTTATTTATTTCAACGATGTTTTGCAATGACGATTTCATGGATTGGTTTTTGATTTGTGCTTGGTAGGATCAAGCACTAATACATTACATACAACAGAAATATATTCTTGTGTGTGTATAGGCAGGTAGATATGAATAAACAATATAAAAGCCCGAATCAAACATAGAAATTAGAAAATCTTGTACATTGGCAGAGTTGCAAGCAATGGAAGGTATTGCACAAATCAAAGAACACGGTTCTGCCATTAAAACATCGGCCCAGAAATTAGAAGACCATTACAATGGAGGGTTATGCTGCTTCTTTCTAATTAATTCTGAGGTTTCTGCATTTAGGTTGTAAACTCTCCTAGTGATCTCTTGATCTGTGCATGTGTCTTACCTACTGCAACAGACTGTCTTTTTGAAAAGTAAAATTAGGCCATTCTCTAAGACCAATTGGAGTGGCACAGATCGTGTCGTGTTTAATTTGATTGCCTTCTCGAAGCAGAGTGGTGATATCCAAACTGCATATTGGGAATGGTCTCCAACATGGGCTATGGCTGGTTTTGTGTTCATGAGCTGTCTGGGAAGGTGTTAATTTGTGAAGGTCAAAGCTGTGCCAAGGGTATGCTAGGAATTCAACAGTATGCGTGTTTGTGGGTGACTCTTCCCTGATTCTTTTTATTTATTGGTGTTGAAGAAGTCAGAGGGCTCTGCCAAAATTGAAGTTTCAAGGCAATGTCATAAGATAAATAGTATTAATACAACTAAGAAGGATCTGTGCTTTCAACTGAATATTATGCTGGTCTTCATTTTCCAGTCTAAGTCAGTTTTCCAACAGTTCTGAGAAAAAAAAATCATTAGAAAGAAAAACAAAAATGTGTATATATTATACTTTTATTATACATAATGATCAAATAATTCTTAGTACCTGTGTTACCACATAGAAAATATTAGAATTTCTTGTATTATTAAACTACTGCATTTTTTATTATATGCAAATTTTGTGAATTACTAATATGTTATACGTAGTCAAATTGTGTTCATACCTTTTGGCTATGGTTTTATTTTAGCTAAGCACTTCTCTTAAAAACAGCTAGTATATTATTTTCATAATTAAAATGTACTGATTCTACTGTTGAAAACTGGGAAGAAAGCCAACTGAAACCTCTTAATGGCTTTTAATTATATTCTTAACATCAGTGTGTTACCTGGTTGCTTTGTCCTGCTGTTATTGTTAGTGCAGAATTGGGGTGGAAGTGGGACAGGAGGCAGGAAGATAGCAGTTTGGAGTTTGAATGATTTGCCAAGATGTCAAATCAAAGTCTCTGAAATAAGAAAGATCTATGGAAAGAGGAATTGATGGAAGAAAAGGAGGAGAAGAAACAGGAGGAAATCGAGCTATGAAATAAAACAAACCTTCCATAAAGGATTATTTCCATTGCCCACGACATCAAGTGTGTCAAGGAGGGGGAAATGTAGAGCCTCTAAAACCTGCATAGAATGAGACATTTAGAAGAAGAAAGAGGGGAGAGGATGTAACTCAAAGAGTGCCACAGGAATCATTGTTGAATCATTAATGAACTTGATGGCAAAATGAAGAAATAGTAGGAAGTTGTGAGAGACCATGAGAGACCACACTTGGCTTTTGTGGGGAATGTCTTATAGTAGTGATGTGGTATATTTTTACTATGGCTTCAAGGAGTTGTTATACTTAGTAAAAAAGAAAAGACAAAGTTATAGCAGTATGCAATAATCTAAATATAAATCATAACCCCGAAGAGGCTAAGCACTTCCCTTACTGTGTGGAGAAAAGGGAGGGACTGAGGAAGAAGTGAGAATAAGTCTTCAGGAATTACTAAGGAAACCTGGCATACAGTATTTCCAGTAGTCATGTAGGACACGTTAATTGAAATAATGGCAGGAATGATTCACTAACACCAGCAAATGGAGGTTTGGAACTTCCTTGGTCTGAGAAAGAAAGCAGCTGGTTGAAAAATTTCCATAGAGTCCCCACAGCTTCTGTCCTCAGTCTGTCAGAATCCAGATCTGTAAACTCTTTTAAATTTTATACTATTTTTTTCTAATTGGAATTTCAGGTGGAGATGCCCGACCACAGATATGGTCTACACTGCGGTAGTTTCAGTAGACACAAACAGCGTATTTATATGAAATGTTGATAACTGGCAAACAGTAGAATTATTCAGTACAATTTCATCACAAAGGCTTTGAACATAATGCAGTTTAATCCACTGGGAATGTAGAGATTTTGGTTGGAGACTTTAATGCTGGCTTGAATGTCTAATATACCATGAGAATCTAATTTATATTTTAGTATGAACAGCTGTGCAAAATGTTTTTAATGAAGCAAGAGGTGGACTGTTTTCTGGTTTGTATTGTTTTTTTTCCACAATTGTTGAAAAGATCTAGGCTTACAAAATAGGGAAATTAATCTGGACCCAGTTTCAAATTACTTAATAGTTTGCTGTGTACAGATCTAAACTGTGTACAGCTCACTAAAGCCATGTAGTAACTTGTAGTTTGATCTGGTGTCCTTATCTTGTATTTTCAAATCTCTGTGTTGAAAATCGTACTTCTGAAACACAAATTTGTGTCACATAACCTCTCGCCTTACCTACACAGGTAAACTCAAAAGTTTTATAAACCTCTGAAAAAGAACAAAACCAATTCTCGTTCACTGGTATGAGCAAAGAAGTTGGAATGGTGGCAAATCAACTGACTGGACAATTCAAGTCATCATTCACATTGGTCAAAAAAAGCATTTTGTCAGAAATAGAAGAAAGAAAACCTATGAGGGTAGCAAGAATCACAATATATGTCTCTATTGCTATAGTAGGTGTGGATTTTCCCAGACATGGGAAAGTATTGTAAAGTACTGCTGTGTAACAGTAGAAGTAGAAGGAGTATGGACTCCTTAAGTTTTAATCTGGTTTGAAAAGTATGTGTGTGGAAAGGATGCATAGTTTTTCTACTTGCTGTGAACATTCCCAGTCACAGACACTTACTTTAATGACTGGGGTTTTTAGTGTTCAACTTTTATCAGCCTTCCTGACCCAATCCCACCCTGGCTTGTGGAATGCCTCCCATAGTGTTGCTCCCTCCTGAAAAGACTTACTCATTGATTACCGGACACAGCAGTAATTGCGCTGACTTTATATTTTCCCACAAGTAGTCCTGAGTTATTGTACCGGGGAGTTTCACACACCTTGGAGTTGTACCCAAGATCCAGATAAACCAATAACTGCAATCTTGTTAAATTCAGTGTGGTCTTGATAAGTTTTAGTATTAATACTATTAAATCTTTATAATGTGACAATGTGTGGGCTGAAGAACACGGCTGCCTTTCAAGGATGTGAGCTGAGTTGAGCCTTGTCTGTCCATTCACTGACCAAAAAGCTGAAAAAATGCAAGATGATAGTGATGAGCTACAAGCAAATGGCCACATGTCTGAGTGAGTTGAAGCCAAGGAGGTGATCTGAGTCATGGGAACATCTCTGAGTCACAGTGCCTTCCAGGGTAATTGCTGGGATCATTTATGACCTTAAGCAATCATTGTTTTTCTGCAACTCATTGACCCAGTAGCTGCAGAAGTTGATATTATTTAGAGTTCTTTTCAGAGAACAACTTCATCTTTGTTTGGAAAAGTTGGGCACTGTGTTATATGACATGAATTTTCAGGCATCAAAGGCAGATATCTCTCTAAAAGTTTAAAATGCTAAAATAAATATTTGTATTTTCAATTTAGAGATGAATAGTTGCCTTCAAATAGGGGATAGGAACCTAATGAGGCAGTAGAGATGTAATGTTTTGCACCTAGACAGACAAATTGTCCAGAGATTAAAAGAATCAATTACGAAGGTGAGGAAAGAATAAGAAATGTGGAATAATATTGCTAGAAAGCTGACATATATAACATTTCTAGTTACTCTGAGTATGGAGTTCTCTGTTGTTGAATTCACTCCACAGTTTACATGTAGCTCCATTTGTAATAAAGCTAGGTGTGGACATTTGGGCTCATTCCAGAACCAGTGCAAAGTCTAAAGATGCCTGCGCTGGTAGCTGTTCAGCTGTTAATGGACCTCACGGAACATATATTAGCCTAGTGATTACCATCCCATCATTGTCCTTCTGTTACGGGAGGTGGCATCTGTGCAAAGCAAATGTCTCTATTATCATCCTTCTTCCAGAGGCATTGTAAACTGGTAGAGCTACACCTGCTCCATTTCCAGAATATCATTTGCAGGTGGAAACTGAATTTATTATTTAAAAGGCTTGTTAATATGACCTAAATGTGTCATGTAAAATTCTTATTTTTTATTGTCTTTGTGCCAAGTGTTGTGAAGTTTTCCCAAAGGACTTGGTCCGATGGTTCTGGTTGGGGTCTGCAAACCTTTTTGATTTGTTCGTGTCCACAGCTTGTGCATAAAGTAAAATAGTGACATTTCAGGTTTGGATCAGGCAATTCTCTTCTGTTACAACCGAAATGGAGCCAGCAAGTCCTTCTTGAGATACAACGGTAAGTAACTTGGTCATTTCCCACTGTCCTTATCCCACAAATGCTGTCTTCCTTGTGGCTGTTGGCAGGGGCAATGCTACTAGTATCAGGATATACCTGGGGTCTGTTACAGGCAAAAAAGAAGGACCACCCGATGGTGTGACTGTTTCAGGCAGTGTAACCACAGATAATCAGTCCGAGGAGCTATCTAGCCAGTAAAACAATGGTGTGAGGTAAAAAGGCTTTGTATACACTAAGTGGTTTCATCTATTTATCACAGCTTACAAAACAAGAGCAGACATGTGGTAACCCATGTTTTGCCATGTGTCAGTACCAAGGTTATGGATGCAATACTCTTGGAGAGCTTACGTTGTCTAGAAGTTGCCAGCACAGCCTGTGACTACATCTTCAGAGATGTGACACTTAGATTAAGCAATTCTAAGAAAGCCAGCTATTTTTTTCTGAGTAGTGATGAAGCCAATAGAATGGTTTGAATTTTTTAATATGGTGTATATTCTATTGTGGTTTGTTCCTGTCATTTCACATGGCTTGAATTATATTTCATTGCTGTGTGGGTTTTATGCTAATATATTGGAATGATTGTGTGATGTGCATTTTTGCTATAATGTGCGATTGAAGATCAAGTCAGTGGCTTTTTTCCATAATCATCATAGCATTCCACCATTTTGAAATACGCTTAAAACTGTTAATCACTTAAAGTTTCAAGCGAAGACAGACACTCACTTGATGTGATAAAAGGTACCAGTCACTAACTGAATTTATATATGCTTATGTAAGAAAGCAATAATTTCTTTGTTGAGACTGCTATGAGATACTGGTCCTGGATCACTGTTTCAGGTCCACATTATTATTTGCATTTTGGAAGTTTGCTTTGCAACCACAGGCTTGGGCATTTTTTTTTAATGCTGTCACTTGTGGTAGAGAATCTCCAGGATCTTCTTCCTTTAGCACACAATACTTATTCTTTGTTTGTACTAAAAATGTGTAGTTTTTACTCTGATTACATTGTCTTAGCAAAGAACAAATGAGAAGATAATTGTTCTTCCCACTTTTGAAAATACAGCCTACCCCTACATTTTTAAAGTGCTTGTCAGTTCTACCTAAATTTCTTTCTACATCCAGTTTCGTCTCACACACAGTCACTTCTGTGAATAGACATTGCTTCTTTCCTTTGGTCTCTCATTGTGAATTCTTGATCAGTTTAGCATATTCCCCTTTTCAGTATATTTTAAGTTTGAGAAAAAGGATTTTAAAAAGCAAAATGGTAAGCCTGTATTTCTCTCAATAGCAATACTTTTATTGGCTTGGATCCATGATTTTCAACTATTTTTTAATATTTAAAGTTCATTTTACTCTGTGGGACAGGACTACAGGACACAGTCTTCTCTTATTATCGGCTAAGCAGTGGGTTAGTAGTGCATTAATTTATAAAAATAAAAATAAATTAAAATTAAAATGATTGATAAGAATAAACAATTTATTATCTACCATACAACATAATTTGAAAGTTGGCCAAAAAGGCTTTTTCACAAAAGGATCTTTAGGATCACAAAATGTATTGTCAAAATAATAGCTGTGCACACATAAATATTTCTAATATGTTTACATATATTATAAATACATTTGTGCATGGTTGGGTTGTCCATTGCGACTTCACTAATTCTACACTTGCAACAGGTAGAACAAATACAATTTCCAGGGCTGACACAGCATCACCTGCTTATTGAATCTCAGTTCCCCTTGTGATAGATGTGCAGCACACTACTTGTCTTCAGGCAGTGGGTTTCAGACTTAGTTTGAATAGTGGGAAAGTTGTAAATGTTAAGTTTAAAGGAGATTTATGATCTAACTCAACAGGAACAAACGCTGACGGGATCAAGGGTGTCTCTGCTCTTCCATAAGCTGATTGTCTCAGTCCAGCTGTGCCAATAAAAGAACTCTCTGGCCCCTAACTCTTCATTCTTCATTCAACTTCTCTGCCAGCTGAGCAGGTAATGTAATTGCTCTCTTGTCTTATTAAAGTAAACGTGCCAAGATAACTCTAACTGCTACTGATTTTGCTTGATGCTCATCATGGAGCACCTGGATACAAGCTTCTCTCCCACTGCAGAGCCCAATGCCCCAACAGGCAGCTGGGGCAGTTATTTCTCATACTGGCCAGGCTGGATCTGAAACAGAGTATAATCCCACCTTTAGCTTCTTCATTGGGCTGATTCTATAATGGTTTGTTGCAGTCCCAACTATACTGCTCAGTTCTCTGCATTTGCACTGCTGCTCCTCTGGAATGAAGTTTGTGTCCAAAGTTTGCTTAGCCAATTTGGGTTGAAGTTATGCCTTTCTAGAAAAAGTGGCCTGAGCGCTTGGAGAAATATTGCAGGTCCCATAGTTCAGCACTGAAAGCTAGGAAAGTTCATATCTCCTCAAACTCAAGCCCATAACAAACCATTGAAATGCAGCCTCTGAAGTTGTATTCAAAAAGGTTCTGTACAAGTTGATATCCTAATTGAAAATAGCTTCGCCAAGTAAAATGATGCTCTAAGTATAGAACACAGTACGAAATTAATTTCATTAGCAAGCATCCTGTCATTTACCCAGTTGTACTCTAAGCTGTTAGAACATGCTACAGAGATGTACTCTGCCCAAAACTGACTAAAGAATGAACCTGAGGTTGGCTTCTCCTGCTGACAGTCCCACTTATAACACAAAATAAAATATACCAGAAGCTAAGAAAAAGAAGCTTTAAGTAAATAATCTGAAACATATGCATTTTTAAGCTAACAAAGGATTTCTCTCCATCTTGTGGTTTTGTTTTCATTTCCTTGTTGTGTTCAGTGTTACTCATGAAAACACTCTTTTAAATCACCCATTCCTGCAGAGAATTTCTGAATGCAGAATAGTGTGAACAGCCAAGGAATCTGTAATTGTTCACCCTGCGTAGTGTCTGGATTTAATTCCTTTCCAAGGTCTGTCCAAATTGAAGTGTTTGGCCATGAGCTGGTACCTGTGAGGAAGAAGTCCGCGTAGCTTGGGAGTGGTTGGTAGTGCAGTATAATACTGCAGGCATCCTGTCAGATACACTGTACTGGTCCCGATAGTGCTGGGAGTCACAGAACACTGCTAGTACAGGTCCTCCTGTGGATTCTCAGCTGTAGGTTTATTATTTTCTGCATGCGGCTACCTTTGCGGGCATATCAGGTGTAGTCATCTTGGCGGTGTTTAATTCTCTGGCCACAGCAGTAGTCAGCACTCTTTTGCTGTACTCACTTGTGCCAAGGTAGTGTCAGGATTTGTGGAACCAGCCCTGGCGAAGGGGTTGTGGTGTGGTGTAGCAGCCTCTGTCAGTGGGAAAACTGGTGCACACTGGTCTTAGAGCAACCCAGACACTGTGACACAACGCTGGAAGATTAGCACAAAAAGCAAACCTCGGTCCCTTTCTTTTAACAGCAAGGTGTTTGGGGGGATGCCTGCTGAGTGCTGGAGCAGTCTTTTCATCAGATTGAAAAACCAAGCTTAACCGATAACCCCCAGTCATGAGTAAGATCAAGAAGTGCTGGAGGGGGTGCTGTGGCACAGCTGGCCTTTGTAGTGTGGTTTGCTAGAGCTGAAGGTGGATTTTTTTCTATTAAAGAGAGATTTATCTTAAAATTTAGATTCAATATTTATGTCTCTAAAACGCATACAGTAATGACTTGTGTGATTAAACTGAAAAAATAATAAACGATGAAGCAGAAGATGGACAACAGTATCACGGTGTTTTTGCAACCTTTAACTGCCAGGGAATGGTGATATAGAAATTGTCCTTTATTATGAATTCTTCTGAATTAGGAAATGTAAGAGAAGCCTCAGGTGTTTAATCATTTTAATTTTGATACACTTTCTAAATGCATTCATTGCCTTTTTGATTGCTTTCTTAGTTGCCTTTGTCACCTCAATTACAGTTTCGGGCAAACTTCATAAATATCCTTGCAGCAACTTTTCAAGACTATTTGCCTTTTATTTGCAGACGTATAAACAGATGCTGCAGAACACTCTGCTATAGGGATATAGACCTTTACTTACTGGTTCTTTCTAATACTAGCTACTCTTCTCAGATAGTCCAGTCCTTGTGTTATAAGGGCTGATGATGCACTCTGGAAATTCTTGTCTGGGTTCTATCTGGCAGCATTTGTATTGTTGCTAAACTACCTGTTTTTCCACTGTTCTTCTTTAAGAACACGTAACAAGGGCTAATTCTATTTCATGACTTGTTTTCACAATTGAATACTGCCAATGCTAATCTATTTAGTTTCTATGCAATTAAGTGACCATATACTGCCTATTATTGTTAACTGGAAGTCAAGTGACCTTGAAGATGGTCTGAATAAATCAAGTGGAAATGTGGCGTATTGCTTTTTTGCTATACTTGCTACTCTATTTTGTTTCCTGACCTTTTGTTTTAGGTGATCTGGCACCTTCAGATCTATACCAATGAAGATAAAGAAGGATTACAAACTCCTGAACATGCTTTCCTTCACATTATTAAGCTGTCCATCAAGCTTTTAAAGTGTTACTATGTCAGATTTCTTGTCTGTTTCATAGAAAAATAAAGCAAAGGACAATGATTTTGAAATTACTCAGTGATTTTTTGAAAAAATAGGTATTTAAACTTGCTAAGCAATTTAAAGTGATACCCTATAATAACATGATCTTTTACATAAAATACTAAAATTCTATGTATAAAACACTTCCAGCACCATATGCTTAATTTTTAAAATTTGTCTGCTAATGGCTAAAATATAAATAGCTGGTTTATATTCAGTTCCTTAAAAATTTGAATACCCTTTCTTTAAATTCCTTTTTAAAAAAAGTGTTTATCTTCTGTAATTTATTATAATGTGTGCTTGCAAATTACATACTGAGATATCCATCCAGAGACCCTGAAAGGTAGCACAGGTGCTATAGCACAAGCCACTAAGGTATTCAGTAGTAATTCACTTTTGAGCGGATCAGTAGGTCATGAGATGAATACAGACAGTGAATGCAGAAAGGACTGAACCTGCTTTTATGGTTTACATAACAGAAATAATATTTGGTGTTGACAGATGGAATAGAGTGCTCAGGACTCAGTAATAAAGAACAAGAGCACAACAGATAAGAGAACATTGAAGGTAGAGGGCATAACTCTGTCACGGACACAGTGTTTAGAAGATGAACAATATAACAAACTAATTATGTTTCAGTACAAACAGTGCCTGAACAGGACATGTGGTCTGAGCCAAGCTCTTGGTACATGTGGCTCATGCAGCCCAATTTACATCACACTTTTCCAGTGAGTAATTGAGCATCCTACTGTAGAGCTGTTTAGCAGTTCCAGAAACGGCACACTCTATTCAGAGATGCAGATAATGAGGTATTTTTGCATTTATTTACAGTCAATTATACATCCAGTGTTGCTCACAGTTTGAAATGTAGCCCCTTGTCACCTTTTAAACATTATTGAAATGGAAATTCTAGATTTGTTTTTGTCAGTTAAGAGGAGTAGAATTTATTACCAAGTATAAAGACATGAAAATGAAACTGAAAATTTTAGATCAACCCAAAACATTAAAATATTTTTCTGCAAGATAATACAATTGTTTTGCCTCTCTGTCTCTTCATAGGATACTTTAGCATAAAAGCTTTACCTTCTCTGGCCCTTGGAAGTTTTTCACCAAGAAACTGCCCGATAAAGCTCCATTTGAAGTTTCACCTCAGATCAGTAACAGCCACGCACTGTCTTTAGGCTCCTGAGGATGATCTGACTTTTTAATAGTGCCTCATTACATTTAATTCTCCATCTGTGCCTTTGGTTTTGTTTGCTTATACTTGTGCACAGCAGCAATTTTTTCCTGTTTCTATGCATTAACTTCTGTCAGGTAATGGTGTGTTTTGAGGTTTTTGTTTGTTTTTAAATGAGTATTTTTTCCTCTCCTTTGGAATGGCATAGAAGAAATTACTCCAGAAACCAGGGAACTGAAATTACCAAAATGCAATTCCTCCAAGTATAATTCAACAATTGAAATAAAACACATTACTAAATGGTTTTAAGGAAAAATTTCCCCAAACTGCAGGAACAGGATATATGAGTTAGCAGAGGTTTGGCATATTATTAATGAGCACAGGAAGTCCTTCTCTCAGAAAGAATAACATTTACTTTGTGATATCTCTAATAGTAAGTTATATTGAGCTGAATTTGAACTGGTGGTTGAAGACTACAGAGAATCACTGGGTTCAATTTTTGTCTGCTACTGTTTGTATATAATAGAAAGTGAAATAATTGTGAAACTGTAGTAACTTCATAGATAAATGTAAATTGCAACACCTGTAACTTCTTTTCTGTGTACTGTGGCAGGTGGTTTATGCTCAAAATATTATGTAGAAATAATAAATAAAAAAATCAAGGTGTATTAAAGAGAAGAAAAATGACACTCCAGCAAGTAATACATAATCTGTCAAATTTCATCTGACTTTTCCTAGTGACTTCAATGGGAGATAATTCAGACTTCTTCCTATTGAAGAGAGCCAAGCACAGCTATAGTTTAAACTTCCATCACAAGATGGCCGTGAATTATGGTAACAAAACTTCCTGGCCACCTGTTTTTTGGTTCAACGCGTAAGGCATAAATCGGGCATTTGCCTCAGTTAGGAGGCATTGAATCATAGCTGAGAGGCTGCAAAGAACTTGGCTGTGTAAATTCTTGCCTCTGGCTTGAGCTTTGGGTGATGCTTTGTAGGAGTACAGAGGGCAGCCCTTGCAGAGTGAGATCTGGATGAGAGGTCATCTAGGAATTAATGCTTCTCAGATACCAGGTGTTCATCCTGAGCTTTTCCGCTGTCTCTGTTGATCCACCAGCGAGACACTGAATTTTGCCCAGGATTGCTGGCTCTCTTTGGATCCTGTCTCCATGGCAGGTTTGAAGGACTGACCCTAAACCTTATGACAGCTGCGTTGTATGTGCTACTGGTGTGTATGGTGGACAGCAAGGCATAGCCATGGGGAGCTGTGCATGCCTGAGCACAGTCCCCTGGTGGGATCCTGTAATGTGCTTTAATTTGGAGGATAATGTTTCCCTGGAGCACTACAGAGGCTGAAGGAGGCTGTTTTGCAGAGGGACTCCAAGCACGCTAGATTCCTTTTATTTTTTTTTTTGACCAGGGGTTTGGTTTAGACCCACTTCAGACAGCAGTATAAATGAGAATATCCTGGAGATTTTGCATCTGCACAGCTCATTAAACGAACTGCGAAACTGGATGGTGTGGAAGCACCAATGCATGCAGCCTCCTGCAAACTGGATCTCCAGCTGCAGAGAAGCCCTTGAACTGTGTTGGACACTGCTGATACAAGCTGCAAGTACCTGGATAGGAAGGAGGGAGCTTATGGATGAAGATGTGCAGAGGAACAAATCTCTGAAACCAGGTAACTTCTTTGTGTCTAGAAAGCAAATGCTGATAGACTTGGTGGGAATCATTAAGGAAAATGTAGTTTATTCTTTCTTTGCATACATACTCTTTTACCATACTTTCTAATTTCTTCCATTTCCTGCAGTTCCTTAGACAACCTTTGGAATGCACAAATGTGGAGTGGTTGCATCTGAAGCAAAGAGATCTGAGAATTTTTCCACCCCCATCCCCAATGGAAGTTCAAATGGCTTAATTTTTGACATATGGGCAAAGCTTTCCTTGCTGGTGTGAACACAAATGCAGGCTCATTGTAAGAAGAGCCAGAGGTCGTGAACGCATTGCAAATAGCAAGTTTTGTTTTAGTTACCTCTCTATTGGGGAATCTCCAAAGTAGCACCTAAGCTCCCATGCATGAGGTAACACAAATGGGGACGCAGGCGCTGGTAAATTCAGCCTTGGTTAGAAGATCACTGGGCCTGCTGAGCTTGACTGTATTTCAAGGCTTCAGGCAGGCGCAGCCTCCTGCTCTTTCTCACAACAAAGCAGGAATCTCAGACATAGTGATAAGGTGCCTGGAGTTTCTCACAGGCCTATGTTACCTAACACAGAGGTTCTACTCCTCAAGCACACAAGGTCAGTAAAACAATTAGTGTGATGTATGTGCTTTTTCTACAGACAGCTGCAAGTCACTTGAGTGTATTTACACTTAACCAACCTCCTTGCCAATCTTCCGGTATATTCCCATACACCTGGCATTAAGGCCACAGTGGTATCCCTTGCTTTGATGCCTGAGAACTTGATGTGCAAAACAGGTGGTTAAAAGTCAGAAGGCTCTTCTGAAATTCTATTCATTTGATGTGCTCTCTACGTATTATTTTACCTTCATGTGAGATGCGCTGATGAAAGAATGGAAAAGACTGTATAATGTAACTGTATTCTTGAGAAATCTTTATTTCTCATGTCCTTGCCTAATAGCATGTTACAGAAAAATTTGTTTCTAACCAGTTATCCCTACGTTGTCTTTAGGATCAGTAGATAGAATGACAATTGCTTCAGGTGAAAGTATATTTTGTATGCTGACATAATTAAATGCAGACAGAAGCCATTGTTAAAAAAAAATTGCACAACTGGGGTCCTGTAGTCCCCTCTGTGAGAGAAGTTAAACAATGATGTATTCATGGGGGAACAGAAATTAGAGATTTAATGGAGCTATCTGCCATCGCAGTCCCTTTCCCAATTGCTGCCATTTCTCTGCAGGAGTCTCAGGGCTTCTTCAGCTGTGATTTTTCTGGGTGCGCTTTCAAAGCTCTTAACCAAGATAGTACTTTGGCTTTTAGGTTTTGCAATAAATCATGAGGGTGGGGACCATGTTCTTTAATGCAAAGAGGTAAGGAGAAAAGAAAATTAAAAGAAAAAATGCAAAAAATCCACGTTGTGAATCTCACAGGATTCTTTCTTTTGTTGCTGAAATTTTGGTTTTGCTCAATGGTTTTAAATAGTTGCTTGCTTTCCAGGCTTCAAAATCACAGTGAATAGTCCGTAAGATTTCTTGCGTTTTCTATGTGGGGAATCATTACTTGCGTATACAGCATTTCCAGTGGCCTCATATTTGTGGGTTGTCAGTGGCTCTTCTGAGGACTGGATGACTTTACATCCAAATTTTTTTACTATCCTCCGGTCTGGAGTGTATTGTGTTTTTTAATATGTGTATGTGTGATTAACTGGGATATCTGTTGACATGTTTGAATGTAATACTTACAGATTTCCATTAAACTCAGCAGGATCGAGCAGTTCTGGAAACAAATCATAAATAGTCCTGCAGAGCACTCCAAAATTCAGATACCCCAAGTATGTGAGCTACTGAAAGTTGGTGAGAT
The DNA here is from genome assembly GCF_964273445.1 of Streptopelia decaocto. NCBI lineage: Eukaryota > Metazoa > Chordata > Aves > Columbiformes > Columbidae > Streptopelia > Streptopelia decaocto. The sequence continues at coordinate 29,386,071 of NC_138659.1, read as the reverse complement.
TAAGTTTCAGACTTGCTAGAAGAAAGAACTGTTAGAAATGTTGTAAAGGTTACTGTCCTATTGTTTTTGCTGCCTGTTTTTTTGCAGATAGCGCATTTTTTAAGAGATATCTCTGCCTTCAAGTATATATCTTAACTGACTGAGAGAAGCTTAAGGCTGAGAAGTTTAAATTCAACAAATAAAACCTAAGATGTCAAATTTGGAAAAATTCCCAAAACCAATTCTTGGTATGGTTTGTTGACTTCTTTTAGTAAGTAAAATATCGTCTACCTGGTTTTGTTTGTTTACGTAGCAGAGGAGCATTGCCAAAAGGAATGCAGAAGGATTTGTTTAGAGAAAAAGCAGCTCTCTAACTACGCACATAATCATGTGAATGACTAAATACATAACGGGATTATCTGGTGAGAAGTAAATGCATGGAAATAAGTGTCTGAAAACTCAGTTACCATTAAAATACATGTGAATGATACACCTAGAAACAAAGGAAGCTAGAAATGGGCTTTGATGACATAAAAATGGAAGCTGATAACATAACAGCATTTGGAGCTATGTTGCCAAAAAATCCCATATAATTTTCCCCAACTCTTGCTCTCTGCTTATTTTCAAGGCTGACCTCTCAACTCTGCCTAGTCACTGACTTCATCCAGAAACTCAGACAATGGGAAAGCAAAGACAAATTGAGCAACTTATGCAACTGCTAGAGGGAGAGCAGCAGAGGGAAAAGACAAAGCAAAGCAAAAAAGCTGGTACTAACAACCATGACATCTAACAACCTTCTGATGTAGTCTAGAGCCTGCGCTGTGCTGCTCTGCCTGCCAGTATGCTGATTTTAAACTCTGCATGGCACCCAGATGCTACAGTGATGGGCAATAAATAAATAACATTGTTTTGTTCACAATGAAGATGACTCAGGATGCTCAAGGGACAGGGAATGATTCACATGAAGCCTTCAGACCTCCATCAGCTGTAAGCTATTTTGCTTGCCCTCAGGAATTCAGTAACTGGCACGGGGAAACAGATAGTTATTAGTCTTACTGCTGTGCTTGGCTACTATATGTTAATTTACAATTGTTCCATGTTCAAGTAAGTTGTTATTTATTCCCCAGATGGCTGCAGTGCAGATAGTGTAAGAAGCTGCATGTACTAGGACGTGTGTCTGGTGGAAAGAATCCACCAAACTACACTCATTCTTTTCATTGCAAGAGATGTGCAAAGAAAAAGTGTAGTTCAGCTTAAAGTTATAATTTCTTCTTAATTGGTCTGTACTTCTACATGGCCATGAGAGAGCTCCATTTACTGCTGCATCCTGTTCTGGCTGAGCATGGATAGAACTTGTTGCTCTTGTGACTTTTCTCTGTTCAAGTCTAACTCTCTAAACTTTTCAGCACACGAGAACACAAAGCTAACAAAACTCATCAGATCTGTCACAAATGTTATGTGAGAATGTTACAGCTTGGGGAACAGAGGCACAATTTAAAAATTGACTTGCATGGCAGCAAAATTACAGAGTTGGTTATTCTGAGAGGCAGCTAAAACCTCCAGGTGTCCTGGTTCCTTTTGTTACCTGGGAGAATTTGAGGGCAAGATTCTATAAGCAAAAGAAAATTTTTACATGGCCATACTGCAGTGCTTAAAAGCTCTTATTTTTCTCCTTTTATTACAGCTTGACAATTGTGATTAGAAGCAAATGGCTAATTTGAGAAGGCCAGTTCAGGAATGCAGTTGCTGTCTGGGACTGTCTTCTGTTCTGTGTAAACCTACAGAACCACGGACATCCAGCTTCAGCCTTGTGCAGCATGGGATCCAGATGGATGTTTTTGCTGAGTCTGGGATTTTGTTTACAAATGCTGCCACTCTAAAAAAATACTAAATGTTTTCCCACATACAGTTAAACAGTATTATCCATTAGAAACCAAACCAAACTTTTTAATATCGTATGTATTGAATACATGCCCTAAAGGTAGAGGTGCTGAATCTTTCTGCTAGGTTTTAACTCCTTTTTAACCTTTTCTGTTTCTTCATTTTATTTGTCCTTTGAATTTGGGTCTTGACTACACTGTCTGAAAGACTATTTTTTTCGGTTGAAATTTTTTCCATGTTTCCTAATGAAAAGAGCCTCCTTCTGCTTCACCAGTTTCATTTTTGCATTACAACAAAACAGTGCAGGAGGATTACATCTGTCAAACAAAATGAAAACATATTCAAAGGACAGATATTCTTTCCAAACACTAATGGAGTTCTTTGCCTGGGTCTACAATAGGGGTTTTTTAACCACTGCAGAAGCTCGGTAAAACTTTCTGGAAGTTGGGCAATATAGTAATGCCTTGTACTTTTCCTACCACCTTCCATTTCAACTGTTTTACTACCATCAGCCAATGTGTCTTCAAGATCCTCCATAGGGAGCCTCAGTATGTCTCATTAGCTCCAATTTATAGATAAAGCTACAAACAGTATTTCTTTGCCCCCACTCCCATCTCCAGAATGCCTCAGCCACCAGGTTTCTGAGCAATGTAGCTTCTTTGAAAGCAGATGTGATCTCCATTAAGGTCCATTTAAATACTTTATCTGCCCGCAGCAAATGTTGGCTCAGCTCTCAGATGACCTCTCCAGGGCTTTGTAGGCTCCTGGAATAAAATTTGCGATCTAGCATATGGGAGACAGCAGATGTTTCCAGATGTTTAATCCTTGGTAATACATAGCATGGTTTTGATAAAACATTAGAAGGTATTTTCTGTCTACTCAGGATGATGCTTACGATGCTGTATAAGGAAAAGATTGTAATTCCTGTTGCATACGGCTGAGTAGTTACAGAGAGAAATTATTCTCTAGCATCTACCAATGTATCTTATGCTTTGCCATCTTTATCACTTACATTCAGTAACCATGTATGGCTAAAAGTTTCTTTTGACTTATTTTTAGATTCACTTAAATTTGACCTTTCTATTATTTTTATTTAATATTTTTTCTCATTTTTCATCCTGCAGTTTGGAACAACCATTTCCTTCATTGTCCATGAAAAGATTTCAGAAGATGTGTGGGTATTCACTCTTCTTGAGACAAACATGTCAACCAAATTCTGTATAAAACGTATATTCTACTTTAATGTGGTTCAGATTACCAAGTCATATTCAAAATGCAGAAATATCATATTTTGAAATTGAATGTTTTCATAATCTCTGCTAGAAATATATCTGAGCATGAGATATGCTGAAATGTCTAGCAGTAAACCAGAATTAAACAGGTGTATCTGAAATCCCTGGCATGACCTGGAAATACGTGATTCCATAATTCCAGGTGGCACTAAGAACAGTTTGAAATACATCAATTATTGCTTAATATGAAATGTAGTAATTGCTCTAGGACTGTGAGCAGCTCTCCAGAAGACAATCTCTTTACCTGACATAGTATGAGTAAAATTGAGATTTATTAACTTTGTCTATAAAAAAAAATGCAGCAAAGTGCCCCCAGGTATGGTGTAAGATCCTAGCTTGTTATAAATTTGACCTGAAAAGATTCACACATTAATGGTCTTTACAAGTCAGGTCTTTAGGTCTTGGGCAATGCAATGTGTTCTCAGTAAAGATTGTTTTCTCTGAGAGGTGAATTATAAAAGTTGTTTAGAATTTTTTATTCCTTTTCAAGTTGCAGTTGGATGAGGTGTTTACCGTCTTACAAGTGGTGTGGTGTGACTTCTTTCTATAATGCAAGACAAAACACAGGAGGAGCATGGAAAGGAGGAGTCAAAAACTGGTTAGTGGTGAATAGAAGAAAAAAAAATATGTAGAAAATGAATTGAAAATTAATTATATTGAAGAACTTGAAAGTGAAATAATTGGAGACTTGGTAATCTGGAAAGGGGGAAGCGTTTGAGACAGAGACATACAGGGCATTTTAAAGCACATGGACATTTATTTTTGTCATGTCTTGCTTTTCTGCACGCATCTCCAATAGGTCTGACAGCTTTGTGTATTGGCTGTTGTTGGAGGGATTCCACTACCATTTCCTGACAATATTTATGGAGGACGTGTACCCACATTTCTGCTTGAAGACTGCATCCAATGGGCTATTGGAAGCACCCCAAAATATCTCTCAAATGGCAAGTATTTTGGCTACATGTAGTTTCAGTTTTTCATATGAGGTTTATGAGGAGACTGAGTGAGCATAATGTAATGGGGCAAATGATTCTTGACATAAAGCAGAGTCTGCCTGAGGTCTTATTTTACTTCACAGCTATAAAAATCATTCTTGCCACAATTCTGAGTTTATGGTTATGCTAGAAGGATTTTGCTCTATATTTTGTGATTAGTCTGCTGCATTTCCATTATCAAACTCCTCAAAGCAAACTTCCACTTTGGAAAGCAGTGCCCATACAGTGAGAAGCTAATTATCTATTTCCACAGCAGTGTACACAAATGGACCGTTCTCAAAGTCACTAGGTAGCTACATGTTCAGTAATACTTACCTATTGTTCTTATGTCTCTGACACATATTTCTGAAACATTTTTAGTTGCAAGTTCTTCATGGTTATTGGGTGTGCAAAATATGTGATTTTAGTTAAGGTGTTTGCCATCGATTTCTTTACACTGTGTTCCCTGAAGACTTCCATTATTCTGCAAGCTATTGCACACTTTCTTAACTAGCTGTTGGCAGTACTTACCAAAAGATGCATAGGCAAGTCTCCTGGTTCTGTACTGGTTGGCTGATCCAACCTCTAGTGACTTGTGTCAAAAAAAGGCAGCCCCTTCAAAAAGCCAGCTATGCTCATTTTTCAGTTAAAATTTGGGGAAAGCAGTTAGTACAGAAAGAAGATATCCATGGCCATTGATTTTTTGGGAATGTATGAGAACCTTCTTGATTTGGTGGTTATCGTTACTAGTTAGTGACTCCCTAATTAAAATTTATTTGAATTTCGTCCTCCATTGATCTGTAACTGCTCAGTTACAAAATTGGCTGGTATATCACATATCTACATCTTGCACTGACTTTGGACTCTGTTTGCACGTTGATAGCCCACAACTGGATCACTAGTCCTTCTGGATCCTTGATGTGTCATGGCATTGTATTTAGGAGTTGGGGAAACGTTTCGTATATCCGGAAGTGACATATGATCTGTGTCTTTTTTATTCTGCCTTCAGGGAAAGTGATGAAGAAATAGTTGTATCTCACAGTGAATGAGAGAATTTTTGCAGAAAATGGCTAGAGAAAGGTCAAATTTGTGACTATTATATGTTGTGAAATGTACATTGTGAAACTAACGAAAAACTTATGAAATTGGTTTCTACTGAGTAGAGGAAAGGCAGAATCTGGCCCATAGGGAGAAGCAATAAGTATGGAATAGGAATCATACAATAGTTTTATTTACATAAAGACTTAGTAAAACAATCTGTGTTATTTTAACCGAGTCTGCCCGATTTACTATCCAAGCACAATACTTAATGGTACATATTACAATTGGCATCTGATCAGTACCGCATAAGCGGAATGTTGTTGTGCAATGTTCTGTCTTTAGAGCATTTCCTTTCTCGGTGCGTTACCAGTAAGATCTGTTACACGGCATTGGGAGAGAGTGCACACAAGGGAGCAATGGCCCTGACCGTGCTTTTGGAAGATACGGGATAATACCTTGCTTTAATGCTAGAATTGTGGTGTTTCTGATTGTCTATTCTGCTCCAGAGGCTGCTGCAGCCTTTGATCTGAGGTGGGTGAAGCTCAGCCTGGGGTTGCTCAGAAACCTTGAGCTGCTGTAGTGCAGGATGCTTGGTCAGGTCCTGTGACCTCCTATTTGCATTCTGCTGCGATGTGTTTCAACCCGAAACACTGAACAGCTGCAAGGAGCCCGGCTTTGGCAGATGTACAGTTCTGCAGTCGCTGCTGGAAAAGTGCACAGAGGGCCTTGCTTTGCTCAGAAGCAAGTGGGAATGAACATGATCTACTAATACAAAATACTTCATCCTCTGGCAGTAATTTTTTTTTCCATATTCCTTTGTTGTTTGTTTTGCAGTTTCATTTCTTCATTTTTGTTCTTTTCTTTTACTCTCATTGTGATGCATTAATGGCAACCTTTAGATGGCAGTCTCTGTGATACTTTGAATTTCTCAGTAGATTCTGCTTATAAGATTGTGTTAAAAACCCTCTTGTTCACTCAAGTTGATTCAAGAAACAACACTGACTTTGTGAAAGGGCTGCATGCTGTGCTCACTAGCACACTTAGAGGTTCATTCCTACTTTTTCTGACACAAGGCTGGCAGGCCCTCATCTTTCCAAAAGATGGAGGATTGATAAACAGAGAATTCCTTGGTGGAGGCAGATATAATTCAGCTCACAGGTGAAATTCTGCTTTTTATAGCTCAATATTTCAGTCAAAAATATCTTTAGAATTTGCAAGTTCAGAACTAATTAGGTGATGACTGGCATATCTTTAGAAAGCAGCTATTTGTTCCAGGATGTGCTAGGAAAGTGTTGCTAGATAAGACACACCACTCTGAGTCACCATGGTGCTGATGCACCGGGCAAAGTTCTAGATGACTGCTTCCGGTCCTCCCAGGCTCCATTTCCTGACATTTTTCTATTAACTGAGACCAGACATATATTTCAGGAGGGTGTAGAACTCAGTGGTTTTGGTACTTTCAACAGTTAAAGACTGAGTCTCCATATTTGGAGGTGCTTCCTTCAATGTCAGCCAAATTTGACAGTTATTTCTTACACATTTCTGTTAGTACAGATGCATAACACTGCTGTCACCAGGAAGAAATGTGACTTGTGGTCAGAAAGAGCTCTGAAGTTTGTATAATGCTTTTTTCCTAGACAGTTTTTTTGTTCCTAGACCATTGTATATGACTATGATTTCATAGCATGGCACAAACCACTTTGCTGATGCTTTTGGTTTACTCTCAGTAAATCAGTAAAAGAAAGCATCTCATATAGGAAGTTTTCCACAAAAACTAAATACTCCGGGGGACGTAGATGGAATAATTTCCGTTTTCCTTTCTTTTCTTGGCCACTAACCAACATGACCAGTTTTGTTCTGCAGCTGTGCACTGTTGCAGGTTGGGCTACATTCTGAAGCTGTTTCTTATTTCTCTCAGGTCAGTGGGAAAGTGTAAAACTGGAAGAAATCATCTCCAGTATTGCAATCTACCAAGAACCAAACCTTGTTCTTACTTTGAACTTCCTTTATCTGAGAAGGGAGTTTCTATCAGGATCTCAAACTTCGCAGGTTTCAGTGCCCTTTGCAAGAGAACTACTCATATGAAATATGTATAACTGATGCATACTTGTATTTGCTCTGTTATAAATGCAGGCAAATGAGGCAAATCTTCATGGACATCTGTATATTCTAGATGTAGAGGGAGGAAAATAAGTGAGGAAGGAGCTGAACTAGTGTTTATGTGCCAGTTAAGCAGATCATACAAGATCAGTCACTAGCAGGAAAACCATGAGTAATAGTAGACCAAAAAGCACTGTCTACCTGCAGCAGTGCATGTGTATCTAGATCCTTATTTTTTTGTCAAGCTGATATGAATATGGGAGATCTTGAAAAGGATAATGTTGTATATTTGAATAGCTTTTTTTGCTTTTGTTTGTTTGTTTTAATAAAGTCCTGAGGTGTGCTTGGGAGCACCAGTCAGTCCTTTTGTACCGATGATGTCTGTAAAGTTGACAGGTCTGCTCAGGTGATGTACAGGTAGTTAATACAAATATAACAAAACTAAACTGCTCTTACCATGTCTTTCCTCATCTTTGTCTAGGGTCGTCTGTGGGTAAGGGAGAGGAATGTGGCCATTCTTACTTCCGATCTGGCTGTAGGCCACATTAAAGACTTGAGAGCTGCAAATGGCTCTTTTGTTTTCCCCATTTTATCCAAAACCATGTTCAGCATTTCCTGCAGCTGTGCATCTGGGCAACTCTTACTCAGCAATAACGCCAGTTCATCAACACCAGCTGTGGTTACTTGAAACAAAGCGGTGAGGCTGCTGTGCTCGGAGATGTGCCACAAAACCGTTTTGTTTTGTCAGCTCGGTGACCGATTATAGACCTAAGGAGGAGAGAGATTGCAGGCAACACTTGAACAGCCTGAAGTAGTGTAAATTGTATTATAAACTGTCCAATTTCTAGTACTCAACATACATCAAGCTCATTTCAGGCTGAATGCACAGTCTATTGCATCAGTTGTGGCCAGGGTGAGCCATGTGGGTGTGCAGGACGGCACTGTGAGGAAATTTGTAGCACAATCTGGCAAGTTCACACATGCACTCTTGCACTCTACAGTGCTGGTTGAGTAATACTTTAAACTAAATAATGCTTTAAATTAAGGGCCACTTTGATATCAAAAGGCCTCTGCTATTTTCTGTGAAAATTCATAGAAGTCTTTTCTGAAACCTTTACATTAAAAAAGAAAAATCTTTGTTAAAGATTCCTTATTGAGAGGAATTCAACTTATCCTCCCTTAAGTTTGAAATAATTAACAAGTCTGTTTTCCACTCTTCTAATACGATGTGCTGTAATAACATACAGCAGCCTGACAGTGAGTAAGGACTGTTTATTCCTTTGTAGAGTCTCAAGCTACTATATTGAACTTTTGCTCTTCTCAACTGCATAAAGCACAGTTATACCCTGAGAAGTGACACTGTGAAAACCACACAGCAAGTATCTTTATTTCATGCCCTTAGTCATTATACAACATACTTTGCCTAGTTCAAAAGGGTAAAGATGTTATTTTTTAAGAGCTGGTGTTGCTACTGGGCTTGGACATCTGCATCTGGAGTTCTCTCCTGTTTGCGTGCAGCACTGTTTGTCATTTCTGGCCACAAGTTCCCTATCAGTGACATAAGAATTTATTTAATATATTGCATTTTATAGCTTCCTGAATGACATAAAAATGTCCTGATCAAATGGACTGTAAGCCTGGTAAGATATATGTAACCTGTGTTTATGCACTACCAAACACAAGCATCTCTACTGCTGTTTAGATTAGTACCTTTTGGCACTAACTTAACATACATATTTAATTAACAGTAAGAAAACGAATTCCATCATATTCCAGTCACACTGAAAAGGTAGCTTGGAAATGCTTTTGGCATTGATTGGTTCTTTTGAACTGCCCCATAATGATAAAAATATTTTTATGTACTGAAGGATGTTAACTTGTCCTACTGCTGATTTTGGGTGCAAAAGATGTATCAGGTGGCTGCATGCGTCTGCATTTGACTGGGATCAATACCATCTTAGTTGACTAACTGGGATACATGGGCCAGATACACGTCTTTCTAGGTGAATTAGAGCAATCTGCTGTGTGCACGGTGGACTACATATTGCTAAAGGCTAAGTGAAAAATATTCTGCACCTTGTGCACGAAAAGACATGTTCTATCCCTATATTTTGAAATTCCAGTTGCAGATAGTGTGGTCTGGAGGAATTATCACAGAATCTCAAGAAACCACAGCTTTGTTGCAAGAATTTATTTTTTTATCTCTTCTGCTGTTTATCAAAGGACTGTCAAGAACTTGGAGCCTCTGATCTTGATTTCTCACTGAAATTAATAGAAGTAGCTTTGTGTAGGTCTTGTCGAACACTTTCTGAAACGCTCCAGCTGGCATGATAATTTGCGAGCTATACTCATTCAGCTGCCAAATTGTTTGTGAACTGTATTCTTTCCATTGATTGTGTTCTAGTCTCCTAAATGAAACAGCTGTGGATGTATTTACAGCCTGAGAAAGCTGGACCAGTAATAGAAGCTTGCAGTTCTAGTAATTGCTTATCAGCCAAAGTAAAGGCAAAACCAATTGGGAGCGCATGTTTATTCTCTCTTATAGCATTTAACTCTGCACACTGTTGCCATTTAACTTGGGTGGAACAAGGCTTCCAATAATTTGGGTCTGTGAGGGCATATTAACTTCCAAACTTCATAAAGACAGACTGGTAAAGACTTCAGAAAATACATCTATATATTCTTGGGAGTGGTGAAATATAAAATAGTTATACAGAGTAAAGAATGAAATACAAAACCAAGGATCAAGTTATCTAGTGATGAGACTGTAATAAAAAAAATATCTAAAATCCACTGTTCGTTTTCAAGTATCCTGAAATTCTGTTGCCTTAAGCAGGCCTTCCTATAAATCCTTATACAAATGCATTTAAGTTACTTCTGAAACTTTAGTGACTACAGAGAAAATGTTCCTGAATGTGTATTTATTTACATAATTCCCTTTATTACAACAAACCCATAAATGTCTTGAGGCTACTTTATTCCTGTGTTTGGTTTAGAAAACAACCTCTAATTGATAGCCATTATCATAGAGTGTAACCAAAAGAGGGCAGCAGTCCAATATGTTTTTTCTACCAAGTAGACAAGTGAATGAGTTTATTTACTGTTTTATGAGATCGGCTGTGTTATTAGAAAGGAAAAATGCTATGGATATTATTTCCTATTGAAAATGAAGTTATTAAAACAATTAGAGAGATAAAAGATGCTTCACAGCTTTTATGTAAATGTAACTGCACACTTAGTTTTATGAAATTGGTGTTAATTGGACACTGTCTCGAGGATGCGGCAAGCAACGAATAAACCACATTGAGAGGAGGCACTTGTCGGAGCAAGTAGAAGTGTGTCCATTTAAACACTTTCATGCTGGACAATTCCTACATGGGACTTCAACCCATAGTGACAAAAACACCCGACCAAAGCCCCCAAAAAGAATCAGCTTCCAAAACCATGAAGAACTGGAGAAAGGACCAGAAAGACTGGCTGAGGCATTTTCATTACCCTCTAAGAGTGAACCTGTCATTGTTTCTAGTGTGTGATCTTAATACCTGTGTGCTTCAACTTTCCAGGTGATGTTCACAAGGGAAATTACTAGATTACTGAAATGATCTTCACAGGACTTCCCAAAGCCCTGTGAGGTCAGGGAAAAGGTTCCCAGTTACTTCATTTGTTTCCAAATCAGCTGCAGTCTGGTGGCATCGCAAAAGTGCTTGAAATTGTGTAATATACAAATGTGCACCTTAATGCTGGGTTTTGTATTATCAGTGGAATCAAAGAGGCTATAACAAAACAGAAGGGAAAAAAAAAAGGAAATAACTATTTATTTGGCTTATAGTGCAGGAAAATTCCCCAAAACAAAACCAAAATAACAAAGCCCTCAAATAAAAAAGCCTTTACTCCCATCCCCAAGCATTTTCAAGTTCATACACCTCACAAATCAGAGCACGTAACATCTTCCAAAACACAGAAAATCCCTTAGGAAAAGGTTTCTCATAATCACAAATTTCCTTTCAGGAGATTGCTCAACAACTCTTAAGCAACATTTCCATTAAGTCCAAAGCAAAACCAGAAGCTTGTAGAGTTCCAGCGTGCATTCACTTGCTGCTGTAAATGACAGTCTCTTCTTAGTCTGCTTTATTCCCAGCACCTTTCTAAGGCGAATATGAATTAGGAACATACTCCTGGTAAATGATCTTCACAGTCACGTTATCACCTTGTTAATGCTTTTCATATATTTCAGCAGGACTAATGCCTGATATTCCACCAGTGTGGTACACCGCTGCACTTTGGCTAGTTGAAGGCTGTTCAGGGACCATTTATTCATTAATTTTAAATGCTGAAAATCCCACTAATGTTTTCCTCTTCCTTAATGTCTATTTTTGCTAGCTCAAGGTTCCAGGCTGAAGATGGACATGGGGAATAAGTCAAAGAAACAAATAAAATGTGCGATTCATATAATTTTGGCCTCAGAACAGAAGCAGTTTGTCCAAAAGAAGAAGGGTGAGTAGGTCTTGGTTTTTCCTACGTAAAGTTTTAAGAGAAAAGCTACGGGAGAAAAGGGTCACAAATACTCTGATAGGTGAAAAATGATGAAAAATTTGCCTGCCTTTTTAACAACTGCCACCTTTTTTTGTCCTCTTGACTTACTCTGTTGCTGGATAATTCTAATTATACAACTCGGAATTGCTACTGAATTTTATTTCAGAAGGGAAAAATAAGTTCATTCCTTGTATCAGCAAAAGAAGGCTTAACCTCCAGCAGAAATTCTCATTCTTTCCTTCATGTCCCTGATGTTATTTTTTAAGGGACTGCTATCAGCAGATGTGGAGGAATTACCATGTTTTACTCACAGGTCTCATAGTTCTTTCAATTAGTGCAGCACAGTTAACGTCAAGCCAAATTTACAAGCCAGGAGCATTTGACATCAGACTCAAAAAGGAGTGTACAATGTGACTCCAAGAGAGGCACTTGAATTCCTCAGGCTCTTTGTTAAATAAACAAAATGTTGATGTTTGTGGTGAGTTAAACATCTGCGTTTCACTTTAAGCATTAAGCGAACTTTGAAAATGCAATTTCCCCTGTTTTTATTAAATTCAACAATTTAACAAAACTTGGCTGTCAGAAGTACTTCTAAAAGGAGTGACCAATAAAGATGGTGTCTTTTATTGTATTGAAAAAACAGATGCACTATCCTTTTTCTTTTTTTTTGGTGGCTCACACATGTACACTTCTTGTGGTTGGTGGTTCCATTACTGGTCTTACTGTGTTTACTTTTTGTCTATATCGTCATTAATTTATATGTTAAAATTTAAGGTTTTTCTTCTCAAGAAAAAGCTGTATAGGAAGACCCAAAAAGAGGATCAGTCCTATAGTTATACTTAAGCTTAAAGATTGTTTTATCTTGTGAAACGGAGGAGTTTCAACATGATCATCTACATTTTTTTCAAAAAAGGCAAAAGCACAAAATTATTTAGAAATCTAAGTATCTCCTGAACAACATTTGAGAAAACCTGCGCTATCACAAGTTTACACTAAGCCCAAGAAGAATTAAAGATGTGTATGGTTTTGTTTTGTTTTTAATAGATTTGACTGACTTTGTTTTTTTGGTGAGCACTTTACTTTTCAAAATGTACTATTTCAGACAATACAGGATGAAGAAAAATACGTCCCAGGAAATTACTATAATATTTACAAAACCCACTTGATATCTGAATTTGATTAACAAAGAGATTTGGATGCCATTCAGAAAACTGAATTCTGCTGAACGGGGTTTGGTCTCACAATGTCCTGGTCCACTGCCCGGGTCTACTTGTGGGACGAAGATGTCGGCTGAAACTTCTTGGATTGAACAGGGCAGTATCAGTGCTCAGGTAATTCATATTTTGGATGATTTTCCAACAGGAAAAGGTGAAAAATGTTGCTGCGAGCTGTATTCCTTATTTTACTTGATCTAGGGCGAAAATGTTGTAAGTCAAAAAACTCTGAAAGAAGTTCAGAGGCAGGAGCTGACAACAGTTCCCCGAGGCTGAACAAGCCATTTGTCACTGATCCAGGCAAGCAGTGTTGGCCACAGCTGGCTCCTTTCTTCTCCCAGAGAAGTGTTCAGAGGACGCAGCCAGCACATTCCCGCAAAAGCCAGCCCTGATCCCTCACGTACCCGCGTCTGGCACCAGAGCCGTCCTTGGACAGCCCGCAATCTGTGACCCAGGAGCAACAGGATCACCACCTTTGGTACACAAGGTCAGGGACATGTAGTGCTTTCTTTTATTTTTCTAAACTGATTGCATTCTGACTCTGTCCTGCTGGCATTACTAAGTATGTCTGATTTGTTTCTGTCTGACTTGTTTAATCTCAAATGATCTGTCTTAATTGGCTGAGTATGTGGAAACATTTCAGTTTGGGATTGATCCAAAACAATAACCACAAACTATTTTTTTTCTGTTGGTTACCAAACCAAAGAAATCAATTAGTTACGTGGTTTCTGTTTTAACATCAGCTGCGGAGGAACTTGATAGTATTATCCCTTTGTTTAGACCTGAAAACCAACATGGAATGTGAAGTTATGTATCAAAATCAAAGCAGGCTCAGAGAAGCAATGAGGACAGAGAAGAGGGGGTAGCTGATGGTTTTAGATGTATTTATTTCTTTCTGATATATTTTAATTCAATCTGAATTGATACCGACTTCTCTTAAAAGATGATATTATTTGGAATCAGGGTTTGCTTTGGCTGTGTGTAGAAAGAGAGCTGGAAGGTTAGTTCTGGATATGGAACCTAGTCTATTTTTAGGTAATGCACTCATTCTGGTTCAGGATAGTATTCACTTGTCATTAAATAATGTGAGCAGCAGGTTTAGATCAGAACATTACGACAGGTTTGAAACTTGTTAAATGTCAGCAGTTTTTTGGGCCAGGGCTTCATATTTTAAATCAGCATCGGATTTACAACTTCCAGGCAGTGTGAACTTCAGTGTCTTCAACTGGGATTGCTAGATCAGGTACATCTCTGGTAAAGGCAAAATATAATGTAAAGGAAGAGACAAGATGAAAAAGAGAAAAACAAATTTTCACGCTTGTCTTACTATAATGTAGTAGAGAATAGCAATGGAAATAGTGCTTTAAGAAACTATCCAATGCAATTATGATTTAGGGAGGTGACTGAGAACTTTGGCTGCATCTTGTTGCAGAAACGAGTCAGTTGTGTGATGGAAAAACCCATGTCACCTCTCCCTTAGAGCTGAGCAGAGGCTGTGGTTTCTTCTTCCCCTTATGGTGCGTTTACTTCTGAAGTGGTTGATTCTCAGATGGAAAATAGGAATTAAAAAAATGCATTCTCCTTTGTCCAAGCACAAATTAAATAACTGCAATTTGGTTTATCTGCTGTAGCAATGGAGAGATGGAAATTGCTTGCTCAGGTGCTGGTTATGGATGCACTCACTCCTCCTTCTTTCTCTTCTTCAAGCCCTCCACTATCTCAAGCTGTCACTTGGCATGTTGGCAATCAAATGAAATGTGTACAAACAGTTATTTTACGTGGTAATCACAGGAACAATGTTGAAGCAGTTACCTGTAAAATTGAGCTTGGATTAAGTTGAACACAACTGCCAAGACTATCTCATATGAAGAATGCGGTAAAAAACATGAAGTAAAGTTAGAAGATGATGTTTTGGGTAGGCTAGATATGTCATTAGAGTCAGCCCAGGGGTCTGTTTTAATAAATCATCAATATTATTATTTTTGTAGATTTTTTTTTTTTAGTACACAGGGTTTACAGCCAAAAGTCATAACTGGATGCTGCAAATATTTGAAAAGGCTACACTGAAAACTTTAACAGTCCAAATCACACTTTTAAATCACTGCAAGATGTAATACAGACTTCCTGTCAGATCCACTCATGTCCATCTCCAAGTCCAGAGTGTCAGATCATATTCAGGTTTTCTTAACAGCAAGGGTGGCTTGGAATGTAATTAAAGGAAAACAAAACCTGATGCACAAGTTCTGTGGAAAACAGTGAGTGAGTCAGCAGCCAAGATTTCTGGGAAACCTGAAGAAAGGAGAAATTAGTCAGCTGAGAGAATCTTGTACTTTAGCAAAATGAAATTTCTCTAAACAAGTAGGTCTTTGTGGTGCTGAGTTGATGACCATAATGAAATGTTTGAAGGTACTGCTAGTGGCCAATATTTTCTCCCTGTGCTGGAGTATGTCCTAATACACCTCACTGGCTGTAATGATGGGTTTGCTCATCTGGATACTGAGCTGAAACCCTTTTGCAAGCCTTGGTTTCACAGCATTAACTCCAGCTTTGTATATACTTCTTAGGCTGTAAGGTCCTGACACAGCATTATCCACTTCCCATCTGCCTTCCCACTCCCATATTTTTGCTAAAAAGTAATATATGGAAGCACAAGGAGAGGCAGCTGCAACTCTTTTTTTACTCTGAAACTGCCTGTAAACTAATCTCCACTTAAGTTTTATACTGCAAAATATTACAGAGAAAAGACTGTCTTAAGAGCTTCAGTTGATATTTTTTCTCAAGTTTTTTTGTTAGCCTCTCCAGTGAAAACAGTTTTATAAAAAAAAACAAGGAAGAAAGAAAGGCTAGCTCACCAAGTGTCCTATGCCTCACTCCACATGTGCTATATCGATTGCTTTCTCTGTTTCTTGCTAGATGACGTATCACTATGTCCAGAGAATCAAAGAAAAGAAATGGTTGGGAAAAACTTGGGTCAGTATTTTGTGAAGTTGTAGAGTTTTTGTCCTTCTGTCAACAGTCAAACTGATTTTATAATGGTAATGCCAAAATCAGTTGGGATATGAGTGCATTTATCCATTTAATCATTGCGCTCTGGTTTTCAGCTATGAATAATCTTTACTAGTCTTAGCTGTCCCTAACACCTTAGTTGTTATTTTTGCAAAAGATAGCAAGGATTGGACTGAGCTCCCTTCCCTAGAGGTGATCAGATCAGGATTAGGATACACTGGCAGGGCAATGCAGTAATACCAAATTATCACCTTTTACTTGCTTACAATCGACTCAGTCCTAAATCCCAAACTTTCTGCCCTCAAAGTAAATTACATGATTACCTCTTCTTTTTTTCTTTCATGTTTCTGTAATCCACATGAAGTCTATCAGTCTCTATCAGTCTCTGCTTTGTTTCCTATTTTTACTGTTAAACAAAAGTGAGATCATGACTAGGAGGTCAAATATCATGCAATGGGAATATATATGCAGGATTTTTTTCAACATACTTGATATATCTTTTCTTTAAGTGCTCTAATATTTTTCACAAAACATCAAGAGAATAATTTGACTATTCTAACATCACTTTTCCATCTTGTGAATGGATTTTATTATTAGCGCATAGAACAGAAAACACAATAAATTTCTAGAGTCATAGTTTGTCTGATTCTGTGTTGTATAGAACAGGTAACATCTTAAAAGTCAAGCAATATAAATAATTGCCTAATATTTGAATTTGTAGTTTCCTTTAAAAACTTTGCCTCCTGAAGCAAATGTTTAATTCTATACCAAAGTAGAAGCTGAAATAAATATTGCTTTGAGTAGAATAATGTGGAACCAAATATAAGCCTCTTGCTTATCTAGTGAGCTGTGCAAAATATGCACAGTGGGATTTTGGTCAGGAAAATGACAGATTAATAACTGAATTGATGTCTTTCTGCAGAGGGAATAATCAGAGATTTTTTGTGTGTGTGTTTAATCTCTCCAGATAAGGCAATTTATATAATAATGAATAATCAATATGAAATGGAACCAACATGAAGTAATCAATATTTCATATTGATTCCATGAAACTTCTTGATTTAGGATCTTTGGCTTTTTTTGTGGATGGCATTGCGTAATGAATCACACTTACCAAAGAAGAGTGAGTGATGAGTCCAATAGATTAGCACCTATGACTTCAAAACGGAAATGCAGAATTATTAAATATGCAACTCTCATGGAAAATTTAACATGAAAACTCAATGTGCCATTACATACAATTCAGGCAAAAAAGAACAGCAATACCATGACAGACTCTTGGTAAGCTTTATTTATTTATATTCACACCTCTAAATGTAACTGTCAAAATTCTGGGAGGCATAATCCACAAGATTTCCCTGGATTTTTCTCATCAAGAATATGTTATGAAAATAATTTGATCATCCTGAGTCAAAGAATTGGAATATATTAATCCAATATGATAGGATTTTTAGAAATATTAATCATTGGTCTGACTCATCACTTTCCAATATAACTCTGAACTCCATTGGCAGTAACCACATGTACAGCCTTTGGTACATACTTGGCTAACAGATCTAACAGATACAACAGCTTTGAAACTGGGATTAGAAATGTAAAAACACCTCAAAAACTAGTCATACATGGACACAGATCAAAGTCTGGAATAGACCAAAATATGTGTTTCTTGTGTCTGGATTTCTATTTGTTTCTTACAAAATAGGTGTTTGAGAACATGTGGGTTTTTTTCCTTAGTTATCTCAGAATGAAAGTAGCCAGTTTTATAAAGAATAGCCTTACATTTGGTTACAATGTAAATATTATAATTATAATTATTTTAAAATCAACTGTCTGTTTTTCAGTAATTTGAATTACCAAAGCTCCTTTGATTTCTCTCAAAGAATACTTTTGGAAGTGATAATTACTCTAGACATTTCTTCCATCTTCTTTCAGTAGTAACACTTCATAAGAATTCTTTTTACGTTATATCATTATAAGTCCCGTATTTATTAATAGCCCATATAATAGTTAATAGTGTTTAAAAGAAATCACTGTCAAGTGCAAAAGTTCTGTGGTTTACATTTTACCATGGTACATTGCAAGCTGCAGATTTCTTAGCATTATGTCCTGGGCTGTCTTTGAAAGAACCTCCTGGTCCTACCATCCAGGATGTACTTTGGGTTAGGTAGAATTCCTGAGAGAGGTTTAAACGATTTAATTTTGTCTTATGTAAGCTGTAGTTCCCAGAAGCTCGTGAAGAAGAACAAAATGAATAATTTGCCTTGATTAGATTATAAAATTACCTGGTTTCATACCTGAAAAGAGTTGTCAATGATGGGTGCTGGTTCAGGGATGGAAGAAGATGTGCAACAGGCGGGGATAAGGCAGTCAAGGATGTATAGAGAATAGAGGAAAGACAGGAAAAGACCACTTGGGTGAAAAGAAGGACAGGAAAGGCATTTGCCATTCATACAAGAAAACTGCAGATAGAGATGAGGTGGCAGGATGAGCAAATCTGCAATCTGAATAAGAACAGCTCAACTGGGCTGACAAATATTGAGCTCCTTTCAGCTTTATTTCATTTTCCTTTATCTGTTAACCAAGAAACAGGTATTATTTCATTTTCCACGTAGGGTCAGAAGCAGAGAGAGATTTATTTATGGTCGTCCAGGAAGTCTACAGCAGAACAGGGAACTAAACCAGGAATTTTTGAGTTCCAGACCAGCACGCTAACCATGGGACAGCTCATTTCCGCTTCATGGGAGTTTCTCCTGCCAAATTGCATTAGATGAGAACAAGTCCCTCCTGTTTACATTCCTTTAAAACAAACCTTCATTAGGGCTGGATTCAATACATCACAAATACACTATCAAGGTCACAAAGAAATGTTGAATAAATCTCTAAATCCTAATGATAGGATTGGCTGGTGATGTAAATTAAAATAACATCACAAGAGTCAGGAAAAAAGTAAGAAAGAGTTATCTGAGGAGAAAAGTAAGGTCAATTTCTGATGCAAGAAAAATAATTGAAAAGACTTTGAGAACTTTTTTTGAACTGGGAAAAACTTGTTTGTGTGATTGAATATGCCAGAATAATTTAAAATCTCATTTACTATGAAATAAAATCTGCTTGTTTGAATACCATGTCTCAACAAAACCCCCTGGGCTGTTTACATAAAAGAAAACAATCTGCCAGTGTTAAAAATTTTACTTATGTGCCTCATTTCCCAGTTCTTTCTTAAGAAATAAAAAAAAAAAAGAAGAAGAAAAAAAGGAAAATGAAAAGAACTTGTGGGCAGTGCTCTTAAACCTACGGAGATCAGACTGTTGCAGGAGCCAACCGTTGCCTAGCTGCTGTCCTCCACAAAGGATGTTGCTCAAGTCATTAATGGAAAAAAACTGCTTTAGAAACAAGGAAAACTTTATGCTGAGCATCGTGGATCTGTACTAGATTATGGGTATCACTTAACACCTTGAATATGCTGTAGTGATGTTCTTTATTTTTTAGGGAGACAGTGCATTCCACACTGCAGTTCCAGGACAAACGGCTCTGAGTTTATGAGTCTGTTACTGTTCTGGACATAAGTTAGGTTATGGTTTACGTATGGTAACTGTACAGAGACACCAAATCTGTCTTTAATATATATATATATTTTCCCCTAGGTACTTACATACTCCAGTGATCATCGTATCCCTTTCCAAATGTTTTCTCTTTTTTTTTTCTCCCCTAATGAAGATTTTTCTGCCTGCACTAAACTGAGGTCTCCATATTGCCAGTGTTATTCCTTCCGTGGCTTTTTCTCTAACCAGCCATTCAGTCTGGTTTGTATTTTGACTGCGAGTGAGCAGCCATTCACTCCTTTGGCTGAGCGCAGTCCTGGTCCTGCTGAAGTCGATGGGGGTTCTGTCTTGGACTTCCATGAGGTTTGACTTCAGCCTGTGCCTCAAATGAGTGTCAGAAAGTTCCCAGTGCCAGCAGCTAGGGATTTGACTGAATAGATCTACAAAGCTGGCATTGCTGGGAATGTAATACAGTAAGATCTGCTTACGAGAAGAGACAGGTGAACATGTCTTGTGGACATGCAATGGTTGTTGCATATACTTGTCTCCAAATGCAGGGTTTGTTCATAAACTGATGACAATGGAAAGCAATGCTTTTCATGGAAATACTTTACAATTTTTTGTATTTTTGTTTGTTTGTTTGTTTTTACGACTAATATTCAGCAGTCAAAATCTAGGTATAGGAAAATGGGTGAAAGCACTGCATTTTTGCCTTCATATTGGTCTTATAGTCTTGAAAACTTACATCTTTTCAAAAATAAATGTCTGAGTTTCTCTTGCTACCCAAAAGAACGTTATTGTTTGTTTCATGTCTATCAGCAAAATACAGATATAAAACTTCTTTTATGCATATACTCATTCCTTTCTACCCAACACTGGAAACTTATCTTGTCATCCTAAATACATACTAGGGAGGGGAGATATGGTGCTTGCAAGAATCTTTAGGGCTACATTCCCTTTCCTTAACTTTTTCCCTCACATCATATGGTGTATTGACTGTGCTGTTTGATTACTGCCTTTACGTTCCTCTTGCCAAAATACTTCCATATGCTTTCTGGTCTTTATTACTTTTCAATTAAATGCCACATGCTTCCCTTCTAATCTATTATCTATAATCTATATACTTGTTCTTCTAGTAATTCCCTCTTCAGTTTTGTCTGGCATAGGTTTTATTTTCTTTGCTAGGCTTCTGGCTCCATATGCATTTTTGGTTGGTTTGTTTGTTTGTTTCAAGAGAACATATCACAAGAGAACAGTCTCCTGAAGGTGTTCTCACAAATCCTTTGGGAAAAACAGGATGATGTATTCAGCCGAAGAATACACTGTTTTTTCTTCTGACAGGTAATGGTAGAATGAACTAAATTCTAAGAAAGGCTGCAGTAGCTCTTACACAGTACCATTTCTCTGATAATTCAAGAAATTATATAGATTTCATTAAAAATAAGATTTTTAGATTTGGAGAGGCAATTAATACGAAACACCCATTATTTTAAAGCAATAATTTAATTTCTGTAAGATTCGACCAGCCACTCTAGATCCAGTGGTGAAAATGATTACTTGAGCAGGCGAGTGATGATGAGAACCATTGAATATCCATTGAAATAATCATTGAGGTGGAATCAGGAGTCCTTTCCTGCCTCAACATTTGATTGTTACTGCTATCCAGGGGAGAAAATTTTAAAGAAAAAAAATGGGAAGAGATGGATGCTGTGCCTAGTACTAGGTTGTAACAAGGAAATAATCAAAGTAAAGGAATTTGGTAAATGGGAAATACAGTATTTATTCAGAGGATAGCTCAATGAATATGTCCGCAGTTTTCACAAGGAGGCAATCTGAAGATTTAAACACTGAAAAAAAGGCTGACATGAGTCAGCTGATCCATGAAAACGGTTTGTGCTCTATTAAATTGCAGCCAAGGCAAAGCGTTGGACACAACTTCCTTCCCTGCAGAACGGGCAGAGCCAGACAACTGGTTTTGATCCAGAAGACCTGTGGTTCCTTCGGTAGAAAGTTCAGCAGTAGCAGGTGAGCACCATTTGTGATCACTGATGAAGGGTGCCACCCCAATTTTGAAGAATCAGGAAGGCAAGCACTGGACATTTTTAACTACTTTACTTACAGCAACCATCTCTTTCACACTTCTAGGATAAATCTATGCTTTGACTATGCTTGGTTAAAACTGTGGGACTAAACATAACAGAGTCATTTTACATTTAGGTTTTTGTGAAGGGGACCTAAATCTGTTGCGTGCTCGGGAAAACCAAACATTTACAACATAGTGATGCAGGAATGCCAGTTACTCACGTGGCAGCTCTTCATAAAAAAGAATGATTCTGGTTGGTTTTATGTGTTATGATGAAATGGTTCTGACAGCAAATCCTACAGCCTGCGGGCCCCCACGAGGGTTAATGTTACGATCAATACAGAACACCAAAGATCACACACTTTATGACATTTAATCAAAATTCAGCACAATAGGATGAGATGAAGATTATTGTGTCTTGAACCTGTTGGAATTTCTGTTCTCCAAATTCATTAATGGCTCTCTGCTGAGGGCTTGATTCACAACATACTAGATGTGGTTCAGATGTTTAGGTTCTTTGCAGTCTACGGATTAGGCTTTGTGCAAAGTATGAGAAAAGTTTGGGTAAAGGAAACAAGGAGCATGAAAAATGCCAGCTCTAACAGTGGCTAATTGCAGCAAAACTAAGTCTGCATTAGAATTTTAATTGCTTCCTTCCAGAGTAAATGAGTCAAATTCAAGCCTGCTTGGAAAAAGAAATAAAAAATGAAGGCAGAAATTCAATTTCTGATGCAGATATGCTCCTGTCAACATGGGGCAAATATGTAGTAGCATGAATTTGAGCTTGAGTTAACTATATTTCAGCATAAGTGCAAGTAGTATGAATTGATTTAGGTATAATATTCTGTTAAGAATTGCTTTTTACAGTTTACTAAAGCAAGTAATATAATTTACAATTTTCTCTCAGTATTTTATAGATGAGTTTTATAACCAGGGGAGGAATTTTGGTATTTTACTTGTGATTTTTTTTTTTTAATCTTCAAGCTTGAACTGTCTTATAAAACTAAGAACAAATTATTTCCTGGTATTATAATTGTCCCCAGATTTTGTAGCCTGTCCTTCTACTCTGTCTAAGTTTATCACCAGGAGAACTCAATGACACAAGTGATATTTAAGATTGCATGACCTTAAGATACTATAGGAAGAGAGGTAGGTCTGGTTTATAGCTAAATGTAGCAGAGATGATCTATGCGCTAAGACTGCACAAAATCCTGTTTTGCTGAAGGCAGCCAAGTCGAACAGCAATGAATTCTTCCCTTGCTTGTAGAGCTCCTGATTTTCTATTCCTGCACTCTCCTGCCTTAAGAAATGTTTCTAAGTATGCTGCACAACAGATAGAGGAGTTTTCTTTCTCTGATCCTAAAAGAGTGTGTTTAACAAATGTTCTTATCAACAAATGAGAGTCAGAACTGTGTTTGGAACTGCTGGTATCAAATTAACGCCATTCAAAGCAGCAAGTGAAACCTCCCCAATGCTGGGAGAAGTGTTGGCTGAGACTACGTGTCAGCCCAGGGAAGGGTCATTTGAACTGCACAGCTGGAAAAGTGTCCTTGGGGAAACTCTGGTCCTAAATCTGGCCCATCCCATAGTTTATCAGGGCAGTGCAATACAACCACCTCATTGTGGTTATGCATGAAAGCGTGAAAAACTCTGACAAAGTATTTGCTTTGCCATGGTATCGTTTTTATGAGCCAAATTCTGTTAGCTTGGAGTGGGGTTTTTCTAGAGGACAGCTGATTGAGTTCTTAAGCCTTGAACAGAAATATGCCAACCAATTGTTTTATTCAAAAATAAAGTGTAATGGAACTTTTGAATCTTTTGAATGAGAAATTATAGGCATGTACATGAATTTTATATAACCCATAAGTTGTGGGGTTTTTTTGTTGTGGTGTTGTCTGGTGATTTGTTTTGTTTTGCGTTTTGTTTGTTTGTTTTTTTTGTTTTTTTTTTGTTTTTTTTTTTTTTGTGTATGTGTGTATTTTTTTTTCCTTCACTGATTCACTGCTTAATCTAAATTATCTGGTGTTAGAAAGGTGTTGCTGATGTCCTGGATTGTTAAACCAAATTATTTCTGCAGGTTTCGTTTTATTGTCTGTATACAGACCTGAAATTTAACAGCATGGCTGACTTCCTTGCTAGTGTTTCAATGAAGCAAGTTCTAAGTAGTCTTCTGCAGCAGCAAAACAGTTATGCAAAGTCTGTCCTCAGAAACATTCTGGAGAAATGTACCATGATATTCCTCTATTTCAGTGAGGGCTGAACTGTGTAATGATAAATAACCTAATTGCTCAGTCAGCAAAACCTAAATCAATGGTGATGCCGTTGCATGGTTGTATTCCATGTTTCAAGCTGTAACTCATTTTCCCTCTGAATCAAAAAGCCACTAATTCTAAGGAAATGGATTATTTAACAGATCTTAATATTTTCAATGCTGCTTCTATTTTTTTCCTATTAGCATGTTCAAAACTGTTATGGTTAAGCGGAAAACCCATGTCAGCAGCATCACAGGTTGTGACCAAGAGGCTTCTGCTGTTGCTGTTTGGTCCTCCAAAGGCCTCGGTACGAGTGCTGTGTCCAGTTGTGGGCACTGTTTATTGAAAGTGCAGGCTAATTTACTGTTTGCTCAACATGATGAAGCAATTGCATGAACATTATGTTTTAGGTTATTAATTTTTTCTTGAGTTTAACTTTTTTCTATCTGAATTTTTAAAGAAGAAGATTGTTTCATAACCTGTTACTGCTTCCACCCCCCATTGTTGCTTGGTTTCTTTTGGATGTTTTTTTCTTTCTCTCTCTTTCTTTCTTCCTTTCTCTCCCTCTTTCTCTCTCTCCCTCTCTCTTTCTCTCTCCCTCTTGCTCTCTCTCCCTCCCTCTTGCTCTCTCCCTCTTGCTCTCTCCCTCTTGCTCTCTCCCTCTTGCTCTCTCCCTCTTGCTCTCTCCCTCTTGCTCTCTCCCTCTTGCTCTCTCCCTCTTGCTCTCTCCCTCTTGCTCTCTCCCTCTTGCTCTCTCCCTCTTGCTCTCTCCCTCTTGCTCTCTCCCTCTTGCTCTCTCCCTCTTGCTCTCTCCCTCTTGCTCTCTCCCTCTTGCTCTCTCCCTCTTGCTCTCTCCCTCTTGCTCTCTCCCTCTTGCTCTCTCCCTCTTGCTCTCTCCCTCTTGCTCTCTCCCTCTTGCTCTCTCCCTCTTGCTCTCTCCCTCTTGCTCTCTCCCTCTTGCTCTCTCCCTCTTGCTCTCTCCCTCTTGCTCTCTCCCTCTTGCTCTCTCCCTCTTGCTCTCTCCCTCTTGCTCTCTCCCTCTTGCTCTCTCCCTCTTGCTCTCTCCCTCTTGCTCTCTCCCTCTTGCTCTCTCCCTCTTGCTCTCTCCCTCTTGCTCTCTCCCTCTTGCTCTCTCCCTCTTGCTCTCTCCCTCTTGCTCTCTCCCTCTTGCTCTCTCCCTCTTGCTCTCTCCCTCTTGCTCTCTCCCTCTTGCTCTCTCCCTCTTGCTCTCTCCCTCTTGCTCTCTCCCTCTTGCTCTCTCCCTCTTGCTCTCTCCCTCTTGCTCTCTCCCTCTTGCTCTCTCCCTCTTGCTCTCTCCCTCTTGCTCTCTCCCTCTTGCTCTCT